>NC_050581.1:56162366-56762366 GCF_011100635.1 Trichosurus vulpecula | reverse complement strand
AAATGACTTGACATCTCTGGATTTCAGGTTCATCCTGAGAATGATGAGTGGACCTGCTTTGAGCAGTCAGCCTCTCTCGACATCAAATCATTCTTCGGCTTTGAAAATGCCGTGGAGAAAATTGCAATGAAGCAGTACACGGCCAACATCAAGAAAGTAAGAAATGGGGCCAGTTAGTTTCATGTGTAACAGACTGGATGTTCAGAAGAGATAGTCACTTACAAAGTCTTCTCATTATGGTTATAGTTTCCTGAATATGGAGGGCCATTCTTGGGCTCCTCATCCTCATTGGAAATGTCCTTCCCTGGCCTGTGGAGCACCAGGATCTTGTGAAATGAGGGATCTTTATCGTAGAGGATCCTGGTTTGTCCACATCTGGCTTTTCCCCCCATGCAGTTGACTACCAACATCTGACTGGATGGCTTTACTGCTACTTTCATGATGTGGTGGCTGGATTCTCCCAGTTGCTCTGCTAAGGGTGGCTCTGGGACCCACTCAGCTCATGGAGGACATCTTTCTGTTATCTTTGCTTGCCTTGTATTCCAGGGGAAGGAAGTGATTGAGTATTATCTGAACGAGCTGATCTCTCAAGGCATCTCTCACATCCCTCGATGGACACCTTCCCCTGTCAGAGAAGAAGACCAGAGAAGTCTGGCAGGTAGGCGAGATCCAAGCACCCTGTGTGAGGTTTTAAAATTTTCCAATCTGCAAGAAAAACCACTGAGGTAGAGCTCTGATTCAATGGCACTTTATTAAAGAGTCCATAGTCCCCTCTAATTAAGTGGACCTCAGATCTCCTTTGTGATCTAAGATGCCCCTGGTCCCCAGGACCTTCCTTTATAGGGTTTGATACCCAAATATGCAAAAGAGGCATGGTAAAACACAGAATCTCATGGTTGAGACTGAAATCTTGCTCTTGAAGGCCAAAAGTTAAGACGGGCAAGGTAAGAGTCATCTTTGGTGACCAAGTGATCATAGAATGGTCACCTGCTCTTGTTGGGCAAGAGAAGGTGGTCTGGAAGTACAAAAATAAGTTGGGAGACTTTCCAAGGAATCAAGGCATCTCGCCCATGTTGGGTTTGGACATAAAATTTGAGAAAACAGGATGGAGACATCTTTGTTAGCTTTATTGTGGTTGCTCAAGTGAGCTTCATAACTGGTAAACAAGTAGTGAACATTACATTAAAATTTGAGACCTACTATAACTTATTATAATCTAATTATCCCTCTATGATTGATGTAAAATATCAAACTGATTGATACTTATTGGAATAGAGTAGGGATCCAAATGAATCATTTCTCACACCTGGCAACAGATGACTTGTTGCCTGCGTAGTCCTCCCCTCCCCTTCCCCTTCCCCCCAGAGTGCACAGCATAGACACGAGGCCATTTCATGTGGAGGGGAGAGGTGTGCAGAAGAGTGGAGTTCTTTCCTGAGACTCTTTGGGACTCCTTATGAACTTCCTCTTTAGATGCTAATCTTATAGTAGGTGAAGTTTTTATGGTATCAACACAAAGAAGAGTTCCTGTTGGATGGAGAGGAAGTACTCTTTGTTCTGAAACCATTCCAGCCTCTTCCCCCTTCCTCCCCAGGAAAGGGGATTGTTTTGGCCCATCTCCAGACTGGGGTGGGGAAGGCTTCTGAATTTCCCATAGTTCTGTCCTGAACTCATAGGCCACCGGTAATAGTAATATAGCTAATATTTCTACAACTCTTTAGGATTTGTAAAACATTTTATACATTATCTGATTTGATCTTATTCCTAACTCTAGGGAAGCTAGGTGGCACAGTGGATAGAATGTCAGGCCTGAAGTCAGAAAGACTCATGTTTGTGAGTTCAAATCTGGTCTCAGATACTTACTATCTGTGTGATCCTGGGCAATTCACTTAACCCTGTTTGCCTCAGTTTTCCCATTTGTAAAATGAGCTGGAGAGGGAAATGGCAAAATGCTCCAGTACCTTTGCCACAAAATCCCCAAATGGGGACATGAAGAGTCGGACACGACTGAACAACTACAACAGGATTCCTACTTCTAAAGCCAGCGTTCTATCCATGGTGCCATGTAATTGCTCCAATTAATCAATCAACAAGAATTTATGAAGCACTTAACTATGTGCTAGACACTGTGCAGGGCACTGGGTGTGGAAAGGTCCTTCCTGCCCCCAAGGAGCTTCTATTCCATAGAGGATCTTATATGACTGATATCTCCTTTTGAGTAACAGGATAATCGTTTCTCCTTTGTCATTGTTGAGTTTCAGTCATGTCCAACTCTTTGTGACCCCCACTGGATCATACTGGAGTGGTTTGCCATTTCCTTCTCCAGCTCATTTTACAGATGAGGAAACTGAGGCAAACAGGGTTAAGTGACTTGTCCAGGGTCACACAAACTAGTAAGCGTCTGAGGCTGGATTTGAAGTCAGGAAGATGAGTCTTCCTGACTCCAGGCCCAGTACTCTATCCACTGTGCCAAATAACTGCCCATTTCTCCTTTAGGAACTACTGAAGCTTAGTGGGGTAGTTGTCTAACCTTGTGATGCTTGGGTGACAGGATAACTAATCTCGCGCGGGGGGTGGGGTCAGGGAAAGAGGTTATGATTGTTCCGTACTCACTTTACCCCTCAGGAACAGTATTAGCCTTACACCTCTATGCATATCCTATGGCATGATTTCTTCTGCCTTTCTCATTCTATTCTCTGAGTTTCTTTGTCTGCTCAGTCTGTCTCCTTCCATCACCCAAGCAGCTGGCTTTCACTATGGTCTGCTAGGAAGAGGAGCTGTACCCCTTCCATCCCATTGTGGGTCACTGGGTGCCTTTGTGTTTGGGAACAGAAAGGAGGCCTTCACACTTGCATGAGAGACCAGAAGGATTCTGGGATTTTTTGTTTTGTGTTTTTGCCTTATCCCTTCCCCCCTTTGCTTTTCCTTCTCCTGTCTCTGCCTGTCTCCAATACATCTGCTATGGTTGGGCTGTGATTCTGCTGAGACAGTACAATGCTCCCAAGCTCAGCCTCTCTGCTTCCACTCACACAGATGCCTCTTTGATGCCCAGTTTTGGCAGAGTGGCTGTGGCTCTTAGTCTTATTGTACATTTGGGGGGCTTTGGATCATAATGTCCCAGGAGCTTCTGTTCTAATGGGGTAAGAGCTGAAAAGCAAGGGGAGGGAGATAAAGAATCCACGTGGAGGACATGGTGGCAATGCCCAGAGAAGCCCAACTAGAAGGGGAATAAAAATAGTAGAGGCCCCCAGAAGGAACTCAGCAGTGGGAGAGTGGGGACTGCCACGGCAGAAGGAGGTACTGCTTCATTTCAAAGTTGAAGTGTTTATACTGCATATCGCTCCTTAAATTTTTATGGCACTTTGTAATTCACGTGTCACTTATTAATATATACTGACACCAGGTGAGTTAGGTAGATAGGGTGGTGTATCAGTAAGGCAAGATTCATGACCTCGACAATGACCATGAATATGCCCATACAGTTTGGAATCACAAAGTATAAGAGATTCTCTAGGTAGAAGACAGAGCAAGTATAACATTTATTTAGACATCAAAGGATCAAACTCCAAGACCAACAACTCTAACCCGACATAGCAACAGTTGTATTCCAAAGCCAGTAAGTTCACCTCGATGAGGAAATTATAACACAGCATTACAGCAAAGAACCAAGTCATCCTGTAACCTTCCCATAAATACTCACTAATCCCAACTGTCTGCTTGCCTTCATTCTCTCCCCCCTCAGTATTCTGGTCTCCAAAGCTCTCTGGTCTCCACTCTTCGCTCTGCCCTCTCTCTGCAGTTCTGTTGTCTTTGTCATCACAGTTCTTACTTCTTCTCCTTGGGCTGAATTCTGACCTTAATGGCTACCTTCTGGGTATATATACTCTTCTTAGGGCCACACACCACCCCCCTTCATGTCCAGTCATCGAAAAGGTATAGGCCTGGGGCTTAGGTGTAGGCCTGCTTCTAATCAAGCCTTCCTTAACTAGCCCCACCTGTGGCTTATTGAATAAGGGGGAGTTAAGATCTTTAATCACTGATTGGCATCACAGGTAGGTGGTATCTTCATTTTAGAGCTCAAGAGGTCATGGATTTAGAGTTGAAAAAGATCTGAGAGGTCTTCTCCTTCATCCCTCTCATTTAACAAGTGAGTAAACTGAGGCCCAGAGAGATGTAATGACTTGGCCAAGATTGCACAGGTTTATTAGGCATCAGAGGAGAAGAGGCTGAGAGAAGTCAGATAACTTGACCAAGATCATGTACAGCTGGCAACGTGTCAGGGTTGTCCTTTAACCTTAGGCATTTTGAGGGCAGGTACACTATACCAAAATGGAAATATGCAAACAATTCACAGATAGTCTTTTAAAATCAAATGTTTCCGATCAACCAAAAAAATGGCAAGAATTCTGCTGAAATTTTATAGAATTTTTTGAGCCAGATGGCCTTAAGAGATCTTTGTTGGCTTTTGTGACCTTGCTGTCTGCTGATTTTCTTGCTCCCTTTTGTATGGCTCTTTCTTAGTCTCTATGGATCAGAATACATTTCCCACTAAGTGTGGCTGTGTCCCCTTAGTCCTCTTTTCTATACCTGGTGATTTCATCAGCTCCCATGGGGTTCAATTATCACCAATACACAAATGATTCCCATATCTTTTAACCATCCCTAGTCTCCTGTGAATTGCAATTCCATATCACCAGCTGCTTGTTGGATATCTCTGCTTGGATTTCATATGGCGTGTAGAACCTGGGATGTCCAAAGTGGAGCTCTTTATTCTTTCCTCCCTCTCTCCCAAAATACCATACCCTACTCTACCTTAAAACTTACTTGTTTCTTTTGAGGGTACCAGTCTTCTTCCATCTACATCCTCAGTTATCCTTGACTCTTCATTCTGCCTCTCTGGTCATGTCTCACTGGTTACTGAGTGTTGTAGCTGATGTCTTTCATACCTGTTTCCTTCTCTCCATTCACATGTCTTCTACTGCTTACACTATTGCTGGAGCCTCCTAATTGGTATTCTTGCCTCAAGTCTTTCCTCTTTCCATTCCCACTTCCAGATATGATATATCTTTAGGTGTGGCCTTTTGACTGAGTCCAAGTTTTACAGAACAAATCATTTTATTAAGGGGATTTGTTCTGTGAGGTGTGGATTCAGTCAAAGGGCTGCTCTTGAGGACCTAGAGGGCCACATGTGGCCTGGAGGTTGCAGGTTCCCCACCCCTGAATAATCAAATAAATCTTCCTAAGGCATAGAATCTCAAGCTCTTCCTTTTGCCCTAATGTGGCATCTATGCAGGTTCTGCTGGTAAATGCTTGACAACTGACTGCCTGAAAAAAAAATGTCCATATGACATACTTTTAAGTTTACTCTGCCTTGATAACATTTTCACTTTCTTAAGTCTAAAAATAAGCACAAGAATATGTACAGTCCTGATTTTATAGCATTTGCTGATTTCCAAGGTGTAAATGCTTACACTGAAAATTAAAAAATCAGCTCTTTTGAGCTTGTTTGAGCTGGCTCCACAACACCCCTGCATCCATGCCTACAATCTACCTCCCATCTGCCTTCCCAGGCTTACTTCATATTACTCTCCTTAACACCAGCCAAAATGGACCACTAACTGTTCCCTGAACTCAATAGTCTATCCTCTTTGTGACTTTGTAAAAATTCTCCCCATGTCTAGATTACAATACCTCCCTTACTAGGACCT
The DNA here is from genome assembly GCF_011100635.1 of Trichosurus vulpecula. Classification (NCBI taxonomy): domain Eukaryota; kingdom Metazoa; phylum Chordata; class Mammalia; order Diprotodontia; family Phalangeridae; genus Trichosurus; species Trichosurus vulpecula. Next base: position 56,756,658 of record NC_050581.1, on the reverse strand, counting down.
CTCAGAATTCTTAGCTTCCTTCAAGTCTTAGCTCAGATGTCACCTCCTAAAGACTTTTCTGATTTTTTGCTTTATCCCCACCCCAGGTATTACTGCTCTCTTCCTTTTAAAATATATTATACTTACTTATCTTCATAAATCTGTATCCCTCATGTAGGACTGAGGGCAGCCACTGTTCCATTTTATCTCTGTTTTCCTCTCTATCTCTTATTTGGTCATGAACTCTTCCCTTATTCCCATAATCCTCTAATTTGCTTAAGATATCACTATTCGTGTCTAAATTGTGTACCCACTTTAACTTCGTCTTGGTATATGGCGTGAGATGTTGGTCTATACTTAGTTTCTGCCATACTTCTTTCTAGTTTTCCCAGCAGTCTGTTGAATAGTGAGTTCTTTTCTCCAAAGCTTGGATCCTTTGGTTTATCAACACTAGACTACTGTGGTCATTTACTTCTGTATATTGTACACCTAATCTATTCCACTGATCACCCACTCTCCTTTTTATCTAGATTTTTTATTGTTTTGATGAGTACCAGTTGATAGTATATAGTCTGGGATCTGGTACTGTTAGGTTGTCTTCCTTTACTTTTTTTAAAAAACTGATTCCCTTGGTACTCTTAATATTTTGTATTTCCAGATGAATTTTGTTATTATTTTTCTAGCTTTCTAAAATAATTCTTTTGTAGTTTGATTGATATGTGACTGAATAAGTAAAGTAATTTAGGTACCGTTGTCATTTTGCAGTTGAGGAACCGAGGCAAAGAGGGCCAAGTGACTTGCCCAGGGTGAGTCACATCGCTAGTGAGTGTCTGAGGCTGGATTTGAACAGGTGTTCTTGCTTCCAGTCCTGGTGCTGTATCTACTGTGCCACCTAGCTGCCCATCATCTATGCTACCTTTTAGCAAAATGAAGTTTCCTTGATCATCTCTTTTAATTAGGTCTGTTTTTGCTTTTGCTTTTTTTCTGAGATGATGATTGCAATTCCTGCCTGTTTTTTTACATCAGCTGAAGCATAATAGATTTTCCTCCAGCCCCTGAGTTTTACTCTGTGCGGCTCTCTTTATTTAAAGTGTGTTTCTTGTAAACAACATATTGTTGGATTCTGATTTCTAATCTATCCTGCTATCCACTTCCATTCACATTCAATTATGATTGCTAACTATGTATTTCCCTCCATCTTATTCTCTTTTGTTTATCATTCTCTCTCTCTTTTTTATACTATCCCTTCTCAAAAGTCTGCTTTGCTTCTGACTACTACCTCTCATAATCTGCCCTCCTTATCACTCCTCTACTCTATTTTAGTTCCTTCCCCTCCTACTTCCCTCTTGGGTAATATGGATTTCTATTCCCAGTTGAGTATGTATATATGTTCTCCCCTCTTTAAACTAGTGAAGATGAAAGTGAGGTTTAAGCATTGCTTACTCCCCATATTTTCCCTTTGATTGTAAAAACTCTTCCTTGTGCACCTCTTTTAGGTGAGCTAGTTTTCCCTATTCTTCCTCTTTCCCTCTTTTCTCGATACATCCTTCTTTATTAGCCTTCCATTTTTCTTTTGGGATCATCCCAACATAATAGACTCAAACCCCTGCCCTCTAAGTAGACTCCTAACTCCTCTAATGATGATAAAGTTCTTGGGGATTTTATACATACACACACATGTATTTGTATATGTGTTTGTATGTATTGTATATATACACATATACATACATATATATATATATATCTTCCTATTTGGGAATGTAATAATTTTAACCTTATTGATTTCCTCATGCTTTCCTCATTCATATTTACCTTTCTATGTCTTTCTTGAGTCTTATGTTGGAATATAAAATTTTCTATTCAGCTCTGATCTTCTTATCAGGAATGCCTGGAAGTCTTTTATTTCATTAAATATCCATTTTCTCCCTGAAAGATTATACTCAGTTTTGATGGGTTAGTTATTCTTGGTTGTAATCCTAGCTCTTTTGCCTTCCAGAATATCATATTCCATGTTCTCTACTCCTTTATAGTTGTTAATTATTTTTTCATAATTTATTTCATTCTCATTTCTTTTCCCAATTTTTTCTCTACATCTCTTATTTGATTTTTAAAATTTTCTTTTGCTTTAAAAAAAACTTTCTTTAGTTCTTTTAGGAATTCTTGTTGGGCTTGTTTCTAATCTACATTTTTTTTTCTTTGAGGCTTTGCTTGTAAATGTTTTCACGTCATTGTCCTCCTCTGAGTTTGTGCTTGAGCTTCCTGTTCACCATAGTAGCTTTTTATAGTCATGTTTTTCTTTTTTGTTGTTGTTTGCTCATTTTTTCAGTCTATTTCTTGACTTTGGAATTTATGTTAGCATTGAGCTCTGCTCCTCTGGGGGTGAGGGATTATTGTCCCAACCTTCAGGCTTTTTTACCCTGCTGCTTTCACAAATAGTTCTGGGGGGGGATCTATAAGTTTTCAGTGCTTCTAAGATGGTGTGATCTGGGGAGAGGTCACTGCTCTCCTGCTGTATGTCCTGCTCTGGTTTTTACCTAAGAAAGGCCCCTGCTCCCTTATGATGGACTGCAAGTGCTCCTCTCTACCCTGGAACTGCCACCCAGAATTGGTTCATGGGCAATGGCATTGCCAAATGGTGCCCAGTCCTGCACCCAATGCTAGCACAGGGATCCCTTTCTGACTAGATGTTACCATCTTTGGGCAATGAGTGCCCCTGGTGTAGATGCTGCTGCTACTGCCACAGCCTCCAAGGCCCACAGCTGATGTCACTGACTTCTGTGCTCCCAGTCAGTCCCTACCCTAGTGCCATAGACCTCTTGTTTTGACTCCCTAAGTTGTCTTGGACTGGAAAAATGTATCACCTCAATCTTTTGCTGGCTATGCTGCTTTACATTTTGATTTGATGAGTTAAAGTTGTTTAGAGGTGAATGTTGTAAGGGCTGAGCCAGAATGCTCCCTTACTCTGCCATCTTGGTTCTACCACCCCCTGTTCTTATAGATGGGGAAACTGGGTAGTAAGGAGGGCAGTGACTTTAACAAGGTGATGCAGCTAATTTGTGGCAGAGTTGGAAATAAAGGCCAAGTCCCCTGATTCTTAGTCCAGCATATTTTCTGCAATGTTATGCTGCCCCCTTTCTTGTCTGTTACTGATTGTCCTATGATCCTACTCCTTTCCTTTCAGCTGACAAACTGGACACAGATTACATTGAGCGGTATTTGGGGCAGCTCACCCCCATGCAGGAGAGCTGCTTGATCAGACTTCGCCAGTGGTTACAGGAAACGCATAAAGGAAAGGTGAGTGCCTACAGGGCCTTACTTTGTTTAGTGGTCTTGACATTCAAACATGAACAAAGCACCTACTGTGTGTACGGCACATACTCTAGGTGCTAGAGATACAAAAATGAAGTAAGATACAGTCCCTATCCTTGAGGCTCTCACAGTCAAGTTGGGAGATGAGAAATGGGCACGATCATAAAAATGGGGCTGAGTGTAAGTGCAAATTACATGACTAGACAAATTGTGTGAAAAATTTGAGGAGGAAGTGATCATTTTTGTCTAAGGGGTGATCTGAGCTGAGACTTGAAGGAAGAGAGGGGTTTCAACAGATGGATACCAGGGAGGAGTCCCTTTCGGACCTAGAGGACAGGCGAGAACAAAGACATAGAGGTAAGAGTGAGCAGGGAGAGGGTAAATAGTTTAGTTTGACTGCAAATACAGTTCACAAAGAGGAATAGAATTTGATAAGCCTGGAGAGGAAGGGAGGCTGTGTCTAGGCCATGAATGTCAGGCCTGGGAATATGGACTTGGTTTGGTAAGACTTGATTTTGTTTTAGTACCTTCCTCCAGAGTGGTTGTGATGCTTAAGTGACCTAATATATTACACTCTACAGCACTATATAAAATTCCATTATTGTTAATGTTGTTGTTGTTAGACAAGTGACATGATCAAAGCGTCATATGAGGAACATTGCTTGGGTTAGCAGTACACACGTTTCAGAAAGGTACATCTTCAGCGATATGGAAAGAACTGGACTGTAGACAGTCTGGAACATAGAAACTCAAATTTCATTGCACCTTGGGTATTTCTTAAGCAACGCTAACAATAATGATGATGATAGCTGAATTTATATAATACCTACTATGGGCCAGGCGCTATGCTACAAATATTATCTCATTTGATCCTCTTGGTCTGTAGTCAGAAGCAGAGGATCAGAAGTCAGGAAAAGGTAATGATTTATGTTCAAAAACCTCTCTTGGTGTGGTGTATTTATTCCTGTATGCCTTTGAGTGCTGGGTCAAAACTAGGGGCAGCAGCTGGGACCACCATTCTACAATAGCTGAGTACCCTTCCTTGACAGCATCTGGGTCCATGAGGGTGACAGAGAGGTAAATAGAACTCAGAAGGCACAAGCAATCATGTGTTCTATGTTCTATGGCATACTTAATACCATGACCTTTCGGTCATTTTTGACTACCATAATCGTGTGATTATGGCTAAAGGAATTCAGACAGGAACCTCAGATTAAGCAAATCAACAAAATGTGTTCAGGAACACAAGCACTTTTCTCCTTCCTCTCTTCCCCTCCCTTAAGGGCTTTTAAGGACTCCTGAGCCTTGCTTGATCTCCTCCTTGAAGATGAACCCTTAGGACCTCTGGCTTTTCCATCTGCCCTCTTGCTGAACCCTCCTATATGCATTGTCTCCCTCAATGAGAGTGTTAGCTCCATGAGAGTAGGGCCTTTTTCTTTTCTTTCATTTTTTTTTTTTAAATTCAATTTTATTTTATTTTCAGGTTCATATTCTCTCTCTCCTGGACCATCCATCCCCAATACCCAAACAGTAAGAAAACAAGAAAAAAACCAAATCTTTTACAGACAGTTGTCTTCTTTTTCTATCTGTATTCCTGGTACTTGGTACAAAAAAAGTGTGTAATAAATGCTCCCCCCTCCCATTCATTCACCTACTCTTCATTCATTCATTTTTTCCTTTCCCTTCTCCTCCTCCATCTAAGGCATAGACTTAAACTGCTCTTCTCAGGGACATACATATTTTTTTCTGTCTTTGTCAGGAAATGAATGACAAGAGATATTCTTTTGCAAAGTTTCAAAGAGTCAGAGTCTACATGCTGGAAATTACTTCAGAGCTATTTAGCCCAACAAATATATTATACAGAACACTTTCTTCATCCCCCAATACTTGTCAACCAGCCAATTCTTGAAGACCTCCAATGAGGGGAACCTATTACTTCCTGAGATACCTCGTCTTACTTTTGGCTAGCTCTCATTAATAGGAAGTTTTCCTTAAGTTGATCCTAAATTTGTCTCTGCAATTTCCACTCATTGTTCCTAGTTTTTCCTTAGGGGTTGGAGCAGAAGTTGTGGGGAGAGGTAAACTCTCTAAGTCTGATCCCTTTTCCATAGCACAATCCTTTGAATAGCCAAATAGCTGTTATGTCCTCTCTCAGGCTAAACCTGCTCTTTTTTTTGAGACTAAGCACCTTTGTAAATAGCAAATGGTTTCTTTTCTGGTCTTCTCACCACCTTGAGGTACCTCTTTAAAGAAAATCTTATTGATAGACATTTCCTATTACAAGCCAACTTTCAGCCCTAACTTGTAAGAAAGAAAAGAATTAACCAAAACTTACCCACAAAATGAATGGATAGATGCAACATTCTATTCCCATAACTCCCCCACCTCTTTACTGAGAGGAGGGGAGTATGTTTCATCATCTATTCTTTAGGACTAAAATGGCATTAATTCAATTCTATTAAAAGCAAGTACTTATTAATATAATTCAGCTGCTCTTTAGGTGCTGTTTTCATTTACATTATTGTAGAGTTGTCATTTTGCATCTTATTTTCCTGGTTTTGCTTTCTTTGGGTCTTCTTCCTTGAGATATATATTTTTTTAAGACTGGGTCTCCCTAATGGGCCATGTGGAAGTTGAATAGCCACTCACAGACCCAGTCTTACTACTGATCAGCATAGACACTTTGACTTGCTCTGTTTCTGACCTTTCTATCCTCCTTAGGCAACCTGGTGAGGCTCACCATATTTGTCCTAGGCTTAGTGTGGACACCTGATTGGCTTAGCCCATGTCAGCTCAGTACTCCACCAACTTCCTCCAGTTATAGGGATTACAGGTGTTTGCCACCATACTCAGCCCAATATCTTTTTAAAAATCTGCCCAGAACTGATCATAGTGCTCCAAATATGGCCTGACCAGGGTCAAGATAGTGGAGTTGTTGCCTCCTTATTCTGGACATTGTGCCTTTCTTCATGTAAACTAGGATAGCATAGCTTTTTTGGCTGCCATGCTACACTTGATTCATGCTGAGTTGGCAGGTACTAAGATTTCTAGATTTTTTTTTTCTCCATAGGAATCTAACCATATTTCCTCCTCCTTCCTCTTTTCCTCTCTCCCTCAAGTTGCTTTTTGAATCTAGATGCATAATATAGGCACTCAGATAAATTTCATATTATTTTTACCCATTGTTTGAGATCTTTTAAGAAAGATAATCTGCTACCTAAAACCAACAGCAAGCATTATCTGTAATGGGGATAAGCCAAAAACCTTCCCAATAAGATCAGAGGTAAAACAAGGATGCCCATTATCACCAATATTATTCAATATTGTACTAGAAATTCTAGCTACAGTGATAAGAGAAAGAAACAAAATTGAAGGAGTCAGAATGGATCATCAAAAAATAAAACTATCTCTTTTTTAAAATGATGTGATGGTATACTTGGAAAATCCTAGAGATACAACTAAAAATTAATTGAAGCAATTAATAATTTTGACAAAGTAGCAGGATGTAAAATTAATCCATGTAAGTCATCAGCATTTCTATATGTCACCAACAAAGCCCTGCAAGAAGAGATAGTAAGAGATATATCATTTAAAATAACCATCGACAATATAAATATCTGGATGTATGTCTGCTAAGACAAAGGGACTATATGAACATAATTATAAAACACTTTTTGTACGAATAAAGTCATATTTAAGTAATGGTGGGAATATTAATTGTTCATGAGTGGGTCAAGCCAATATAATAAAAATGACAATTCTACCTAAACTAATCTATGTATTCAGTGCCATCCCAATTAAACTTTAAAAATTGTATTGAACTAGAAAAAATAATAACAAATTTATTTGGAAAAACAAAAGGTCGAGAATATAAAAGGAATTAATGAAAAAATGTAAAGGAAAGAGGTTTAGCAGTACCAGATCTTAAACTGTATTATAAGGCAGTAATTACCAAAACTATTTGGTACTGGCTAAGAAATAGAATGGTGAATCAGTGGAATAGAGGAGATATACAATACACAGTAGTAAACCTTGTGTTTGACAAACATAAAGATCTAAGCTTTTGGGATAAGAACTCACTATTTAGTAAAAAATTGCTGGGAAAACTGGAAAGCAGTCTGGCAGAAACTATGTATAGACTAATATCTTATACCATTTGCCATGAGAAGGTCAAAATGGATACATGAACTAGACATAAAGAGAGATATCATAAGTAAATTATAAGAACATGGGCCATATTACCTATCAGATTGATAGGTAGGAGAAGAATTTATGAATAAACAAGAGATAGAGAGCACTATGATATGTAAAACAGATAATTTTGATTACATTAAATTAAAAAAGTTTTGTATGAATAAAACAAATAAAACTGAGATTAGAAAGTGTTGCAACAATCTGGCTAGCAGCTGCTGTGGGGGTGAAAGGCCAACACAAGCACAACAACAAGAATGCTGCCAGCACAAGTTCTTTGGATCCGCTTTACTAAGGACAGCAACATTAAGGGGTTAACAATCTTGTTGCAGTCCAACATACAAATATCATTCACTTAGTTCAGGGGAAAAAGCCAGCACCTGAACTTCACAGCAAATAAAAACAAATTACAAAGATACATTATAAACAGACCAAATACAATTCATAGGAACCAAGGAACCATCAACATCTGAGTTCAGGAGCCGGGGAGCTCATAACAATGGCTGGCCCAGAGTCATGTGCCACTCCTCCTGTGGCTCAGAGCCCCAAGCAAATAGCTCTGTTCTTTCTTTTTATACACTCTTTAGCAGTCATCAAAGTCATCTGTGCCACCAGAACTTAGGCTCCTACTTAGACTCTGGTTTTAGCAACTCCCCTTAGGACCCTGAGGGCTTCAGGCCCACATAGGTTTAACTCCTAGTAGATAGGGGTTTGGGCCTGGGGCTTTGCACCTAGTAAGGCTCAATCAAAGACACTTAATTAATTTATCATTCTAAAACAGTAAAAAAGTCCCAACTTGATTGATATTACAGAAGGAAAATAGAAAATTGAGAAAAATTTTATAGACAGTTTCTTGGATAAAGGCCTTATATCTTAAATATATAGAAAATATAAGAATATCAGTCATTCTCCAATTGATAAATGGTCAAGGGATATGAACAGAAAGTGTTTTTACTTGTCAAAAAAAGCGAGTAGTTTGGCATAGTTTTTTGATGAAACTATGCTGACTTTTAGTGATCACAGCTTCCATTTCTCAGTTCTCACAAACCCATCTGCTCAATGTGTTCTAAAATTTTTCCAGGTATAGAAGTCAAGCTCATTGACTTACCATTTATAGACTAACGACCGTTTTCCTTTTCTTGAAAACTGTAACATTTGATCTTCTCTAGTTCTGCAACACCTCTCCTAGACAAGTCAAAACTATCAGCTCTCCAAATTTCCTCCACAAAAAAAGAGAGAACATTGCCTCAGAGGCAACATAGAGCAGCTGAAATAAATAAAAGTCTGGTAAAGCAATTGTTCTCCTAGACAACTTGAGGAGACTCCAGGAAAGACTGGATTTCCAGGGGTAGAGTTTTGAACTGAGTGAAATGCAAACACCTCCAGGCCAACTCTGCAAAATCAACAAACAAAAAGCCCTGGGGGGTGGGGGGCTGCTAGGGTTGAGAGCCAGCTTCTGCCCTAGAAACTTTCATCTCACCGGGTCTGACCGTTCAGTTGGAGAAGATTAAAGGACCTTCCACTATTAAGGGATGCCAAGCACAACTGAGCTGACCAGGCCCCTCTCAGGCTATGGTGTTGGGGAAAAGGAAGTTAGCATACACCTGGGGAATGCAATAGGGAGGGGTAGGGACCTGTTGGCTATGGGCACTTACAGGAGAGCAGAGTTCCTGGTTTCATTTCCAGGGCAGAGAAGACAGCTGTAGTTTGCAGCCACCAGAGGAACCACAGGGAGTAAGATCATTTGTGGGACAGTGTGGCTGGGGACCCTAGCTATGGTTTAGGAATGGAGAGAAAAGCCCAAGATTGAGCCCTAGGACAGACCTCAGAAAATAAGAAGGACCTGAAGCTTGGGGCACTATTCCCCATACCTTGGGACTAGAACTTGATTACCATAATAGCTGCTAAAAACAGAATAAAACAAAAGTAAAAATAAAAATGAGTAAGCAAAGAAGAAAGAACCAAACCACAGATAGCTACTATGGGGATAGAGAAAAATCTGGATTCATATTCAGAGGAAGATAATGGAGCTAAAAAAAACCGCCCCTTTTTCATTGAGAAATGTCGAATGGACCCAAGCACAAAAAGAGTTCTTGGAAGAACTTAAAAAGGACTTTAAAAATCAAATAAGATTGAGAAAAAAGTAAAAAAATAAGAACAATCCAAGAAAATTATTAAAAGAAAGTCAGCCAACTCGAAATAGAGAATAAAAAACTCAAGGAAGACAATAATTCCTTGAAAACTAGAAGTGGGCAAATGGAAACTAATGATGTTCTAAGACACCAAGACATAACAAACCAAAATCAAAAGAATGAAAAAATAGAAGGGAATGTGAAACATCTGATCAGAAAAACAACTGACCTGGAGAATAGATCAAGGAGAAATAATGTAAGAATGGTCGGACTACCAGAAAATTATGATGAAAAAATAATCTTGATAACAGTATTATAAGAAATTATTAAGGAAAATTGCCCTGAAGTTCTAGAACAAGAAGGCGAAGCAGAAATAGAAAAAATCCACCAATCATTGAAAGAGATCCCAGGAGGAAACTTACAGCAATATCATAGCCAAATTTCAAAGCTCCCAGGTTAAGGAGAAAATATGGGAAACAACAAGCAAAAAACAATTTAAATATCATGGAGCTACACTAAAGATTACACAAGACCCAGCAGCTACTATGTTGAAGTACTGCAGGTCTTGGAATACTATATTTCCTAGAGCAAAAGAGCTGGGTTATGACCAAGGTAACTTACCCAGCAAAGTTAAGTATAATCCTGAATGAAAAAAAGGATATTTAACAAACTGAAAGACTTTAAGGGATTTGTGACAACAACAGCAGAACCAAAGGGAAAATTCGACATATGATATCCAGGAGAAATATAAGGTAAACATTAAAGACCAATTATAAGGGACTCAATAAGGTCAAATTGTTTGCTTCTTATATATGAAGATATTATCAGCACTCTTATGACTGTTGTAATTATTTGGGTAATTTGAAAGAAAGACTTGGACTGAGCTGTGTATGATGGGGTGGTTCTAAAAAAAACTATAGGGAGAGATAAAAAGAAGTAATTATCTCATATAAATGAGATGTAAAAGGAAAATTTGATACAGAAGAAGCTAGTGGGGGGAGGGTGGGTAGTACTAGAAACTTGTTCTTATCAGGAATGGGTTAAAGAGGGATCAACATATATATCTAGAAAGGTTTATAAAAGTCTTCTAAATTCAGAAAGAAATAAGAGGACAAGGGGATAGGGCAGGGGAGAGGATAAGTGGGGGACTCTTGGAGGTGTGGGTAGGTTAAGGAATAAGAAGGCAAGGTAGAAGGTAGAAGTAAAGCAGAGGAGTGAAGAGGGATAGAATAGTGTGAGAAAGATAGTGAGGAAAAATAGAAAAGAGAAAGTACACAACAAGCAATTATAGCTTAGAATGTGAATGGGATGAATTTACCCATAAAATGGAAACTGATAGCAGATTAAAATTTTGAATTCAACAATATGTTGCTTTTAGGAAGTGCTATAAAAATGAGAGACACATAAAGATAAAATAAAGGGCTAAAGTATTTATTACATACAAAAGCAGGTATAGTAATCATGATCTCAGATAAAGTTAAGGCTAAAATAGATTTAATCACAAGGGAAAAATAGGGAAACTACACTGTGTCAGCAATATTACTTAGTATTGTGTTAGACCATTTAAATAGCTAGACAGTATAAAATATCTGAGAGGAACTATATGAACATAAAATAAAACACTTTTTATACAAATAAAGTCAGATTTAAATAATTGAAGTAATAGAATAAGTCAATATAATTTTTAAATGACAATTTTACCTAACTAATCTATTTATTCAATGCCATCCCAATTAAGTTACTAAAATATTATCTTAGTGAATTAGAAAAAAATGATAACAAAGTTTATTTGGAAGAACAAAAGGTCAGGACCCTCAAGTAAACCAAAAGATGTAAAGGAAGTAGATTTAGTAGTATCAAACCTTAAGCTGTATTATAAGGTGAGAGCATTGTTGAAGTGTAAAATGGATAATTTCAATTATTTTAAATTAAAATTTTCTTGTATAAGTGAAACCTATGAAGCCAAGAATAGAAGGAATGTGAAAAATGGTGGGAAAAAAACTTTCATAGACAATCTCTTAGATAGGATGTGATTGGGTTAGAATATTGCTGTGGTGTTGGAAATGATGTGCTGGTTAATTTAGAAAAATATGGAAAGACTTGGACTTATGAAGGAAGATGCTGTCCACCTTCAGAGAAATAGATGACAAATGGAAATAAGCACAGTACATAATATGTGTATGAGTATATATGTGTATGTTTATAGATATCTATGTGTATATGTATGTATATGTGTGTATATATGTACTCATGTGTATGTATGTATATCAGTGTTTAATTGTAGCCTTCTTGAGGGAGAGGGAGGAGAAAAAATAAAGCAAAAAGTGCATAGCAGAGAACAAAAGAAAACCTAGAGGGATGCAAAGAAAAGCCGGACAGCTTTGAAAATAATGTGTAGTATTTATTATATGTATTTTCTTGAAATGGAAATTTATTGTTTTATACTGAATGTTCTGTTGCATACATGGCAGTGTTGTTTTTTTCTTAGTCCATTTTGTACTTGTTTAAAATAAATAAAAAGTTTACAAAAAACCCTAAAACAACCCACCTTTCCTATTCAGCAACAGCTGCTTAGCAGTCCAAGCTGCCCCTTCCTCATCTGCAGCTGAGGCAGCGAAATGAACAATTGTACCACACACGGCCCTAAGTTTTCTAGAGTTTTTATAATCTAGAATGGTAGAAAGGCTGCTGATTGTAAGTCTCTCATCCACATCTTAGAACTGAGTGGGAAGACAGTCCTCTTCACAAGTTGGTGGCTTAGGGTCATAGATTTAAAGTTGGGAAGAGATCATTGATTTTACAGATGAGGCAACTTGATGCTTAAAGAGGCTAGATTATCTGCCCAGGACCATACAGCTTATAAATATCAGAAGCAGGATTTGAAAACAGGTCTTCTGGCCTTTTTCTTCTTCTTGTCCAACACTTTCCCCACCACTACACCATGGTGCTCCTTCAGTCTCTTGAAGGAGACCAAGGTGTGAAAGGTTGTGTTAGTTTGGGCAGCTTTCTTTGCTGTGTCAGGAAAGAAAGCTCCATGGACTCTTTTCTCTTCCCTCTCTCCCACAGATTCCCAAAGATGAGCACATTCTTCGATTCTTGAGGGCTCGAGACTTTCACTTTGAAAAGGCCTGGGAGATGCTGTGCCAGTCCTTGAACTGGAGAAAGCAGCACCAAGTGGACTACATCCTTCAGACATGGCGGCCCCCACCCCTCCTGGAGGAGTTCTATGCAGGCGGCTGGCATTACCAGGATAGAGGTTTGCCTTTTTATGGATCTTTGAAGCCTTCAGTTTCTCCCAACAGTACAGCAAAGAGAGAGAAAACATGGGACTCTGGTGTGGGTGACTTGACCCCAGTTTTCCTAGTGGTAGTCCCAAAGCCATTCTGTTAGTCTCAGAAGAGTTGCTAAGGGGAAATGGATTGGTTCCTGACTTCTTGATTTCATTGGTTTTGAGAACACTCTTCATATTATCAATTTATCTTTTGTTTTCTTTCCAAACCTCTTCCCTCCCCCTACTTTCCCTGCTAGGGAGTTGTGAAATGGCAAAGATGATCCTTCCATCCTCTGAAAAAAGAAAACAAAGCTTAGAAAGAAAGGAGTGCAATTGGCACTAGAATCCCTCTTCTTTGGCTCCAGGGTCAAAACTTTCTCTACTAGGATGGGTTATTTCCTATGAGCCCAAGATTGGCCTGGCCATTCTATGTGACTTGTTCCAAGCTTCGAGCAGTCTCTCTGGGTAGAGTCTGGAGATTATATTAGCAGCAGAATCCTTTGCTTCTCACTAGTGTCTTTGCTATTCTCCCAGATTTTGAGGGTGGAGGAGTAAGAGAGAAATGAGAAGTGTTACTGACTTATTTTCTCTTCTTTTTACATGATCTCTCTTACAAAGATGGCCGCCCTCTCTACATCCTGCGTCTTGGCCAGATGGATACAAAAGGCTTGATGAAGGCAGTGGGAGAGGAGGCACTCCTTCGGCATGTGAGTAGTGGGTCTCCCGTTTTTTTCAATTAATAAGCATTTATTTTTTTCTTCCATCTCCCCTCTTCTCCCACCACTGGGAAAAAAAAAGAAAAACCAAACTCTTGTAACAAATATGCATCAAGGCAAACAAATTCCCAAATTGGCCGTGTCTAAAAATGTATGTTTCATTCTGTACCTTGTGTCTGTCACTTTCCCATCTAGAGATGGGTAACCTACTTCTTTACTGGTCCTCTGGAATTGTGGTTGGTCATTGAGCTAATCAGAGTTCTTAAGTCTTTCAGTTATTTTCCTTTATATTGCTGTTGTTTTTATGAATTGTTTTCCAGGTTCTGCTTATTTGACTTTGCATTAGTTCATACAAACCTTCCTAGATTTCTCATTTCTTAAGGCCCTACCATTTCCTTAGGACTTCAGATGGGCTAAGTTCCTAAGGCCAACTTTATGGGTTGTAAAAGGTGCACTCATGAGTCAACTAAAAGAGGGCATAGGGCATGGTGTCCTAATGGCTTTGTTCCTGTGAAAACTGTCTCTGCTTTTCAGATACTTTCAGTTAATGAAGAGGGACAGAAGAGATGTGAAGAGCACACAAATCAGCTTGGCCGCCCCATTAGGCAAGTGTTTGGGTGGATTGCTATTTTCCCTTGACAATAAGAACCAACCATATCTCCAGAAGGCATCATGAGGCCTATTTTTCTCTATCTTTTCTCTTCTATCCCATTCTCTTCCTTTCCATAATCAAACACAGAGCTTTTTTAGACTGTTTCCTCTGTCTGTAGGTCACTTTGGTAGATCTAAGGGGAGACTATAGGGGAATCACCGTGTATTGTTGAGGTATGGTTGTTTAGGACTTTAGCCAGCTCTACCCTGCCTACTTAGGGCTGAGATGGAGGGGAGCCTTAGTGTAATGGGTGATTCTTTGGTGTCCTTGGTTCAGTTCCTGGACGTGCCTCGTGGATCTGGAAGGGCTGAATATGCGGCACCTCTGGCGACCTGGAGTGAAGGCCCTGTTGCGGATGATTGAAGTGGTTGAGGACAATTATCCAGAGACATTGGGGCGTCTGCTCATCGTGCGTGCTCCCCGTGTTTTCCCTGTGCTGTGGACATTGGTGAGTGGAACACAAGAAATAGGTCCCATGTGGTCTCGGGCGAGTCTCTCCAGATTTTATCTTTATGAAGGAAAGGGATACCTTTGGGGATTTTTTCCCATGAGCTTTCTGCTAGTTTGCCTTCTTTCCTCTGATGTAAGAGGTATATGTGATGATGATGATGATGATGATAATCACAACAGTATTTATAGAGTACTTTATGGTTTGCAAAATGCTTTTCATAGATCTTTTTATTGGAGTCCCATAGCAACCCTGTGAGGTAGGCGCTATTTTATTCCTGATTTACACATAGGAAATTAGTCTGAGTGAACTCAAGTGACTTGCCCAAGGTCACATAGTTACTAAATGTCTGAGGTAATCAGTCAGTCAGTCAACTAGCATTTATTAAGTACTTACTATGTGCCAGGCACTGTGCTAAGCATTGGGGATACAAAGGGGCAAAAAACGGGCCCTTGCTCTCAAGTAGCTCAGTCTAATGGGGAGACACCATGCAAACAACTATGTACAAACAAGATATCAACATTATAAATTGGAGATAATCACCTGAAGGAAGACACTAGCATGAAGGGAAATTGGGAGAGACTTCTTGCAGAAGATGATTCAAACTCAGATCTTCCTGACTCCAAATGTAGCCCTCTATCTACTCTGCCATTTGCCGCCTCAATAGAGCAAATGAGGAAGAAACTCTGAGATGGGTCCGAAGTGCTTCTGGACACCAGGCTCTAGTACGAATGCTGGTGATTTGTTGTTTTGTTAATTATCTACGCTTGTGAAAGTGGAAAGATGTTAATAATGCAGGTTAAATTTAGAAGTATGTTCTGTGGGCATCCCTGCCCCCCTCCCCGGCCTCCAGAGAGCTGGTTGTTAAACATTTACCAGTACACCACTGAATGTACCTACCAGTGAGGACACTCTCTGGGGTAGAGATGTGACAATTTCAAGTATCCTGACAAAGATCAGAGGGTTGGAAAACAAAACCACATTGCAGTCTACCATTTTTTAGCAATGGTGTGCTGGGGGGTAGATGTTGGGAGGCAGTGACCGGTTCTCCTTTTTAATCCTCAACTCTGTTCATACTTAGTATAAAAGTAGGGCACAGCCAGCTGTTAGAGCTAGCATCAGCTCCGGATCTAGCAGGGATAATGCCTTAGGGAAGGCAATGTGAAACAATGGTACCAGAAGGGTGGTGGACTTGGAGGCTGAGATCTTGAATTCAAATCCTGGCTCTTCTACTTCTTACCTGTGTGGCCATGGGCACGTCACTTTGGTCCTCAGTTATATGAGGCAGGGTTGGACAAGATGGTGGCTCTAAATCTGTAATTCTCTCCTCTTTGGAAGTGATGCAAAACCCTGGAAGTGTGGAAAGCCTCCACTCTCTTCTCCTCCATTACTTTTCAGGTGAGCCCCTTTATCAATGAGAACACCAGGCAGAAATTCCTCATCTACAGTGGCAGCAACTACCAGGGCCCTGGAGGACTTGTAGATTATCTGAATAAAGATGTGATTCCTGACTTTCTAGGAGGAGAATGTTTGGTGAGAGTGGTCTTAGCATTGCTGGACTGTGGTCCTTATGAGGGGGGGTAGCATTTGGGAATATAGCCTTTTGAGGATTGTTTCCTGGTTGCAAGATTTAATCCTAGAGTTGTAGGACTGGGGTTTGGAGGGCTGCTAGGAGGGATGAGGAAGTGGGGCGGGGTTCCCTCAAGCCTGTTAGAAACAGAGTGGTGTGGCATGCCTGTCCTCTCTCTTCCAGGGTGTTTCCACCTCCCCAGGTAGAATAAGATGGCTGAATTCTAGTCCTTGAAGAAAGGGTTGTAGGGACCCAAGATACTTGTGGTCACTCTGAACCTGAAAACTGAACTACCTTTAGGGTTGCTTTCAATGAGCATCCTAAGGGTATAGAAACAGGTCCTAATGGAATTTGAGAGTGATCTGGAAGCAGTACAAAGGACCCTGTTTGTTGGGTAGTAGTGAGGGCAGGAGGGTCATAGGGGAGAAGGGCATATAGCCCAGGACACAGGGCATGCTCTGAGAAGTGCTTTATGGGTAAGAAGGGGGCACTGAGTGCTGACACTGCTGAACTTGGTCTTTGGCTTTCAGTGCAGTGTCCCTGAAGGGGGCATCATCCCAAAGGCCCTCTATCATATTGAAGAGGATCAAGAAAATGCGGATAGGGTCCAACTGTGGACTGAAACTGTCTACCAGTCTGCAAGTGTGTTCCAAGGAGCCCCCCATGAGGTACTTGCTTCTTTTCTTTGGTCTGGTGGACCTGATCAAAAGACTCAGTAAGATATACTCAGGGGGTGCTGGAACCAGCTCTAACTGGCTTAAGAGAGCCAGTTGTTAAATTTTTGATGTGAGCATTTACATCTTGGCAATCTACAAACTCTGCAAATCAGGGCTTGATTTATCGTTTTGTTGATTGTCTATACTTATGAAAGTGGAAAAATGTTAATAATGCAGGTTAAATTTAAAAGTATGTTCTGTGTGCATCTCCCCCCCCCACGCCCCAGTACATCACTGGATGTACCTACTTCCTTGGGGAGTCAGAAAGGTTGGGCCATTCCATCTCAAACTGCTCCTCTTCTGGGTGGGGGAGGAGAAGATGAAGCTTTTCTTGTCCAGCTCCTTATTCCTGACCTATTTTATGTCTAGATAGCAGTGGAGATTCGGGAGGGTGAGTCAGTGATCACCTGGGACTTTGACATTCTGAGGGGAGATGTGGTATTCAACCTCTTTCACTCCAAGCAAGCACCTGAACCAAGAGCCAGGGAGCCCAGGGCTGGGAGCAGTGTGCAGCTCATTGACCAAAGCTGGGTCCTGGGAGTGGATTACAGCCGTGTGGAGTCTCCCCTGGTCTGCCGGGAAGGCGAGAGCATTCAGGTAAGATAGCCTTCTACTGTAACAGCCAAATAACTCGGGAGCAGCTATAGCTCTTGGGAACTCTGGAAATTGGCTCACTGCGATCCAAATCCTTCCAGGTCCTGAAATACTTTCTAAGCTACGGCTCCCTTGATTAAAGTGGCTTATGTGTGGATGTCAACCTACCCCTGGGAGCTAGGGGCAGCAGCTGGGATCATACTTCTTTTCACTGATTTCAAGTAGATGAAAGGTGTCTAGTTCCATTTTTCAATTTGTTGAGATCTCATCCTCCCAGTGTTAAGTGGAGAAAATTATTGGCTGCCTAGACTTGCTGCCAGAACCTCACTTTGGTCCTTCCTCTCTGGCTTTGCCCCAGACAGTGTGATACCTTCCTGTGCTTCTCAGGGCTCCATTTCATTTGGTAAATAACAAACAGCCTTGAGTGCTTATGTGTCTACATGTTGTATATGGTGTATAAAAGAAGAATTAAGTATGATGGGAAATCACAGAGGTTTTTAGGAACTGTCAACATACCCTTGGGATCCATAAATCTATCAATAGGCATTAATGAAGCATCTGTTATGTGCCAGGTACTGTGCTAGGCACTGGAGGGGATGCAGAGACAAAAAGGAGATAGGCCTTGTCTTCAAAGAGCTTATGTTTTACTGGGATGATACAATATGTTCGCAGTCTGTTTTTGTTGTTGTTGCTGGTCCTTTGTTCTCAAAGGGGACCAATGACATCATGAGGGTGGTGTTGCGACTTTTGAGGGAATTGGATTTAAGTGAGGCAGAGCTCTGCAAAGTCCTGTTCACAGTCCAGTTACGAAGGTAAAACCATTACACATACAAGCAACTAGGGGGCACTGGATTTGAAGCTAGAAGACTTGGGTTCAAATTCCTGGTTCTGCCACTTAGTAACTGTGCGACCTTGGACAGGTGTCTTCACCCTTCCAGGCCTTGGTTTTCTCATCTGTAAGACGGGGCTAGGCTAGATCTTCTTCTAGGTCTCTTCCAGCTTTACATCTGTTATCCCAATTAAGAGAACAATTAAGTGCAGAAGTGTGTGGTAGTGACCACAGGAGCTTAGAGAATTGAGAGCTAGAGTAGTTGACAAAAGGTGGTAAAACTTGAACTGGGACTTAAACCACACATAGGATTTGGACAGAATGAGATAAAGAAAGAGCATTCCTGGGTGAGAGAAGAGGAGGATCCCGGGCATGGAGTCAGAAATGAGCAGAGCCTATTTAGAAGGCCTTGGGGAGACTGCAGTGGTGTAGGTTACTGCGGGCAGGGTGGAACCAGAGTTTCCAGGAAAGCCTGGAAACATGATCACAGGAATTTGTACTTGAGGTGAGATACTAGAGGGAAGCGTTGTAGAGTCTTGAGCAAGGGAGTGAGACACTAGAAGTGATATTTTAAGATGATTAATTTGGAATTAATTAATTAATTGTTATTGCTCAGTTGTGTCTTACTGTTAGTGATCCCATGGACGATAGCATGCCAGGCTCTTCTATCCTCCACTGTCTCTCAAACTCTGTCCAAGCTTGTGTTCATGGCTTCCATTGCACTATCTCTCCATGTCATCCTACGCTGTCCCCTTTTCCTTTTGCCTTCAAGCTTTCCCAAAAACAGGGTCTTTTCCAATGAGTCCCATTTGCTCATTAAGCTTCAGTATTTGACCTCCCAGTAAATAGTCTGAATACTGGATTAATTAAGATGATTAATTTGGGATGGTTTGTGTAGGGTGGGTCAGAATAGGGAGTCTAGAGGCAAGGAGACCAAGGTAGGAAGCAATTGTAGTAACCAAAGGGGTATGACGAGCAAAGGATGACGCTGGAAGGCATTCATTCTAAAAGATGAAATGACACAATGACGTGACTGGATAAAGGAAGGAAGAATGCATCAAATATGACTCCCAGCTCTTCAGTCTAAGAAGCTGATAGAAATGGATTAGGTGGGAAGAGCAGCCATTTGGTTGTTGGGAATTGGAGGGAACAGGAGAAGCTGGCTTTAGGGCTTGTTGGGTCTGAGATGAAGGTAGAACATCTAAATGGAGATGCCTCAGAGAAAGGTGGTAAATAGATGAGGGGACAGAGCAGGAAGATGTGTCTTTGGAAGTTATCAGTGTAAAAATAGGTGAGTGAGCTCTCCTCGGGGTAGGAAGACAAAAAAGAAAGAAGGGTCAAGGACAGAGCTTTGGGTTGAAGGAGGATCCAGCTGTTGTTAGCCGACTAGTCACATCCTACTCATCATGACCCCATTTGGGATTTTCTTAGCAAAGATACTGGAGGGGTTCACCATTTCCTTCTCTAGTTCATTTTACAGATGAGGAAACTGAGGCAAATGGGGTAAAGTGACCTGCCCAAGGTCACACAACTAGTAAGTATCTGAGGTTGGATTTGAACTCAGATCCTCCTGACTCCAGGGCCAGCACCCTGCAGCACCTAGCGGTCTAGAAGGAGGATCCAGCACACATGAACAAAGGAACCATCAGAAGAGCAGGAAAGGGCAGAATCACAGAAGCCAAGAAAGGAAAGATTTTTCAGGAGTGGGCAGTGAGTTATATCAAATGCAGATCAATGGATGATAGTGAAGACTGATCAATATGCCACTGGAGGTGGGCTGAAAGGACACAGCAGGAGGAAAAAGCTGTGCTGAGTTGGCTGGAGATGCTATGTTCAGAATGCCCCAGAATCTTCTCTAGTAGTACGGTTGATAGTTCTGTGGTACTCTTCAGCCCCAGAAATAACTTTGCTATTTTCTTTGGTTTGTAGTATTCTAGTGGTGATGTCTCAGGGCTAAATTGGAGCATATATTTGCCAAATGTTTAAAACCCTTAGGTACCTGGTACCTTATTTCTTTTAAACTTCAGGCTAATTTTTAAAGGTAGTCTTCAGAATCCAGAACATGTAAGTTAACCCCAAGGCTTTTCAGTTTAGCTCATGGTTATATAGCACCTTATGATTTACAAAGCATTTTCTTAATAACAACCCTGTGAGGTGGGTAGTGCCTGTATTATCGCCATTTTATAGATGGGGAAATTGAGGCTCAGACTTCTCCCATGGTCAAACAGCTAGAAAGTGTCAGAGCTAGGATTCAAGTGGAGGGCTTCAATCTTTTAGAAACTGCTTGTTTTGGCTTTCGGGAAATCTCAACTACCCCTAAGCATCAGTCCATTCACAAGCATTTATTAAGCACCTTATATGTGCCAGGTATTACGCTAGGTTGTGGAGATGGTACAATGACAAAAATGAGGCATCTACCGGGGTGGGGAACCTGCAGCCTTGAGGCCACATGTGGCCCTCTAGGTCCTCAGGCGTGACCCTTTGACTGAGTGCAAACTTCACAGAACAAATCTCCTTAATAAAAGGATTTGTTTTGTAAAACTTGGACTCAGTCAAAAGGCCACACCCGAGGATGCAGAAGGCCACATGTGGCCTTAAGGCTGCAGGTTTCCCATCCCTGATAGACCCTTTCCTCAGGGAACTTATATTAGCTGGTAGGAAACAATAAATTCACATAAGATTGATACAAAATAAGTACAAAGCTACTTTGGTGATAGTGAGGCACTAAAAACGGAGAGAATTAGAATAGACCTCTTGAAGGACTTGGGCTGAGCCTTGAATGGAAGTTATGTGTTCCGAGAGGTGGAGGTGATGAAGAGGCAAAGAGGATTCTACCCACATGGTGCAGACAGGCTGTGTGAAGGCCTGGAGATGGGATGTTGTGCGTGGGGAATCCCAAGTAAAAACAGCAAGTTTGACTGCAGTGTGGAGCATGTAAGGAGAGCAACATGCCTGGAAAGGTGAGTTGGACAGACCCTGAGGGGCTCTAAATGCCAAACAATAGAGAGTGCATTTTAGGATCATAGATCTAGGTGGCCCAGAGGCCATCTAGAGTGAGCAATGTCTCTGTTTTACAGAGGACCTTAAATGGCTTGTCTAAGGTTGCATAGGTAGGGACATCAAGCACAGTCTTCTGTCCTTTTCCACTTATACCTTGCCCTAGTGGTGGGGGAGAGCTCCTAGAAATTCACGATCAGGGGAATAGCATGGTCAGACCTGTGCTTTGGGGGTAGCAGTTTGGTAACTCTATGGAGGGGCTGAGTGGAGAGGAACCTAGCTGAGACACCTCTCTCTCTATTTCAGGGCTCCCACGTGACTCGTTGGCCAGGCTTCTACCTGCTTCAGTGGAAGATGGCCACTCCTTTAGCCTGTGCAGCCAGCAGCCTCCCTCGAGTGGATGATGCCCCCACATCTGTGCAGAGCCCTGGTCACAAGTGTAAACTCCTGTACTACTATGAGGTCCTTGCATCTGTAGACTTCAGGTAGGAACCATGGGATGGGGTTATCTGGGAAGGGAAGGCATTTAGCTGAGGAAGACAAAGTTGATTAGGATCATCACCATAATAAATCACATTCAAAAACTGCTTCAGGTTTATTAAGTGCTTTACACTCATTATCTTATTTGATCCCCACAAGAGCCCTATGTGATAGGTACCATTATCATTCCCATTTCATAGAGGGACAAATTGAGGCTTGGAGATATTTAATGACTTTCACAAGGTTATACTGTTAGTAAGTGTCATATAGCTAGTAAGTGTTTGAGGCCCAAACTGAGGTCTCTCTGCCTCCAAGTCTATCACTCTATCCACTATGCCCTAAGGTCTCACAAGTTGCTGCCTTATATAAATTGATAAGCCCCTACCTGAAGTCAGGACATTTTTTTTTAAAAAAAGGTTTTGATGAAGAGGTTAGAAAAATGCTTACCAATGACTGGCAGATAGACATGGTGGTCATGTTCTGAGTTTTATGACCAGAGATGATGGCTCTAGGGAAAAGAAGGTGTATCAGGAAATCGAAGAGAGGCTTCCCGCTTACCCTGCAAGCATTGTGAACCTTTTTATGTGTGGAGGAACGTATCTGGAGCCATTGAGAGGGAGGGAGAGGAGGGGGGGAAGGGAGGGAGAGAGAGAGAGAGAGAGAGAGAGAGAGAGAGAGAGAGAGAGAGAGAGAAGAGAGAGAGGGGACCACTCAGCAGGGCAATTTTGGCAAAATTCAACAATTATTTCTTCAAAACATTTCTTCAGTGCCTACTATGTGCAAGGCACTGTGCTTTGGGAACATTGAAGCTACAAAGAAAGAAAAGCAACATACTCCCTGCCCTTGAGTAGCATTATAATTTATTAGGGAGAGAAAGGATATGTAAACAGATAAGCATAATTTTTTAAAAGATGGAGTGTGATGGGAACAAAAGAGAGATCCAGACAGAATTCTAGAAAACTTTCAGTATGGAGAAAACACTTTGAATTGGAGGGAAGCAAGGAAAGCTTCATGGAGCAGGTGACAATTGGGCTGAGGCTAGAAGGAAGAGAAGAATCTCAGTAGGCAGAGATAAGGAAGGAGTACATCCCCTGGCGGCAATGGAGAATGTAACTTTCGTGTATACGCAAAGGCAGGAGATAGCCTGACAAGGCTGAGAACTATCTAGTCCTCATTTTGTCTGGGCTGTTAGAGTACATAAAGGAAAGTGATATGGAATAAAGATGGGGAGGTAGGTTGGAGTCAGATTGTAAAAGACCTTCATAACTAAGCTAAGGATTTTGTGTTCTTTCCTGTTGGCACTGGGGAGCCAGCTGAAGGTTGTTGAATAGGGGAGTGGCATAGCTAGACCTTCATTAGGACGATTATTTTTGCAGCTATGTGAAGGGTGTATGTTTGGGGGAACAGACTAAAGACAGGAAACCAATTGAAATGCTATTGTTATAACCCAGGCAAAGGGTGATGAGGCACTAGGCCAGAGTGGCTGAGCAGAGACAGGGGGATGGATATGAGAGAGGTGGTGAAAGTAGAATTGACTGCATTTGGCACCTGATTCGATTTGGGGGATGAGGGAGAGAAGGCAAATAGGATCCTCAGATTATGAGTCAGAATTAAATTTACTTCAAGGAGTATTTATTAAATACCTAATATTGCCAGGTGCAGTGCTATGTGTGGAAACTAAAGAGACACAAAACAAAACTGTCCCTGTCCTCAAATAGTTTACATTCAGCTTGAGGAATGGTAATGCCATAAACAGAACTGGTAAATTGGGAGTTGATGCAGGTTTAGAAGTAAGGTGGAAGCTCAGTTTAGGATATAGGAGCATAAATTTAGAACTGGAAGGGATCTCAGAAGAAAAGTCAAGTCAAGTCAAGAAGCATTAATTAAGCCTTTATTGTGTGCCAGGCATTGTGCTTGGAGTCTGTTCCCTTCACTTTACAGATGAGGAGATAGAGTTCCAGAGAAGTCAAGTGACTTGTCCGTGGTCACTAAGATAAATAGAAGAGTCAAGATTTGAACCCAGGTCCTCTGAATTCAAGTTATGTGTTCTTTTCACTGAGTTGGAAGTACTAGGTAGAACATATCAGTGGAAAGATCCATCAGTTAGGTGAAATGTGAGGAGGAGATATGAGTCAGGAGATTCGAGACTAGAGCTCAGGGGAGAAATGGGGACTTCCTTGCCCCCTTCTTGATAGGTTCTGGGCTTGATTCTTCTTTATCCTCTTCCCCTTCTCCCCCCATAGGTATAGGTAATGTTTTAGTGCTATGCATGAAAGGATACAAACTTCACTGCCTTCTTTTTTGTTTATTTTTTTAACTTTTTAAATTAACGAGCATTTATTATCTCTCCCTCCCACTTCCATCCCTAACTGAAAAAGAAAAAAGAAAATCAAAACTCCTACAAAAGATGTACTTGTCAAACAAACAAAAATTCCCACATTGGCCATGTCTAAAACCATGTCTCACTCTGTGTATTCACTACTTCTTTGCCTTCTAAATTGGTAGAGACTACCTTAAAACAAACCCCAGCAAAAACATTTCCCCCTGAACAATCAGTCTTTCAATCCTTAATAAACACAAAGATCTCTCCTAAAGAAAAAAATTAATGTTTTAAAAATGTCTTCCACGAAGACTTTGGGGAAAATGATCCATTGAGGAACATCCATAGCACTGTTTAAAGGCTGGTCCTAATACCATTCTTCTAGCTTTGCTGATGCTCTATAAAGAAAACCCCCAGAGGGAGCTTCTGAGACAGGCACTCCCCCTCTAGGGATGTTACCTGTACCCATTAACTTTAGTATGGAACGCCCTGGGATTAGAAAGGATGGGAGGTTTCAGGAGACCTCTGTGGAGAATTCCTTCTGCATGAATGATTTGCAGGGTCACAGGGTAGTTATGAGTTGTTTTAATGGGGCAGTCAGTGTTCTGCAGCTTGTGTATAGATTGTACTCCTTGCTTGTATTTTCTGGTCTAGTAGTCTAGAATCTAAAATCATCTCTCTGATTCTTTATTGCTTTCTTAGCAATATGAGTCTCCCAGTATCTGTTCTCATTATTTTCATTTGCTTTTCCCCTTGATACTTGGTATGGGGACTATTATGGTTCTCAGCCATGTTAAAGATGTTCTGGAGCCTCTTTTCTAACAATAACGTTTTTCCCTCTACTGGCATGCCTTTGTTCATTCAGCAAGCATTTACTTGCACACCTACTAGGTGCCAGACACTGTGCTAGGTGCTGGGGCACTAGGAAAAAACGAAAGAATGCCTGTCTTGAAGGAGTTGACACAGTGAGGAAGAGTATGAACACAGAAAAGTAAAAAATGTATGCCATAATGTGCCAAGTAATCACTGGCAACTGAAGGGAACAGGAAGGACTTCCTGTGGGAGGTGACATGTAAGCTGAGCTTTTATGGAAGCTGGGAATTCTTCCAGGTGGAGGTGAAAAGGAAGTGCGTCCCAGGCATGGGGGTATAACTCATTCAAAGGCACAGAGATAGGAGATGTCTTGGGCACTGGGGCCACATGACCATGAAGATGTAATGAGTAGCTCTGGGCTCTTCCTTCCCAGGGGATCCATGTCCAGTCTGGAGTCCTGTACCAGTGGTTTCTCACAGCTCAGTGCCACTACAACTTCTTCCAACCAGTCCCAGAGTGGCTCCCTCATCTCCAGATAGCCGGGTCTGAGCCATGTTGGGGATCCTGCTGTACTCCGGCACCTGGAAGTGTCCAGAGCCAGAAATCCTGCCTAAGCTGAGGGCCGAGACCATAAGGACTGGTGGCCTGAGTTCAGAGGCTGCCAGGGTTGGTGGCTCTCTGGAGTCTACCATGATAATCAGCTTCTATTTTGGTTTTATAGTAGGTGCATCTGAGTTTGTGGCAGATGCCTCATTAACAAGCTATAATTCTAACTTAGTCATTTTCAATGAGCCCCTTCTAGTCTCCACTACTCCCCACCCACATACCCCCCAAATCTGGACCTGTGATTTCATCAAAGTTGGGAGCTCCTGGTATGGAGACTTGCTCCACTGATGCATTGGAGGCATTGAGAAGTTAGGTAACTTGCCATGAACACACACCTAGTATGTGTCAGAGACAGGACTTCAACACAGGTTTTCCTGACTATAAGGCTGGCATTCTCTCTCCACTACCCCATGCTACTTCTCATTCCCATGTGTGTACTATTATATCCCAAAGTTAATGGCCATTTCCCTAGGCCTAGCCTTCCAGTAGCAAGTTTGGGATCAGCTCTGTGAAGATGAGTCTAAACAATGCTAGATCTGATGGGGTATTATCCTTTGTATTAAGGATGACACTTGGGAGGCCAGGTTTTGTTTGGAAAGTAGGAGTTCTTATCTTTTCTAAAATAAAACCAAATGGTCTTGGACTCCCAAACCAAAATATGGTGCCAGCTCTGATCTGATCCCAGAGCAGGCTCTAGAGCTGATCTGGTCTTCTGAGGGTCCCTAAGAGATAATTTCTGAACCAGAGAGAAATCATCTCCTTCTTCTATGAGGTGCCAGAAGAATGATCTCACCAAATTCACTCCTTTATCAATCCATATTCTGCCTTGGCTTCACAGGGTGAGTAGGGATGAGGATAAGGTTGGAGAGAATATAGTATTTACTTAGCCATTAGGACTTATTCACAGGAAGATAAGTGTTTCCTCTATAGCCGTAGCCTTAACTGAGCCCTTTCCAAGTGGTGGGATATGTAACCATCGGAACTGAACAGACTGCAAATATATCCACCTCAATGTAGGAACTGCATTTCGGGGCATGGAGCACGAGGACTTCCACACTAATTCAAAACCTGGAGAAGAGGGGGAACTGTCTGTCCTTCCTAGAGCATCCTTTCTCCCACCTGTCCTGCACAGAGCCGGGCTGCCCAGTGATCCCTGGGCAACGATGAGTACCTGTTGGCTCTTCTCTTTCCTTCTCAGGTATATGAGCAATAAGTCGTGTCAAAGGGCTAAAGAAAAGCAGATACCTTTTCCTGAAATACTTAAGGTACATTTTTGTACTTCAGAGCCTACCTCTCTTGGAGAGTCGCTCTGTGTGTGTGTGTGTGTGTGTGTGTGTGTGTGTGTGTGTACTTGTATGTATGTGTGACTGGAGGGAAAAGGTTCTTAAAACTTTTTAATCCCAAAATTTATTTATTATTAAGAATGGACTGCATGTTGTAAAATATATTTGAACATATTTATTTCTATTTTGACTAAAAACTATTAAGTTATAAACATACCTATCTTTTGGAATAAGCTGACTTTTTAAAAAATTCACACAACTCTGAAAATCTAATGTAACACTCAGGAGGATTAGGTCTGTGCTTCCAGCTCCATTCTCCTCAAGGAGCAAAAGGACGATTTAGTGCTTGCTCCTTCTGCTAAGACACACACCCTTGCTTCTTCATGATTTGCGAGACCAGAGATTGTGATCCAGCCCTGCTTGAGGTATTGTGTCATGGCAGAGCAGAAAAGGAGAGCATCTTATTCTCCTGCAATACCAGAGACAGTCTTAACATGTGAAAGCTGAATGATCCAATCAGACAAAGATTCCTTGAGTGTGAACGGATGAGTAAAATCCTTCTTTAAATGGGATTGTAAATACTTTGTAGCAAGAGGGGGAGGGGGTAAAGGAGGGAAGGAGAATGTGTTTTTGGAAATAGGGCCCAAAGACTCTCTTCAGGTCCACTTCCTTGTGTGGTTTTGGCTCTGTACTCCACAGAAGTATGTTTGCCACAGAGAATTCAGGCCACCTCTACCTTGTTCCTCTTCTTGACGGTAGCCAGTGGGAGCTATAAGGGTGGGAGGGCCTGGATGGCACAGCTGGTGCTTCCCATCTATACCAGGGGCTCTCCAAGGCCAATACCCATTATTTAATCACAACTGGTGGGCACATCCTTTTACTTTTGGGAAACTACAATATCAAAACTCAGGGGCTGCTTAAAAAAAAATCCTAGGCTTCTGCTTTCCAAGATTGCCCTTGCTCTGAGGCCCTGAGTGGGGCTGGGAACAGTCCTTGGATCGAACTTTTTTTTTTGGCCATCTTGTTCATTGGCCCAGTGGAGTCAGGGCTAAAGACACTAAAAGAGCCTGTTCATAAGAGCACTTTGTATTTCTAACACTTTGCACTTCTAATGCTTTTCATCCAAAGATTAGATGGCATTCCTCCAGTGTACTCACCATTTTGTTCCTGGGGCAGAGGTGTGCTGAAATGCAGAACATAGAGTATTGGGTCCTGAGAAAACCAGGAACTGAGCTAGGAACTAGGATAATGTTTTTCTTGGGATTTTTAATTATGAGAAATACTGTAATATCTTGGCCAGGTGTCTCATTCTCCCCTTCCCCCTTTAGATAATCTTTGTCTTTAATCCCCTCTCCCTTTTCCTATCCAGTAGGAAAACCAACTGAGACATTTTTTCTTCCTCCAGTTAAGAGAACATTTCCTCCTGTAAACCACTCACAGAGTGGAAGTTGGGCAAGTAAAGTGGGACAAGAGTTACCTTTATTAGTGTGTCGTCTAGATTACCCCCCTCACTTTCTTGAGATTCTGCTCTTTTCGAGAGCCAGGTATCATAGCTTCTGGAGTCTTATCAGCCTAGAGGTATAGCTGTGAAGGGGCAAATTCCCATGTGCATAAATCTAACCTATGTTGGAGATCCCTAGTCTCAGACCCAAACCTACTTGTTTTAGAGAGAGTCCAAAGGAGATGGATCTGGGAACTCTGGTTGGCAGATAGACAGGTATCTGACTACATTTTTCTGAAAAAGCTTTATTGTCCCAGAACAATAAAATTATAGTTAGGGGTTAGAGGGTTACTCATTGGCTGCCTACAAAAGGATTCATTTCCACTGGGCTGTGATAGCACAGGTAAATCCCAGGTATTATAGCCTACCTATCCTATTGCTTTATAGGAATCAGAGGTTCACTTCCAATTTACTATGGAGCTAGGGTAGAAAAGTTCTGTTACCAGCCTGATAGCAGCAACCACGTTCTGCTAGCTCTAATTACTTTGCTAAAATACAAAATGTGCCTAAATTGATTGAAACCATTTTCTAGATTTCTTTTTATCTTTGGGTGGGTGACTAGCTTGTTGTAATGGAAAGAACAGTGTGACCACAAGGACGTCACTTGTTCTCCTCAGATTACTCTTCTGAAAATGAGGGACTTAGATTAGATGATCTCGGGATTTTTTTTTTGGCTCTAAATCCTATGAGATAAAAAGATTTTGTGATTAAAAGATTTTTCCTCTTGAAAAATGGACCTGTCTCAGGAAAGTTATAGGACTGAGTTTTTGGGGGGTGGTGAGGGCCAAGAACAAAGCTCAGTGACTCAGGGGCATTTGATGCTGGCTGGCTAACAAGCTGTAATTTCTTAGGCTCTTAGATATGTTGATCTTTGCTGGAAGAGACCTACCTACTTCCTGGAAGCTTCATATTACTGGATAAATTCCATGAGCTCCTTGTGTGTGAAGGCAGAGCTAGCTCCCTCGTGTTTTCTTGAAACTGGGAAAGAACCCTCTAGGGCTAGCTGGCTCTTCCTTCTGTGGCTGGTTTGAGCACACACCTTTTGGGGCCTTCATTCTTCATCAGCTTATATGTATGCCAAGTGGGGCCATGTCTCAGTGTTGTCGCCCTGATTTTGCGGAAGTTTTAGCTATTATTGGTCAAGGTTAGAGTGTACAAGGTAGACGTCACAACGTACTGGGTAGGGGTCAGAGTGGATAACTTTTAAGGAAACTCACTCAACGAGTGCTTATTAAGTGCCTACCATGTGCTGGGTACTATCCCTAGGCATCGGAGACAACAGTCCCTACTGTCAAAAACTTACATTCAAACGGAGGAGGGAAAGAATAGGAAGACAACATTATACAAAAAAGTAAATTCAAAATAAAAATGAGTAACTTTTTTTGGCAGGATGGACATGAGCAATTGAGTGGATTAGGACCTGTCTTGTTTGGGAGGTAGCACTTTAACTTAGCCTTGAAAGAAGTGAGGGATTCTGCAAAGCAGAGAAGAAGAGGGACTGTATTCCAAGAATGAGAAAAACGACCTTTGCAAATCCATAGAAACAAGAGGGCTCCTTTCCAAGATTCCACAGTTTTATGAACAATGTGCATGAGATAAGCTGTAAATGTTTATGTGACTAGTAATATCTGCACTGCAAACAGAATTGTCATTACTTTATGCTCTAGTCACAAATCTGGGTATGATAAAACTCCACAGATGTGTTTTGGGGCTTGTTTTACATCTGGTTAGCAGGATAGAGGGCAACCCTCACACCTTCAGAAATGAGATTCCACAGGAACAAAACCCTCACTGATGAGTTCTTTCCCATATGTAGACTCTACTTAATAATCATAGTTGATTTTTTTCCTGGAAAGGTATTAGAGTTCTCTGGGACTATTTTCCTCTCATTTTCTCCACCCTTATCCCATCACTCTGAATCTGAGCTCTGCAAATGAACGAATCTAAAATGTACCAATGTACTGGGATATTCTACTGGGGGCAGAGAGGAATTATGATGTCATTGCTTTAAAAAACAAATCAGGTAGGTCTCTGGTGGGCAGGTAACTGTCAGATTGTGTACCACACATAAGTCCTCAGGGATTGAGGGTGTATCCTTGATCTATCAGAGTATGTAGGTCTGATATGCCCAGGACTGAATTTTCAGTGTTGGGAGAGTATCCCTCAGCCTACTAGAATGTTATAAGTGCTAGCTTAATGATCACCAAAGAAGGCTGTTAGTTGTGAATGGAAATGTAAAAGTCCCATCCAGTTTTGCTTGGGATATTACCCTGGCTGCTCTGCATGTGGTTTCTTCTAAGCTCTTGGAATGTTGATCCTAATATTGTACCTATACCCAAGTTTAGAGAATAAAAGAATATTTTCTGAGTATAAAGACCTGGCATCATTATTGCACGTCTAACCAATCCCACTTTCCCTAATACTCATGCAGAATGTTTTGGGGTAGCCCAGTGGATCAGATGGATTGATTAATGTAAAACAAAATGTCTTATATAAAAATGTTCATTATGATGTGAGCACCTGATATCTGGAGATACTACGTTGACAAGATTAATGTTTACATTTCCATCAGAATTGATTAAAATTTTAAACACTGTTTTGGCTCCTTTTCTTCCTTAACAAGTGTATTTTATTTTTGGCTGTATCTGTGATTTCATTGATAGAGGGAGCTTCCTCACCAGAAATTCCCTCTATCTATACATATCACCTTACGGAGCCCTAGGGGGTGACATGTTTTGTCTGGATTCACAAAGCCAGTGTATATTAGAGACAGCTCTTGAATGCAGATCTTCCTGACTCTGAGGCCAGCTTTCAACAGGGGCATTACCAATAACATATGGTGCTGTGAAATACTTCCTAGACCACACAGACTTCATTCAAAGGGCACTGTACTAGTACAATCTGTTTTTGAAAAGTCATTATGACTTTTGTCTTCTTGGTCTTCCTTCTCACTTCCAGTAAGACCCCCAGTTCACCTTATTGCATCAAGAGATGGGTTAGGTATAGATTTTAAGGGGCTCATGGGATAATAGGCTTTTGTACCTGAGGATGAGATGGAGAGATGGTATCATGGAAACAACAAACATGAACTTGGACAGACTTTGAGAGATAGTGGAGGATACAAGGGCCTGGTGTTTTGTGATCTGTATGGTGACAAAGAGTCAGACATGACTGAAAGATTGAACAACAGCCTGACTTTCTAAACAGGGACTTTGTTTACATCTACACCTGTGACATCAGGGACATGCCTGTGTTTGTGAATAAGGGAAATAGCCTCTTCTGAGACTTATCTGCCTTCTGCTTTGAGCTGTGAGCACTCACTCTCTTTGCTGCTTCCCCTTTCCCCTAGGCAGGCACAGTGGCTATAAGTCTCCCCCTTTACCTATGGGCTACAGTGACCCAAAGCTTCAGCATCCAGAACTGAAGCCACTGTACTTTAGGTATAAGAATTATTAGCTTCTTTCAGGTGGGAAGAGTGTGAATGTGAAAGGAACATACGGGAATTTGGTTGTTTAGTTGATTTTAGTTGTGTCCAACTCTTTATGACCCCATGTGGGGATTTTTTTGGCAAAGGTACTGGAGTGGTTTGCCATTTCTTTCTCTAGCTCATTTTACAGATGAGGCAAGTGAGGCAAACAGGATTAAATAACTTTCCTAGGGTCACACAGCTAGTAAGTGAGGCCGGATTTGAACTCAGGTCTTCCTGACTCCAGGGCTGGCACTGCACCACCTAGCTTTCCTAGCTGTCCATACTTGAGGGAATAACTCCTTACAAATATGGGAGGTAGAGTTCAGAGGACAAGCTTCTAGCGTTCATCTTTCCAGTCATCTGGGACCTTGGGGAAAAACTGGACTTTTCTGGATGAATTTCAGGCAGCCTCAGAGTCAAAAACATAGGAGCAGATAGGGGTTATGGATGTGATTAAAGGTAAGAAAGGGCACACTTTCCAAAGTAGGGGTCAGCAAAATTCCCTAGGTAACCAAACTCACAATAACCAAAGTCCTGTTTACTACTGTTGCCAAGTCTGCGCATCCACATGGAACAGCACCAGCCAGCCCTCTTCATCATGTTCCATAGCTGTCAAAACTGATATCACACTTACAGACTTCCTAAAGAAGTCTAGGGAAAGTGCCCATATAATTTTTTTCCAAAGGTAGGGTAAGCTTAATCCTAGATCCCAATTTGTAAGTTGTTGAGGTGCAGGCAAAGAAACACATAGTGGAGTTATGGATTGGTCCAGCCATTCTGGAAAACAATTTATAATTATACCCCCAAATTTGCTAAACTGTGTGTATCCATTGACACAGTGATATCATTACTAGGCCTATGCCCAAGGAGATCAAATAAAGAAGAAAAGGGTCTCTATACACACAATAAAATGCATAACAGCTCTTTTTGTGGTGGCAAAGAAATAGAAACTAAGGGCATGCCCATCAATTAGGAAATGGCTAAACAAATCATGGTATGTGAGTGCAACGGAATACTATTTTGCTGTAAGGAAAGATGAAGAGGATTATTTCAGAGAAACCCGAGAAGATTTGTGTAGACCGATGCAGAATGCAGAGAGCAGAACCAGGAGAACAATTTATGTTGCAACATCAATATTGTATATTGCATATTGTATATTGAAAGACTTAAGCACTCTGATCAATGCAAATCTCAATAATTGTTCCAGAGGACTGATGATGAAGAGTTCTACTCACCTTCTGGCAGAGAGGTGATGGACTAATAAGCAGAATGAGCCACCTATTTTTTTGGACATGGCCAATATAGGTATTGGTTTTGCCTGACTATGTTTACTTGTTACAAGAGTTGTATTTCTATTTTGACTTTGTCCCATGGTGAGTGGTGGGGGTGGGGAGATCTAGAGGTAGATCTTTTAAAAAAATAAAATTTAACTGTTAAAAAAATGTTATTGCGAGTCTTAACTCCAACTCTCCACTGTCAACATGTCCAGCTCTCACCAGCTGGATTCTTTGTGTTTGGTATCTCCTCCTCTAATAGGTAGTTGGACTAGCCTTCACCCCCACACAGTGGAAGAGTAAAGATTCTTTCCATCAGCCGTGGCAATTACTTCTCCAGAGGGAACAGGTATTAGAGCGATTGTTGGATGGGGTTTTGACCCCAGTTCAGGCTGCTAGTGTTATCCTTCCATTTTAGGAAGACATCTTCATTGGCCAAGGTAATGATGAGCCATGGCTTAAAGCTCTCTGCAGCCCTATTTTTTCCCACTCTGGGTGAGGACAAAGACATCTTGGGGTAGGAGGCGAACAGGATCTGATCCTAAGGATGCCCTTATCAGTTTCTGTCCTCTTTTTCAGGAGTGATTTATCCACTCAAGTTAAATTATCTACCTAACCATAGTGGAGCCCTTCTCCATACAAGTGAAGCATATTACCCAGTTCCATGTGTCTCTAGGATCCATCGTCGAAAATTCTGAACGGGGCATTCTGCAGTCTCCTGGAACTTATCACCTGATGCTCACTGCTCATTACATTCCCTAGGCAATATCTCATATTCACGTGAAAAAAGGCACTATTTGGCATGAATTGATAGTTAATTTATGAAGTTATGAAATGGGGGTAGGCATGCTTTGTTCTTTGGTTACTCACTGGGAAAGACCATGATTGTCAGTGGGAAACAGGGTAGCAATCACACTTTAATTAAACACAGAAGGTATAAGGGCAAAAAGCCCACAAAGGCAGAGACAAGCAGTGAAAGACATACTTAGGCAGACTGTGTGGCTCCAGATGGGGCAACAGGATGTCAAAGAAAGGCAGAGTGAGGAAGAGGATGGGGAGGCAGGGGAGGCAGAGAACATCACTCACACAGCCATGGATTACAGTTGGGAGCACTAGCCAGCATGGACCTGATGGAGATGGAACACTGTGTGGGATGGGGGTGCAGACAAGGTGGGAGTGGGGAGGAGTTTGAGGTTTCATTTTTATAGCTTTTTTGCGGGGGAACAGAACAAATTCTATCTGTGCCACCTTGGGGTCAGTTCATTAACATAGTCAAATCTCAGAGTTATTGGTAAAACTTCAAAATTACATCTCAAAATTATCAGGACCTTTTGGATGTTCTGCTGGTCTGGAGCTATGGAGATCTGAATTTTGTCTGAAATTTACATATCATATTTACGTATTTTACATACAATTCATATCCATAGAACCAAAAGGTCCTGACAGCAGTACCTAGATGGCTTCTGTTGATTCATCACATATTACCAGGATGTGAATTTTGTAATACAATTTGTAAATTCTACTCCTTTGATCTTTGGGACAGTTTGTACATGACTTCAGGCTCCCCTTTGCAATCTTATTTCCTGCTATTGCTCTTTTATACTGGTTACTTATAAACTTACTATAATGACTAGAAGGGGGTGGTGGTCAGGAAGACCAGAATAAGATACAATTTTAACTCATGGAGACACTAAGCAGTTAGCAGCCAGGGCTGTCTTCTCTACTATCACATGCCTGCTTGAAGTGCAGTGCCAGATCCCCCAAGCTCCAGTATTGGGAACTACACAGTTGTGATGTCTTAGTTGTGTTAGGCGCGCAGACACTGCTCTGTCGGAACCATTTCCAGGATCTGGGAAGCAGATAAAGTGGTATTTGATGTGCCTTAGATTGAAGTGGGGAGTGGCAGGCAATGACCATCTATGTTGGGGGTCCTGACCATGATGCAGAGATATGCATAAGGAGGAAGGCAAATAAAGACTAGTGTCCTCTCCCCCAGCAGGAAGAAGTAATTTTCATTTTCATAGGTCTAGCTTGATAGCTGCCTCTAGGTTCTATTCAGTTCTAAAACTATGATCTTATGACTTGTGGCATGCCTTATTGGAAACTAATAGAGTGCCCATAAATTAGAAAATGGCTGAACAAATCATAGTCTATGAAAGCAATGGCATACTATTGTGCTATAAGAAATGATCAGAGAAACCTGGGAAGACTTGTATAGACTGATCTAGAATAAAAAGAGTAGAACCAGGACAACAATTTATCATCATCATTTATCAACATCAATATTGCACAAATGAACGATTTTGAAAAACTAAGAATTCTGATCACTGAAAAACTCAATCATTATTCCCTAGGACTGATGATGAAGAATTCTACCCACTTTCTGGCAGAGAGGCGATGGACTAATAAGCAGAATAAGACACCTGTTTGTTTGTTTTTTAACATGGCCAATACAGATATTGGTTTTTCCTGACTATGCTTCCTTGTTAGAAGGGTTATGTTTTCATTTTGACTTTTTCTCATTTTGAGAGGGAGAACTGGAGGGAGAAACTATGAGGGCATACTGCAAGTCACAGGGTCATAGATATAGAACTGAATCGACCCTTAGAGTCTGGGAAGTCATCCTCTTATTTGAAAGATGAGGAAATTGAGGCACAGAGCCATTAAGTGATTTGTCTAGGGTGACATAGCCAGTAAGTGTCTGAGGCTAGTGTTTCATGAATTTTCTTTGGGTTCACTGACTAGCCATTGCCAATAAGCCAGCACAGCAGACAGAGACAGGAAAACTTCAGTTTATTTACTCAGAGTAAGATACTCTCTGGCAGCAGTTGATAGTCATGTGTGTCTCTAATAATTTGGCTAACATTTATATCATTGTACCATTCTACTGTTCACATAGTGTGAAGCAAAGAGGGTGCTTGTTACAAAGCAGCTTGGTCAGATGAGGGGAAAGTAGACTTGTTACAAAAGAGGATGCTTATCAATTATTTGAAAAGAAGGAATGTGTCTTTGTTAGCATTGAAATCTTCCTTTGCAATAATAAAAACCTTTTGTAGGCTGAAAGGAGATCCTGAAGAAAGCAAGCGCTATTGTAAGCATATCTTGCAGTAAATGCTGAAGCAATTCATAGCAAAATGGTGAATACAGAACAAAATGGAGCTAGTTGTGAGCGCTCTTTAAGAGCTCTTAGCTCTTAAAAATTCACTTTTAACACAGGTTTTAAACTCATGTCTTCTTTACTCCAGGCCCAGCACTTTACAGATTAGCCAGAACTGTTGGCATCTTCAGAAAACCCTGAGTCATCTTTGGCCCTCTCTTTGCTCTATTCACATCTGGGGGACTGAGGTGCTGGGGATGGAATCTCCAACCTTGAGAGGACTCATCTGGAAGTGATGCCACCTTTGGATGTGAACTTGGTGGGACCAATGCTATGTATGAACTGAATTAGGTTATGACTATATCTCCCCCCACCACACACACTGAGGTGGTATAAGGAGGATTATCCCACTGGGGTATTTGGGAAAATGTATTTGTTCCTGGTATATCTTGGAAGTAAATTTCCCTTTGTAAATGCTACCCTTTGTTAGGTCGTCAAATAAAACTGGAGTGCTAGTAACTAATCCCCTAACAAGTGAGGGGACACAGATGGTGGGAGCTCAAGCGAAGATCACCCACAAATTCACCAGTGTGCCGAAGAACTCTGAAGGGAGATGTAATGGCCCTGAGAGTGGGGCCAGAGCATACATGTTACACAAATCCCTAATCTGCTTGTCTGCTCTTGTGGCATGGTTCTTAAAAAAACAAGAGCTTTATATCTAGTTTCTGATTGCAGAGTCAGTTGATTTTCATTTTTCTCATCCTGTCATGCTGCTTTTTTTCTAGGACTACTAACTACAACCAGGGAATGCTTAATCTGCCATGATATCTATGCTGTCAGCCTCTTTTAGCACTCAGTGAGCTAATCACTTTGAGTCACTGGGGGCTTTTTAAAAATTAATTAATTTATTTTTAGTTTTCAACATTCACTTCTATAAGATTTTGAGTTTTATATTTTCTCCTTTCCCCCTCCCCACCTCCCCAAGATGGTGTGCAATCTAATATAGGCTCTACATATACATTCATATTAAACATACTTTCACATTAGTCATGATGTAAAGAAGAATTAGAATGAATGGGAGGGACCACGAGAAAGAAGAAACAAAACAAAACAACAAAAATAAAAAAAAGAGAGAAAATAGTATGCTTCGATCTGCATTCAGACTCCATAGTTCTTTCTCTGGATATGGACAGCATTTTCCATCATGAGTATTTTGGAGTTGTCTTAGATCCTTGCATTGTTGAGAAGAGCTAAGTCTATCAAAGTTAGTCAGCGTACAGTGTGGCTATTACTGTGTATAATGTTCTCCTGGTTTTGCTCACTTTTCTCAGCATCAGTTCACATAAGTCTTCCCAGGTTTTTCTGAAGTCTGCCTGCTTCTCATTTCTTATAGCATAATAGTATTCCATTACATTCATATACTACAACTTGTTCAGATATTCCCCAATTGATTGGCATCTCCTCAATTTCCAATTCTTGGCCACCACAAAAAGAGTTGTCATAAATGTTTTTACACATGTGGGTCCTTTTCCCATTTTTATGATCTCTTTGGGATACAGACCTAAAAATGGTATTGCTGGGTCAAAGGGATGTACAGTTTTATAGCCCTTTAGGCATAGTTCCAAATTGCTCTCCAGAATGGTTGGAACAATTCACAACTCCACCAACAATGTATTAGTGTTCCAATTTTTCCACATCTTCTCCAACATTTATCACTTTCCTGTTTTGTCATGTTAGCCAAGCTGATAGGTATGATGTGGTACCTCAGAGTTATTTCCATTTGCATTTCTCTAATAAATAGTGAGAGCATTTTTCATATGATTATAGATAGCTTTAATTTCTTCCTCTGAAAACTGCCTGTTCATATCCTTTGACCATTTATCAATTGGGGAATGACTTATAGTCTTATAAATTTGACTTAGGGGCTTTCTTTTTGTTCCACTGAGAGGACTCTTTATATGCCCTTGCTACAGAAAGGCCCTTCCTACAGTGTGACATGACATATGATATATGGCCACTCAATCATGTCATCAGTGGATAGACTAAGTTACTGTTAGGTTTCTAACAGTTGGACTTCAGGGTCCTCAATGAGGCCACTCAATATACCACTTTTGAAAAGCAATTGCTCCTCTGTTACTGGGACCTAGTTGCTATTACAGCATAATCATATGATTAAGGCTTACTCTCTTAGCCCCAACTCTACTGGCAAGTTTTGTCCCTAGAGCTCAGCTACTCCTCCTCTTTAGGATTCTAGCGGTAACCTTGAGGAGTTGTATCTAATAATATTGCTACTGATCTCATCCACAGCATTTTCCCTTCCCCTATACCATACACAGTTATGATCTCCCCAATATCATCTAACCAGAGGTTACTGCCCCATTATCCTCCATATTTGCCTCATACTTACCCCACTTCAACCAACATATGAGCCACCTAAACCTGGCTTCTGCCACACAATGTAGATCAGGATTGACTCAGCCTCCTCTTATTGATTCAGGCTCAAGATGGGGACAAAATGGAACACTTGTAGATCTAGCACTTAACGAAAGGAGGTTTACTGAGCCATAGCAGGGAAAAGATATGAAGCAAAGATACAGCACTGGTTCAGCTTGATGTGGATCCTCTTGTCTCCAAACAGAAATGCCTCTCATGAGCAGGGCAAGATGTGATAACTTATATGCAGTAATCAATTCATCAAGTCTAAAAGACATTTATCCCTTATGGACTAGCTCTTTTATGCTTTCAGGTGACCAAGCAGGCATATTAACAGTTCAAGACCTAGTCCCCTGGGCCAACCAAGACTTGGAATACCTTCCTTGCTTTTTTTGGAGAAAAAATGAGCCTACACTACATGATGGGGGACACTGGTAAATATTTTTCCTACCACAGAGAGGCAGACCACTGAGGGAGATGGCATCTTGAGTCTGTACCTCTATAAGTACTTAGAGCAGTCTCTGTCATGGTTATTGTGGGCAAAGCCAAATGGAAACCCTTGTAGTTGACTCAACTTAAATAAATGTTAGCTATTATTGTTAGTTACTATTAGTTAATACCAAACAATACAGGATTATAGGAAAGGATCTCCCTAATGATGAAGATGAAGGAAGCTATTTCCTCCCTAGTGATGGAAGTGAAGGAGGTTAGGATAATTCCTTATGCTAAATATCTCTGTGTAGTTGATAAGGAAGGCACATAGCCCCCAGAGGTTTCAGTGGATGAGAAGCTGCGATATTGTTACACCAATCTTTGAAGCCATTCCTGGCCTCTCATCAATGTGGTGGACCAGATCGTTCAGGCCTTGGTGTGTGGTATAGAGTTATTGACCTTACTGATGCCTTTGTCTCTATTCCTATGGTTGACAGTCAGTCAGCCAGTCAGTCAATAAGCATTTATAAGCACTAACTATGTGTCAAGCATTGTGCTGTGCTAGGGATACAAAGGATAAAAACAGTCCCTTGTCTCATGGAGCTCACATTTTAATGGTGTACATATCTATCTAACAAGGTATACAAGTCACAGGCCTGTCCCTCACAGAAATCTATGCCAGGCTTGGGCATAAGCAGGGTACCACATACTTAATACAAAATGAGTAGATAGAAGGCAATCTCGGATAGGAAGGCCCTAGCAGATGGGAGATTCAAGAAAAGCCTCTGGCAGGAGGTTCAATTTGAGCTGAATCTTGAAGAAAACCACAAAAGCTAAGAGGCAGAGGTGAGAAGAGAAAGCATTCCAGGCATAGGCCAGTAAGGCCTAACCATTTTCTTTGACAAAAAATTCAAATTCCCTATCTTTCTTCATTTTCCATCTCCTTGGCTTTGACTCCATGGACCAACATGCCTGGGTGCTGGGCACCTTCTGGTGACCTCCCCCTCCCTACTTTTCAGCTTCCTTTTATGTGTTGTCTTCTCCTATCAGATTATAAGCTCCTTGAGGGTAGGGACTGTCTCATTTTCTTATGTGTATTCCCAGTGCTTAATACAGTGCCTGGCACATAGTAGGCACTTAACGAATCTTTACTGAATTGAATTGCATATCCTGATGTCCCTCATTTATCAAATCATCTGTAAGTGGAAATGACTTCAAGTATGGGCCAGAATAGCCCACAGCTCTGGAAGACCTAAAACAGACTGTCTAGCAGTCTCTTCCTGCAGGGCCCTTATAACTCCATGGGACCCAGATTTCTGGAGTTAGCTTTCCATGAAGACCAGGTTAAGGGGAGCCTTTGGCAGGCACCTAAAGGTGGATAAACTAAATTACTATTAGGTTTCTGACAGTTGTGCTTCAGGGTCCTTGATGTGGCCACTCAATACACCACTTCTGAAAAGCAGTTGCTCCCCTGTTACCGGGACCTAGTTGCTATTATAGCAGTCATATGCTTAAGGCTTACTCTCTTAGCCCCAACTCTACCGGCAAGTTGTGTCCCTAGAACTCAGCTACTCCTCCTCTTTAGGATTCTAGGGGTAACCTTAAGGAGTTGTGTCTAACGCTGTTGCCACTGAGCTCCCATCCACAGCATTTTCCTTTCTGCCATATCATTGACAGTTATGATCTCCCCAATATCATCTAACCACAGGTTACTGCCTCAATATCCTTCTGAGCAGTGATCGTTTCAATGCCATTGATAGCTAGTTAACGTCAATAAGCTTTTGCAAAAGGATAATTCTTGTGACTTCAAGAAGCTATAGCATGTGCAGTGGCTGAACTCCGGTAAAACCATATTGGTAGGCTGCTGAACCAGGTTGAAAGTAACTGACAGGCCTCAAACCATCAGTGATTTAGGAGGATGTCTACCCCAATTATGTGAAAGCTTCTCCCAGCAGAATGGGCAGATGAAAACAATTTGTTCCAATGGCCACAAAAGCAGCTCAAGCAGACACTATGGAGCACTTAGAGCTTAATCAGATATTGAAGACTCCAAGGTCACCCGCTGCATCATAGGCCATTACCAGTCATTCTGACTTTTGTCTTGCCACTAGACTTCAATGACTCCGGAAAAGAGAGTGAAGCTGATGACTTTGTACAACTCTGCCTCACTTAAATGCAGTTCACAAGCAAGTCAAGCCATCACCCTGTGATGTTATTTGTCATCTTTGAAAAAGGAAGGACAAACAATGGATCCCTGGACTTGATTCCAGCACGTCACACATTTTTCTCTCTCTCCCTGTTCTCTTCTTTCTCTTTCAGGTGCCTACCCATGATGTAATGTAGCATTGATTCACCTGTAGGGAGGGTGTTATCAGATTCAATCCATAATGCCCCATCTACATTTTCACTGTTACTGCTTTGAGATCTCTGCCTTTACTCTATCTCCTGGCATTAAAAAGAAGTCTCTTATTGGTTTGTTTTTGTTTGGTTGTTTTTTTTTTGCTGTCACGCTGTTGCTGTTGCTGTCCTTGCCTGCTGCATTTATTCACTCCTCTTCCATTCTTGTTGTTTAGAGTATTCAAGAAGCAAATAATCTCTTTAGTTCTGGTTTACTTTCTAAAATCTTTTCAAAATTTTCTTTACTATTGAATAATCATGTTTTTTCTCCTGTATAGTTAAGTTCAAATTTGCAGGATAGGTCACCCTGGGCTACATCCTTAACTCTGTTGCTCTTTAGAACACATTTTTCCATTTCCTACTCTTTCTAGTGGGTGAAGAATAGTCTTGGGTTCTTTGACTGTCCTTTCCTTTGTATTTGAAGATCTTTTTTCTGATTCTTGTAGAACTTCTTGTTTCTGAATTAAATTGTTAAATTTAACTACTATGTGTCTTGGAGTTTTTAGTTTTGTTTTTCCCCCCTGTATCCAACCTGTAATTCTTTCAATTAGAATTTCATTTTCTATGTTCAGATCTTCTAAACAGTTCTTTTTTATTATTTCCTTCATTTTAGTGTTAGGATTTTTGTCTTGTGTTCTTCAGGGAGACCTTTGATTCTTAGGTTGTCTTTATGCTTCTTATCTTCTAAATCAGTTAATTTTGCTTGCATAGCGAACATATTTTCTTTTAATGTTTTTGTTTTGTACTTGTTCTTCTGAATTGTCTTTCACTTCTGTGTATTTGCATCCCAAATCTATTGTTTTTCTTTTTTTTCCTTTGGAGAGGCTCGTGCCTCTGAATGGTTTCCTTGGGGGCTAGATATCCAAGTATCTCAGCCTCCTTCCACATTGGGCAATTCATGATTCATGGGCCTGGACCTCTGTCTCAGCTGATTTTGGGGTAGTCAGATGTGGGCCCAGATGGATGCTGTGCTCTTTCCTTTAGGCTTGGTGGAATGCTGCAGAGCCAATACACTCATCACCTCTCACTTGGACCATTGCAATGGCTTCCTGTCTTGTCTCCCTTGCTTCGCCCAATAAATCCTCCACAAAACTGCGAAAGTGATTTCCCTTAAGTGCAGCTCTGACCAAATCACTTTTTTATTCAATAAACTAAAGTGGCTCCCTATTGCCTTTAGAATCAAATATAGAATACTCTGGCTTTTGATGGTCTCCATAAGTAGGCCCCAACTTTTCCAACCTTATTATATATGACTCTTCTTCCTACGCTCTGTGGTCCAACCAAAATGGAATTCTTTCTGTTCCTCACCCATTACATTTCATTTCTCATCTTCACATCGTCTCATACCTGGAATATCCTCCCTCCTTACCTCTACCTCAATACCTTCCTTCCAGACCATTAGAGCTCAAGCACCACCTCCTACAAGAGGCCTTTCCTGATGCCCCTCTGCATAGTGTTCTCCTTCATTAAGGAGAACTGAATTTACTGAATTACGCACTATTTGTTTTGTATGTATTCATATTATATCCGTTATTCTTTGTATATATTTCTGTATGTACCTCTTAGGTTCCCTGATAGAATGGAAGTTCCCTGAGAAAACAGATTGTTTTCTTTTTGTCTTTATATCCCCAGCATCTAGACAAGTGTCTGGCACATAGTAGGTGTTTAATAAATGCTTATTGATTGATCAACTTGAACAATGCCAAGGGAGTACATTCAGGAAAACTCTTATAGCAAATTCAGCTGGAAATCCACACTCAAAAAGATAGTGACTAATGAATTTGAGACACATATTTAGTCCCTTCTAACTTTTCAATGCAATAAATCTACAGATAAGGAGGGAGGAAGAGCTCTTTTCCATCTCTTCCCTGTGAGTAGCCAGCTTAGAATGCAAAGAGAAAACTATATTCATTGAAAGCTTAAAAGTTTCCAACTACCTCTTTCCAACTATCACTCCTTTACCTGTGTTGCTAGAAAGGAGAAAGAACCTTTCTCTGGAGGATCATCAGATTAAGAGGGAAAAGAATTCTGCCCAGCAAAACAAACATAGAATAAAAACAGACCCTTTTGACAGCATCCATCAGTTCTATTTCATAAAGAAAATAGCCAAATGAAAGAGTAAATTAACTCTGAAAACTGTCCTTGTTTGGAGAGGGAGGCAGGGTAGCTCCTTGGGCTCTTTCTGTGGCAGAAGATTGATTGAGCAAAGGTTTCAAAACTAATGGGAGGTTTTCCTCTACTTCACCAGTACATCACTTTTTGCTATGATTACATCAAAGAAACTTCTGTGTTTTAGCTGCCTATAGGGGAGCAAATTTTTTGCTATGTAACAGCCTAAGGACTTCCTCTTTAGCAATTTAGGAATTCTGTCTGTATCACAGGGCTTATTCTCTCACTTGTCATGTACAGGTCTAGCAATGGCCTACTGCA
This sequence comes from Trichosurus vulpecula, assembly GCF_011100635.1. NCBI lineage: Eukaryota > Metazoa > Chordata > Mammalia > Diprotodontia > Phalangeridae > Trichosurus > Trichosurus vulpecula. The sequence continues at coordinate 56,712,719 of NC_050581.1, read as the reverse complement.
CATGGTCAGACTGGTCCCATAGGAAGATTATTTTGACAGATGTATAGAGAACGGGATGGGGGAGGGGAGGTTGGGAACAGAAAATCCAATTAAAAGCCTCAGTGTTACAAGAGAAGTGAGAAGTGGAGAGAACCTGAACTAGGGTAGCTGGTGTCCACGTGGACTGAGAGTGGGGATGTGATATGAGAAATACTGTTGAAATAGAATTAACAAAGCTTGGTTCAAAATAGCTGGTCAAGGACAGGGAAGAGCCAAGGATAACTCCAAAATTACAAACCTGATTGACTGGAGAATCATTGTTACCTTGAAATAGGGAAACTTGTAGGAGAAATAAATCTAAGTGAGGAAGATAGATATCATTTTGGATACATTGGGTTTAAAATGCCACTGGAGATGTACAGTAGGCAGCTAGGAATGTAGGACTGGAGTTCAGGAGACAGAGGTAGATGTATAGATTTGGGAGCCATCTCCACAAGGTTGATAATTGAACCCAGGGAAGTCAAGGGCAGGCCTGTCTGGGGCTTTGGGAATGGAGTCCTAGGATATACTTCTGAAATGACCCTAGAAATCATCTGGTCATAAGAGACTACAGAACATGAATGTTGGGAGGGAACAAGCTTTCTATGCCTTACTCTCCCCTCATGAGGCCATGTCTAAGGATTTCTAAATCTTGTGACAGTAATGTGTTCCTGAGGGGCTACTACTTAATCCAGTCACACTGACCTTCTCCCACCCGTGACCCTACCCTCGGGTCCTAACCCATAATCAGTTATATCCAACATTCCTTTTGCATAGTCCTTTACTCACTACTTAAGACCAGTTCCAAACCAGCTGCCCTAGAGTACAGAGTTGGCATTCATCAGCTTACCTGGGGTAGTAGAAATCTTTGCTCCTCCTTTTGACCAGTAAGGAGTAAGAGGGGGTGTAGTTAAGGGAGGGTAGTGTGTGAGACACCCAGCACAGGAACTGCTGCAAACCACTTGGCTGAGTGGAGGGGACTGAGCCATGAACTTAGTGGTGCTGCTGCTGCTAATGCTGCTGTTACCACCCCTGTCTCTCCAAAATTCAAACCCCTCAGACACCAAGGTTGCCACGGGGAAAGTGATCCTTTCTGCCCTGGAGAAAGCCACCTCCTATTTTGAGAAGAGATATAGAGAATTTAATCTGGATTCATTGGTGGGATTTTTGATGCTAAAAGGTAGGGCGACTGTTTTTTACTAGCCAACTGAAATTTTCACACCTTTCTATTGATGGTAAACCTTGGGGACGAGAGATGACCTAGAATTGGACCTTTTAAATTTTGAAACTTAAGAAGGGTACATGCCTTTTGATCATTTGGCCACCTTGGCTTTGCATCTTTTAGCTTTTCAAAATACAAGGAATTTTAAGAAAAAACAAAGAAATAAAAATTGAAAACATAGCTGCTTAAAAAATGCTGCAGACCAACTGAGCAGAGAGGGATAAGCAGTCTCAATGGCTCATTTTTTTTCAGAATTGTACTAACAGGCCTAACAAGATGGGATTTAAAAAAAATTCATAGGAAGAACCCAGAATAGGGCCTCCAAGAAGAAAGGGAAGGTTCTCTCAGTTAACAGACTCTGTAGGCTACTTGGTTGGTCAAAGTCTTTACCAAGAAAGGTGAGAACATGGTAGGAGTTTCTTGACTATGATCAATAACTTTCTCTATGGAGAATGAGCAACCTTGAAAACTATCTAATTCAATTTTCTTTGCTTGTCTGGGGATACATACCAATGATCTTTTTTTTTCAGCCTCTGAAAAAAAAATGGAGTTGAGTTCTACTATGGTCACTTTATCCTTCAGCTATCTAGAGATCCTATTCCTCAAATTTACAAAAGTCAGTGATAAGTTTCCAACCTGTGACTTCATTAATTTTCCCAGCAGTGTTCTGAGGAAATATGGGCACTTATCTTTTGGAAAATTTTTGGAATGGAGAAAGGGGCTTGCTATAGGTCACAGTGGAAAAAATTAAGGGCTGAGCTTCCCTTGCTTCCAGCCCCCTCGTCCTTTAGACCAACTGAGAGACTGAATTGTAAAGTAGAGTGGGGATTGGTACCTGCTGCCTGGTGAAGAGACATAAAACAATAGTGGTGAAATTTCAGGGAAAGCAGCTTTTGCCTATTAATAAGTAGGGATGAGACTCAGAGACATTTCTCTAAACAGGGAGAACTAAAGCACACCCACAGAGCAAGATCTGACTCACAGGCCTGCCTTGTTCCTTAACAGAACAGCTAACTGGAGTCCTGGAAAAATGGGCCCATGACCCTCAAGTGAAATCCGTGACCTTGAGTGTGGAGGAGCTACTAAAAAGGCTGTCAATAATCATCCCCAGAGCCAAAGTTTTCCTCAAAATTGTTGACTTCAAATATTTAAAAGGTAAGATGGGCGAAGACAGAATTTTTTTGGTAATATAGGATTTGAAAATATTTTGTCATTCTAAAGGTTATTTCCTAGACAAACTGGTCTAGCTTCCATGCTTGAATGATCATGACAAAACTATGGAACTGAGTGGACAAATAGGCATTCAGCCTCTTGACACATCACCAGAAGCATAATACTTGCCTGAGAGGCAGCAGTAGAAATCTTCTCCCTTCAAAATTGCTTTAGATACTAAAATATCCCTCTGGCAGCTCCCAGCCTCCACCTAGAGAAATGGGCCCATGTTGGAAGCCCAGCATTTAATATCACTATAGTTAATGTCACCCTGAGTAGCCTGTGGTCAGTACACTGTGGTCAGTGTAAGGAACCCTTACTTTTTTTTAGATTTCTTTTTTTATTAGATTTTTTATCTTTAGTTTACAACACTCAGTTCCACGAGCTTTTGAGTTCCAAATTTTCTCCCTCACCTTCCCTCTCTCCTTACCGCCCCCCACCAAGATGGCATGGAATCTGATACATGTTCTACATACACCTTCTCATTAAATTTATTCACACAATAGTCAAGTTGTAAAGAAGAATTATGACCAATGGAATGAATCATGAGAAAGAAGAAACAAAACCAAAAAAGAGGAGGAAAAATAAAAAAAAAAGAGAGAGCAAATAGTTTGCCTCAATCTGCATTCAGACTCCATAATTCTTTCTCTGGATGTAAATAGCTCTCTCCATCATGAGTCCTTTGCAGCTGTCTTTGAACCTTGTATTGCTGAGAAGAGCCAAATCTATCAAAGTTAGTCATCACAGAAGCAATATGACTGTGGTTGTGTACAATGTTCTCCTGGATCTGTTCCCCTCACTCAGCATCATATCATGCAGGTCTTACCAGGTTATCAGAAGTCTGTATCTTCCTCATTTCTTATAGCACAATAGTATTCCATTACATTCATATACCACAACTTGTTTAGCCATTCCCCAATTGATGGGCATCCCCTTGATTTCCAATTCTTTGCTACCACAAAAAGAGCTTCTATAAATATTTTTGTACATATGAGTCCCTTTCCCCCTTGTGTGATCTCTTTGGGAGACAGCTCTAGAAGTGGTATTGCTGAGTCAAAAGGTATGCACATTTTTATAGCCCTTTGGGCATAGTTCCAAATTGCTCTCCAAAATGGCAGGATCAGTTCACAACTCCACCAACAATGCAACAGTGTTCCAATTTTCCCACATCCTCTCCAGCATTTATCATTTTCCTGTTTTGTCATGTTAGCCAATCTGACAGGAGAGATGTGAACCCTTACTTTTTAACTGAACCAGGAGTGCCTCCTTTGTGTTTTTTTTTAATTAAACATCTCTCAGTAATGATATTCTCTGGGACTTAATATGCCCATTAAGAACTTCTTCCTGTTAACAAGAATTATATTTCCTTATTGATTTCAGCCTCATATTTTGAAGGGCTAGTGTTGTCCCTAAGTCTCAAGCTGTTTGCCTTCAGGGTGATACATGAGGGTACCATGGAAAAAGCATAGGCTCCAGGGGTAGAGGCCTTAAGTTCACATCCTGGCTCTAACACTCATCGCTTGTGTGATCTTGGAGAAGTCAGCTAATCTCTCTAGGCCTCAGTTTCCACCTCTCTAAAATTGTGGAGGTTGTACTAGCTGGTCTCTGAGGTCACTGCTAGTTCCAGGGTTATGATCTTTGATTCTTGTAGGATCTGTGCTCTTACAAGAAATCTGGGTATGGGATAGGTATGTCAAGAGCATCAGTGGGTAGAAATACAATTCCCAGACCAATATGTGTTGGACTATGTGGTTACTGAAGTCCCTTCCAACTCTCAAATTCTCTGATTCTGTGAGAAGCCATTGTCAGTAAGGCAAGAGGCATTTATTAAGTGCTTGCTGTGTGCCAGGCACTGGGCACAGGGCCTTTGTATTGGGGATACAAAAAGAGGCAAAATAATTCAAGGAGCTAGCTTTCTAATGGAGGAGGCAACATTAAATAATAATAATTATATAAGCTAACATTTATACAGTGCCTACTATGTGCCAGGTATCGTGCTAGCACTTTAAAATATTATTTCCTTTGATCCATACAACAACACTGGCAAGGAAGAGCTATGACTACATCCCTCCCCATTTACAGAGGCAAACAGAGAGGTTATATGACTCGCCCAGGGTCACAGAACTAGTGTCTGAAAAGGGATTTGAACTCAGATCTTCCTGATTTCAGGCCCAGCACTCAATCCACTGTTTTATCTAGCTACCCAAAATAATTATGTACATAAAAGATGTGTAAGTGGAAGGTAATCTAAGAGGGAAAAGAATGGGGGAAAGGCAGGGAAAGGAAGGATATAGACCAGGAAAGGCCTTGATTTGTCAAAGGTTAACACAAAATCACCTCCTCTTACTGTGTCACTGGTCAAATCTTGTTCTTTCAACTCTGACAGAATTCCAAGAGACTCTACGGCCAAAGTTTTGGAAGCTTCCTCATTCATGGAGTCACACAAATACTTCCATGATCTACTCCAAGTTTGACAACTCAAATCCTTTTCCAGCAAAATTCAGTGATTCATGCATGACACTATTACTAGGAACCAAGTGAGTTTTGTTGTCCTTTTTCTTTCTTCCTTGGCTATTAAAGTATTAATAGTCGCCCTTCTCATACAAACTCTTCTCATAGTACCTGCTTTCATTTCTATGTGCTATTCAAGCTTATATCCAGTTTCTATAATGGAAACAAGGGCCAGCACGGCCAGGCCTAGACCTCTCCTGAACTTCATTCATTGCTTTTCCCATATAACATCCTGGAACTGCTTGCTCCTCAGGGAGAAGAATGGACAGCCCTGCAGAATCACTGACTATTGCATGGGAATTATGACTGCCCCTGGAAGAAGTGGCGAAGAACTGGTTAAACAGCTCTTCTACTTCCTAATAGCCAAAATGGTAAGTGTCAGTAGGTCACTTCAGAAGACCAGAAAATGGGCCAGCAGCACCACACACTGGACAAGTGTTTTAATGGGAACGGAAAAAAATCAGAGAATGACAAAATTTTCCCTTTAGTATGTAATTCATTGTCCATATTTTTCCTAGTCTATAAGGCATCTTGCTCTCTTTCTAGGCACCAGAAGTTTCCAACTTAAAGCATTAACTTATTTATTATTTGTATCTTCCCATTTGAGCAAGGATCTCTCTATTACTCTCTGAACTAGCAGTAAGAAAAAAAGCCTCCTTGCTTTCCAGTTCTTCCAAATCTCTGCCAGATGTTTCTGATCCAAAATTTGAGGTGGGGAGAGTTGTCAATTACTAAGAGCTCAGCGAAATGTTTTAAAAATACTTTTAAAAATTTAAGAACTCCCTTGGCATAGGAAGAACTAGCTTTTTGCTTTTGAGAAGAATGGGTGGCATCTGGGTTTTTGAACTAATGGTGTCTCAGACCATGCTGTAGCTGTTTTTCCAAAAGATTAAAAGGGTTATTTTTAGATAACACTACAATCCGGGAGACTTCTTGCAGAAGGAATCCAGACAATAAGCTTCACCTTAAATACACTGACAGTTTAAAAATCTATTTCAAAACTGTAACTTTTGCATATAAGAACCACCACTCAGTTGCTACTAGCAATGCTGATTTCAATGCTCTCTGGTTGTCTGTTACTTAGAAAGAATGCTCAAATGATCTGTTCCTCCGATCAAAATACTACATGGACGTCTTTTGCGCTAACATGATGGAATTGAACTTGAGAAGAGAAAAAAATGGACTCTCATTCAGAAATAGAAGTTTCTTCATGACATATAGTACGAATTGCCTTACGTTCTACAGATAAGTGCAAATTATCTTCCTTTCCCTTAAAGACATAAACATGTATACAATACACATTCCGCCTTTGTCACAACCCTGCTCCCCTAAACTACTGAAATAATAAGAGAACTTTTAGCTGACAAGCATCAAAAGCCTTTGGTGTCAGGGATAAAGTAAACCCAAGTGTTAGAGATTCTTTAGCTTGGAAATCCAAATCTCATCAGTACTTTTCTTTACACAAAGAACCTATGAATTATATCCAACATTGACTGAAAGCTCTTAATGGGGGAGGTGATGCTAAAACGAAGTTGAAATAGGCTGTGCCTCCTGTTGCTGTAGCAAAGATGTAGTCTTCCCTGCCAGCCAAGAGTCCCAGTGGCTCAACAGATTCAGTATTGCTCAGGTTGGTACTGAGTCATGGGGACAAAGAGGGTATGCAAATGGGAATAGAGACAGGTTTATGGGAAGGACAGTCAAAGGCACCCAGCATGTTGGAAAGATGACTAATCCCATCTTCTTTTCCTCAGTCATGCTCTGTGGATTTTCTGGGTACTCAGATTTCTACAAGATCCAATGGATTAAGACTATTCTCAACTGGCAGAATTCTGAGGAAGGATGCTACTGGAAGATTTGTAAGTAAAGTTGACTGCCTTGGTGGTAGGCAAGTTGAGGAGTTAGAGAAGATAAAATACAATCTGGCACATTCCATCAGATGAGGTTGTAGCATCAGGCTCTTGGATTCCTTAGGAATATCAAATGTCATTTCCTCAAACATTTGATAGGGTGAGATTGAGGATGTGTGTGTGTGTGTGTATGTGTGTTGTGTTGTGTTGGAGAGGTAGAGATATTAGTAGATCTACAGATATTTGCATTTAAACACACACAATAAACAGAAAGTATGGAGATAAGGGCTGAAATACGCAAAGCTCACCAAATGGGATCTAGCTAACTACCTCAAAGGCCAACATTATACAGAATACATGATGACCTTTTTGGAAATCAGATATGTGAATCATTGACTATGTCCCCAAGATATAAATTAGACAGTCAGTTGTCAGTTACACTGCCTTCTACCATATTGTTCTCCTCTTTGTTACATTTTTGAAAACCACACAGAGAGAATGGCTTTCAGTAAGTACAATAAGGAAGGGATGAAGAAGGAGTCAGGTCCGCCTCTGAATTCTGAAGAAAACAGTAAAGCTGTTTCTATCACACTCACTTCTTGACATCAAAGGTAGTCTTAGTTCCAGAGTGGGAAATGAAATATACAATTCCTGGATACACAGAGAAGAGGCCTGGGAGGCAGCACAGATAGCCATTACACCCTATGTAAGACAGTCCCAGCTAATTTTTCACAATAACATCAATGATAAATTACAACCAAACCCCACTGCTAAGTCACAAAGGCCTGCTCTAATAGTGCTGAGCAAATCACCCATTTATAAGGTTGTTCCTATAGAATACTCCTCTTTAATGCCATTTCTCTTGACACCATCTTTATGGAGAAAGAATTAAAGGCATTAAGTGAATTCAGGCCTATACTCACTACTGAAAGCAAGAAATAGTAGGTTCAGAATTAGGGCTCTAGTCTCTAGAACTCTTAGGACAAAAGAGCAACAAATTTAAGAAGAGCAACTGATCGCTGTGGGTGAGCAACTTTTGAGACGAAGATTTACTTGGAGAATGATGATGATAACAACGATTACTCATCATAAACTCTTACTTACTGCCAATAGTGCAGTAATGGAGTTTCTAAGTTGAAACCATTCAAATGGAGGTTGTGAAAGGCATTGATAATAAGGAAGAATTTTAAGGAAGAGGGAAAACTGTAGCAGAATAAAAAAATTCTAGAACAAAAGGAAGAAGACATAATAATCCTCCACATTTATGTAACACTATAAGGTCATAGTCAGGAGAGAAAGAACATAAAAACAAGCACATTTTAGAAGTGAAAAAATGCAGGAAGTTTCCTGCAACAAGTCAGGAAAGATGGGGATGAGAATAGAGGAAAAGGAAAGAATTTGTACACATTCGTGATATTCTCCTCTATTTCTTCTCTCACTAGTTGTCGTTGGAAACCAACCATTAATGAGAGGCAATCGCCCTGAAGGTAAAATTCATGAAAACAAAAAATATGTATTTCAAGTGCACGAAGACAGCCAATCAAATATTGTACATGCCCTCTCCTCATAAATATATACATCATGTTTCACTAAGAAAAACACAATATAACTTGTCAAATATATATTGTGTTTGCTCTTCTGACAATATACATTTAGAGTATGTTCTTTAGGGGAAAATGGAGGGAAGATCATCATCAGTGTCAGGCAGTCCAGAAGACTTAAGAATGAAAGACTTGGGGATGAAAACATGGCAAACATAAGAACAGTTGTGGTATCATAGGCCTAATCTAAATACTTGCTGCAATTTCCTATTTCTCTAACAATCTGATGCAGTGGGTTTTTTTTCTTTTCTTAGCAATTCTTTTTCAGATTTTAGATTCAAGCAGAGAGCAAGAGAGATAGAGCCCTGTTTGGTTGTCTTAGTCAGCATCTGTCTAAGAAATTCTATGGCTTTTAGTGGTCAGGGCAGCTAAAAAAAATGAACCAAATTTAGACCTTTTTAAGACCTCAATCCTTGTTGGCCATCTAGTCCATTCTGATATCAAAGAATCTCTGTTTTAATATATCTGACAAGTGGACATCTAGCCTGTGCTTAAAGATTTCTAAGGAGGGGTGATTCACCAGCTTGTGAGGAAACCCTTTCTACTCTTCAGCAACTCAAATTATGAGGAAGTTTTTCTTGACATCAAGCCTACATTTGCCTTCTTAGAACTTCCATCCACTGCTTCTGGTTCTGCCCTCTGGGGCCAAGTGGAACAAATTTTTTCCTTTCTGCATATTATAGTCCTTCAAACAGATATGACAGATATCATATCCTTCGTTGCAATTCTTTTCTCTAGGCTAGACATGCTCAGTTCCTTAAGCCTATCCTCATGGGTCATGGAGTTAGACCCTTCACCATTCTGGTTGGGCTTCTCTGGATACTCTCCAACCAGTCAATGTCCTTCCTAAACTCTGTTAACTCAGAGCTGAATACATTACTCCAAATGAGGTCTGAAAAGGGCAGATTCCAGTGGGATTCTCAACTCCACATTCCAGGAAGCTCTGCTCCTCTTAATGCTGCCCAAGACTGCATTAGATTTTTGGGCTGCCACATCCTGCTTCTGACTCATACTGAGCTTGCAGTCAACTAAAACATCTGGATCCTTTTCAGAACAACTACTCTCTAACCATACTGTCCCCAAATTATATTTGTTAAGGTTGATTTTTTGGTACCCAAATGTAAGGCTTTACATTTATCCTTTTTGAATTTCATCTTATTAGATTTAGCTCAATGCTCTAGCCTGTCAAGAACCTTTTGAATCCCAACTTTACCATCCATCTTATTTTGGTGACATCTCTAAATATGGTGAATATAGTCTCTATTTCTTTATTGAAGTCATTAATAAAAATATTAAATGACATAGGCTCAAGCACAGATACCTGGAGTACTGCACTAGAAACCTTCTGCTATGGTGACATTGAACCAAGGGTATGCTGGTAAATGTTTAACAATCAGGCTTTCCAGAGAAAAAAAATGGATCCACATACTTTTAAGTTTAATCTGCATCATTAACACTTTCTTAAATCTAGATAATCTACAAAACAATAAAGTCTTGACTTAAACTGATCACATATTTATGAGCTGTAAATTCTCACAATGAAAATTTAACAACCAGCTCTTGCAAGCTGGATAGAATTGGCTACAGTACATCCTTGCATGAAACTATTTCCAAATGCTCTTTGAGTCTGCCATCCAACAAGTTCTGAATCCATCTGATTATATTATAGTCTAATCCATATCACTCCATTCTCCACAAAAATAGTATGAAATATTTAATCAAGGGTTTTGCTGAACTCCAGGTAAACTGTGCCCAGAGCATTTTCCTCATCTACATATTTAACAATCCTTTCAAAATAGTAAATGAAGACAGGATGGTGTGACTTGTTCTTGATGAAGACAAACTACTTTTTTGCAATCATCTTTCTAGAGGTTTGTGACCATCTCTTTAATGATCCATTCTAGAATATTCCCAGGAATCAAAGTCAAATTCACTGGGCTAGAGTTTACAAGTTCTATTTTTTCCTTTTTTTTTAAAGTAGGGAAAATACTTTTCTTTTTCCAATCATATGGTACATCTCCCATTTTCCATGATCTTTCAAATGTTTTTGACATGATGGTGTTCCTCTGTGATTTCAGAATTTCATTCTTCAGCATCTCTCATTTCTCCTGGTTTAATTTCTCCAGCAGTATTTGGCTTCTTGGGGATCCTACCTATGTCTTCTCTGAGCCCTCTGAAATCTGCTTTTCTAAAATCTAGGGTGTCAGACTATGCCTAGATTTCCTCTCATCTATTAAAACTCTAGGATACAGTGGTGAAATTTCCCCTAGTATTCCCATTGTTTCCACCCCAGCAACCACATCCTCTCCATTAGTGAAAATAAGATCCAGAATAGAATTTCTCCTTGTTGGCTTTTGAAGGATGAAATCCTTCAAAATCAGGCAAGTCAAGAGGTTATTAGCCAACTTTCTTTTAATAGCATGATAGCTCCAGCATATGTCTGGATGATTGAAGTCTCTCATCACTCTATTATAACTCTGTGCCAGGTTTGTGATCTCCTCCCCAAACTCCTTAACCCATTTCCTCTTTATGTCCAGATAAACCATAGTATATTCAAATAACAAAAATTCCTTCTGTTTTTCCATCCTTTGACTTCCATCCAAATACTCTCCATCATACTTTCTCCCTTTGGGTCCTGCGTTTCTTCACATGAATATATATCCTTTATATACAATGCGACCCCTCCTTTGCTTCTGTTTGTTTTTTTTAAAGGGTGTACACATTCATAGCCATGGTCCTGTAAAAGATTTTATCCCACCAAGTCTCAGGAATATCTATAAAGTCACATTTACTTGTTTGCATTAGGACCCGTAATTTCTTGTTTCTTTTAAACACGTAAGTTCATTAAATATTATGGAAACAGAAGAAAAGATGTAAGAGTGGGAAGGAGGAGTAAGGCAATCTTTATTTTGTCCATTTCTGCATAAGTCTGGATTCCTACCCCTTCTTAGTTTATGTGAAATGGGAGAGCAGCCTTGGCTCCTTTATATCCTAGGGAAAATGTTCAAATGAATAAAGACATGTGACATAGTTAAAGATGAAAAACGCTTCTAAATAAAATAAGGCATTATTCCCACATGAAGTTAAATATCCATACCTGAAGCTGAATAAATGAGTGATGACATCAATGTGTAACTATGTTAACGCTCAGTAGCAATGAAAAGCATATGTCATGTGCTGCCTAACAAGGTTCTTTCTCCTCAGGTGGCTGTTCTTCCCTGAATACAGCAGCAGCAGTTGCTTCCTTGGGTGGATTTCTTTATTACTTTACAGAAAATTCGCAAACCATCAAGAAGTTACATTAATGCCTTACAACAACCAACCAGCAACTAAAATGAATGACTCTGTACCTGATAATCCTTTTTGTAATATGTTCCTTTGGGTCCTGAGTTTGCATATATTTCTAAGGAAAGAGATCAGCAAAGTACAGGTAACAGATTAGGAAAACCTTGTGTTATTCTAAATCAAAGCTAGTAAAGATAGAAAGAACAGAGTAACAATATTAATTGTTTCCAGCAAAATGATTTCATGAATGATCCCCAGGAATAATTAAAGTCAGTTGGATTCAACCCATTTTAAGCACCTTTTATGTGCAGAGAACTGTGGTAGGTGCTAGGGGAGATACAAGGATGAATAAGTATTGCTTTTCTCACAGAGCTTATACTTCACAGCACTTGCTTACTGAGGGAGCCCCCCAGAACATTTCCTTATCACAGTCATTTTGGTCTCATAAATAATGGTATCTGATTTTAAATAATAAATGATTATTCACAATGTCCACAAATAAGGACTCTTATCTCAATGGACTTACCAAGCATGGATTATTAAACACTTCTTCATACTCTGCTGACGATCCCTTTTGGGGAGGGATCCTAAATATTATTTAATAGTCTTCCACAGCTCAGCTCCTCTGCTTCCACAATCTGTGTAGCTATATTTAGGAGTAATCCATTTTGTAGAGGCATATGTCTAAGACTAATAAATTAAATTTGCATTCAATTAATAGTGTGGTTTTTTCCCCCGTTATTTTGAATGTAGGCAGAAATTTGTAAAACGCCTGTACTTTCAGAATCTACACAATACAGATTCCATAGTAATATGTGAAAGTGTGTTTAGGTGTTAATTGTTCTGTTATCTCCAGTGTGGGAAATTTAAGCTTCTCTAATAATAATACTCCAGGAATAGCACTTTTACTCAAGAATGTATCATCTAGGACCAAATTCAAATCCATACATAATGAAAATACATCTGAATTCCTGTGGCTGAAGTTCTCAAACCTGGTATTTCTCCTATGGACCATGTAGGAGCCATAGGATGTGTCCATGTGCTGTCCCTGGGACTGATCACTCACAGCCAGCAGCTATTAGGTGTTTGAGAATTAGACTACACAGTCTCATGGCTAAAACATACCTTTGAAGTCTATTTCATTTTCTTCCAAGATGGATTATGCTGAAGCCATCACCAAATGATATAAAGTTATTTTTTAGTGAGTGACCTCCTTAGAAGATTTCAACACCTTCCTTAGTTATTACTCATTTCTATTTAAATCCTGCCACCTTCCAGATACACTGCAAGATGAAAAATAGTTGGTCACCATCTTCTGTTAATGAGAATCAGAACTAAAACATTCTCTTCTTCTTTTGAGGTTGGATAAATCAAAGGATGTTTTATCCTTATACTTAAAGTGTTGTACTCTATCCTTTTATTCATCTTTATACATCTCTTAACCCTCTTCATATCCCTTTTAAGGGTGTAGAATCTAGAGAAATGCTCTTGACAACTTATCTGATTGACTGGACTGATTTTTTCTCTTACTGACGTTTGGGAAATCAGTGGGTTACAATCTAATATAAACATGGCATTTGCTTATAATCCAGAGGTTTTTTAATGTTTATATTGAAAACTAAAATTTGACTAGATAGGCAATAAAGTTTGGATAAAATTGGGCTTAACCCCAACAAATTAATGTAGAATTTTGATACTACCTTCAAGACAGTGATACATCAGGTTTTCACCACAGGCTAGAAATAATGAATGATGGTAGCCTAAGTTATTTCAGCAGGAAAAAAAAAGTCCACTAAAAGAAGAAACCTGAGCTCACAAGTTGTTCTAAACAAAGTTGAATCATAACTAAATCTGTGGTTTGGAAACTATAAATATGCCAGAAGAACTTCAATCCTAACATGAAAGTGAATTAAAAAGAAATTTAATATGATAAATATGGACTGTCACCAGTTTTGATTTATAATGTCCTAAGATAAAAAGTAACCTAAAATTGTATTTTCTCTCCACTGTTCTGAAATTTGATATTAAGGATGAGATAGTAAGGCCCTCACCTTTGAAATCTGTAAATGTGATTACTTAACAAGCACTTCCCATCTCTGTGATATTAGCCTTCATTCAGTAAGAAAGTAGGAGGCAAAGCAGGTTTTCTTCAGTAGAAAGGGTGCTAGCTCTGAGGTTGGAAGACTGGGGTTCAAATCTCACCTCTGATGTTTACTACTCACCATGACCTGTCATTTGACCTCCAAAGCCCTAGTTTCTTCATCCTAAAATGAAGGGGTTGGACTGAATGACTTCCAATACCCCTTCTAGCTCAAGATCTATGATCCTATGATATAAGTTTGAGGAATGGCAGATGATAGTGGTATTAAAAACTAGAGGTCTTTGTGATCTTTAATTCTGATGTTAAAGTAAGTCTTCTTTCTCCAAATAAGTCACTTGTTTCCATCTTTGTCCAAAAGTCCCAGAACCCATGCCTAACCCAAACCATTGTCTTCTACCTTTAAAAATCACATGAGAAGACTATTACTGAAACAACAAGCTAATAAAAAGTGGGCAGTGAGTACTTTCAACAAAGCTCTAAGTACTTATTGGAGTCAAAAGATTTGGTGAGCTTCCAGGCATCAAACCAGTATGTACCTGGGAAAAACAAAACAAGAACCAAGATCTCTCTTCAGTGGAGCAAAGACAACTTTCTTTAAAAAAAATTGGCAACCATTAAACTACACACCAGCCTCCAAAATTCTTATCCTAAATTGACAGTCTTTTAGGACAATTATAATACCTATTCTGGGTATTATAATTGTCCTAAAAGACTGTCAATTTAGGATAAAAATACAAAAGGGGTGTGTGTGTGTGTGTAATCGTTCTCCACGAATGCGTCCCACAGACGGCTGACACTTCAACTTGGGGGGAGGGGAATAAAACTGCGGTTGCGAGGGATCGTAGGGCTCAGGTCAACAAAACTTTACGGAGGAAATGACCCCTGGGTTGAGCCTCGGAAGAAGAGAAGGAATCTGAAACGCTGCGCAGCTCAAGGAACGTGGCTCAGGCACGTGGGGGGCTGGGGGGAGCGCGCAAAGGCTTAGGCCAAAGCCGGGAGGCCACAGGTGGTCGGGCCTGTCGGCTCTTTTGGGAACGGCTGGTTTGGCTGGCATGAGGTTGGCAGAAGTGATGAGGCGGGTAAGAGCGGCGGGGAAGGCGGTGACTGCACACTTGGGGCCGGACTCCAGTGGCGGCTGAGCTCTCCGGAGATGACCCCGCAGGCCCCGCCCGTCCTTTGGGTGACACGGGCATTTACGCGGAGCTTTCACCGCCTCTGCCTTTCTCTCGCATGCGCTGATTTACGTCTCTCTTGTCTCCCCGGGTACAACGTGAGCTCCTCGAGGACACGGACTGTTTGGGGCTTTTTCCTCTTGTCTCCCAGTGCTTTTAACCCTACGTAAAAACGCTTGCTGACCGACGGACTGGGAGCCTTGTAGACACGTCACCCACGCGCAAACTTGCCAAATCCCATTTACTGACTGACATCTCGCGAGATCTACGAGAGGAAGGCGGGGCGAGCCCGAGGCCCGGCTCCACCCCTCCACACCTGAGGTAGTCTACGAGACGCCGGGCCGGGAGGTGATGTCACGTGGGCTCTCCTCATGTGACCGATGGCCACAGTCCAGCATGGCGGCCTCCTTAGGTCGTCAGCTCCCCTCCCTCCTGGCGCTGCTGGGCTGGCTCCTGGCGGCGCCCCCGAGTCTTGGGCTGAGTTCCGGGTGAGTGCCGTTACCCCGGGGGAAAGGGCGGTGCCGGGGTCTTGATTTACCCCTTGGGGACAAATGAACCCGGGGGCTTCGGCCCCGCTTCCGCGTCTGCCGGCTTCTCTCGAGCTCGGTCCCCTCCCACCCCTGCCTCGGGTGTCCTCTCTTCTCCGAGGAGGCTTTGTCCGCGGGCTTCCCGCCACCTCAGGCTCCTCCTGTGACCTCCCCCGGTCCGGAAGCTTTAGGCTAATACTAGCCTGTCCCCGTAGTTGAACGTAAGGATACCTCCCATGCAAGTTCATTTGACAAGTTTGTGAATGTGATGTCAACTCGGACAGCGGTGCGACAGGACAGAGAGGAGCGGCTGCTTCCGTTCCGTACAACAGGGGATAAGCAGGATCCCGGGAGTGCTGGGAGTCTGGTCACCTAGGAGTTTTGCCGACCTCCATCTCAGAGGTCGGGGAGGGGAGGCTTGGGGAGGAGGGGGGGGGGAGGTGGAGGGGGATCAGGATTTGTCCGTCCTTAACCTCATTAATAGCCAAGACCATAGCTCTTGTGCTGTTTTTTACCCATCAGATAGGTAAGCAGGCAGGAGATCCTGCTGTGCCAAATGGTACTCAGAAGTGCCAGTGCTAGAATGGAGCTGCTTGTGATCCTATTCATGGGACTTGTACCTGCCTTCCAAGGAGATATCTGTGCTGAGGAAGGACTGCAGCCTCAAACCTCTTGAAGAAAGGAGAATTGCCTAGAACCTCAAAGAAGAGAATAAGGAAACTCCAAAAGATACAATGGTGACAGCACCACATGGCCTCTTACTTAAACCTTCTGAGAGACTGCTAAAAATTGGTTTAAAGAAATGAAAAGGGAATGTGGTGACACCTAACTACATTCATTTCTGCCTAGGATTCACTCTCCACCCTCCTCTCTATTTAGCAGTAGTAGAACCCTGGAGTGTTTCTCTTAGCCTTGTTGTTTACTGACTTGGAGAATAAAGGGAGCAGCTTGGGATACTGATGTGAAGAAAGGTGGTTCTCTGTGCTGTGATCTTTACTCTCCTCCTCCCTCTCTTCAGTGTGTCCCTTAGGTTAGTACAGTCCAGGTTGCCAGTATGCTTGCACATGTGAGAGCTCATGTCCCTGTGACCCCAAGACTGGCAACAGCAACCTCACCTCCACTGTACAGGACATCCTCTCCCAAGGTACAGCTTTCTTTAGAGAGTTGGAGGGGGAGGGTAATGATGGAGGGAAAGCTGTTCTCCCCATGCTTCTTAACTTTTCTTTGGGGATAGGGGAATATTTCGCAGTTGGCAAGTGTCTTGCACTATCTGTGGTACCTAAAAGGAATGAAGAACACCCCTACTTCACAAAGTAGGTTGGCTTTTATTTACTTTTTAAGATTGGGTCTCCATATCTTGCCAAGGCTGGAGTTACTCAGAGACCTGGGCCCACTCCCATTGTCACAGGAGCTTTGTCTCTCTCCATTTTCAACTTGAGACTGGTTCAACTCTCCATAAGCAATGTGAGGGCCCCCTAGCCTCAGAGGGTCACCATAGTAATGCCAAACTTAGAGTGGGCACTCCATTGGCTTAGAACTCTGAAGCTCCAGAGCTCTGTCAGCCTCAGCCTTCCTGGTAGCTGGGAATATAAATCTGCACCCCACACCTAGAAAGTGGATTGGCTTGTAGAGGTAGCTATTGTGTAGTGGACAGAGCTGGCTTTCATGTCAGCATGACCTAGTTTCAAGTCTGGCCTCTGATACTTACTGGCTCTGTCCCTCTGGGCAGGGCATTTAATCTCTTAGTGCCCCAGGCAAGATGCTGATCTACATTGGTGGAGGGCATCTTCTTACTGTGAATTCCCTATGTAGATGAAATCACAAGTCTGGTTGAAAAAGAGTTTACTTTTATAGAAGCAGTGGATGAGTGGGCACCTTCTCTGCCAATCTCTTGGCCTGGAAATCCAGGGTAGTTGCAGCTGTGCACCACCAGGGTTTCTGAGGAGGGTGGGGAGGAGGGAAAAGGAAGGTTTCATAGGTTGTATGTTTCCACCCATTGCAGGAAAGTAATGGGGAGCTGCATTCCTTAGAGAAGGAGCAACAAGGAGACCCCACCCTCAGCATTAAGGACTCAGAACAATGAGAAGTGCCCTTGTCCATGCTAGAAATTCAGTTCTGCTTGTGGGTTTTTCCAGGGAGAGCTAGTATGGAGGAAACCTTGCTAAGACAGAAAATGAGAACCAGGCAAAGACAACATACCAGGGTTTCACTTGGAAGCCCAGCCCCAGCCCCAGCCCTGGCCCCTCTCCTTGATCAGAGGAGGTGGGATACCTGTGCCTTAGTCTTCTTGCCTGCCCTTTAAGTGCCATGCTGCACCACAGCCCTCAGCCAGAGGAATAGTACACTTCCAGATAAAGCTCTACCTCTCAGGGCAAGGCCTCTGGCCTTTACCCCCTGCCTGTCTGTGTCTGCTTGTCCAGTGAGATACCCATGTCCTCTGTGGGGATATAGCAGTGCCAAAGGGACTTCAGCTATCCTGGGGAAAAGAGCAGCTGGAGAACTACTCTCATCATGATTTGAATCTTGGTGAAATGAAATATAATCCATTCCTAAAGTCCTATCTGTGGATGGAAAGGACAACCAGCCTTTAAGGGCTAGTGGAAAACTTGCAAATCTCAGCCTTCCTATAATTTATTCATTCTTGAATAGGTCACTTTTATACAGACCACTTTTTTATGCTAATTTAAAGTTCTGACCCCTATGGTAACTTGCTTTTTTGAAGATAAAGAGAATGAAATTGGTATTTTTACATGACAAGTTATTTTGTCCTTCCTTTCATTGATTGAATTAATTGAATTATTAATATTTAATAAATTGAGGAATGAAAGGAGCCAATGGGGATATTTTCTTAGTCCTCAATTGCAGAATCTTCAGTTGTTACACTGATGCCTTCAGACAGTATAGACCTTAAGCAAAGACTGATAGACACTTATACCTGTGATGGGGTAGAGTGGGGAGGAGGTTGACAAATCTTATTAATTCCTGCAAAATCTTACATATAGCCCTCACTTCCTTTACAAACACAGGAGTGTATCTCTGATGTCACAATAATAATAGCTAACGTTTACATAGTGCTTTAAAGTTTACAAAGCTCGTTACAAATACTTCATGTTAGCCTCACAACAGCCATAGGAAGTAGATGCTATTATTCCATTTTACAGATGGAAATAATAGAGGCAGACAGAGGTTAAGTGACTTGCCTAGGGTCACACAACTACTAAATGATGAAGAGTGGATTTGAACTCTGGTCTTCCTGACTCTGTCTTATAGAAGAGTAAGTCATGGGTGTTGGAGTTGTTAATAACCTTGGGAATCATTAGTTCAGTCTTTTCATTTTGGGACAGACCTAAGATGGCAGAGTAGAGGCAGGAAGTCACCTAAACTCTCCCAAGTTCCCTTCTAGACAACTGTAGTGCCTCAAATTGAATGCTGGAGTGGCAAAACCAACAAAAGGTTGAGGAGAAACAATTTTCCAGCCCAAGACAATGTAGGACATTGGCAGAAAAAAAGTCTGTCAAACCGGGTAGTAGGTAAGCTTAGAGCACAGCACAGGGCATACTCTAGCAATGTCAGCAGCAAGCTTTGAATGTGGCTGCATGAGAGGTAGCAACTGCTTTGGAAGCTTTGAGCACACAGATGGTAAGTGGGCCGGACAACTGATCAGAAAAAGATTACAGGGGACTCTTTACTGGTGCTGGATTCAGGACCCTGTTGCATTACGTGTACACGCTTCCAGGTTGTATCCCAGGGTGAAGAAAGCACTAGCACTTACAGCTGTGGGGGAGCAGGTGACCTGGTCACAGTTCCTGGACCAACAAGAGTGCCAGGAATTGTGGCTACAGAGGAACAAGGTCTCTTCCTGGCTAGAGACCAGAACACGGGGCCAGGAGGGCAGTGACCACACCTCTGCTTAGATCATAACATCTTGGAAACACTGAAAACTTTTAGACCCCACCCAGACCCTGCTCTGAAAATAGCAGCTTGAAAAACCTGAAACTTGGAACAGTACCTCCTCCACTCCAAGAACAGACCAACTTTAACATAAATACAAAAGCCTAGAAATAGGCTTTTGAAATGAGCAAACAACAAAATGGAGTAAATGAGCACACAACAAAAAAGAACCTAACCATGACAAGTTATTATGGTGACAGGAAAGATCAAGACACAAACTCAGAAGAATACTGTCAAAACCCTACAAGCAAAGCCTCAAAGAAAAATGTGAAATGGACACAAACGCAATTCCTGCAAAAGTTCAAAAGTGGTTTTAAAGATAAAATAAAAGAGATTGAGGGAAAAAATGGGAAAAGTAATGAGAGTGATGCAAGAAGATTATGGAGAAACTCAAAAGCTTGGTAAAATAGGCACACACAAAAAAATATTGAAGATTAATACCTGGAAAAATAGAATTGCCCAAATGGTAAAGGAAGCACAAAAATCCAGTGAAGAGAAGAACTCTTTAAAAATCAGAACTGGCCAAATAGAAAAAGAAGTACAAGCATTCACTGAAAAAAAAAAAAACTCCTTAAAAAGTAGATTTGGCCAAATGGACAAAGAGGTACAAAAGCTCATTGAAGAAAATAATTCCTTAAAAATTAGAATTGGGCAAGTGGAAGCTAATGACTCTATGAGACATCAAGAAACAATAAAACAAAGTAAAACAAATGAAAAAAATAGAAAATGTGAACTATCTCATTGGAAAAAACAACTGACCTGGAAATAGATCAAGGAGAGATAATTTTTAATATTGTTATTTAAAGTTTAGAGTTCCAAATTCTATCCCTGTCTCCCTTCCTGATACAGTAAGCAAACAGGTAAAGGTTGTATATGTGAAATTATGTAAAACATTTCCATATTATTTTGTATAAGAAGACTGGAATAAAAGAAAAAAATGACAGTGAAAAATAACATGCTTCCATCCATATTCAAACAAAATCAGTTCTTCCTCTGGGGTGGATAGTATGCTTCATCATTAGCCCTTTGGCATTGTCTTGGATAATTGTATTGCTGAGAAAAACTTAAAGCATTCACAGTTCTCCAGTGAGCAATATTACTGAGTACAACATCCTGGTTCTGTTCACTATGCATCAGTTCATATAAGTCCAGGTTTTTCTGAAATCATCCTGCATTGTCATTTCTTACAGCACAATATTCCATTTCTATTACAATTGTATACCACAGCTTGTTTAGCTATTTCCCAGTTGATGGGCCACCCTTTGATTTCCAATTCTTGGCCACCACAAAAAGCTGCTATAAATATTTTTGTACAAATAGGTCCTTTTCCCTTTTTTGGATGTCTTTGGGATATAAACCTAGCAGTGGTATTGCTGGCTCAAAGGGTATACACAGTTTTATGGCCCTTTGGGCATAGAAGTAGAAATAATTTAAGAATTACTGAACTACCTGAAAGCCATGATAAAAAATAGCCTAGATATCATACTTTAAGAAATTATAAAGGAAAACTGCTCCAATATCTTAGATCCAGAAGGTAAAATAGAAATAGAAAACATCCACCATTCGCCTCCTAAAAGACATCCCAAAACAAAAACTCCCAGGAATATTATAGTTAAATTCCAACATTCCCAGGTCAAAGAAAAAAAAGTGCTTCAAGCAGCCAGGAAAAAAACCATTCAAATACTGTGGAGCCACAGTGAGGATCACATAAGGTTTAGTATCTTCCATGTTAAAGGAGTGGAGGGCTTGGAATGATACTCTGGAAGGCAAAGGAGCTAGAATCACAACCAAGAACAGCCTACTTAGCAAAACTGCGTCTAATCCATCAGGTGAAAAAATGGATATTTAATGAAATAGAAGACTTTCAAGCATTCTTGATGAAAAGACCAGAGCTAAATAGGAAATTTGACTTTCAAATACAAGACTCAAGAAGCATGAAAAGGTAAGCAAGAGAAATAGGGTTAAACTGTTTACATTCCTATGTGGGAAGAGGAGAACTGAAACTCCTAAGAACTTTGTCATTATTAGGGCATTTAGAAAGAGTGTATATATAGACAGAGGGCATGAGTGTGAGTTGACTATAATAGCATGATAAAAAAAAATGAAGGGTGAAAAAGATGGATGCATTGGGAGAAGGGGGAAGGAGGGGTAGAATGAGGGAAATTTATCTCACTGAAAACGCACTAAAAGAGGAACTTTTATATTGGAGGTGAAGATGGGGGTGGTGGGCAATGCTCAAAACCTATTAATTGGAATTGACTCAAAGAAGGAATAACATAAACTCAGTAGTGTACAGAAATATCTTACTGAACAGGGAAATAGGAGGGGAAGGGAATAAGAGGAGGGTGGGGGCTGATAAAAGGGAGGGTAGATTAAGGGAGGCAGTGGTCAGAAGCAAAAAAGATTTGAGAAGGGACCATAAAAAGGGAGCAAGAAAGGGATAAAGAAAGGGAAAATAGGATGGAGGAAAATATGCAGTTAGTAATTATAACTGAATGTGAATGGGTTGAACTTATCCATAAAATGGAAGTGGATAACAGAATAGATTAAAAATCAAAATCCAACAATGTGTTGTTTACAAGAAATGCACTTGAAACAGACAGTAAAAATAAGGAGCTAGAACAAAATCTAATAGATTTCAGAGCAAAAGCAAGAATAGTACTGATTTAAAAAAATAAGCAGGGAAACCACATTTTGCTAAACAGTACCATAGACAATGAAGTAATACCAATACTAAACATGCACCACGTGGCATAGCACCCACATTCTTAAAGGAAAAGTTAAATGAGTTACAAGAGGAAATAGTAAAACTAATGAGGGACCTCAACTTTCCCCTCTTAGAATTATATAAATCTAACCATATAATAAACAAGAAAGAAGTTAAGGATATGAAGAATTTTAGGCAAGTTAGATATGGCAGACCTCTGGAGAAAATTGAATGGGAATAGAAAGTAATGCACCCTTTTTTCATCTGTACATGGCACCTTCACAAAAATTGACTGTGTATTAGTGCATAAAAACTTAACAACCAAATGAAAAGCAGAAATTTTAAATACATCCTTTTTAGACCATAATGCAACAAAGGTCATGGTAGCAGATTAAAAATTAATTGGAAATGAAATAATCCTAAAAAATGAGTGGGTCAAAGAACAAATCATAGTAACAATAATTTCACTAGAGAGAATGACAACAATGAGACAACATACCAAAATTTATGAGATGCAGCCAAAATATTACTTAGGGGAAAATTTATATCTCTAACTGCTTCCATCAATAAAACAGAGAAAGAGCAGATCAATAGAGTGGGCATTCAACTAAAAAAAAAATTTAAAAAAAGAGAACAAATTAAAAATCCACAATTAAGCACCAAATTGAAATCCTTAAAATCAAAGGAGAGATTAAGAAAATTGAAAGTGATTAAACCACTGAACTAATAAAACTAAGAACTGGTTTTATGAAAAAAAAAGCCCAATAAAATATATAAACTATTGGTTAATTTGATTAAAAAAAAGAACATTAAATCACCAGAGTAAAAATTGAAAAGGATGAATTCATCATTCATGGAGATGAAATTAAAATAGTTATTGGGAACTATTTGCCTAATTATATGCCAACCAATCTAAGTGAAATGGATGAATATTTTCAAAAATATAAATTGCTCAGATTAACAGAAGAGGAAATAGAATACATAAATAACCCTATTTTAGGAAAAGAAATTCAACAAGCCATAAATCAACTCCCTAAGAAAAAATCACCAGGACCAGATGGACTCATAAGTGTATTCTACTAAAAATTTTTAAAAATTAATTCCAATACTATAAAAACTATCTGGAAAAATAGGTGAAGACACGAATATAGCACTGATACCTAAATCAGGAAAAGTGAAAATAGAGAAAGAAAACTGTATACTAAATTCTCTAATGAATATTGATGCAAAAATTTTAAATGAAATACTGTATTAGCAAGGCAATAATCACAATATAGGTAATTGTCAATATGCCTATGTGATTCTGTATCACAAAATATAAGAGACTCTCCACATAGAAGGTAGAAGAAGTAAACAGTTTATTCAGACACCAGAGAATCAGGAACAAGAACAATAAGTCCAATCCATCCAAGCAGCAAATAAATTCCACAACCAGTAAGTCCATTTTATAATAACAGCAAAGGAATCTAAAACGTGACATCACAGCAGGGAGCCAAGCCATCCCACAACCTTTCTGTCCCCTGCTGGGGCCTTGTCACCAACAATTACAGCACCGCACAGCACATCTGCTCCCTCCCTCAGTTCTAAATTTCTATCACTGCATTTCGTGTGGCACACTTTCCTTTTCCTCTCAGTAAGCTCCTCCCATGACATGACATAGGCTTTCTGTGACATAAGCAGGTCACATGGACCTATTAATGGGTGGGAAAGATTTTCAAATCTAAATTGTTATTACAAATACCATCAAAGAGATTACAGGAATATATCACAAAGATTGAATGCAGGGCTGATTTGATATTAGGAATATTATTAGCATAAGTTAGTAGATCAGTAATAACAACAAAAATCATGTGATTATCTCAATAGGTGCAGAAAAAGCTTTCAACAAAATACCGCACCAATTCCTATGAAAAACACTAGAAAGGAGAAGAATAAATGGAGCTTTCCTTAAAATGATAAGTAGTATTTATCTAAAATGATCAGCAAACATTATCTGTAATGGGGATAGGCTAGATATCTCAATAAGGTCAATGAAAGGTAATATCATAAACAAATTGGGGGAGCATGAAATATTTTAACAGTCAGATCTATGGTTAAGAGAAGAATTTATGACCAAACAAGAGATAGCATTATGGGAGGTAAAATGGATAATTTTGATTATTGTTGTTTAGTCATTTTCAGTTGTGTCTTACTCTTCATCATGGCTTCTGGGGTTTCTAGGCAAAATTGCTGGAGTGGTTTGCCATTTCCTTCTCCAGCTCATTTTACAGATGAGGAAACTGAGGCACATAGCGTTAAGTGACTTGCCCAAGGTCACATTTGAACTCAGATCTTCCTGACTCCAAGGCCAGTATTGTATCCATTGTGCCACCTATCTGCCCCATAATTTTGTTTGTGTTAAAGTAAAAAGTTTTTGCACAAAACCAATACTGGTCAAAGCAGATGAACAGGCAGTTTTGGGGAAGAAGAAATCAAAGCAGTAGTGATATGAAAAAATGCTCTAAATCACTATTGATTAGAGAAATGCAAATTAAAACAACTCTGAGGAACCACTTCACACCTGTCAGATTGGCTACTATGACAGCAAAGGAAAATGACAACTGTTGGAGAGGATGTGGAAAAATGGGGAACACTAATATACCGTCAGTCAAGTTGTGAATTATTCCCAAAGGGCTATAAAACTGTTCATACCCTTTGCCCCAGCAATACCCACTACTAGGTCTGTATCTGAAAGAGATTTTAAAAACCTCCAAAAGGACCTATATGTACAAAGCTATTTATAGCAGCAGTTTTCCCCACTTACAGTATTTTTTCCAATTCCATGTAAAGATAGTTTTCAACATTCATTTTTATAAGATTTTGAGTTTCAAATTTTTCTCCCTCTCTCCTTCCCCTCCCCCCTCACCAAGACAGCAATATAGGCTAATCATGTACAATCATGTTAAACATATTTCCACATTAGTCATGTGGTGATAGAAGAATCAGAACAAAAGGGAAAAACCCCAAGAAATAAAAACCAAAAAAAAAAATGAAAATAGTGTGTTTTGATATGCATCCAGATTGTATAGTTCTTTCTCGGGATGTGGATAGCATTTTACATCATGGGTATTTTGGAATTGTCTTGGATCGTTGTATTGCTGAGACTATCATAGTTGGTTATTGAACAATGTTACTATTACTGTATACAATATTCTCCTGGTTCTGCTCATTTCACTCAGCATCAGATCATGTAAGTCTTTCCAGGTTTTTCTGAAATCTGCCTGCTCATCATTTCTTATAACACAATAGTATTTCATTACATTCCTATACCACAACTTGTTCAGCCATTCCCCAATTGATGGGTATCCCCTCGATTGCCAATTCCTTGCCACCCCAAAAAGAGTATGACAATAATTTTTTGTGCTGGCAAAGAATTGGAAATTGAAATGTCCATCAATTGGAGAATAGCTGAACAAGTTGTGGTATATCATTATGATGGAATACTATTGCGTTATAAGAATGAGCAGGATGTTTTCAGGAAAACAGGGGAACACATATCTATTAATGCAAGATGAAGTGAGCAGAACAAGGAGACCATTGTACACAGTAACAGCAATATCGTACAATGATCTACTTTGAATGACTAAGGTATTTTCAGCAACACAATGATATAAGACAATTTCAAAGGACTCATGATGAAAAATGCCATCCCCCTCCAAAGAAAGAACTGATGGAATTGGAATGCAGATCAAAGCATACTTTAAAAATTTTATTTTTCTTGATTTTTTTTGTCTGTGTTTTCTTTTGCAACATGGCTAGTGTGGAAATATATTTTGTATTACTGCACACCTGTAATCTACATAAAATCACTTGCCTCTTAAAGGCAGGGAAAAGGGCAAAAGATAGGGAATTTGGAACTCAGATTTTTAAAAAATGAATGTTAAAATTTTTTTTACATGTAATTGAGGAAAAATAAGAGAGAGAGAGAGAGAGAGAGAGAGAGAGAGGAGGGAGGGAGGGAGGGAGGGAGGGAGGGAGGGAGAGAGAGAGAGAGAGAGAGAGAGAGAGAGAGAGAGAGAGAGAGAGAGAGAGAAATTGGTATTTGAGTAGGAAGTAACTATAAGGAGACAATTACAACTCCTTGAAGTGGTAAAGTATTGGTTCTCAAAGAACAAGTCAGGTAGGGAGGAAAGATGAAATATTTTTGTTACAAGCAGATAAAATGCCATATCAGCAAAGGAATATGAGGCAAGGGAGAGAAGAGACAGTTGCCCAAGGTCTACATAAGCATATATATGTATGTATGTGTGTGTGTGTATACATACATACATATACACACACACACACATATATATTTCCTACTAATAGAATAAAAGCAATATCTCAAAATAATCTTTTTCAAATGGCAGGGGTGAGGGGAAACAGGGATACTGTGATCCCTTCTCCCACAAATTTTGCCAGTACAATGTGCAGTATTTTTAGACAGTTATTTTTGGCATTCAGATTCAGGGAATGAGGAAGGAGTGTGGGGGAGGATGAAGGAAGAAAGAGCACTGGAGAATTTCAAATCCCTTTACAATACAAATCTGCATTAACTAGAGTTTTCAAGAAGAGTGTACATTTGCATGAGAGCCAATCAATCATCTTTCTGTTCACATGAAATCTCCTTTCTCTCTCCTACTGACCAGATGTAAAATAAGTCCTGAAACAAATTGGTCCAGCAGAAGTTTTTGCTTTATCAAGCTGAAACCTGTCACTTGCATGTAAAATACTTAGACTGTTGCCTTGCTGTGTAGTTATTAGTAGTCTCATAAATATGTTCTGATACATACTATTTGTAAAACCATAGATGTAGAGGTGGAAATGAGTGAATGAATGAATGAATGAAGCATTTATTATGCACTTACATTGTCTTTAAGCCCTAGGGATACAAAATAGAACCCCTGCAGGCTCTCTGCCTTTGCATCAGCTACCGCTATGCTTAGAATGCACTCCCTCCCTCTTTACCTCTGCCTTGTATAATTCCGAGGTCAGTTCAGCTATAACTTCCTAAACATGTCTTGTTCTGATCCTCTCGATTTGTAGTGCCCCATTGAAATTACTTTATATGTATTTTATGTTTACTGATCTACTTAGGTTTTCCCTCCCCTTCAGCTCCCCTCACCCCAGAATATAAGCTCTTTAAGGGCAGGTACTGCTTTGTTTTTGTCTAATTACCCTCCCAGTGCCTGGCATATAGGCACTTAAGAAATTAAGGAGTGACCTTAGACATCTTCTAATCCAATTCCTTACCCAGTGAGCACTGACATCTACCTCCTTCCTTCCAACTTTTGCCATTCATAGCCAAAACTCTAACAGTTGCTGAGGCACAGCTTTACTTAACCTCCACTAATTCTGATAAACTGAAATCTTAGAAAGCTCATGCTTAGTGCAACCACAGAAAGAAGAGCCCCCATAGTAGAGAAATCTTCCCGTAGAATTGCAAAAGATAGGAAAAAACTTTGCTCTCACTCCTGGAGAACACATGGAATTTATCCATGATCAGTGAATACATATTCTTATGGGAGAAATAAACATGAACAACAATCTAGATCCCACCAAGCAGATACAATCAGTTGCCCAAGGGTTACTGGGCTCCTTTTTGGCCCTGTGATCCAAGAAACTGCCCTCTGGCTTGCCTGAGATAGGTCCATTTTTCTTACAATGACCACATTCACAAAATCTTTTTAATTCATGGATGTAGAGCCAGAAAAATCTTAGGGTTTATTTAATCCAGCCCCTCCTCATTTTACAGAAGAGTAAGCTTAGACCCAGTGAGATTAAGTGCTATTCTTGAGGCTACACAGGTACTGGAATTTAAGCCAAGTTCTTCAACACCAAATCTAAGTGATTTGTCATAGAGAAGTAGCTGGCTGGACATCTTTATCTTGTAACATAGTGGGAGGGGAGGAAGGGGAAGGATAAGAATGGGGAAAAAATGGATATAATTTAGAAATCAGTACCTAGAAGGATTGTGGAATCATTTATAGAAAGCAGTAAATATGGGGCTGCTAGGTGGTGCAGTGAATACAACACCGGCCCTGGAGTCAAACCCCTGAGTTCAAATCTAGCCTCAGACACTTGACACTTACTAGCTGTGTGACCTTGGGCAAGTCACTTACCCCCAATTGCCTTGCCTTCCCCACTCCAAAAACAACAACCAAAAAAAAACCCCACCACACAGTAAATTTTCTGGAATGACTCAAATATGAAAATTCCTAAAGGAGATGGGATGTATTAGCTTACCTTGAAAAGTCTCTTCCAGCTGTAACTCTCTGGAATCTAGTTCTTAGACATGTTTAGTATTTGCTCTGCCTGCTGAGTACCATGGACAGCACCTGAGCACCTGTTGTGGCTACTGCAGCTGTGTCCATAAGTGACTGTCTAGATTTGCGAGCTTCATCCACAGAAGTTTAGATCTATTTCTACATATCTGCCTTGAATTAAAAACTAGATGCTCCCTTTAGTAACAGGGTTAATACTTGAGTGTTCCATGTGTCACTGTGGAATCTGTATTGTATAATTAGACTCTGGAACTTTTCCAAAGTTCTGAATTATGTGCTAACTCAATATAATCCATATGTAATTATATAATTCAATATAAGTGTCAATTTATTACGGTAGACAAGAGTTTTTATGAAACTGAATTTCCAGAATGCTATAGCATTGGTAGGGACTGAGCTCTGGAAGACTGTCAAATCATATTTGGGCCACTCTCAAGGAACTGTCTGAAGAACCATATTATTAAGGACCCAGTAAGTCAATTGAAGCAACAGGGCCCTTGTTTGTGAGCATTGTGAATAACCAATTCAAATTAGAAATGAGATCAGTCAATAATCAACAAGCATTTATTAAGCTCTTATTATATTCCAGATATTTAAGAGGTTCTGGCAAAGAAAGACTAAAATTGAAACATTTTCTACTCTTATGGAGTTTATATTCTATTTAGAGAATCAAGGGGACTGTGGGAAGGAAGTATTTCTGGGGGCTTCCTCAGTATGTGCTGTGAAAATATATTCTAATTCTGAGCATTGTGGTATTTTATTCCTAGAAAGTCATATATCTATTTGCCATATCTTCATTTGCTCCTAAACTGAGAATAGATGGAAATAGTGGAGCCTGGGAATACCCACCCTCAAAATTTCCTGGCATTGGATGACTAGAATTTACATTTCCAGGAGTGTTATGTTAGGAGGAGATAGGAAGAGGCACTTTGATTGTAAACTCCATGAGACAAGCACTAACCATTCATTGTTTTACCCCATTTTTTCCCCATCATTGTTTTGCATAGTCGTCTGCACATAGGAGATGCCTAATGTTGAGTAAATTAAAAGAAATTAGTTATTTCTAGGGACCAGTCAGGGATATAGTTTGCTAGATATAGATAATACTGTTACTTTTATCCTTCCACTATCTCCGCTGATCCCAATTTTCAGTCACATTGGTTTTGTCTAGCACATCTGCCTATATTGATCCATTGTTCTCCTTGTGAATTTATGTAATCTTAGGACCTAAGGGGAGGCATTACCAAAAGGGCTATGTTTCATTTTCATCCCTTTGAGTTGCTGCTTGCTTGTTGTGAGGCATTACTGAAGCTTGGTGATGGTTGGTGAATGTTCTGCAGAGTGATAAAGGAAGCCACCCAAGGATGCAATTGCCACAGCTGTAGAGTGGGAAGAACACCCATCTGAGAAGAAAGAATGTTGTTAGGCTGCCCATCATATGTGCTTTTCATTGCTGCTGAGGTTGCCACAGTTCCACCCTGACGTCATCACGTATTTGGTCAGCTTTAGGCATAAACTTTTAGTTCATGTGTTAATCCCTTAAAATGATTTACTGGTGTATTTAAACATCTCAAATGATGTCACCTACAGTGTTTTCCTTCTAATAATACTCCTAGGAAAATGTGAGCAAGCCATGACTGTTTCCTTCTGTTGCAGAAGTAAAGACAAAGGAGCTGACTCATGGACGCAGAATGAAGGTTTCCTTGCTTCTCAATCCCTGTCCTGTGTCCTTTCTTTTGTTGTCATCAACCTAAACGAGAGTCTAGTTTTTAAAGAAGCACAGTCCTGAAAGGTTCTGGATTTGCTTCCGTTTGCTAACCCCTCTAACCTTGAAGAACGGTCCCAGAATCACTAGGCTGCCTTAAGAAAATAGCTGCCTCTCACAACTAAACATCTTCATTTCTCTCCAGCCAGTGGGAAGATTTTGTTCTTAATTGGTCATCACTATCTGGCAGGCACTGGCACTGATAAAGAAAAATCTCAAGGCCTTGTGATGGCTTCCTCCTTGCCTGATAAGACTTGCTAAAACCTATAAAATTGTTTGGGTTTCCTTTCTTATCACCACTTGCAGGAGGAGATGCAGATGAGAAGTTAAATGACCAAAAGAGAGAAGGGGAGAATGGAAGGCTTTGGCTAATCACACCCTCGGTAACTGAGAGTAAAATACACACTGACATGGTAGGAGAATACCCAGAAGAAGAGAGGTTCGATCTTGCTCTCTGCTTGCACCTTAACCTTAGGGAGGAATTCTTAAGAAAAGAAAAATAAATGAACCAAGTTCCTTGTAAAATATGGAAAGTAAGAAACTGCATCAACTGTTTCTATCAACTCTGATATCACAACTGTTCTCTTCTTTGCCGCTAGCCCACTTTTTCATTCTAGATCCCCAAATTAACATTTCCTTTTAGTCTTCTAGACCACATGACATGAATGAAGGAAGCCAGGGCTCTTCCCTGGAAATGGTTTTTTTTTCCTGAAGAATGTAATTAAAATGGACATTTTCAGAAGAGCAAATGCAATTTATGCCTATTAAGTTGTCATGTATTTCTGTTAGGAAAATATAGAGTATCTCTGCATAGTATAATGTGTGTGAGGGGAGAGGTGACTAAGTATAGTACCAGGCTCTTCTCACTTGTCTTCTAGGTGCTGGAAAGACATCCTATTAGCTTTTGATGGCTTTACCTGAAAATCCTTTGTCTCTCCTCTTAACTCTTCTCAATGATTGTTGTTGGTCTTTGCCAGCTCTGGGTAATTGTTTTCTGTTGTCATCTGAGGACAGAAAAAAATAGAGAGGAGAATATCAGGTGAAATTCTTTAACATGAATTTTTACAAATATCTCCTGCCTTCCTCCACCCTCATTTCCAACAACTCCATCCTGTTGTAGGAAACTTCTTGAACCTGAAGGTGCTGTTTGTGGGTATTCTCTCCCCTGTCTATTCCAAGTGCTATATAAATGTGAGTTATCATTATGTTTATTCCATCAATTCTAGAGTTCCTGCTCCTTCTCTCATAAGGCCTCCTCTTCCTTCATATTCTCCTTTATTGCCAACTTCTCTTAGACCCTTCTTTCCAGCCCCCAGATCCTTTTTAGGGCCCTGAAGACAAATGATTTCAACTTAGAAACCACATTGTAAAGCCTTAAGCTTAGTTCCTTGCTTTCCTGCAAATGCTGTGCACCACTCCTCTCTTTTTATATTGTGTCTTCTCTGCCCCTTGGAACAAGACCATGAACACTAAGAGCAGTGATAGTACATTCCTAGCATTCAATAAGAGTTTCCTCCATCAAATATTATCAAATGTTTGGGGAAAATAGTTTTTCATCTTCGATAAATCTCCAGTGAGTTGTTGATGTAGTTTCTTCTGAGGGGACATGGCAGATTGCATTTTTCATCTTCTCTAACTCCTCAACTTCCCTACTCCCAAGGCAGTCAACCTTACTCACGAGGTTTCCTAAAGCATCCCTCCTTAGGTTGCTGCCAGGTAAGAATAGCCTGTAGCCATCTAGGCTTGTAGAAATCTGAGTATCCAGAAAGTCCACAGAACATGACTGAGGAAAAGAAAATGAAATTAATTATCTTCTCAACATGCTGGGTGCCTTTGACAGTCTTACCCACCTTTAGTCCCATTGTTACGCCTGCTATGTCCTCAGGGTTCAGTACAAACCTGAGCAGGGTTGAGTATATTGAGCCACTGGAATTCCTGGCTGATAGGGAAGAGTAAGTTGCTATAGAAACAGGGAGTACAACCTAGTTCAATTCTGAGGTTAACATCACCTCCACCACTAAGAGCTTCAATAAATGTTGGATAAAGTCAGAGGCTTTTGGGGAGATAAAAAAATTTTGATGAGATTTGGGCTTTCAAAGTAAAGAACCTCTACCATTTGAGCTTACTTTATCCCTGACCCAAAGATCAGGGACTGATATCCCCCAGTCACTCAAGAGTTCAGACGCACTGTCTGCATTTTAGGGGAGAGGGGAATTGTTGTGGATAAAAGAAATCAGAACTGTTATCAAGAATGTGATGTGATTCTGTGTGTGCATATGTATGTCTGTGTGATAAAACAGGAGGGTTATATACACTTATCTGGAGAATGGAAAGCAGTTCATACTATTTTCCATGAAGAGATCTTGATTGAGAAATGGGAATTCAAATTCTTCAGTTTTCAAGTTCAATGCCATCATGTTAGCACACAAAATATCCATGTAGTATTTGGACTGGAGGAACAGGCCATCTGAGCATCCTTTCTAGAGACCAGAAAAGCAGGGATCATTGAACTTAGTTTTGGTGGCAGGAAGAAGTAGCAATTGTTAAGAGAAAAATGTGTGATTTTGAAACGGACCTCAGACATTGTCAGCATATGTAAAATGAGGGCTTTTGCCAGGATTCTTTCTGCATGAAGTCTTACAACACGTGTAATTGGGACTTTAACTATAGTTCTTTCTAGGACTTACTCTGTTCGTTGTCTTTTGGAACAGCAGGCTCTGAGAGACCAGTAGTCCAAAGACCCAGATGCCATCTACTCACCTACTCATTTCCATTCTTATCAAGTATAAATATTGAGTCCTTCCTATGCCAAGTGAGTTCCTGAATTCTTAAAAGTGTTTTGAAATATTGAACTGAACTCTTCGAGACAACTGTCCCTACTTCCAATTTTGGATCAGAAGCATCTGACAGAGATACAGCCAAGTAGGGGAAGGAAGGCGACATTTTTGGTACCTCCAGTCACAAAAGTAGTGCAGAGAATCTTTCTGACATGTGAAGATACAAATAATTAGGAATTAGATTACAATTTCAATCTGAAATCTGTAGGTGAGTGAGCACAATGTACCTTGGAGATCAGGGGAAAAAGCCATGGGCAACAGGCTGTGTGCCAAAGAAAAACAACCTATTCTTCATGTCTTTGGTTTTGGCTCCAATAAAACATTGTCATATATATGGTGTTGCTGGATGGCCTCCTGGTCAACACTATCTAAATTTGGTGCTATCTATCCTTCTGAAATAATCTCCTAGCCCACAAAATAGTTACTTACCATTTTGGCAAACAGGAAATAGATGAGCTGGTGTGACAGTGCATAGCCAATGGAGCCAGGTTTAGTCATGAGTTCCCTGCAGAGGTCTGTAACAGTGCAAGGCTGCAAGCCCTCCTTCCTGAGAAGCAAGCAATCCCAGGCTATTATTTGAAGAAAACGATAAACGATGTTCAGGGAAACTCTAGGCTTGGCCATGCTGACACAGGTCTTTATTGCCTTTAGGACAATTGGTCTTGAGCTTCAGAAGCATACAGAAATGGGAGAAGCTTCTGTGAGGAGTGTTTGTATATTATCAGTGAGGCAGATGGTAGCACTTTTTCATCCAGGAAAGAAAGTAAAAGGATAATTAAACTCACTTGGTTCCTAGTAAGAGCGTCATGCATGAATCACTTAATTCTTCTGAAAAAATATCTGAGTCGTCAAAATTGGAGTAGATCATGGAGCTGTTTGTGTGACTCCATGAATGAGGGAGATTCCAAAATCCTGGCTGTAGAGTCTCTTCAAATTCTGTCAGAGGGAAATTGACCAGGGAGAGAAAGCAATTTTACATAAACTCTGATACCAGGTTTCCATCCTACCGATGTCCTGGACATACATAACCCATGCCCAAATTTCTTGTGCCTCACAAATGTATGGCTAGGGTCTTGTGACCTTCACCAGCCACTTGAGAACCACAGTTGAAATCATTCAGAAAAGATGTTCTCATCCACAGGAAGAGGCCCCCACTGTCAGTCAAAGAAATATTTGTTAAGTGCCTACTACTGTGAAGCATTGTGTTAAGGATACAAAGAAAGGCAAAAGACAGTCCTGGACCTGGAGACACTCGCAATAAACCCCAAAGAAGGGCATTACTGGCAGATGATATGTAATTTTCTTTAAAGAACAAACAATAAGTGCTTCTAGTCTAGAAAGTGAGGGAGTCTTATAAGATCTAGCCACAATTAGAGAATCTATACAGGATGACATACATGACGTGTCATTTAAGGCTAAGCTTCCGCTGTTTCTCCAAGTAGAGAAGCCTAGAAATGCCAGATGGAGCTTTTTAGAGTCAGAAGGGACTGTGAAAGGAGAAACTCTGCTAATTCATCTCAGTTGAATTCCTGTGTACTTTGTAAGAAGATTGGATGGCAATTTGTCTATTCAACCCCATAGGTTTGTTAGAATCATTCAAGCAAGGGAGATTAGATTAGTTTCCCTAGCAAATAAACCTTCTGAGTTGCACAATATTTACCTTTTAAGTACTTAGAGTCACTGAGCTTGAGGTAAATTGTGGCTCTGGTGATGAGTGGTGACAACTTCTTCACTATCTTCTCCACCCTCAGGCTCAGGGGCTTCAGAGCAGGCTCCTGGCCCCATTTCTCCAAGACACCATTTAGTTGCACTGTGAAGGAACATGACAGGCTTGGGAATCAGGTCTTGCCCCACTGCTGTGCTTTGGTTCTCCTTATTCAGAGAAATGAGTCTGAATCTCATTCCTCTATAGTATTTAGGCAGAGGTTGCTGCCCCTGAAATCCCACTATCCTCATTCTAGTTCTTTCCACTGACAAGGAGGTACCACTTCCCACCCCTTTTATGGATGGAACTGGGATTGGAAGAACTGGGGGACTGGAAGCAAGGTAACTTCAGTCCTTAATTTTCTCTGCTTTGACCCAAGGTAAATCCCTTTCTGAACTCTACCCATTTTCCTCAAGATTAAGTCCCCTTCGCTCTTCACTGAGGGAATGAATGAAGTCAGGAAAGGGAAACATATGTATGGATTTTTGTAATTTGGGGAGGATTGGATCCTTAGAAAGTTGAAGAATAAAATGGCCATAGCAGAAGAGCTCAGCTAAATTCTGCCTGAGGCTACATTTAAAAAAAAATCAAATTGTCTAGGGCCCTTTCACTGATTCCAAACTTCACACAACAAATCCCCTTAATAAAAGGATTTGTTCTGAAAACTTGGACTCAGTCAAAAGTCTGAAGTCAAGGACCTAGAAGGCCACCAGTAGCCTGGAGGCTGCAGGTTCCCAACCCCTGGTCTAGAATAATAGTTGCTGTGTGTCTGAGATGAGTAGGGAAAATGGTGACAGGTATTTTCCAGGGTAACAATTGTGCTTCTAACTCCTCATAATCATTAACATAGTAAAAAAAAAAACACCTACTATCCTCCTACCATTCTCAGTAAGAACTAGAGATGAACACTTTTCCTTTCCTCCTAGGTCCCAATACTGGGGTCATTTTCTTGGTAATCACTTGGGTTTGGAATAATAGGTGAGAAGAACCTGCTGGGAAAAAAAATCACTTTACCTAGTATGGTCCAAAGTCAGACCACATGGACATAAGTAAAGCTGCTTCAAACCCTAGCAACATCATCTCCTAGGACTTTCTGGAACCACAAATTCCAGTTCCAGGAGGGCTGAGCTGGCAGCCAGCATGGAATAGGATTAAGAAGGGTTCCCATTACCTCCAGGGGGAGGATTACTTTTGTAGGTAGAAGCCTAATGGAAATAACCCCAAACCAAGATCTTGAGGCCGAGGTTGTTTTCTGCCTTAAGGATAGTTATCATTTTTCTAAGGGGTTATGACTGGCCCCATACCAGAGCAGGGTTTTCTCTCTGTTTGATTTGGCTTTTCTCCAGGACATTGTCATCAGAATACTTTCCTCTTCCAAAGCTGAACAAACATTTCCTCCATTTTCCCAGAACCTCTAAATGTCTTTGGATATAATGCAGCATGAGCTGAGGTTAGAGTAGAGAAACATTTTGTCCACAGGTGACTGAGAGAACTAATAGAAATGTTTTTATTTAACTCTCTATTAAACAAGAATATTTCCTCTACCTTGTTTGTACAAGGGAAAAAGAAAATGAGTCATAGAGACTGTTTGCTTTGGTTTGGAAAGCTGGACTATAGCATTCTTTAGGGACCTATGCTTCTAAAATTTTTTCTTCAGTGTTTAACATAACTCTTGTGCAAGGCAAGGAAGGATATTCTCCAGGCAGTCAGAGGCCAAATGAGAAAAAAATAAGTACTCTGCCTAAATTACCGAAACATAAAGTTCAGCTTCAGCTAATCTCCTATGCCTAAGGTTAGCAAAGCAGTTGAAAAGTCTAAAAACAATCTTGGCTGCTAGTCATCCTGTGGAAAAGAGGAAGTCACACCACCTTCTAGCACCCAGAATCCTGATACTCCGTCCAGGTTAAGCTCCCTGAATCTCTTCTCCAGGAATGAGGTGGCTTTCTCCAGAGCAGAAAGGATCATCCTTCCCATGGCCACCTTGCTCTCTGAGAGGTCCTGTTGTTGGAGAGAGAGAGGTGACAACAGCAATGGCAGCAGCAGCAGCAGCCGCCCCATTAGGTACATGTCTTGGTCCCCTTCACTCAGCCAAATGTTCACAGCAGCTCCTGTACTGGGTCCCTCACATATTATGTTTCCCTTCCTCTCTTGCTTCTCTCTGGACAAAAGAAGAGAAAGAGAGTTTTCCTGCCATAAATAAGCAGATAAGTGCGTGCCCACAGAAGTGCCACCTCTGCACTCTAGGACAGCTGATTTGATACTGGTCTGGAGTAGGGGGTAACAGGCTATGCAAAAAGTGTGCTGAATATGGCTTTGGCCAGAGTTTAGGAACCCTGGGGTACTCAGTGTGATTAGTTTAACTGGTAGCTGGGGTTAGTAGCTCAGGAATACATTTCTACCAAACTGTTTGGAAATTCTTAGCCATAACATTTAGAGGAGATGGTAGCTGCCCCACAATACTATGGTAAACAGTATTATAAACATTAATCATTCAGAAAGAACATGGGAATTGTTATGGCTTTAGTTCAATCTTAAGATACTGCCAAGGTACATCCTCTCTGTCCTGCAGTAACCTGTGAGAGGAGTCTAAAATCAGGTGAGCGTAGAAGCACTTGGTGTTCTTGTACTTAAAAGGTTTCTATTTATCCAGGACATAAACAGGCCTATTAAAAATAACTTTTGTTATGCCTAAGTTACCAGTACCTCACCTGTAAAATAAGGGAATTAAACTCCATGATTACTAACATCTTTTCTTCAAGCTCTAAAATTCTGGTTCTGAATGGACTGTATGAAGACCAGTGATTTGGGATTGTCTTTTTTGATTTGCTCATTTCTTCTACTTTTCTTCATAGATAATGTCTAATATATCAAGGTCATGCTTTCTGATTATGGCTTCACTTCCTCTTGGCCCAGGGTCTCTAGTGAATCATAAAATTCTTTAGAAAAATGTACCATCTGCAAATTTAATGTTCCTCTGAAAATGTCCTTGACATTTGTCTTCATGTTTTTTACTCTCCTTTGAATAGAGCCTTGAAGGGAAATTAAAGAATTCATTGGATTATGAGCTGCTGCTGAATATTTTGCAGAAGGTAAAAAAACATAGATTTTAATGCCATCTCACTTTGAGACATATTTGGGCAGACTGAGTCTCTGCAAAGATGTGCTGCCACCTGCCATGTCAGCAGTAAGCTTTCTGTAGCCTTTAAAAACTGAAACTTAAAAAGAAGTCATTTGTATCATGCTGTATTGGAGTGTCAGCACAATAGACAGCATTGGATGCTTTGTTTCCATGGATGAAGCGATCAGAATATATAAAAATACACTTGAGCGGAGGGAATTAATGCATTTTGGAAACCATCTGCAACATAAAAAAGATGACAGGTGCTACATATTCTTCCAGCTTTTAAAATTGCTGGCTTAATAGATTTTTAAAATTTACCTAGAAATTTAGGAGACAGGGACTACACGTTGGTGTAAAAGTACAGTGCTTTATTCAAATGTTAGGAGATGTGCCTTGGCCCTACAAACTCTGATTTTTGTCCAGACCTGTGATGGCATTTGTGTAGGATCCTCAGGCATGGAAATTCTCTTCACCTCCTGGCAATCCATCTAGAATTGGTAGTCTCAGAAAATTGCCTGAGCCAAAAAGTTGGTTAAAGGGATGGTTTTTAGAGAAAACTGGAAACCCTTGTATGGACTAATGAAAAGTAAGGTGAGTAAAAGCAAGGGAACGATTTATACTCTAACAACATTTTAGAAATGAACAGTGTGAAAAGACAACTTTGGTTAATGCAGTAATCAACCACGATTCCCAAGGACCAGTAAGGAAGAATGCTGTTCACTTCCTGGTGAGCAGAATGGTGACTCAAAATGAGACACATCTTTGCACGTGGCCAATATGACAATATATATTGTTTGACTATGACTAATTATTACCAGAGTTGTTTTTTTTTTGGCTGGGTGGGGTGGAAGGTTGGAGTGGAGGGGAGGGCAGAGATAGAAAAGAGGGAAGAGAAAACTGCTTGTTTATTGGGAAACAAAAAAGTTGCCTGTGGTACTAAGATTGTGACTTGCACATGTTCACAGAGATAGTATGTTCAGAGGAAGGACTAGAACTCAGATCTTCTTGACCCTGAGGCCCACCCTCTATCCACTATGGCATGCTGCCCCTACACCTTGTAGATATGAGGTATAAATTTGGGCCTGGTATATGAACTCCTATATACAAGGCACCCAGTCACTTTGCCTTTGCTTAACCTATACTTAACAGCTTACCCTTGTTTATGTAGTGAAAGTATAAGTCATGAATAGTATACAGACTTTGCTTTTTATTTTAGCAGCATGTTGTTGTCTTGTATTTGAAGCAAAGATGAGATTAATATTATGAAAAATGCTTTGAAAGGATGGGACAAGAGGAAAAATATGAAAATAATAAAGAGGAAAAGAAAGTGGACCCGGCAATTTCTCTAAGAAAAATAGAGCAAGGCTTTACTTTTGATTTCTACTTGGAATTCTCCCCTAACAGAAGAGACGTTTGTATAAGGTAAAATAAATGAAAAATGATGAAAAGCTTACTGTGAGCCAAGCACTGGAATGGAGACATCCTCTGTTCTCAAGGAGATTATATTCTAATTGGAGAGAGACAACCCATAAAAGGAAGTTCAACTACAAGGCCAGTGGAAAGGCCTAAAAGTCTAACGGGGGCAGGTGGCAAGATTCAGGCATTCATGAGATGCAGTCCGGGGACAGATGGTAAGGCCTGATGGTTTTCTGTCTTTCCAGAAGAAACAGACTTGGTGACTCCCACTTCATCCAAGTGAGGTGAACAGTCAAGCAGGCCAGTTGTGTGAAGCAGGAAGTGAGAAAGAGGGAAGAGGGTAGAAGGAAAGAAAGGGAAAAAGCTTCCCTGGTGGTGGCTCCAAAGGGAAGGATGGAATAGTATCTTGAGCACAGTTGCTTTAAAATGTAACATTGTCTAAAAGTGTAAGCCAGTAGAAAATAGGATACATCCTAACTGCAATTACATTGTATCACATTCTCTGCCAAATAAAATAGTTGACTAAAACTATAATCTCTTAATTGTACCTCCTTGTAGATTTGCTAAACTGCAGATTTGAATCATAGTAATCCAGTGGTTTTTTCATTCATTGGCAGCCCTAAGGAAATCTGGATAGTGCTTTTGGCTCTGGCCAGAGGACAGTCTTTCTGTGGACATTTTGTTAGCCATTTTTCAGCCCTGTCTGACGCTTTGTGACCCCATTTGGTGTTTTCTTGGCAAAGATATTGGAGTGGTTTGCCATTTCCTTTTGCAGCTCATTTTACAGAAGAGGAAATTGAGGCAATATTAAGTGACTTGTCCAGGGTCAAACAGCTAGTAAGTTTCTGGGGCCACATTTGAACTCAGGAAGATGAGTCTTCCTGACTCCAAACCCAGCACTCTATCCACTCCTCCACCCAGCTGCCCATTCTCTGTATATAGAAGTACTTTTCTCAGCATTTCTTTCTCCTGTGAAACAGATATTTCTTGGGATATTACTTTTGAATTTTGAGTGTATCAGGCATGGTTATAGTTATAACCATATATGCCCACCCCCCCATTCTCCTCCAAATCAATAATCAATCTACAAGAATGTATTGAACTCCTACTATACTGTCAGGTACTTTGTTAAACACTGGAAATACAAACACAAAGGTAAAATAGGTGCTGCCCTCCAAATCTACTTATTTTGAACTTATCAAGCTAGTTTGAGGCTGTGCCTCTAAATTAAAGCTTGCAAAACTAAGGAATAATAAAATAGATTAAAAGACTAGTTTCATTAAGAACATCTTGTTTGTTATTTGTCACAGACTGTCCTGCATCCACTGTGTATGAAACATCCACCATCAGTGAAATACACTCGGTGCTTCCTCTCTGAGTTAATTAAGAAGGTAAAGGACTGACAGCTCTCCCTCACAGATAATATCCTGAACCAGGGCAGAGTGTGCTGTGAAGGTGAGTAGAGTTTCTGGGACTCTTCCTGATCTTCCCTGAATGTCCGCTGGATTTTTAGGAAGAGGCCAAGCTTCCTTGTTCACTACCAGCAAGCAAGCTTTGAGACTATGATTCTATGTTGGCCGATGCAGAATCTAGGCTTACAAACATACCTTTCTCTTCCAGCTGTCTGCTTCCAGGATGGGGACTCAGAGACAATAGGCCCACCACAGTTGCGTGGATGGGAGAGTCTGTCAGTCACACCATTCACCATTCTTTACTACCTAACCAAGAAATGATTAATAATTGTCGTTTAATCCTCTTAGCTGAATCCTTGAATTCCTGCTCACTCTTGTCTGTCCACAGCATGAGGCTGCTCACACAGAGCCTTTGGATGAGCTCTGTGAAGCATTAGCTGAAATTCTTTCTGCTGAGGAATCCACCCAGTGCCACCGGAGTTATTTGCTGGTAGGACAGTTTCTCCTCCTTTCCTCACACTTTGACCCAGGAACCAGCTTTACCTTTCCTACATCATTCCCATTCATGTGCACTGTGTCCACATTGGGCCAACAGTTCCTCATATTCGACACTCTATGCCCCAGCTCCATGCCTTTGCATTGGTTCTCCCCCATGTTTGGAAGGCACTCCCTCCTAACCTCCATCTTTTAGAATTTCCTCATTCCCTTCAAGGTATAACTCAAATGACATATGTATATGAAACAGTTCTGATCTTCCCAGTTGCTAGTGCATTTTCCTCTCACAATCCCCCAATTACCTTGTAGTTATTGTATACATAAGTACACGTAGCAAATATCGACATATACAGACACCCACACAACAGACACATACAGTATCTCTGGCTAAACTAAATTCTTAAGGGCAGGAACTGGTTCACTTTTTCTCCATATCCCCAGCACTGTGAACAGTTCCTGCCACAGGGTAAGGAGGCACTAAAGAAAAGCTTTTTACTTGGTAGGCAAAAGTGTCTCATCTCTAGTGCTTCACAAATATTATCTCACAGGACACTAATTACAGAAGGTGTCATTAGTCCATGTCATATACGCGATATGCAGAAAAAACTCATCAGGTTATTCAGTTCCTTTTCCTGAAGAAACAAAGGCTCTATGGCTGAACGTCATGCACAGTCTTAGCCGACAATCCAAATAGTGTACTTGGTGATATATATGGGGCATCACAAAGGTAAGACAATATGAGTGTTCACCTTCAAGTTGTTGAGTTTATAAAAGCCTTAATGGCCAGAGGGACATGTCATGGGTAACTCAGAAGTCAAAGAACGCTCTAACTGGGATTTGTGATGATTTACTGTTCATTTCTTATTTAAAGAAGCAAGTGGTTTTACTTTGTTAAAGAACTTTTCTCTGGGGCAGCTAGGTGGTGCAGTGAGTAGAGCACCAGCCCTGGAGTCAGGAGGACCTGAATTCAAATCCGACCTCAGACACTTGATGCACTTACTAGCTGTGTGACCTTGGGAAAGTCACTTAACCCCAATTGCCCTGCCTTCCCCCCTCCAAAATAAAAAAGAACTTTTCTTTCTCTCCCTCCACCAGCCCTCTGGAAATTCAATCTCACTCTCTGAAAGTACAGCAATCATTTCTCAGAGGACCACAGGCCTGGTCACCTGGGATGCTGCTCTCTACCTTGCAGAATGGGCCATAGAAAACCCAGCAGCCTTCACTAACAGGTAACAGATGGGACAGGAGCTGAAGCAAACGGGGGGGGGAGGGGGGAAGTAGGTTGATACTTGCGAAAATATAAATTTGCATTTGCTGCCTTTCTTTACATCTTACACCAGAACAGTCCTGGAACTTGAAAGTGGAGTTGGTTTTACAGGCCTGGCTATCTGTAAGATGTGCCCTCTCAAAGCATATTATCTTCAGTGACTGCCACAGTCAGGTTCTTCAGCAACTCAAAGGAAATATCCTCCTAAATGGCTTCTTGCTAAAGCCAGATTCCACAGCACCCCTGCAACCTTCAGTCGGCACATTGGTCTCACCCACTGTGATGGCTGTTCAGCTGGACTGGGATCTAGTTACTACAGAACAAATTTCTGTCTTCCAACCACATGTCATCATTGCAGCAGGTATTGACCAGGATAAATCAAGTTAGAGATGAGGAATTCAGCTTGCTCTACCTCCCAGGTTAAGAGAGAAGGGGTACAGTGGAGAAAACTATTATGAACAAGAAAACTTGATTGAATGTTTGGGGAATTACTTTTCATTCCCCAGAGTAAATACAAGAAACTGTTAACACTGGTAACCATGAGTCACTAAATGCATGCTCATTTTAGGTCAAAGTTATTCAGATTCATTTAATGTATGTATGGATCAGGTGAATGATCTCTGGTTTTGCCCAGTAAGAAAATGAACAGTTATATCCCAGATACCAGTTTTGAGGTGAAATTCCCCAGGGCTCCTAGTAGAAAGTCTGACCCTATAACCAGGTTACAGCTGATTAGAGGGATTTTTATTTCATCATTTCAGCAGGGTTGTTTCTTGCTCTGCACCTTGCTTTAAGAGTACTAGCAGTTCACTACTTAGTACATTTAGAAGGCCCTACTGAAAAAAATCTCTGCTGAGATTTTGGGGCATTTTTAGCTCCCGTGCCTCCGTAGCCTGTCTTCCCCTGAGAACATGACAAACATGTTCTCTTCCCTTCCCATCTTCACTTCTTTGGTTTCTCATCATGCCTAAAGAGAAGTGATAGCTCCGATTTAGAAAGTGCTTTCCTCACAACAATCCTATTGGGGTAAATAGTGCACGTATTAACCTCTAAGTTATGGTTTACTCATTGGTCAAATGATGGTCTGACTTGCTCGTGGTCACACAGCTAGTAATTCTTCTAACTCCCAGACCAGTGCTTTTTCTACCTTAACACCCTGCTCCTTAAACAACTTAAATTCATATTGCACTTTGTTTCTAAAACGCTTTGCAGACATCCCTACCTGGGTAACAAGACTTGAAGATAGCTTCAAAGACAAGCACCATTTGAAGAACTATTCATGGAGAAAAGCAGTGTTTGTCACTGATCATATTAGGAGGCCACATTATGCT
Organism: Trichosurus vulpecula; assembly: GCF_011100635.1. Taxonomy (NCBI): domain Eukaryota; kingdom Metazoa; phylum Chordata; class Mammalia; order Diprotodontia; family Phalangeridae; genus Trichosurus; species Trichosurus vulpecula. The sequence continues at coordinate 56,668,914 of NC_050581.1, read as the reverse complement.
GGCCTCAATATCCTGTTATTCTCATCTTTTGTTCACATAAGACCTAGTTCATTCATGTCCCTGACCGAAGTCTCTTAAGGGTCTGTCTGCCAACCTAAAATTCTGTGATTCGATTCTTTATTTCTGCTGTATAGGCTGGTTGATTCTCCATTTCATTGTGAGGCTTTCAGCTACCCCAGGGTGTTAGAGTGGCAGTCTACCAAAGGAATAGGTCATCTTCTTTCCTCCCAATCATGAGCTGCAGTCATTCCAGTAAACTGGAACTGAAAAATCATCAGAACAGGATCCTAAAGAAAAGCTGGAAGGGACCTCAGACTGCTTCTTCATTTTTATCTGTGAGGGTCAGAGAGGTTAATGAGTTGTTCCCAAGTTATAGGATGATAAGCAGCAGAGTAGGATTTGAAGCCAGGTCCTAGTATTCCAAACCCAGTGGTCTTTTTAAGTATACCAATCTTAGAAGATAGAAATCCTTAAGCATAACAGTCAGCTTTTGCTTCACTAGGCATCTTTTATATTGGCCAATCACACACACTCACACACACTTAAGGGCACAAGTCATTGCCTATGATCTTTATTTTTGGTAGTGCCTTTTAGCAGTTTGAAAATAAACTTTTCTCCTAGATTATTCCATTTTAATCTGGGTAATTTTCCTTCACCCTAATGAAACATAAAATGAATGTAACTGCTGCATTCTTCCGGCTCTAGCCTTGCTTCCTAACTCAAGAATGCACGTAACACTTCTATTTTTTTAAGTAATAACCTTAAAGAAAATGAAAAATCTGAGTTTCTCATTGTAGATGTGGTATATGATCCAGAGATCATCCTCTCCCTCATTGGAGTGCTGCAAAAGCTCTCTGTTTGGCAGGCAGATCAGAGATCTCCAGAGGTGTACATTGCCTTCACCGTGCGGAACCCAGACACTTACCAGCTGTTCAGAACAGAGCTCAGTAAGTACATTGCTGTGGATGTGAGAATACCTTTAGTCTAGTTACTTTCCTCAAGGAGACAGAGATCTAGGCCTCTACTAAATATATACAAAGTGTAGGTGGAGAAGGTAAAGCAAGTAGGCCAGAAGAGTGGAGAGAAAAAGAATGGTATGGCTCCAGCAACCCACTAATAGAAATTACTATTGATGGCAATTGCTTCTGGCAACAAGAATCAGCTCCCAGGATAGTTGTATCTAGTGTTAAAGCAAGAAATGATTCAGAATCAAATGGGGAAATTTCGTAGGCTTTTGAGTTCTACCTCAGTTTTTTTATTACTGACACAACTAAAATGACTCCTATTCTCCAATAATAAGTTTATTACTTTTATAAAATCCCTAAACCCTTTCCCTTAATTTCTTCCCTCCCTTAAGACTTAAAGCTAAATATAAATTTATTATTCAACAGAATATTCCCCAGACCTCTCTCTACCCTTTTAGTGTATCTGATGGTACAACAGCCAAAAAAAGGATTACTGTTAAGGAACAGAGGTTTTGTAAATTCCTCAGGTTCCATCCTTCAGCTAATAGCAGGAAGCAATTAACACACTTGGGATATTTTTTTTAATCATAACTTACAAGTAATTAAGTATTTCTACTGTCATTGCTGCCATTAGTAAGTGAATATTTGTTTGCATTTCACCAGTGTCATACTAGGAATCAAGTTTAATAAACACTTCTGTGTGCTAGGACCCTCTTCATAAGGTAAAAGGTCTTAAAGAAATAATTAACTGTGAAAATAGAAGCATAATAAATGAATTTGGTAATGGTTTTTTTCTACTGTGGCTTTTAGTTAAAACCCAATACAGTCAGGAAGTGAGTACATTATCCCAAAATTGACATTTCTATTCTTAATCTAAATTAAAGTACATTCTCATCAAAATATTAATACACATTATTATGCAAATAATATATCTTCACTTAATTTTATTCACTGGGAAAAAAAATAATAAAAAAAATCGCTCTAAGGGTCAGCATCTGATGTTCTCACAACTTAAGGAATTTTTGAACAGAAGCGTTAATACATAATATGGATGACAAGAACAAAGCACACAGCTCTTTACTGACAGCCTTTCACTAATGCCTCTCTCTAAATCCATACCCCTAAAGCACCACTGTACTAAGATATTCTCTATTTGTTTCTAGGTAGAGTTGGGATTGGATGGCAGAAACATGCTAGTCACAACCAGAAATTGTTTCCACATGAAAAAGTTCAGTTGGTGATTCTAAGATTATTGGTGTAGATTGTGTAAGTATTTCAAGGCTGCAGTAAAGATGAGATAATTCATTAGGAGAAAGGTCTGGCATAAAACTTGAATCATTGGACCAATTATTTCCTTCTAAGGAAAAAGGAAATGTGAGATGTACTTGTTGCTCTGTGAGCAACTCCCTGTAAATCCAGGAACTAAAAGTGACTGAAAATACAAGTGTTTTACCTGTAAAGATAAAACTATCAGAGTGCTTTTCCCCTCCATTTTAACATTAGCATATTTCATTTCAACCTCCAAGATTTTGACCTCTGAACTTCCCCTCTCTACTACAGCCTCCCACTCTCACTCAGATTGAACTTAACCCTGGGTCCCTCCTTGGCTCTCCTTGTCCGCCTCACAAGCCTTTTCTCAGCCATTTTAAACATGCTCCCACTATTATCCTGGCACCTTTTGGCCTTTCACTCCCCTCCATTGCCACTCTCTAGCCTAGGTAAGTGCCAGTAAGTTATTTCATCATCTGGGTTGTCAAGTGTTACAAGGGACAATCCTAACTGTGCTAACACGTTGCATTTATATTACCTGGTCTCAGCTGAGTCCTGTGTTCATCAGTTGACCTTCCACCATATTCTGTATTCTGGGTAATTCAGACTTATCTAATGTCCCCAAGCACCTAATCTCACCCCTTAACTCTTTGCTCTCTCATGGCCTTCCTACTTTCCTGAGATAGTCAAGGTCATCTGATGTAAGCTACTTCAGCATCCTTCTTTTCTGTCTGAAAAATTTCTTTCTTCCCATCATTTCTTCTCTGACTTCTCAAAGGAAGAATTAGATTTTAGAGTTGAAAGAGACCTTAAAGAGGTCTCTAACCCCTTCATTTTTTAAAAGAAGTTTCCCTCCTATATATGAATATTCTGCTAAGTTCTCTTGCCAGCCTTTTCTTTCTATGCTTGCACCCACAATCATACACAATCATAACTTCAGGTATCACCTCTATGAAGATGACTCCCAAATATCCTCAAGCTTTCTAGAACCAAATTTCTAACTTCCTCCTGGAAAAGAAGTTCAGTCAACAAGTCTAAAACTAAACTTACTATGCCCCAAAGACATCAAAGAAATAACAGCTAGCATTTCTATAGTGCTTTAAAGTTTGCAAAGTCTTCATGTGTTAAAATCTTTGAATTTCATAACAACCCTGTAAGGCAGGTACCATTATCATCATTTTTACAGATGAGGAAACTGAGGCACGAAAACTAAGTGACTGAGGGTCACCTAGCTAAGGGTGGGGTCTGAGGCCAAAATTGAACTCAGGTCTTCCTGTCTCCAAGTCCAGTGATCCATCTATTTTACAGCCCCTAGTTGGCTACCGTATCCAACGTGCTTTAAGGATGGCAAAGCACTTTATATTTTATCATTTGATCATCACAACAATGCTGGAAGGTAGGTGCTATTATTATTATTCCTATTTTATGGATAAGGAAACTGAGGTGGTGTTCAAGTGACTTGTTCAGGGTGACACAGCTAGTAAATGTTTGAGGCTGCATTTGAACTCAGGTCTTCCTGACTCCAGGTCTAGTGCTCTATCTACAAAAATATTTATAGTAACTTTATTTATATTAGCAAAAAACTAGAAAATAAGGGGCTGCCCATCAACTGGGGAACAACTAAATAAACTGTGGTATGTGAATGGAATAGAATTTTATTGCACCATAGAAAGTAGTAAAATGGACATTTCAAGAGAAAATAGGAAAAACCTGTATCAAGTGATACAGACTGAAGTGAGCAGAACTAGATGGCATATGACAGCATTAAAAGAGACACCTTTAAAGACCTGAGAACTCCCATCAATGCAATGACAAACTAGAATTCCAGAGGACCTACCTATGATGAAGCATGCTGCCCCCCTCTAACAACAACACAATAAGGCATAATTTTTTGCAGGAATTTATTTTGCTTGGCTATGTATATGTGTTACGAGGGTTTTTTAAAAATTGATTTTGTCAATATGGGGGTTGGGGATAGGAGAAGGATGAGAGAAAGAGAAAATGCTTGTAAATAAAAACAATTTTTAATAAATAAAACTAAACTTGTGTTGCCCCCCCAAAGTCTATTCTTCTTCCTGTTTTTTTCTCTGTGTATGAACATTCCTGTCTTCTCCAGCTTAAAACATCTCTGTCATCTCTGAAATTATCCTTTCACTTCCCAAAATAACAGTCACCTCCTTTCCACTCCTACTACTCTGGTTCAGGCCCTGCTTCTTTCCTGCTAATCATTGCTTTGCCTTTGGAAAACTTCAAGTGTTACATGAATGTAAGATACTGTTATTTTTCATAGCCTAGTTCAGATATTTCTTCCATGAAGTTTTTCATAATCCCCTCCACAAGAATTAGATCCTCTCTGAATCTCAAGACATTCTTTTATCTCTCCTATATGTCTAATCATTTTCTAATATATTATAGTTCATGGACATGTTTTGTCCCCGAGTAAAACTCCATATCACTTAAGGACAAGAATGTAATTTTTTCAACTTTATCTACAGCACCTTAGCATGGTGTGTTGTTCACAGTAAGTTCTTACTTAAAAGATGTTTACTGATTTAGAGTCTTTGGCCAAACACCTCAGGTGTGAGTAAACAATGGGAACACAGTCCGCTCCCAGCTCTCATCCCAGCGAGGCTGCTTTGATTCCTTAAGGTTTTTTCTGAACTGGTTCAGTTTGTTATCAGGACTGGAAAATTCTGAGAAGAGCATCTACAAAAGAGAAACAAAAGATGAAGGCCCCACTACATTGTGCTTAGCCTCTTCTCCCTCCCCTCATCAGGCAGTAAGCTTTCTTTTACCATTCCCCCCAAGGACACCATTCCCAAATGAGACTAGACAGATGAGGATGAGGCTATGATGCAGTGGGATGGAAGAGTCCAAGCCCAGCAACTCTACCTTCAGCTGATCTGCAAGCTCCTCAGAGTCCATAAACACCAGACCATTTTCTTCATGTTTCACAAGTTCATGTAAACTGCAAAAAAGGATCATGGGAGAACTGAAACCAGCCTTGGAAGAAACAGAGGATCACTGCACCACCCTGTAATGATCTTTTATGTCCAAGGGCAAACCGAATGAGAAAAATGTTTTATTTGTTTGTTACACTGTGGATCTGATAAATAGAGGTAAGAGTCAACCCTCAAAGACAGGCTCAGCCACACTGGTGGTTACACTCCATAGAGGGTATGCTGCCTGTGAAACAGTGACAGGCTCAGACTGCATCTGGAGTTCAGTTCACCTACAGAAGCTCTAAGTCCATGGAAATGCTTCAGGTACTCTACTAGGGAACGTTCACAAACCCTTCCCCCTTGCTTTACAACGTACAAATTCTAAAATCCCTACCACTGGAAGTGTATTGCACAAACTGGTAAGCAGCATCCAAACATATCCACCACCTTCATGGGAAGATCCAAGCCACTGGAGGATTTGTGGAGGCAGACACCAAGGTCTGCTGATCCTGCCAAATTAGGGAAAAAAGAAACAATTTAAAAAGGGTAAACCAGTCTATAAAACAATCCTAAAAGGGCTCTACAGACTAGAACTACTGGTTTTGTAGGGTGACCCCTGGGATATGGGTTAAAGTAGCAAGATCTCCAACCATCTTGCTTAAAAGGACCCCAAAGGGAGTGTTCACAAAAGCCACTAGAAGAACATGCTGATAAGTACAGACTACAGGAAGCTGATATTTACAAAGAAATAAAATAATTCTAAGGATCTCCACTAAAGAGAAAGTTTTTTTTCAAAGGCAGGATAGATTTCTATTTCCATTTCTCTAGGAAAAGCTGCAAATAATTAATTAATAAATAAGTGCCTCACAGATTTGTGCTCAAAAGACAGAATACTTAAGTTTTCTTGGAAGTTAGTGATAAGAGAATCCAGGGCTAAAAAATAGAGCGAGAAGTAAAATCCTATAATGCCAAGCCCAGCCCTTCAGACAAGAATAAAGGAATAGAAGATTCAGAGAGAAGAGAGAACACTCTCTTCTTTATTGGCAGACTACAAAGGGATTTCTGAGAGTGGAGGACAGAGGAGACAGACACCTCAATCTGTGGAGTCTCATATGGTACTTAATGAAGCCTTGTTTTATGCAAATTCAGCATAAAACTGGCTGCGCCCAGCCCTCAGGCACCTCTTCCCAAAACTTTAAAAAAGGGTCTATTTACTGTCACTAAACAAGCTTTTTGCTTGGTGACTCACAAGTCCATAATCTATAAGTGTCATTCCATTTAGAGGACAAGTCTGTTTTCCATAGGCTTCTCTTACCCAGAAGCAAAGGGTAATCTTCAGCTTCCAACCATGGTGTGCAGATCTGAATGTGCTTGAGGCCCATCTGGCTGATGATTTGACTATAATGCTCTTTAAGAGGCCCCTTCCCTTTGGTGAACAGGAAAACACAGTTATTGCTCTTCACTCTCTCTGTTCCTTGCAAATACATCCCAAAACCTGAGCACCCTTCAACCCTCATTTAGCAATCCTACATTGGAAATAAGAGCCCCTCTCACAGAAACTTATTACTTTATGGTACTCAGTCTGGCTTTCTAAGTCAGAATCCTTTCTTGCTCCCATTTATAAATAAAATAAAAAACCCAAAGAACCTTAAGAAATTCAGGAGACTGACTCACTAGTCAAGCCAACTCCTCCCGCCCCCCCCTCCCGCATCTCACTACCATCAGTCAAAAAGCGGGCAGGGTACAGATTGGTCAGGCATCCTACCAAGCAAACAACTAATCCCTTTTAATACCCACAAGATGAACTTTTTGAAATCGAATCCAAAGTAGCTTCCCTGTATGTCTCTTATGAAATTTTAAATATTGCTTGACTGACATTCACCATGCCCAGAGATGAAAACACAAGTAGACACGAGCACCTGTTATCACACAGACTAGAGATGGGAGGTTTGCTCCACCAATGATCCACTGTTCGAACCCTAAAGAATAAAAAAGGATAATCAGGTGTTTGAAGTGAAAAGAGGTGGATGAAACATTAGCCCTCCCAAGAGGAAACCTAAATTCCAGCAAGTAGTCCTGTTACTTCACCCCTTAAGTCGGCTCTTTCTTGAGGAGGAGCAAGAGCTTAGAAAGGAGATGTTAGAGAAACAAACTGGGTTTTGAGGAAACTTTCCCAACAGAGAGCAATGGGGCCTCTCTGTTGATACAAAAGCAAAGAGAATGTGTCAGTAGAAAAAGGGAAGAGTCAAGCTCCAAAGGCAAGAAGCCAAAATGCCAACCCTGGTCACCAGACCTCCTGACCACGACTGATTGGATCACATGCATTAAATCACATTGGATCAGATACACTGAAGGAGAGGAACATAATATTTACTTGATTCTGAGCCTGTGGCTCAAGCTATTTAACTTCGGGGGTTCTAATCTTTAAGGTGATATCATAGGTCCAGTGCCAAGCAGCTCAGTAAGACTGAGAGGGGCAACGTTGTCCACACCTGGCTGGGTCACCCATCCAGTCTTCAACAACCACTACCCAAGAGTAATGTGATGCAAAGGAAACCAAGAATAGCTTTATTCTAATAGTTCTCGACAAAAAGACACCCACGATCACAAAAACACACTTACTTTCTAAAGCTTTCAGCAAGATGGAGAAATCCTCATCTTCTGAAATAAGAAACAAAAACAGCATTTAACCAGTCAGGTCTATTTCTTAATGCTGCTTCCCTTACTTGTGCCTTAGGCAGCAGCCCATGCTGAAGCCCCAAAAGGATACTGCTTTTGTGCTCCTGAATAGAGTATGATGTTCCTCCCCAATCCCAACCCAGTGATCCCAGTAACTATAATATGACTTATGCTCAAGCATAAGTAGCCCCTCCCGCCACTTCCCCTAAAAAAAAAAGCCTCAGTATTACAGGCCCTTAGAGACAATACTATAGTGTCCAGTTCAAAGAGACCTCAAGACCTGTCCAGCTCGTGCTGCTGACCAGCAAAGCTGGCCGCCCATCAAGTTGTGTCACCTTCCCACTCCTAGGATTGAGCTCAGTGAATGCAGATCTCTCAAAGGCTGGGTCCAAGGGTTCTGTGCTAAATAGAGACAGAGATAAGGACATTACCAAATGCTCAGATCCAACCAACATCTCTTTGATGTGGACAGAGTCCTTGAGAAACCAATGTGGTTCACCTCCCTGTACCATTGTAAGCAGAGCAGTTCCCCAGACAGAAGTCCTGGACCAGGCACTCAAGCCAACAAGAGTCTTATTCATCCTTATGAGACCCCCAAGGTGACATACACCAACAGACTTTCTTGTCATCAAAAGCCCCAGAGATAAGGGGGGAGAAATGTCAACACTACTCTTACCCTATCTGAATTCTTTTAAACTGTGACAAAGATTACAGGTTCAAGTGAGAGAACAACCTAACCACTTGGGGTATATAGGAAACATACCTTGCTCTGAATGGGAAGTAGGTGTGGCCCAGTTTCATGAACAGCCGATGTTGTATCTCTAAGGGACTATTTGTAAAAAATGAGGCTGGCTTGTCATAGACGGTCACAGCTCTGCAATAAGATCATTGAGAAGCTTTAGAGAGAAGACCAGGAAGTAGAAACCTGGGAAGGACCAGGGAAATGTAGAGATTAGGAGGAAAGGCTCAGGGCTCAAGAAAATTACATTCCCTTTTCCCTTCCTACTCAGGAGCAGTCAGAGCTCAGAATCTTTCAAAGAAATCTCCAGAGATGTTTCAAGATAAATCGAACCATCTGAGTGGATGAGGAAAGGTTTTACTTACCCTGCTCCTTCTACATACTAATATAGCTAGTAAATATACCCTTGTGCCCGGTGTTTTCAAAATCCTTTGCAAACATTCCTGAGCACATAGTTCCCCATACAGTGAACCTTTCCCCTTCTCCTTCCAATCCTAATTGTCCAATCCAAGGGCCTTGCATACCTTATATTCCAGTTCTTTGCCAGATCTTCTCTCATCGCATTGGTCACACACAAGTTCAGATCTGAAAGGCGGCCACAGAGCTTTTCATACCTGGGAAAGATACATTTGTCACATTCCTATACCAGGGCCCAGTCCATCACTACCACGTTTGCTTATGGTCAGTCAGTGACTAAATATTCAAGCTTTGTAATTAACCATCTCAGGGAACCAGGAATTGAATGCCAAGAGTAGCCTTATCCAGGTCACTTGTGGGAAGCAGTCCAGGTCTGTGCAGATACTGTCCTGGGGCTCTACTCGAGTGGATTTTTTGGTTCCTCATCTAACCCTCCCTCAAAGCAAAAAACAAGCTGCCATGCCTCTCTGCACTAATGCTCCTTCCCCAGTCATCCTCCAGCTGTGTCATGTTTATCACCTTTCATCCAAATCCAATCCCCAGATCCTACTGCCCCCCTCACCACTTAGCCAGCTGTACAAGAGGGTGGGCAAAGCCATGTGTCAGACCCATCATAGTATAGCCGTAATTGTGCCAATCAATAACCAGCTTGCTCCCACGGAGACAACACACAACCCAGCACACAGCAATGCTGGGCAGGCCAGGTGGATTCTGTGAAAGAGACAAAGTCAAATCAAAAGCAAGAAATTTTGAAGTGCAGGACTTGGACATAACTCAAACCCAATTTAAATTGATCCCATAACCAAGAAACAGGCTACCCTAATAACAGCCACTGTGACTGAACAGAAAAATTCCCCAAATCTCTTAGTGTTGAACTTTATGGAGAAGATGCATGGGACTATGATTAATAGTCCCAGAGTTCATACTCCTAACCACCTATAGTCTTCCAGGGAGCGAACAAACTTGCCAAGATGGCAGGACAGAAATAACAGAAAAAAGAGCACCTAGAGCTAAGAGATTTACCGGGAGCACATGAGAATTACTATGTACCCCAACCCCCACTAGGAAGGTGTCACTTTCACACTCATGGGCTTATATATCTGTGTTGGCAATCAAAACGGGCTCTTAGCACTTAGTTCAACCAAGTGCCTTTGAAGAGTTTGGCCTTTATTTCCTTGATTAAATTAGGAGTCCTTGGCAACCTCCTTGCCTCAAGGGAAAGCCTAGCTTACATGGGTTTGAGTGACATGTTTGTGACATCAGAGGCTTTTAGGCCACGTGGGTTTAGGTCGCCTCTTTGTAACGATTTCAGGTCACATGGGTTGAGTCGCATGTGTGACTTGCCGTTGACCCTGAAAAGGATATAAAACCAGGGGTTGGCTTTCCTTTTTCAGAGCTCTGAACCACAGCAGGCACATGACTCTGGGCCAGCCCTTGTTATGAGCTTCCGGGCTGGACTTAGATCTTGGTAACTATGAATTGTATTTGGGCTGTCTGTCGATGTAATTTGTATTTGCTCTGAAGTTCAGGGTGCTGGCTTTTTCCCCTGAACTAAGTGAATATTTGTATGCTGAATTAAAGTAAGCTTGTTAACCCCTTAACGTTGCTTTCCTTAGTAAAGCAGATCAAAAGAACCTGGGCTTTTGCAGCGTTCTGTGAGCTGGTGGTTGTTGATTTTACACCCCCACAGCAGCTGCTAGCCGGATTGTTGATACAATATCCAACACCCAGAAGGAAGCACAATCCTTAATTGTTAAGAAATCCCACTGATAATGTTGCAACACCAAAGGACTGACAAAGTGAAAACAGGAAGAAAACAAAAGGCTGCCACACAGCTATAATCCCTCGACACCCAAATCATCATTGGTAAATGCTGTAAAGTGACTTTTCATATGAGGAACTGAGTAACACCTACCTGGAGTAAAATATAACCCACTCGAGGAGTCTTTAAAAGCAAGGCATACAGAAGATGCACTGCCTGGATGACAACTTTTATCACATACTGAAAGGTACGGGGAGCAACTGAAAGTCAAAGAACAGTTGTAGGAATCAAATGTAATTGGTTCTCCCAGCATTTTTACTCTACTTCCTGTCTCAAAAAGGACAACTAAAAAAATGAACAAATCTTACCTGGGATTCGATTAACTTCAGGCATGTGCAAAATATGAATTTTCTCATTGCTTAGGAGTTCATCATGAGGTTTGGAGCCTGAAAACAGAGATCACAGTCAAGTTCAATGAGGACAGTGTGCAGCTAGCTCCCACACCCCTATCTCCAGGCTCAACCTAAGCCCAATACTCCCCTAAACTTCAGGACAGCATTTCTAACTGCCTTTCTGCCCTCCACCTGCATGGGCTACCAACATCTCCAATTCAACATGTGCAAATCCAAATTCATCATCTTGCCTCCAAAGCCAGCCCTTCCGTCTGATTCCCCAATTCAGTGGCTAGCACTACTGTTCTTCTAGTGACTCAAGCTTAAAATTCAGTCATTCTTTACTCCTCAGACTTCCTCCTCTGTCCTTCACTGTTAAATTCTTTAATCCTCTCTTTAGACTATCTCCTGCAACTATCCTTCCTTTCCATTTCTACTGCTTTCACCCCAGTTCAGAGCCTTATGAAGTCTTTCCCACCTATATCTGTATATACACAGTAGTCCAAAAGATACAGAGACTGCAGGGCCAATATTATCTACTGGTTTTGCTCCATTTGACTGAATACAGCAAAAGGCTCTCATTCAACAAGGAGTCGCTCATGCACAAGTTAAAATCATGCAAGATTCCTTGAAAGATGCCATAGTAGAAATACCTATGTTAAGTAACCCTTTGATTAAAGTTTTTAAAAGCCTAAAGTATGAAGATACATATTCAATAAAGATATTTGTTACTGTCATGGAGAATGTCCAATCAAACAACAAGTAATTATGGAGACCTACTACGTACCCAACACTGGGGATACTAAGACAAAAATGAAGTCCCTGCCCTCCAAGAGCTTATAGCCCTGAATCCAAATAGAACTGGGTTTTGTTCAGCACTTCAGAGATAACTAAATGAAATAAAATGATCGCTCAAAAGAATTCAGCCCAACTATACATGAAGAAAAGAAAAAGTCCGACTACTGTCCCAACTCTGATCTGAAGTTAGATGGACACCCCACAGAATTGGTCCATTAGTCCATATATCTTGAAAAAAACATTGCATGCAGATGGACAAGGAACTAGACCCAGAACTGAGCAGGAAAAAGAGAATTAATCAAGCAAGAACAAACTGCATTGAGGAAATTGTTCATTGTCTTTAATGACCCTGAACTTCTCTCTGAAAAAAGGTCTTTCTTATTAACATCAATATTATTCCAGTAACCCAATATGGCCATAAGCCATGGTGAGTCACTCATCTCCTTGAAAGTTATGTTGCAGGTGAAGGCAATGAAAGAGGCACATGGTGGGTTTGAGTAGGCTGCAACATATTATCAAGGAAGAAATGTCCAGCAGAAGCAGTGTTGATGATATCATCAGAGAGATGTAAGTCAGAAAAAGAAGGTGGACCAGTAATATACTGAAAACAAGCAAAGGACAGACCACGTGCTGGGAATTACTTTGTACAGATTTCATACTTAATTTTCTATGTACAAGTTGTTCCCTCCCCGTCTTGCCAAAGAAAATGCAAGATCCTTAAGGGTTGAGATCTCTCAATTTCCATGGCCTATTCCTCCCACTCCACTTCAGCTACACCCAGGGACGGTCGTACCTTTGAGCTTGTCATCACTCACAGGTGTTGTACTTTCAAGATCTTGAACTCTTGAAATTCCTTTTGATCATAATCTTTTATCATCCCATCTTACCCTCTGCCTTAGACCCCTAACCTTGTTCTTCATCCTCATCATGACCTCTATTCCCTCCATCCTCAGTTCTTTCCCAGGTCATCACTTCCAAACTGGCTGCACTCTCCTCCCTTCCCTATACTCATTCCTTGGTGAACCAGTTCTACACTATACTATACACTAAGGTCCCTGGGCCCCTTGTCCTATTACGTATCAGGACTCCCAAACCTCAACCTCAGATTATTCCTACCATCTTTGTTCCTTTCACATGCTACTGAATGGAACTAGGGAAAATCATGAAACCATACTGACTGGGTCTACTATGATTTTATGTTATATAATCCCATCTGGACCCTCATTATGCAAGGCAATCCTTTTATACCTCCCAAATCGAGTGCTACTTCACTCATCATAGTAGCTATTCCAAACCTGTTATCCTTCCTCAAGCTTCCTACTGCCGCCCTCTGAGCTGAGGACCTTGCCTTAGACTTCACTGAAAAAACGGAGGCCATTCATTTAGAGTTCCCCCTTCTTCCCTAGGCGGCATCCGGAAATCCTCACTCACACTTACCTCCACATAATCACCTGTACAACCTCTCTTGGATTCATTCTCCTCTCTCTATTCACTCAGACACCATCATGGTGCAATTCCACATCACCTAACATCTACGTTATTGTAACAGTCCTCTGGTTGGTTTCTGTGCCTCAAGTCTCTTCCTACTCCAATCTATTCTCCACTCAGCTGCTAAAGTCCTCTTCCTAAAGAAGAGGTCTGACCATCACACACACACACACACACATATGCCTCCACACAGCCAATAAGCTCCAGTGGTTCTCTATGACTTCTAGGATTAAACATAAAATTGTCTCTTTGGCTTTTTAAAGGTCTGGCCCCTTCTTACCATTCCAGTTTTCTTACATTTTACTCCTTCCACATATTCTACAATCTAAGGACACTGGCCTTCTTGCTGTTCCTTGAGCTGATCCTCTATCTTTAGACTCCATGCCTCATGCCTGGAATGTTCTTCCCTCCTCACATCTGCCTTCAAGGCTTCCTTCCTGACTCAGCTCAAATCCCACCTACTGTGGGGTGCCTCACTCACTCCTCCCCATTGCCAGTGCCTTCCCTCTCCTATTTACACTGTGCATATCTTATATGTACAATTTTTCATATGTTTTCTCCCCCACCAGAATGTGAGCTGCTTGAGGGCAGGGTCTGTGTTTTTGCCTGGGTATCCCCAGTACTGCCACACTTAGTAAATTCTTGTTTTCATATTCCCAGTATCTACCACAGTGACTGGCATGTAGCAGGGGGTTAATAAATAATCAGGGACGGGAACTGGACATGTGATTTTATTAGGATACAGAGAGCTCCCAGATGAGGAAGTTCCCTCTACCAATGCAGGTATGCAAGTTTTCAGCAACTTACAGTGTCCTAGTTGCCTAAAGCACTGAGAAGTCGGAGTCACACAGCAGCCTGTTTAAAAAGTGGACCTTGAAAAAAACAAAACCAAGTCTTCCTGGCTTCAAGGCCAGCTCTCTATCCACTACGCCATGCTGCCCCATGTTATTTACACCAGGTTCAGAGATCTAGAGAAAGGTCCCCAGAACATTAGGCTGAGCCCTTGCTGAGGATGCACAGAAAATGTGATTAAGTAAAACAAGATGAGAAGGCATAGAGGGGGCTGTAATTTGCACTGATGGAGGAAGGACCCAACTTGATGAGATCACAAATGCACTAAACTCTAGAAGAAATATCCTGGTATTCCAAGAGCTCCCCAGTCTGGTACTAACTGAGCTTTCCAGTCTTCCCCAGCTACCTACCCTTCACATACGATAGGACAAGCCAAATTTGATCTACTCACTCTTTCATTCTACTTCTGCCTGGAACCTTTGTACAGTTTCCAATGTCTATAACAGATTCCAACCTCACTCCACCCCTTACTACATTTCCACCTATTAACACTCTTCACCTCCTCCAAAACCCAGCACAACCGCTACCTGCCCCACAAAGATTTCCCTATTGACCTGCCCCGCCCCCAGCAATGAACCCCGTATCCTGGGATCCCCAATGTACTCTTTCTGACTAGTCTGACTCGTATTATCGTTATCTGTGTGCCTAGTTCATTTCTCCACTGGACTGTAAGCTCTTTAAGGGCAGAGGCTGTAAATGCTAGGGCTGAAATAAACACATTCAATGGTGGTCGCTGCGTGTGCAAGGAGGCTGAGAAGCCAGCGCAGACCCCTTTCACGGAAGTCACCATCCCCGATAAGCAGCATCTGCTTCTAAGTGAAGGAGAGAAGACCAAAGAAAGGGCAAGGCCTCTGCCCTCCCGGAGCGCCACGCTGACAGAACAGCGCCAATTACACGAAACACGTAAATGAAAACTCGCGGGTGGATGACTGGGGATGTAGGTGGGAGGGGTGGCTGCTTGGAGGTCGAGTCTGAAGTAGGCCTTGGAACTAAAGAACTTCTTGACCTCAGAGCCTCAAGACGGGGCAAGCAGGAAAAACCCCCAGGGTTTTATCCACATCCGGCCACCCGGGAACCCGAGCGCTCACCACGGTATCCCAGCAGGGTCACATCGAAGCCGCGCCGGGCCAGGGACAGCGCGTGGTACTGCATCCGGGGACTGCGGCCCACGTCCCCGACCACCACTACGCATACGCTCCGGACCCGAGGCCCCCGCCGCGCCCGCCATAAGAGCAGCAGGGACCCCAATACCAGGGCTAGCAGAATGAGAGCCAAGATGGAGGCCGCCATCTTGGCGGACCCAGGAAGTCACGTGCCCCGTCACGTGCTGTTGTTCCTGCTCTGGACCGCGGAGGGGTAGGGCCAGGAGGGGGACGACGTGCGCAGGCGCAGACCTCGGGGTGGGGGTGCTGTATTCCTAGAGAAGACCAAGAGCTAAGGCTGGCGAAAAGGGGCGGGGCCTTCGAGGAGACTTAGTGGGATCCGGACCTGGCGCCAGGGCGAAGGAGCTTGCAGGCTTGCAGCGTGGCCTCTGGGGTTGTGTAACCTAGTGGTGCTGAAGTCGGTTCGCCAAGCACAGCCTTTCACGAGATCTCCGCCAGGGTCCCACTCCCCCCACCCTCAATCCCCACACTCTGGGGGCTCCTGGCCGGGAGCTTTCCGATTAAAAGGAATTGTTGTCGGATCGCAGGAACGAAGGAAAATAGATCTAGAGCTGGAAGGGGCTTTAGAGCTCATCGAGTGCAACTCGAAACACACAGAAAAATGAAGCGACTTGCCCAGGGTCTCACAGCTAGCAAGGTGTGAGTCTGCATTTGAACCCAGGTTTCCCTGCCTAGCTGTCCTGATCAAGACAAAGCTCCCATCTCAGCCTCTGAGCGCTAGAGCTCCAGGCCTGACTCTCACAGCCTCACTGCTCATCGTCACCCCGAAATCTGCTCTTAGACCAGGTGACTTGACTCTGCCATTTAGTCACCGTGTGGCTAGTTTAGTGACATTGGGGCAGTCACTAAACATCTCTAGAGCCCAGTTTCCATTAGCTGTAAAAATGGTGCATTAAAACATGCAGATGACTTCTAAAGTCCCAGCTCGAGGTCAACAACCCTATGATCCCTTCTCCCCATCCTTCTCAATCTAGACTCTGCTAGTTCAACTCCCACCAGTCATCTAATGTCTAACTCCTCATCTCCTGGTCCTTTCCCTGCTCATCCTTTGCCAAACCCTAGCTCTGGGTTACTCCCACTATCCGCCTCCTTTTCTCCGACTCGAATTTTGCTGAATGGTGTTTAAAGAAATAATTTAGCCAAGCTGAATATGTATTTTACACATTAATGTTAATCTAATCCCACCTGGACCCTCATTGCAACAGCACAACCCTTACACTCCTTCCTAATTGATTCCCTATTCAGAGATGTGCTGGTATATGTTTAACACCTGGCTCTCCAAAAACAAAACTTTAATTGGGTTTATTAACATTTTCTCCATACTTAAATCAAGACCAGTGATATCAAACACAAATAGCCTTCGGGTCACTAAACTGCATATTAGGATCCCTGCCCGGCTGTATATGGACTCAGAAAACCACTTAGCAATGTTATCTACGCTCTGTTGGATTTTTATTTATGTTGGTAAATATTTCCCAATTACATTTTAATGTGGTTCAGGCTACGCTGGGGAGTGTGGTGGGCAGAACATCAACCTTTAGCTTCCTGTTTGACCTCTCTGGTGTAGACAATCAACAACACAATAAATCAAACCCTGATTTGTAGTTAGCCAATTTCTAAGGTACAATTCCAGCTGACAATGAAAATTTAACAATCAGTTCAAATGAGCTGGTATAAGCAGGTTCCAACACACCCCTGCTCCTATCCTACTCCCAACAATAGCTATTCTAAATCTTTTACTTCCTCAAGCGTCCCACCCCTTCTCTTCCATCCACCTCCTCAGGTAGAGGACCTCACCTCTTATTTTTCTGAGGAAGTTTGAGACCTTGGGCTCCCTTTTCTCCCCTTCTCTTCATCTCACAATTCGTTGACATCACCCCTCACTGGATATTCCTTTCCTCCAGCCTCTGATAATGCCAAGACCAGCCCCTCTGCTTATGGCCTAGATTCCATCCCTTCCCATCTTCTCCAGGAGATTGTATTCTCAAAGTCTCTAATTTTCAAATTCTCCCTATTTACTGGTTCCTTCTCCACTTAGCCCAAGTCCACCCATTCTTAAAAGAAATGCACTAGACCCTACCATCTCTTTCAAACTCCATTTCTCAGCAAAAGTCTTAGCTTCCATTTCCTTTCCTCTCATTCACTCCTCAACCCTTTGCAATCTGGCTTCTGTCCTCATTTACTTAACTGAAACTGATCTCCAAAGTTATCAGTGATTTCTTAATTAACAAATCTGACTGTCTTTTCTTGGTTCTCATTGGCCCCTCTGCTGCATTTTACACCGTTAACCAACATTCTCCTTCCTAATTAACTTTCCTCCATAGTTTTTCATAACCCTGCTCTCTCCTGGTTTTCTTCCCACCTGTCTGATTACTTCTTGGATTCCTTTCCTGAATAATTATCCAGATCATACCCCCCCCCAGTTATGAATATACCCCCCAAGTCTTCAACTTGGGTTCTAATTTCTCTCAAGTCTCTTCCTTCTCCAAATTGCCAAAGCAATTTTGCTTAAATTCAGATCT
Organism: Trichosurus vulpecula; assembly: GCF_011100635.1. Taxonomy (NCBI): domain Eukaryota; kingdom Metazoa; phylum Chordata; class Mammalia; order Diprotodontia; family Phalangeridae; genus Trichosurus; species Trichosurus vulpecula. The sequence continues at coordinate 56,650,926 of NC_050581.1, read as the reverse complement.
GACTGTCATTCCCCTACTCAACAAACTCTCATGACTTTCCATTTACGTATAGGATAAAACATAAGTTACTCCATTTGGCTTTTAAAGTCCTTCACAACTTGGCCCCAAACTCTTTTTCCAACCTTATTATACAATACTCTGTGTTGGAACTCTACGGTCTAGTTACACTGATGGGGTATAGGATTTACACTGGACCCCAAGAAGAACCCCAAAGCCCCTCAACCAAGTCTCTAGCATTTGCCTGAGGCACCCGGTCCATCCCAGTATAATCCTTTTAACTGCCCTTTTGTGGTGGTCCTCATTGTCTGCACCTGGCCCCACCACTCCTTATTTCCAACTAGACCCCTTCTCTGTTACCTCCCAGTTACCCCAAGCTATTGGCCACTCCTTGACCACATTCAGATCTTCCTACAGTCTTTCTGTATATGTATCCTTTTTGCCCCCGTTAAATTGTGCAGATTCCTTAAAAATCTGGCCTGCTTGCATTAGCGATACAAATGCTCAGATTCTTAAAATCTGGCCAATAGCAGACTCACGAGGAATCTCGCCCACTCCAACTGGTGTTTAAATAAACCTTGTCTTCGACTTAAAAAAGGCCTTTTGCCCTTGAATATCAGGGTTCCCAGCACCCCTATGTGGGAAACAAAAGAAGGAATTTAGTTTCCACAGAATTAAAAGTACTCCCAGCTTTAAGTGATAACAGAATGAAAGTCAAAGGTGACTGGTTCTAATCAGAGCATTGACCTAGCAGAACCAGGCCTCTGATCAGGTAACAGGTTAGAAGCTTTCACTCATGCTTAACAAGCTATTTGATGGAGGCATGAAGTGGGCAGTTCAGGAGGTTGCGTCTAGCCAACGGAGAGCAAGGGAGGAAATTCGAATTGGAAACAGCATAAAAAAATGTCGCATTTGTCTGAGCAAGCATACTCTCCAAACAGGAGGTACCCATTCACTAGGAATGTAGAGTGATTGGCTAAAATAAAATGAGAACTTTCCTGGCTTCACAACAAGTTTTGTTCTTTCTAGACTAAGCACATTCCTCACACCTAGACCACGACAAAACTAGAATTATATCTGCTCCTCACACATGGCATTCCATCTTTTGTCTTAAGCATTGGCCATCTCCTATGCATGTAATGTGCTTCCTTCTCTCCTCCAACCCAGAATCCTTAACGTCCTTCAAGCCATAGTGAAGACACACCTCAAACACAACGCCTTCCTAATTTGCCTAAATGCTAATTGTATTCTTCATAGGTTCAAAAGACTTTCTTACAGAGCCTATAGTTACTCTTTTATATAAAAGAGTATATGTTTATGTATGTTTTTATATAACAGAGTATATATTTTATATATGCCATCTCTCATGATAGAAAGTAAACTAGTTCATGTCAGGAATGTTGGGTTTTTAAAAAATTTTTTGGGTTGGTTGTTTTTGGATGGCTTTTTTTGGTATATACAGCCCCAGCAACTAGCCCAGTGCCTGGCACAAAGTAAGTGCTTAACAAATGCTTGTTGGTTGGTTGACTGACTTTAAGAATCCCAATGGATTGTTTCTGTATCCAGAAATATTCTATTAGGAAGTTTTTATATGCATTTATTAAGCACCTACTATGTGCCAAGCACTTTGCAAGTATTATTTGATCCTCACAACAAGTTAGTGGGGTAGCTTCTATCATTATCCCCATTTTACAGATGAAGAAACTGAGGCATATGGTAGTTAAGTAACTTGCCTGGAGTTATCCAGTTATCCAGCTAATAAGTGTCTGAGGTAGGATTTGAACTTGGGTTTTCCTGACTCTAGGCCCAGTGCTTTATCCACTGTGCCAGCTAGCTGCCTCTAAAATTCAGCATGTCCACATGACAATTTGAAAATACACATTAAAAAATGTCATGCCTCTTCATGGAAAATAGCATGAGCTGCTTTCTATTCTACAGATGAGTGTACATCCTCCTCCTCTTTTGGGATACTCACACAATTCAAGAATATACAGAGAAGAGGAATGAGAAGCAACACAGATAGCCATCATACCTCATATGAGGTAGCCCTAACTAAATTTTCTCGGTAATACCATTGACAAACTGTAACTAAACCCCACTACACATCTGTTTGGCAAATCATTCATTTATAACATTATTCTTATGGAACATTCTTTAAAGTAATTTCTCTTAACATCGTGTTTTTGCAGAGTGAATTAAAGTCTTTAGGTGGTGGTAGGTCGATACTCACTGCTGAACATGAGAAATAGGTTCAGCATCAGGTGTCTAGTCCAGACAATGAATTTGTTTTTAGCACTATTATGACAATGATAATCATCATCGACTCTTATTGCATACCAAGAGTGGAATAAAACTTTCACAAATATCAAATTAGAGACTTGTCCCAACTTGTGTTTATTTACCAAGACAATGGCCATCCTGGTGTCAGGGAAGCTAGAGAGGTTAAACTGGTTGAACCAGTTCAAGCTTATCATGTCAGTTCAAGGATCAGGTCTTGGCCAAGTGTCCAGGTCTACTGATCTGCATAATTTGTATATGTTAAAGAGGGAAGGTAGGGAAATAAAGAATGTAGGTTAATCCTAACTCAGACAAGGAAGATAGAACTAACTAACTTCACTTTTGCTTCTGTAGCCTTACTATCTTACCTATGTAAACTGTATAACTTAAGAAAAGTATGTAGAAAAGTAAAGAATGTAAACTAACCCTAACTCAAACAGGGGTGGAGGAACTGGTTACCCCCACTCCTGATTCTGTATCAGTGGGAATGTTCCTAGCGAGTACTGTACCTGCTCTCTCTTGAGGAACGTAATAAATTCCTTCCTCTGCGCACTCTGGTCCTGAGTTCTTGGGGTGAGAATGGGCAAATCACATGGATCTTCCTAAGTTTACGTTACCAGGAAAGCAATGAGTTGTGGAAGCACGTCTCAGGCTTACTTTCTGACCCTGCCTAAGGAAGTCCTGTGATCCCCACAGACTAAGAGATCATCATGTGGTTCTGCCTCAGGGTTTGGCCCTGCCCAGGAAACCCTGTGATCCCCACAACTGTATTTCTCACAGACTCCTCTTAGAGGTCATAGGAGTTAACAAAGTAAACTAAATCTAAGACTACATGTTAAAAAAAACCCATTTAAGTTAGTAGCAACAGAAGAAATGGTATGGGATAGGAGGATTCAGAAGGAGCAAGACAATTTTCACTCTATCCATTTCTAGATGAATCTAGACCAGGTATATTCTCTTCACTTCCTTAAAATAGGAAAACAACTTTGATTCCCTCAAATCTTCCTAAGGGGGTTGTTAACATGAATAAAACAGCACGAGTGACAGTTTGAGACTCCTTCTAAATAAATGTAACAAATTATCACATCAGGTTAGATTTCCATGCCTAAGCCCTTAAGCAGCATTGAAAAGCAAACCTAGTTGTCTGGCCTAACAAAAGTCTTTCTCCAAAAATGGATATTCTTTCCATATTACAGCTATGGCAGTCACAGCCTTGGGTGACTTCCTTTGTCACCTTTCAAAACAGTCATCAACCATTATCAGGCCCTAATGAGGTCAGGGAACAATATGATGAGATTTGGGGGTGCTTGAGACCCTAAAATACCAATACGCCAGGTCCTGCTTGAATGAATTCGACTCAAGCGTTCTTACAGTCAAAGAAAAACAAAGTTTATTAAAGATTCCCCATATTGGGTAGAGTCATAAGAAATCTCATCATTTGTGATGCTTGTTTTCACAATCTACTGAGCTAGATTGAATCTGAGTGTCTTCATGGAGGCAAGATGGATCTTATATACAGAAAGGTTGTGGGAGGGATCCAGGAGTAGTTCTGTGGGGATGAGAGGAGGGGTTTAGGGAGGGTCTTGAGGAGGAGTCTAAGGGGGATCTTGATGGGACTGGGGTGAGGTCAGACTCCAGGAACCAAGAGAATGGGATTAAGGTTAAGAAGTAGCTGAAAGCTACCTGGAGATAACAGACCACTTAAGGTTTGGCTAGTTTAAGGGTAACAGATTTGGGCATAGATATTTTGATAGGATCAGGGGTGGGAAGTAGCCGACCATGGAGAGCTAGGCTAGGTTAAGAGTAACCTAGAGATTTGGGCCTAGAGATAATGAAGGGCTTATGGCCTCAGGCAAATGCCTCATCAAGTGGGAAGATTCATAGAGAGTTCAAGGGGTCTCCTGGAGCCTGTACCCCATCAGCCCCATTAAGGTTTCACAGTGACCAAAAGGCAACTAAAAATGGGTAATTATAAACCTGCTGAAAATGGAACACAACTCTAAGTTACATATACTCCTCAAGAAAGAGATTAGAAAAAGAGAGGCAACAGTCTTGTAGGTGGACCTGAAAGTTTAGTTAAAAGAGGCAAACAGGCTAGGTGATAAATTCATATTGTTTTATTTCTGTAAAGCTAGCAGAATACATGCATGCACGGAGGCAGATAAAATCTGACTGTCTGGGTCGCTCAGTTCCTGCACCCCCTTCTCCTGGGCCAGTGAGAAGTATCTATGGGACCTCCGCTGAGACTTGACTCTATGGTGAGGATGAGGCAGAGGAGCAAGATGACTGCATTAGCACCAGCAGAAGTACAAAAATAAAGAATAAGAAAACTTATTTTGTAAAATGATTCTTTAATCAAGTGTAATATTTTGATGCTTGTTGGCATTAAACGCTTTGTGTTCGCACTATGCCAGCAGTGACTATAGATCATAGCCAAAGATTTTGTGAAGTTTGGGCTTGCAACCTTGATGCCGTGGACACTGAGTTTCCAGATGTGGTTGCAAGACCCATTGGAGAATTCAGAAGTAATGCTGTCTGTCTATTAGTACCAACTATTGAGATGTAATGTAGACTTGCTAAAGATAATTCAGCTTGGATTAACATTTATGAATGAGCAAGGAGAATACCCTCCAGGAACTTCAACACGGCAGTTCAACTTCGAGTTTAATTTAACGGAGGATGTGCATGCCCAGGACTCCATAGAGCTCCTAACAACCTCTGGAATCCAGTTCAAAAAGCATGAGGAAGAAGGGATTGAGTCACAGGATTTTGTAGAACTTTTCATGACATTGGGCATCATGCTGTGTGAGGATGTCAAGTGGCTTTCATTTCACAGTGGTTATGACTTTGCTATTTAGTCAAAATCCCAACCAACTCTAACTTGCCTGAAGAAGAGCTAGACTTCTTTGAGATCCTCTGACTGGTCTTTCCTATCATCTATGATGTTAAGTACCTCATGAAGAGCTGCAAGAACCTCAAGGGTGGCCAGCAGGAAGTGGCTGAGCAGCTGGAGTTGGAGCGGATAGGACCACAGCACCAGGCAGGATCCGATTGGTTACTGACAGGAATGGCCCTTTTCAAAATGAGGGAGATGTTCTTTGAACATCACATCGATGATGCCAAGTATTGTGGGCACTTGTATTGCCTTGGTTTGGACTCCTCCTATGTGCAGAATGCTACAGGGAATGCATATGAAGAGGAGGCCAGCAAGCAGTCATGAAATGAGACAGATGGACAACAGGCTTTGGTGTTTGGAGCTACACATGGGCTTGTATATGGGTTTTATCCCTTGGACAGTAGACAATAAGGCTTTTTCTTTTTTTACCCTGACTTCTCAAACTGTTTTCTTTTGTCTTTCAGTACTAATTATGGCCATTCCTTCCATAGATCCTGATAAGTAGAAGAGTCTTCAGGTTAAATTTGGCTGTAGAATTAATCCACCTGTTTGTTAGTAAGCATGTGTGGCCAAGGGGAACATCCGTATTATACTCAATCTTTTGGCAAACATATCTAGTTGGTCTTAGTTTGTACCCCATACCTGGATTAACAATCACTGACTGTAACTTATTGCCCTGTTTCATTTCTGTCCCTTCCAGTAGGCAAGTGCTTTAGCTACTTGAGATTGTGGACCATCAATTTTGCACTTTAGAGAGTGACTCAGATCCACCGTTTTAGTAGAAGTTCAAGCTTTCCTTGCTGTTAGCCTGAAAGTGGATCATTTTCCAGTTTTACATAGCACTCTGTTGTTTTGGACCCATGGAACGGAGTCTATTTACTGTGCTGCAAATTGTTGACTTGGCAAAGTTCTTTGGAAAGGGAAAGAGGGGCTGCAGAAGGGTTGAGCCCCTGCTTGCTGTCCCTGGGGCTTTGGAGCCCCACTCACCAGTCCTGGCGGGTTTAGGATCAGTCTCAGAATGGGCTTTGGGACTGAAGAAGTGCTTCGAGGCAGCTTTCTGCCTGTGTGCCAGAGCTGCCAGCACCCCTGTGGTGCTGGCACGCCTTTGCTTAGGTCCTTTTACCCTCCCCTCAGCTGTCCCTCGCCCCTCCCCCGTGATAGAGTCATTTTTACCAAGCCCTTGTTTTGGCCACTCCACAGTAAGTCCAAAGAGAGCGAGTCACCTTAGGTATGTCTTATACCAAATTAAATTAGAAGAGGCGAGATTATGCTTTTATAGTTGCTACTAAGACAAAAATAATTAAGAGATTTCTTGTAAAACAACAAAACGACAAGACAGGTTAGAATGAATAAAGTCACCTGAGGAGTGTAATGCTTGTTTATTTTGTGTGTATATCTTTGCTACGTATTTTCTATATATTGACAGAATAACTGTGAAATACTTTCTTAGCCATGTAGACAGGAGCATGTGAGCAAGCTAGAGCATGTGAAGGAAGACTTTGGTAATGGGTAACTTAAATGTTACTCAGAAATGATGATGGACAGCAAGTCATGGTGTGTGTGTGTGTATGTGTGTGTGTTGTGTGTGTGTGTGTTACCTGCACTTATTTCAAGTTGTATTAGCTGTTTGCCAGATTGGCTTGTTCCCTTGTACTTTAAGATTCTTTTCTTGTTGAGTTAGGATGCTGTAACTGAGTGGTCCGTCTCCAGAAAAGTTACTTGCGAAACAGAAAGTATTACTTGTTTTTAAAGCTTTTGTAAATAAAGGCTTCAAAAAATGTTTTCTTACAAAAAAATCTGACTGTCTGATAAAAGGAATGAGAAGGCTTAAATACATTTTAGAACAATCCCAACTCAGGATCTCTATGTCACTCAAATTTATGATCTCCATATATGTTTAACCATAGTATGAGAAAGGAATTTTCTTAATTGACTAGGTGGTAAATACAATAAGGTAAGACAGTTGACAAAGTTTCAATTAAAATTTCGACCCAGTATATCTGTGTTTTCTTTACCATTAACATGCCATAACATAGTATATGTTCATAAAATATTAAGATAAGAAAAGTCCCACTATTCAAGATAGTGTCTTGGGTTAAGGGCCTTATCCTTAATGGCCATAAACAGGAAGAATGCTCTTAGTCAGCTCCATCTGGCCTTGTTGACACAGGAAGAGGCATTCTCTGAGTTCATTCAGAGAACAAAGAAGGGATATCTGTTAGGCTGAGGTGCTTCTTCTGGTTGATTAGTTCAGGCTCTGGCCCTTATTGAGGTTCAAATGATATTAATGATTATCATTGGATATATGGTATAGCAAAGCTAGGAAAAGGACCATAATAACAGTACTAACTATATCCAGCAAAATTATTGCTGTGACTGGTCCCTCCAAATAACCAAATTTATTTGAATTCAACAAACATCATTCACTTTGTATGTGCAATGAATTGTGCCAGATGCTGGGGATACAAATACAAAGAATGAAACAAGCTATACTCAAAAAGAATTTATGTTCTAATTAAGGAGAAAACAAATATGCAAATACATAGTGTAAACTGAACAAATACATAAAAATAGAAGGTAATTTGGGAGGAAGGTTCTACTATTTGAGGGGCATCAGGACAGGTTTCATAAAGAAGATGGTGCTTGAGCTATGTCTTACTTGAGTTTCAAGTAAGAAGAGAGCATTCCAAGCAAGTAGGTGGGTCAATACAAAGATATGGAGACTAGATATGGAGTGTTCTGTGTAAGGAACAGAGGGAAGGTCATCTTAGCTAGATCTCAAAGTACAGGAGAGAGTAATATCTAATGAGGCTGGAAAGACAGGTTGGAGTGAGGCTGTGTAGAGCTATAAAAGCAAAACAGTGGATAAATAAGAAGTGTTCTCTTGCCTCATAGAGGTTACATTTAAAGTAGCTGTTCCCAAAATAACACTCAGGGAAAGGTAAATTCTGCTCACTCCATTCTGGAAAATGATGACGCGGTGTATTTCAGATTCCATAACTCCCATCTACCACGTGCAGAGGGCCAGCTCTGAGAAAGTCCATTCTGGGATATAGATACAGGCCAGGTTTTCCCTGGGGCCTGTTCTTGCCCTTGGGCTGATGACTCGGCAAGTGGGCTCTCCATACCACCCCTGGGCATACATGTGCTTTTTAGGATGAAGGCTCTCCAAGCCTCCTTGGTATACACATGCTCTCTCTAATACCCCCACAGCATACACATGCTAAACACTACCTGTGGGCTATTAACACAATATTGTTTATGGCAAAAGGGAACAAAAGCACAAGGAAGTCATGCATTATAACAAATGTCTTGCATGTAGATTTGTTGATCCTGCTTGCCTAAAAGGTATATAAGCCCTGTCCCTCAGTTAAATAAGTGGAGCTGTTCTTTACTCTCTCGCCTGGCCCATGTTTTCTTTTCACTCTCTGCAGCATTCTTTTCACTCTCTGGTAGCCATGGCCGCTGGCGGCAAGTGGCGGCAACCATGTTGTTGTTTAGTAATTTTTCTGTCATGTTCAACTCTTCCTGGCTCCATTTGGGGTTTTCTTGGCAAAGTTAGTGGGGTGGTTTTCCACTTCCTTCTTCAGCTCATTATATATAAAGATAAGGAAACTGAGGCAACCAAGGTTAAGCAGCTTAACCAAGGTCACGCAGCTATTAAGTGTCTAAGGCCAGATTTGAACTCAGGAAGAAGAGTCTCCAGGCCCAGCCCAGTACTCTATCCATTGCACCACTTAGCCCCTCTACCATCAACTAGGAGAAATGGAAGATAGAGCAAATAAGTATTTTTGTACCTTTAGGAATAGGATGCCACTGTTGTCAGAATTAAAGTATAACATTCCCTGCACTTGTTTACTAGGTTAACAGACAAGATAATTTCCTTCTCCCAATTGATCTTATAATATAGAATTATAGAATTTAACTATAGAATTTAAGCTCCTTGAAAGTTGGAAATGTTTCATTTTTGGTTTTTGTATCCCTGTCACAACAAAGCACCTAATACATAGGAACTTAATAAATGCTTATTGATTGATTTAATTTCTAATTATAATTATTCAAAACACTCACAAATAAGGAATCAATTGCCTCAAATAATTGAGTCTGGATTATGTATTCTTCACAATGGGTTCTGCTAATGATCTCTTGTGAAGAGCAAAGTATGATCAGATAGTCTTCCTTAGCTAAGCCTCTCTACCATAACAATTTGTATAATCATCTTTATGGACAATTTTGTAGACCCAATTGTTTACACTATTAAGTTTAGATTTGCATTGAATTAAGAGTGCAAGTCAGGAAAAGGTCTATGCTTTCTAAATCTTATTGCACAATATAAATTGCATATTGATAGTGAAAGTCAGTCTTAATAGATGTGTTTAGGTATCAGTTATTCTGCTCTATCCAGTGTGGGGAATTTAAGCTTCTTTGTCACAGTTTGGGATTAGCACTTTTACTAAATAAACTATCTCTAGTGCTAAATTTAAGTCCAGATATATGCAACTATATCTGAATTCCTTTGACTGAAATTCTCAAACTTACAAACTACCTGTGAACATTGCTACAGGAGCCAAAGCATGTGCTCATATGCTGTCCAAGGTACTAATCAGCATGATAGGTGTTTGAGAACTAGACTCCTAAGCCGATACACCTCAAGAATCATTAAGCTTGATGGCTAATAGAGACTTCTAAGTTCAGGAAATTAATTTTCTTTCCTCCAAGTATGCTCATCTTTAAACTGTCCCATATGATAAGAAGTTATTCCATACATAATGATATCTACTGCCAGTTATGTTGCAAGATGGGAAACTAGTTATTATTTTATGACAACTAGTTATCATATGACAGAGCATTTAAATTTGGAGTCAAAGGACCTGGACTTAACTTCTACTGCATGTTTGACTTAAGGGATATCATTTAGTCTTCTAGGACTCAGTTCACTCTTCTGTGAAATAAGGAAGCTGGACTAAGTAATCTCTGAGGTTCTTTCAAGCTATAAATCCTTTGAGTTAAAAAGATTTTGTGAATGTGGTCATCATGGGAAAAGTAGACTTCTCTTAAGAAAACCACAGGGTAGAGTTTCTTGGGATAGTAAGGACCAAAAATTGAGTCCAGTGACCTTTGAAGTCTGATATTGTTTGCCTGACAAAATTTGGTCTGTTGCTAATGTTGACCACTGCCATGAGGTACCTACTCACTAGAAATATCCTGGAATTGGATAAACCACATATGTTCACCATGAGAGCAAAATTTTCCTGTTTTCATTAGCAACTGTAATGGAAAAGTCATAGGATCATAACATCATAGATTTAGAGCTGAGGACTCTAGAAGTCATTGAATTTGCCATACTCGTTTTACAGATGAAGAAATGGGGGCCCAAAAATGTTGTGTGACTTGCATTCATTTAATTTAATTTAAGGTTGTCTTTTCCTTCTGTAGCTGTTTTGAATACAAGGCTTTTGGGAAGTAAGGCTTCATCAGCTTCAGTAGAGGCCAAGCAACATTACAATAGGAGTTTTAGATGAGATTGCCAAAGTGGGAAGCAAATATAAAGTGGATGTCAGGATGAATTGAGTAGGGGATTAGATTACTTCCAAACTCATTAATTCATTCAATAAGCAATTATTAAGCACATAGTATATGCCAATCACTATGCTAGGCACTGAAGATACAAAGAAAAAACTGAAACCATCCCTTCAATCAATGAGAGAGTTGGGGTGGGGGAAAGATAACATGTTCACAAATAAGTAAATACAAAATGTGGGCAAAGTTATTTTCAGCAGTGAAGGACAGGAGCAACTGAGGGTATGAGGATAAGCCTTGTGTAAGAGGTAGAATTTGGGCTAAGCCTTGGGAGAAATTTCAAATTCTACAAGACAGATGAGTAAAGAATGTATTCCAAGCATGTGAGACAGTCTATGCAAAGGCAAAGAGACAAGAAATGATCCCTTTCCAACTCTAAAATTCAGTGGGTTTATGAATTATGTGTATAAGAGACAAGATATGTGTGTTTATGTGGCTGAATTACTGCACAGTAAAAGGAATTTGTCAAATCACTTTATATTCAATTTACAGGTTTGAACATGATAAAGCAAAGACTGCTCTGATACACAGATATGCTTCATGGCTTATTTTACTTCTAGTCAGTAGGATAAATGGCAATTGTCATACTGTGAGAATTAAGATGCCACCAAAAAAAAAGATCACTGACTTGTTCTCTTGAAAATATAGATTATAGCTGAGGCTTCCGCCCTGCCCCCAAGGTACTGGAATTCTCCAATGTTCTTTTCCTCTCTATTCTCACACTATACCTATCTTTATCCCCTGAATCTGAGCTCAACAATGACTGATGAAACAATGCTTGTATTGGAATATAGGGGACCACGGTGCAATTGCACACTACATCTCCTGATAGGACTTTAGGAATAGATGAGTATTTGCTTTACTTCCATCATGACTCAGCTCATGGTGAGTTTAATTCTCCAGATGCTGTCTTCCCTAGGATTGCTGAAGTCCCTCTGGCACTGCTACATCCCACAAAGGACTTGTGTATCTCATTGGACAAGGCAGAGGAGAAGAAGACAGAGGTCCTGTCCAGAGAGGTAAAGTCTTTCCTGGGAGTGCATTATTGCTCTGGTTAAGGGTTGGGCACAGCCCAGCAAAGTAGGAGACCAAGCCACAGCTGGGCTGTGACTTGTATCATTGGAAAGAGCACCCAAATTGATAAAAATCACAGAACAATTTGAACTCCTAAAAAAAAAGTATTGTGGCATTCAAAGTCCTCCACAATCCAATACCACAGCTACCTTCCTAGTCTTTTCTCAAGCTGTTCCTCCTTATTCTAGCCAAATTGGACCACTCATTATTCCATGTTTTGGTTTTACCTTGTGACTTGGTAGAGATTTCCATGCCTATAGAAATTCTGCCCCACTTCACTTGACCCCCTACTCCATTTCTACCTATTAACCTACTTTGCCTTCTCCAAAACCCAGTTCAGGTACTACTCAGAATAGTCTTTGCTTTCATAATTTCCCTCATTTTACTGCCCCCTCCAGCCTCCACCCCTTATAACTTAGCCCTCTGTTTTAACAATCTGGCTAGCAGCTTCCGTGGGGGCGTAAGATCCTCCCACAGCCTGCACCCAGGAGGCTGCCGGCATGCTGGGAAAGCACAGGTTCTTTTTATCTGCTTAAACAAGGAAAGCATGGTGAAGGGGTTGACCAGCTTACTTTAATCCAGCATTCAGTTAGTTCAGGGGAGCATACAGGCAACATTCATGTAGTTCGGGGGAAAAACCAGCACCCCAAACTTCAGAACAAAATACAAACAAATTACAAGCATCAACAGACAGACCAAATACAGATTCATTCACTTACTTCAAGGGGAAAAGCTAGCACCCTCAAGTTCAGAACATTCATTTAGTTCGGGGGAAAACAAAACCAGCATCCCGAACTTCAGAACAAAATAGAAACAAATTACAAATATCAACAGACAGACCCAATACAATTCATAGTTACCAACATCTGGGCTCAGCCCGAGAGCAAGGGTTGGCCCAGAGTCATGCTCGCCACTGCTTCCGCACCAAACGGAAAAGGAAAGAGGATCTTCAAGCTCTCTTCTTCCCTCTTATAGAGTTTTTGACATCCATCAAGTGCTGCCTGAATGACCAGAGCCGACTGGTTCTTGAGTTGGCCCCTTCCCCTAGGACCCTGGGAGGTTCACCTAGGTTAACACCCAATAGGGCATGGCTCTGGAGTTAACACCTCCCCTCAGCCAGCCCCATGACTCATCACACAGAAAGTCCTCTGCTCCCAGGCATGGTCTCTGGGTTTCCTGCCCTGAAAGAGGTGCAGCAGGCCCAGCACCTTGCAAGGCCCAATGAGATAAACTGAGCTACCCAAAGAAAACAAAGGCCTTTCTGGTCACACCCTCTCCATCCCTTGGTGTTCTAGAATCCCTCAATCTACTCTAATTTGTCTACATTTAATCATTTTTCTAACTTGTATTATAGTTATTCGTTTACATAGTTCATTCTACTTCTAGACTATAAGCTCTTTAAGGGCAGAGACTGTTGGAGTTCTCAGGTTTTATAGAAAAATGTTCCACACACAGAAGGAAGGAAATGAATTCACTCCAAAAAGGGTTTGGGTCTCTATATCCAAAAAGGGTGTGTGTGTGTGTGTGTGTGTGTGTGTGTGTATGTGTGTGTTCTTTTGTCCTTCTAGGTTGGGTAGACAGCCAAAGAAAGGGGAGAGGACCCTTGCTCTTGGAGAAAGCCAAGGCTATCGGATACAGTCCAGTTCCCATCACACACACAAAGAATATGCAGCTGCAGCTACACGAGGCTGCTTCAGGCATCCCGGGAGGGCTGCCGGGAGGATGAGTCTGAAGCAAGTCTCAGAACGAAATCCACACCTCGGATGCAGCGGGCAAAGCGTGTGGCAAAGAGCCCCTGGGGTTTCACAGACAGCTCCCCTCTAGCTCAAGAACATTTGGCCCGCAGCCTCTGCCGCCGTATTGCTCCCTCAACGAAAGCACAATTAGCAGTAGCAAAGAAAAACTCTCATCCTAGGCTGCCATACCGACTAGCCCAGGCAAGGCACGTGGGCCTGCTCCAGCTCCCGAAGGTAGAGGGAGGAGCCAACTACGCAGCCTCAGACCTGGGGCAGTGACAGAGGCAGGGAACTGTCGGAGACCAGAGCGAGGGTGCGAGCGAGGCCGGGGCTAAGGATGAAGTAGTGGGACCAGGCTTTGGTCCTACCTAGGGGCAGATCGACGGGCTGCGGGCTGCAGGAGATGGGGCCGTGAAAGTGATAAAACCAGCCCACAAGCATCCCCCACAAACCTAGGAATCCACCCACCCATCCCATCCCTGCCAAGACTAAATCCTCCTCTTACACCCCTTAATCCAAGCAGGGGACAGTTGGTGGGAATAGCTGGCCCCTTCTGGAGGAGGCTTGGACTGAGGGTGGTAAGCTATTTCCAACGGGGTGTAAGGGGTGGTGGTGATAGTCAAGGGTTTTCATCACAACCCGGTTAGAAGGTGCAAGTATTGTTTTCCCATTTCACAAAGAGGAAACTAAGGTTACAAGGGTTAAACTAATTTGACCTGGTCCCAAACCCAGGTCTTTTCAGACCATGTAAGTCAACTAGCATTTATTAACTGCCTGCTCTGTACCAGGCACTGTGCTAAGCGCAGTGGTTACAAAGAGAGGCAAAAATCAAACAGTCCTTGCTCTCAGAGTTCAGTCTAATGAGGATGATAACATACAAACAACTAAAACTGAAATACATACAGGATAAACTGGGCAGGGAGGGAGGGTAGAGTCTCAGGGGAGGCAGTAAGATTGAGGATGTAAAACTTTATTATAGAGCAGAATTCACTGTCAATTCAATAAACATCTAAATGTCTATTGTGGTAAGGCATTGTGCTATGTGCTGGGGTTACAAAGGCAAAACAAAAGTTTCTGTTCTCAAGGAGTTTTGATTTCAAGGAGGGGAGAGAGAAGGAAATATTTACACAGAAAAGTTCACATAAGATGGTTTGAGGCAGGAGTGAGCACTAACAATTAGGGGTATTAGGAAAGGTTGTGCAAAAGAGGTGGCACCTGAGTTCAAGCTTTGAAGGAAGCTGGGGAATAAAAGAAGCTGAAGAGAGGGTGGAGTGCATTTCAAGTCAATCAGTGGGGAGGGTGATGCTATGCTTTGAGCGTACTTGTGAGTTGGAGTGGAGTAGCAGGAAGTTTGTCCATTTGTTTTCACTGGCCTCTGCTCTGCACGAGTTCAGGTTGTTCCTTCCACCCCAGTGTGTAGCACTGGTTTCCCTTTCAAACCAGCTGTGGGAAAGTAATGGGCAGGGGACCAAAGGGACCCAGGTCTCATCTCTCCATACTAGTCTAGTTCCTTCCAGTCTCCTCTAGTCAAACTGCTGACTCATTTGTCTAAAAAGATCTGGGTCTAGGAAGCTATAAAATTGAATCTATTGAACCTTTAGTTCACACCAAAATCTTAGGCAGGAAATGCCCAAGATGGATGGATAACTGAGTGAATGAACAAAAAGAATTATAAAAGCTAGAATTTACAAATATTATTTTATCCTTACAACAACCCCGGGAGGTAGACACTATTATCTCAACTTTACAAGGTGAGAAAACTGAGGCAGATGTTAAGTAACTTTCCCAAGGTCATATTGGTCTGAGGTTGGATTTGAACTGAGGTCTTCCTGACTATAAGTCCAGCAGTCTATCCACTGCCCTACCTAGCTACCTCTAAAAAGCATTTACTGATCACTTACTATGACCAAAGCACTGTTGTAAGCACTGGAGATACAAAAAGAAAAGCAAGTCAGCCCCTTCTTTCAAGAAGTTGACATTCTAATTCTATGTATATATGTATGCATATGTATGTATATATACATAATACATATATGTACACATATGTACACACTTATACACACATGTATCTACAATACACATGTACACATACACACAGCTACATGCATGTATATGTGTGTATAGCTATTTTTAGCCAAGTCAGTTGGAAAGGCCCAGTGGTCCTAATGTATCTGCTTTGGTGTCATTTCCTTTGATTAAAAACCATGTATGTTTGTTATGTCAGCTGATTTGATAGTATCAAGTGTTTTTATATTAAGAAGAACATTCTTTTCTGCATTTTCAGGAGGTGTGGGTGGTGAGGAGGCATGAGCTTTAGCATCTTCAAAGGTTGCAGCTAGTTATCATCTGCATATAGGCTGCTTCCCTGGTCGATTGCTTGGGGCTGGGCTAGAATCTGACCTGGTGGACTGAAGGGCATATCTATTCCTTAAGATTCTTGAATCAAAGGTCCTGGACCGTCGCCATTGAGTTCTAAAGGAAAATGGTGGTGAAGGGAGTGGTAGTAGGGGTGGTGCTTTGGCTCACCTGGCACCTTTCCTGTCTCAAGGTACCCTCAGGGCACCTTGCTGAAACAGATCCATAGTTCAATGGTTACTCAAGGCAAAAAGTAAACAGAAACAAATTCCTAAGAAATAGGGACTCAGAGAATAAGCACACATCTCCCAGGAAGGAAGGGAGTAAGGTTTCTGGTCTGAACAGTCCTAACAGGTCTGATTATCCAGCTTTGCCCCTGTACTACTCATGCACAACTCTTATACACAGCTTCTGTCTTGTAGTCAAGTGTTCAGGATCTCATGGCTGGCACTGTCACACCACAGTTCTCCAGGGCACTCCTCTCAGTCCCCAGGGTATTTGCAAGGGGTGGCAGCAGCCCCTCTCTTTCCACACTGGTACTCCTCTGCCTACTCTCAAAGAAGCAGCAAACTCCTCTGCAACTCCACCCAGTAAACCATCTCCACTTAAACTTCCTTTTGTCCTTTCCCTGCCTCAGAAAGGTAGGAACTAGCTTTGTCAGCCAAAGTCTGGCCGAGTCTGGCCAAAGTTAGGGCAACTCCACAGGGATCAAGGAGGGAAGAAATTGCTTGAATTAGCAGACATTCCTTCCCAGCTCCCTAATCTCCTTAACATCACTTGGAAGGCATAGAAACTAAAAATGGAATGCCACGGTCAGAAAACGGCAAGTTTGCCAATTTGAGTAGAACATGGAAAGTAATGAGAAATCAGCCTGGAAAGGTCAGCCAGGCAAATAAAAAAAATGCTCCAAAAGACTGATAATTAGAGAAATTCAAATTAAAGCAAATCTGAGGTTCTACCATATAGCTATCAGATTGCCTAAGATGACAAAATAGGAAAATCAGATGTTGGAGGATGTAGTGTTGTTGAAACTGCGAATTGGTCTCGTCATTCTGGAAAGCGATTTGGCATTATGGCATAAAATCATTAAATTGTGTATGCCCTTGGGTCCAAATATAACAACTACTAGGCCTATTCCCCTAAAGAGATCGGAGAGAGATGAAAAGGACCCATACATACAAAACATTTTGTAGCAGCTCTTTTGGTTGAGGCAAAGAATTGGAAACAAAGGGGGTGCCCACCCAAACGGGGAATGACTAAACAAGTTATAGTATATGAATAATGGGATATTGTTGTGCTGTGAAAAAGGGGGGATGGTTTTAAAGAAACCGGGAAAGATTGATATGACATGATGAAGTGAGAAAAAACAGAAGAACAATTTATACAATAATAAAATTGTAAAGAAAATCTTGAAAGGTGTAACAATGTGAATCAATGAGATGATTAACTGTGATTCCCTGCTGCTCACCTCCTAAAAGAGGAAATAACTTCAAGATGCATGAGAATGAGGTACATTTTTTGGACATGGCCAATGAGAGAATTTGTTTTCCATAACTATGCGTATTTGTTATAAGAGCTTTGTTTATCTAGTTTTTCAATTGGAGAAGGTGGGGAAAAGAAAAATATAATGCTTTTTTAATTGGACAGAGGTTTTAAAAAAAGAAAGGTAGGTTAGAGATAGAATTTGAAATGTTCTAAACGCCAGACTGACTACTTTGCATTTTATTCTAGAGCCAAAATGAAAACCATGAAGATTCTTGAGCTAAGGAGTGATATAGTCAGACCTGTGCCCCAGGAAGATTATTTTGACAGTGGAGTGGAAGATAGAGAGGGGAGCTTGGAAATAGGAAAACCAATTAGGAGATGTTATGAGTTGAATAAGGCCTGAAGTAGAATGCAATGGCCACGTGAATTGAGAGCAGAGATGTGATGAAATGTTGTGATGTGAGGAATGTCCTGAAGGCAGAAATGACGTGATTTGACAACTCATTAGAAATAGTTGGTGAAAGAGAAGCTAAGGTCAGAGACGGCTCCAAAAAATATGACTTGGAGGACTGGAAGAATGATTATGTCCTCAACAGAAAGAGAGAGGTTTAGAGGAGAAGCAAGTTTAGTGTCTGTGGGGAAGAGGAGGAGACAACATTTTGGGGCTGAGTTGAGTTTGAGATTCCATTGTGAATCTAGGTAGAGACACTGTGTGTGGACTTGGGAGACATCTTGTAAAGTTGATGACTGAGAGTTATGAGAGTACGAGACCACTTTGGCAAAGAGCAGGCATGTCTAGGGGCTACAGGTATGAAAGATCACCAGATTTAGAGCTGGAAATAGCCCTTGAAATCATCCAGTCAGAAAAGTCTAAAGAGCCTGAATACTGGAAAGAAAAATGAGCCTTTTGACACTATTCTCTGCTCTAAATGTTGTATCTAAGATTTCAAAACAGGTAGAAGTGTACTCCTGAGTCATTAACCCCAGCTACCATTTAAGCCAGCTGCACTGATCCCCCCAGGGGTTCCAAACTATGGGCAAAGTATACCTTTTTTATAGACCTTTACCCACTATTCAGGACCAGTGACAAATTAGCTGCTCCAGCGTATAGAGTGACCCTTCTGTGAGCCCTTACTTATATGCTTGTTTCTAATAGTAAAAGTCTTTGTTACTCCTTTTGTCCCGTGAGAAGGCAGAGGGGGAAGGAGGGAGGAGAGTATGTAAGGAAGCCAGTACAGGAGCTGCTGTGAACATTTGGCTGAGTGAAGGGGACCAAGACATGTACCTAATGGGGCTGCTGCTGCTGCTGCTGCCATTGCTGTTGTCACCTCTATCTCTCCAACAACAGGACCTCTCAGAGAGCAAGGTGGCCATGGGGAGGATGATCCTTCCTCCCCTGGAGAAAGCCACCTCATTCCTGGAGAAGAGATTCAGGGAGCTTAACCTGGATGGAGTGCTGGGATTCCTGGTACTGGAAGGTAGTGTGACATCCTCTTTTTCACAGGATGACTAGCAACCAAGGTTGTTTTTAAGACTTTTCAACTGATTTGCTAACCTTAGGCATAGGAGATTAGCTGAAGCTGAACTTTATGTTTTGATAATTTAGGAAGAGTACTCTTTATTTCTCATTTGGCCTCTGACTGCCTGGAGGATACCCTTGCCTTGTACCAATTTGGTTTTTAAAAGTAAAAAGAATCATGTTAAACACTGAAGAAAAAATTTTGAAAGCATAGGTCCCTAAAGAATGCTATAGTCTAGCTTCCCAAACCAAAGCAAACAGTCTCCACGGCTCATTTTGTTTTCTCTTAGTACTAACAAGGTAGGAGAAAATATTCTTGTTTAATAGAGAGTTAAATAAAAACATTTCTATTAGTTCTCTGGATCACCTGTGGGCAAAATATTCCTCTACTCTAACCTCAGTTCATGCTGCATTGTATCCAAAGACATTTAGAGGTTCTGGGAAAATGGAGGAAATGTTTGTTCAGCTTTGGAAGAGGAGAGTTTCTCCAGTCTCCTGGAAAAAGGCCAAATCAAACAGAGAGAAAATCCTGCTCTGGTGTGGGGCCAGTCAAAACTCCTTAGAACAATGATAACTATCCTTAAGGCAGCAAACAACCTTGGCCTCAAGATCTTGGTTTGGGGTTGTTTCCATTAGGCTTCTACCTACAAAGGTAATCCTCCCCCTGGAGGTAATGGGAGCCCTTCTTAATTCTATTCCATGCTGGCTGCCAGCTCAGCCCTCCTGGAACTGGAATTTGTGGTTCCAGAAAGTCCTAGGAGATGATGTTGCTAGGGTTTGAAGCAGCTTTACTTATGTCCATGTGGTCAGGATTTGGACCGTACTATGTAAAATGATTTTTTTTCCCAGCAGGCTCTTCTCACCTATTATTCCAAACCCAAGTGATTACCAAGAAAATGACCCCAGTATTGGGACCTAGGAGGAAAGGGAAAGTGTTCATCTCTAGTTCTTACTGAGAATGGTAGGAGGATAGTAGGTATTTTTTGACTATGTTAATGATTAAGAGGAGTTAGAAGCACAATTGTTACCCTGGAAAATACCTGTCACCATTTTCCCTACTCATCTCAGACACACAACAACTATTATTCTAGACCAGGGGTTGGGAACCTGCAGCCTCCAGGCTCCTTGTGGCCTTCTAGGTCCTTGACTTCAGACTTTTGACTGAGTCCAAGTTTTACAAAACAAATCCTTTTATTAAGGGGATTTGTTGTGTGAAGTTTGGAATCAGTGAAAGGGCCCTAGACAATTTGATTTTTTTTTAAATGTAGCCTCAGGCAGAATTTAGCTGAGCTCTTCTGCTATGGCCATTTTATTCTTCAACTTTCTAAGGATCCAATCCTCCCCAAATTACAAAGATCCATACATGTGTTTCCCTTTCCTGACTTCATTCATTCCCTCAGTGAAGAGCGAAGGGGACTTAATCTTGAGGAAAATGGGTAGAGTTCAGAAAGGGATTTGCCTTGGGTCAAAGCAGAGAAAATTAAGGGCTGAAGTTACCTTGCTTCCAGTCCCCCAGTTCTTCCAATCCTAGTTCCATCCATAAAAGGGGTGGGGAATGGTACCTCCTTGTCAGTGGAAAGAACTAGAATGAGGATAGTGGGATTTCAGGGGCAGCAACCTCTGCCTAAATACTACAGAGGAATGAGATTCAGACCCATTTCTCTGAATAAGGAGAGCCAAAGCACAGCAGTGGGGCAAGACCTGATTCCCAAGCCTGTCATGTTCCTTCACAGTGCAACTAAATGGTGTCTTGGAGAAATGGGGCCAGGAGCCTGCTCTGAAGCCCCTGAGCCTGAGGGTGGAGAAGATAGTGAAGAAGTTGTCACCACTCATCACCAGAGCCACAGTCTACCTCAAGCTCAGTGACTCTAAGTACTTAAAAGGTAAATATTGTGCAAGTCAGAAGGTTTATTTGCTAGGGAAACTAATCTAATCTCCCTTGCTTGAATGATTCTAACAAACCTATGGGGTTGAATAGACAAATTGCCATCCAATCTCCTTACAAAGTACACAGGAATTCAACTGAGATGAATTAGCAGAGAGTTTCTCCTTTCACAGTCCCTTCTGACTCTAAAAAGCTCCATCTGGCATTTCTAGACCTCTCTACTTGGAGAAACAGTGGAAGCTTAGCCTTAAATGACACGTCATGTATGTCATCCTGTATAGATTCTCTAATTGTGGCTAGATCTTATAAGACTCCCTCACTTTCTAGACTAGAAGCACTTGTTGTTTGTTCTTTAAAGAAAATTACATATCATCTACCAGTAATGCCCTTCTTTGGGGTTTATTGCAAGTGTCTCCAGGTCCAGGACTGTCTTTTGCCTTTCTTTGTATCCTTAACACAATGCTTCACAGTAGTAGACACTTAACAAATATTTCTTTGACTGACAGTGGGGGCCTCTTCCTGTGGATGAGAACATCTTTTCTGAATGATTTCAACTGTGGTTCTCAAGTGGCTGGTGAAGGTCACAAGACCCTAGCCATACATTTGTGAGGCACAAGAAATTTGGGCATGGGTTATGTATGTCCAGGACATCGGTAGGATGGAAACCTGGTATCAGAGTTTATGTAAAATTGCTTTCTCTCCCTGGTCAATTTCCCTCTGACAGAATTTGAAGAGACTCTACAGCCAGGATTTTGGAATCTCCCTCATTCATGGAGTCACACAAACAGCTCCATGATCTACTCCAATTTTGACGACTCAGATATTTTTTCAGAAGAATTAAGTGATTCATGCATGACGCTCTTACTAGGAACCAAGTGAGTTTAATTGCCCTTTTACTTTCTTCCCTGGATGGAAAAGTGCTACCATCTGCCTCACTCATAATATACAAACACTCCTCACAGAAGCTTCTCCCATTTCTGTATGCTTTTGAAGCTCAAGACCAATTGTCCTAAAGGCAATAAAGACCTGTGTCAGCATGGCCAGGCCTACAGTTTCCCTGAACATCATTTATTGTTTTCTCCAAATAACAGCCTGGGACTGCTTGCTTCTCAGGAAGGAGGGCTTGCAGCCTTGCACTGTTACAGACCTCTGCAGGGAACTCATGACTAAACCTGGCTCCGTTGGCTATGCACTGTCACACCAGCTCCTCTATTTCCTGCTTGCCAAAATGGTAAGTAACTGTTTTGTGGGCTAGGAGATTATTTCAGGATAGATAGCACCAAATTTAGACAGTGTTGACCAGAAGGCCATCCAGCAACACCATATATATGACAATGTTTTATTGGAGCCAAAATCAAAGACATGAAGGATAGGTTGTTTTTCTTTGGCACATAACCTGTTGCCCATGGCTTTTTCCCCCTGATCTTTAAGGCCCATTGCTCTCACTCATCTACAGATTTCAGATTGAAATTGTAATCTAACTCCTAATTATTTATGCCTTCACATATCAGAAAGGATCTCTGCACGATTTTTGTGACTAGTAGTAAAACAATGTCTACTTGCCTCCCTTGCCCAGCTCAATCTCTGTCAGATGCTTCTGATCCAAAATTGGAAGTGGGGACAGTTATCTCTAAGAGTTCAGGTCATCATTTCAAAACACTTTTAAGAATTCAGGAACTCACTTGGCATAGGAAGGACTCAATATTTGTACTTGATAAGAATGGAAATGAGTAGGTGAATAGATGGCATCTGGGTCTTTGGACTACTGGTCTCTCAGAGCCTGCTGTTCCAAAAGACAACGAACAGAGTAAGTCCTAGAAAGAACTATAGTTAGAGTCCCAATTACACATGTTGTAAGACTTCATGCAGAAAGAATCCTGGCAAAAGCCCTCATTTTACATACATTGACAATGTCTGAGGTCCATTTCAAAATCACACATTTTTCTCTTAACAATTGCTACTTCTTCCTGCCGCCAAAACTAAGTTCAATGCTCCCTGGTTTTCTGGTCCTTAGAAAGGATGCTCAGATGGCCTGTTCCTCCAGTCCAAATACTACATGGATATTTCGTGTGCTAACATGATGGCATTGAACTTGGAAACTGAAAAATTTGGATTCCCATTCCAGAATCACGATCTCTTCATGGAAAATAGTATGAACTGCTTTCCATTCTCCAGATAAGTGCACATAATTCTCCTGTTTTGTCTTTCTCTCTCACATACACCATTCTTTTTTTATTAATTTATTAATTTTTAATTTTCTACATTCATTTCCACAAGATTTTGAGTTCCTAATTTTCTCCCTATCTCTTCCTCCTGCCACCTGAAGATGGTATGCATTCTGATTACCCCTTCCCCCAGTCTGCCCTCCCTTCAATCATCCCTCCATCATCCCCTTCCCCCTTGCTTTCTTGTAGGGCAAGATAGACTTCTGTACCTCATTGCCTGTATATCTTATTTCCCAGTTGCATGTAAAAACAATTTTTGACATTTGTTTTTAAAACATTGATTTCTAAATCCTCTCCCTTCTCCCCTCCCAGCCTCATTGAGAAGGCAACCAATTCAATATAGATTATACATGTACATGTGCCATTCTTGATAACACTTTTGACTTTCTTTATCCACAACAATTCCCCTCTACCCTAAAATGAAGAGAATCAGAACTCTTGAGTGATTGAGGAACATCAGTCCTTGATCTTTGGGTCAGGAATAAAGTTAGCTGGAATGGTTCTTTAATTTAGAAGCCCAAATCCCATAAAAAATTTTTATCTCCTAAAAAACCTTTGACTTTATCCCACATTTATTTAAGCTCTCAATGGTGGAGGTGATGTTAACCTCAGAATTGAACTAGGTTGTACTCCCTGTTCCTACTCTTCCCTATCAGCCAGGAATTCCAGTGGCTCAATATACTCAACCCTGCTCAGGTTTGTACTGAACCCTGAGGACATAGCAGGCATAATAATGGGAATAGAGGTGGGTAAGACTGTCAAAGGCACCCAGCATGTTGAGAAGATAATTAATTTCATTTTCTTTTCCTCAGTCATGTTCTGTGGACTTTCTGGATACTCAGATTTCTACAAGCCTAGATGGCTACAGGCTATTCTTACCTGGCAGCAACCTAAGGAGGGATGCTTTGGGGAGCCTTGTGAGTAAGCTTGACTGCCTTGGGAGTAGGGAAGTTGAGGAGTTAGAGAAGATGAAAATGCAATCTGCCATGTCCCCTCAGAAGAAACTACATCAACAACTCACTGGAGATTTTTCAAAGATGAAAAACTATTTTCCCCAAACATTTGATAATATTTGATGGAGGAAACTCTTACTGAATGCTAGGAATGTACTATCACTGCTCTTAGTGTTCATGGTCTTGTTCCAAGGGGCAGAGAAGACACAATATAAAAAGAGAGGAGTGGTGCACAGCATTTGCAGGAAAGCAAGGAACTAAGCTGAAGGCTTTACAATGGGGTTTCTAAGTTGAAATCATTTGTCTTCAGGGCCCTAAAAAGGATCTGGGGGCTGGAAAGAAGGGTCTAAGAGAAGTTGGCAATAAAGGAGAATATGAAGGAAGAGGAGGCCTTATGAGAGAAGGAGCAGGAACTCTAGAATTGATGGAATAAACATAATGATAACTCACATTTATATAGCACTTGGAATAGACAGGAGAGAGAATACCCACAAACAGTACCTTCAGGTTCAAGAAGTTTCCTACAACAGGATGGAGTTGTTGGAAATGAGGGTGGAGGAAGGCAAGAGATATTTGTAAAAATTCATGTTAAAGAATTTCACCTGATGTTCCTCTCTATTTTTTTCTGTCCTCAGATGACAACAGAAAACAATTACCCAGAGCTGGCAAAGACCAACAACAATCATTAAGAAGAGTTAAGAGGAGAGACAAAGGATTTTCAGGTAAAGCCATCAAAAGCTAATAGGATGTCTTTCCAGCACCTAGAAGACAAGTGAGAAGAGCCTGGTACTATACTTAGTCACCTCTCCCCTCACACACATTATACTATGCAGAGATACCCTATATTTTCCTAACAGAAATACATGACAACTTAATAGGCATAAATTGCATTTGCTCTTCTGAAAATGTCCATTTTAATTACATTCTTCAGGAAAAAAAAAACCATTTCCAGGGAAGAGCCCTGGCTTCCTTCATTCATGTCATGTGGTCTAGAAGACTAAAAGGAAATGTTAATTTGGGGATCTAGAATGAAAAAGTGGGCTAGTGGCAAAGAAGAGAACAGTTGTGATATCAGAGTTGATAGAAACAGTTGATGCAGTTTCTTACTTTCCATATTTTAGAAGGAACTTGGTTCATTTATTTTTCTTTTCTTAAGAATTCCTCCCTAAGTTTAAGGTGCAAGCAGAGAGCAAGATCGATCCTTTCTTCTTCTGGGTATTCTCCTACCATGTCAGTGTGTATTTTACTCTCAGTTACCGAGGGTGTGATTAGCCAAACCCTTCCATTCTCCCCTTCTCTCTTTTGGTCATTTAACTTCTCATCTGCATCTCCTCCTGCAAGTGGTGATAAGAAAGGAAACCCAAACAATTTTATAGGTTTTAGCAAGTCTTATCAGGCAAGGAGGAAGCCATCACAAGGCCTTGAGATTTTTCTTTATCAGTGCCAGTGCCTGCCAGATAGTGATGATCAATTAAGAATTCTTCCCACATGCTGGAAAGAAATGACCTTATGTAGTTGTTAGAGGAAGCTATTTCTTTAAGGCAGTCTAGTGATTCTGCAAGGTCAGAGGGGTTAGCAAACAGAGCCAAAAGCAGAACATTTCAAGACCATGCATCTTGCAATGAGAGGAAACAGTCATCGCTCACTCATATTTTCCTAGGGATATTGTTAGAAGGAATAAAACACTGTGGTTGATACCATTTGAGATGTTTAAAAACTCCCCTTAATCATTTTAAGGGATTAACACATGAGCTAAAGGTTTATGCTGAAAGCCAAAAAAGTAAGTGATGACATCAGAGTGAAAATGTGGCAACCTCAGCAGCAATAAAAAGCATTTCTGATGGGCAGCCTAACAACATTCTTTCTCCCCAGATGGGTGTTCTTCCCACAATACAGCTGTGGCAGTTGCATCCTTGGGTGGCTTCCTTTATCACTCTGCAGAACATTCACCAACCATCACCAAGCTTCATTAATGCCTCACAACAAGCAAGCAGCATCTCAAAGGGATGAAAATGAAACATAGCCCTTTTGGTAATGCCTCCCCTTAGGTCCTGAGATTACATAAATTCACAAGGAGACCAATGGAAAAGTACAGGCAGACAAGCTAGACAAAACCAATGTAATTGAAAATTGGGATTAGCAGAGCTAGCAGAAAGATAAAAGTAACAGTATTATCTATATCTAGCAAACCATATCCCTGACTGGTCTGTAGAAATAACGAATTTTTTTTAATTTAACCAACATTAGGTATCTCTTATGTGCAGACAATGGTGCAAGGTGCTCAGGGCAAAACAATGATGAAAAAATAGTGCTTGTCTCATGGAGTTTACAATCAAAGTGCCTCTTCCTACCTCCTCCTAATATTACAGTCCTGTAAAGGTGAATTCTACAGGGTGTCCCTAAAGTCTGGACACATAGGAAATCTCATTAACATCTCATTAACTGTTTCACCAAAGACTCTGTGTTGTTCAGTGACTTCTTTTTTTCTGGGGTAAGCTAAAGGAGAAGGTGTAGTCAACGAAAATCACAGATGCAACACACTTGATTGAATGCATAAAGAGTGAAAGTGCTAAAATTGGCAGCAATATGGAGTTATTGCATCAACTTCTCATGAGACTTGCAAAGTGCATCAACCTTTGCATCACAAATGATGGAAATCATATTGAAGATGTTACTTGTTAATATTCCAATTAAATAAAATGTTGTTGAAAATTTCATTCATTTCATTTCTTGAAAATATGCACTTTTGCCTATGTGTCCAGACTTTAGGAACACCCTGTAGTTATCCAATGCCAGGAAACTCCACAATTTCCATTTATTTTATTCAGGAGCAAAGACAGATATGGCAAGCAGATAGACTTTCTAGGAATAAAATACCACAATGCTCAGAATTTGAAACAATATCTTTTCACAGCACATGCCTACTGGGGAAGCCCACAAAAACATTTCCTTCCCAGTCCCTTTGATTCCCTAATTAATAGCATCTATAGAATATAAATGCTATAAGAGTAGAAAATGTTTCAATTTTAGTCTTTCTTCTCCAGAACCTATTAAGTGTCTGGGATATAGGAGCTTAATAAGTGCTTGTTGATTATTATATGATCTCATTTCTAATTTGATGATTCACAATGCTCACAAATAAAGGCCTTGTTGCTTCAATTGCCTTACCGGGTCATTACTACGTGTCCTTGATAATTCTTTAGAGTTCTTTTTGAGTGGCCCAGATGTGATTTGACAGTCTTCCAGAGCTCAGTCCCTACCAATGCCATAGCATGCTGTGTAGCCACCTTTATGGAAATTCAGCTTCATAAAAGCTCTCGTCTACCCTAACAAACTTAGACTGGTATTGAAATAGTACATGTATTCTTTCTTATATTTTAGGCCACAAGTGGAAACTTATACGCTTTCCAAAGTGACAGGTGGAACAGTCCTGTTACTAATGGAAGCATCCTCTAGTTTTAAATTCAAGGCCAGATATGTAGAAATTATCTAAACTTCTGTGGATGAAGCTCTCAAATCTACAGTCACTTACGGACACAACTGTAGAAGCCACAGCATGTGGCTTCTCATGTGCTGTCCATGGTACTCTGAAGGCAGAACAAGTATCAAATATGTCTAAGAACCAGATTCCAGAGTTACAGCTAGAAGGGACTTTTCAGGGTCAGCTAATATATCTAATTTCCTTTAGGAAATTTCACACCTAAGTCACTCCAGAAAGGGAAGTTATCCTACATTTACTGTTTTCTATAGATGATTCCACAACCCCTCTATGGACTAGTTTCTAGATTACATCTATTCTTTCCTCATCCTTATCCTTCCTGCAAGGAACCTCCCTCCTCCCCCTGCCCCAAATATATCACTAGATAAAAATGGCCAGCCAATTACTTCTGTATGACAAATCACTTAGATTTGGTATTGGAGGACTTGGCTTAAATTCCAGTACCTGTTTGACCTCAAGAATAGCACTTAATCTCACTGGGTCTCAGCTTGCTTCTGTGTTAAATGAGGAGGGGCTCCATTTGATAATTCCTGAGATTTTTCTGGTCATTGTGAGAAAAATGGACCTATCTCAAAAGCCAGGAGGCAGTTTCTTGGATCACAGGGCCAAAAAGGAGCCCAGTAACCCTTGAGCAACTGTTTGTATCTGCCTGATGGGATCTAGATTGTTGTTCATGTTTATTTCTCCTGTGAGAATATGCATTCACTGATCATGGATAAATTCCATGTGTTCTCCATGAGAGAGAACAAAGTTTTGTCATCTCCTTAGCAACTTGAAGGGAAGATTTCTCTACTATGGACTCTTCTTTCTGTGGCTGCACTAAACACAAGCCTTCTGAGATTTCAGGTCAACAGCATTAGTGGAGATTGAGTTGAGCTGTGTTTCAGCTGCTGCTGGAGTACTGGCTATGAAAGTTGGAAGGAAGGAGGTGGATCTAAGTTCTCATTGGACAAGGGATTGGACTAGATGACTTCTAGGTCAATCTTTCATCAGTGAAGTGCCTATGGGCCAGGCATTGGGAAGGTAAATAGACAAAAACAAAGCAGTCCCTGCCCTCAAGGACCTCACATTATATGAAGGGGTGGGCAGGCTAAAGGGGAGGGAAACTGTTAAGTATACAAGTAAACATAAAATACATATAAAACAATTTCAGTGGGGCACTACCAATTGAGAGGATCAGAATAAGACTTATTTAGGAAATGATAGCTGAACTGAGGCTCCTAGGAACCCTACAAGGCAGAGACCCTGGAGAGGTTCTATTTTGTATCTCTAGGGTTTAGGTACATCATAAATGGAGAACAAATGCTTAGCTATGATTAGCTTAATAAATGTTAGCTATTATTATTGTGACATCAGAGATACATGCTGTGTTTGTGAGTAGGGGTAATAAGAGGGCCACATAGAAGACTGCAGGAATTAGTAAGACCTGCTCACCTCACCCCATCGCAGGCTGAACAGTGTCTATCAGTGTTTGCTTAAAGTTTATCCAGGGGTGGGGAACCTGCTGCCCGGAGGCCACAAGTTTGGCTGAATCCCAACTTCACGGAACAAATCCCCTTAATAAAAGGATTTGTTCCGTAAAACTTGGACTCAGACAAAAGACCTCACACATGGACCTAGAAGGCCACATGTGACCTCCAGGGCTCTGGCTCCCCAGCCTTAGTACAGTCTGAAGGCATCAATGTAATAACTGAAGATTCTGCAGTTGAGGACTGAGAGAATACGCCATCGGTTCCTTTCATTCCTCAATTTATTCAATATTAATAATTAATTTAATTCAATAGTAACCAATGAAAAGAAGGACAAAATAACTTGTCATGTAAAAATACCAATTTCATTCTCTGTCTTCAAAAAAGCAACTTACCACAGGTGCCAGAACTTTAAGTTAACATAAAAAACTGGTCTGTATAAAAGTGACCTATTATGGCCTCAATTTTCCCACAGGAATGAATAAATTACAGGAAGGCTGAGATTTGCAAGTTTCCCACTAGCCCTTAAAGGCTGGTTGTCCTTTCCATCCACAGATAGGACTTTAGGAATGGATTACATTTCATTTCACCATGATTCAAATCATGATAAGAATAGTTCTCCAGCTGCTCTTTTCCCCAGGATAGCTGAAGTCCCTTTGGCACTGCTATATCCCCACAGAGGACACGGGCATCTCACTGGACAAGCAGACACAGACAGGCAGGGGGAAGAGGCCAGAGGCCCTGCCCTGAGAGGTAAAGCTTTATCTGGAAGTGTACTATTGCTCTGGCTGAGGGCTGTGGTGCAGCATGGCACTTAATGGGCAGGCAGGCTAGGAGACTGAGGCACAGGTATCCCAGCTCCTCTGACCAAAGAGAGGGGCCAGGGCTGGGGCTGGGATTGAGCTTCCAAGAGACACCCTGGTATGTTGTCTTTGTCTGGTTCTCATTTTCTGTCTTAGCAAGGTTTCCTCCATACCAGCTCTCCCTGGAAAAACCCACAAGCAGAACTGAACTTCCAGGATGGACAAAGGCCACTTCTCATTGTTTTGAGTCCTTAATGCTGAGTGTGTGGTCTCCTTGTTGCTCCTTCTCTAAGGAATGCAGCTCCCCATTTATTTCCTGCAATGGGTGGTAAGCATACTCTCCATCCAGGTGCCTCCTGGATGCTCTGGAGCCAAGGACAAAAGTCACATTAGCAGCAGCACTGAGTAGCAGCAAGAGAGCCAGGGCCAACGTGAGAGACAGCCAGGCTGGCCTAAAGGGACAAAAGAGAGATCAAGAGAATGGTTACAGGAGCCCCTCTCCCTTTCTTCATTTGATTTTTCTCCTCCTGAGTGTGAAACATAAACAGAAGGTCAGCTTTCCATGTAGGCTCTGGGTTCAACTTTGCCTCCTGGGTCCCTAAGTCAGACAGGCCAGATAGGGAATTACAAATTTCGCCCTCTGAAGCAGGGAACCAGCTTCCCTACACTGCTGAATAAGACAACAGTCTTGGGCCCAACCCTTCCTAAGCCAGGCTTGTCAATCAGGTTCTATGCACCAAGGAATTTGGAAATGGATGCCTCCCACTTGAAACAGTCAGCCCCCTCCTAGTCTTTTCATTTTGAAGAGCTGAACGGAGGTGTCCCACAATCTGTCAGCCCAGGACTCTGGGTCATCAGTAGACCTCATGGCATTGCCTACAGGTCTGTGCTTCTTTCCAGTGTCATATCCTCATGGGCTCTTGCCTGGATTCTGAAGAGGCCTTGAAGGAAAATCACTGACACTGCACACAGGCTTGTGGTGTCCCACTGGGAAAGGACTGACTGTTCTTGGCCAGGAGTCAGGAGAAAACATACAACCTATGAAACCTTCCTTTTCCCTCCTCAGAAACCCTAGTGGTGCACAGCTGCTACCACCCTGGGCTTCCAGGTCTAGGGATTGGCAGAGAAGGTGCCCACTCATCCACTGCTTCTATAAAAGTAAACTCTTTTTTAACCAGACTTGTGATTTCATCTACATGGGGAACTCACAGTAAGAAGATGCCCTCCACCAATGTAGATCAGCATCTTGCCTGGGGCACTAAGAGATTAAATGCCCTGCCCAGAGGGACAGAGCCAATATGTGTCAGAGGCCAGACTTGAAACTAGGTCATGCTGACATGAAAGCCAGCTCTGTCTACTACACAATAGCTACCTCTATAAGCCAATCCACTTTCTAGGTGGATTTATATTCCCAGCTACCAGGAAGGCTGAGGCTGACAGAGCTCTGGAGCTTCAGAGTTCTAAGCCAATGGAGTGCCCACTCTAAGTCTGGCATTACTATGGTGGGCCCCTGAGGCCAGGAGGCCCTGACATTGCCTATGGAGAGGTGAACCAGTCCCAAGCTGTGAATGGAGCAAGACAAAGCTCCTGTGCCAATGGGAGTGGGCCCAGGTCTCTGAGTAACTCCAGCCTTGGCAAGATATGGAGATACAGTCTTAAAAAGTAAATAAAAGCCAACGTACTTTGTGAAGTAGGGGTGTTCTTCATTCCTTTTCGGTACCATGGATGGTGCAAGACACTTGCCAACTGTGAAATATTCCCCCATCCCCAAAGAGAAGTTTAGAGGCACGGGAAGGCTGGCCTTCCCTCCATCATTACCCCTCCCCCTCCAACTCTAGAGAAAGCTGTACCTTGGGAGAGGATGTCCTGTACAGTAGAGGTGAGGTTGCAGTTGCCAGTCTTGGGGTCACAGGGACATGAGCTCTCACATGTGCAAGCATACTGGCAACTTGGGCCATACCAACCTAAGGGACACACTGAAGAGAGGGAGGGAGAGAATAAAGATCGCAGCACAGATATCAATATCCATCTTTCTTCACATCAGTATCCCAAGCTGCTTCCTTTATTCTCCAAGTCAGTAAACAACAAGGGCTAAGAAAAATACTCCAGGGTTCTACTACTGCTAAATAGAGAGGAGGGTGGAGAGTGAAGACCAGGCAGAAATGAATGTAGCTAGGCATCAACACATTCCCTTTACATTTCTTTAAACCAATTTTTAGCAGTCTCTCAGAAGGTTTAAGTAAGAGACCATGTGGTGCTGTCACCATTGTATCTCTTGGGGTTTCCCAAGGTCCTTTCTTCAAGGTCCTAGGCAATTCCTCCTGCTTCAAGAGGTTTGAGGCTGAAGTCTTTCCTTACCTTCAGCACAGGTATCTCCTTGGAAGCCAGGAAGGCAGGTACAGGTCCCATGAATAGGGTCACAAGCAGCTCCATTCTGGCACTGGCACTTCTGAGCACAACTGACCCCAAAACTGCCATTTGCACATGCTAGGGCAGAGAGTAAGTTAGGGAATGCCTTGGAGTGAGCCCAGATTGCCCAATGCCCAGGCTTGCTTACCGCAGGATGCTCAGGGACAGGTTAGTTTTAGCCTAAGGCAAACCAGTAGAGGAGGAGGAGGAACAGAAACTCTACCCCACCCCTGAATATCCCCCAAAGGGCAGCTGCACTCTCCCCATACCCTAGGGTTAGATGATGTGTGACATGGGCAACATTTCCCCTGAAATCCATAAAGCCGTCTAAGGATCACCACACTACAGCTCTCATGGATGAAGGGATGGGCTGATTTCATGTGGTTGCTGTTACCTTGACTGCAGGTACTGCCTATCCATCCAGCATCACAGAGGCATCCAGCTAGAGAAACAAGACAAACCTGTCAATCACAGGAGCTGGCAGGCTCTGACTCATACAAGACCAGGTTTAGAGCCTCACAATTCCTGAACTGTTGGAAGGCTCAATGAGAACTAAAGAACAGTGGGAGTGAGAGTGGGTACCTGGAAGCATAATTGTGACTGCCTCTTCCTTGACTTTCTGAACTTTAGGGTAGCAGAGACAGGTGCCTCCCAGAGAACTGCTTTCCCTACTCATGCCACTTACTCTCAGTGCAGAGCCCATGTAGGCTACAGTTGGAGGGGCCACAGTCCAGAATGTTGCAGTCATCTCCTCCCCAGAAGTTCCCAGTACAATGGCAGATTCCCTCCACACAGGTCCCATGACCATTGCAGTCCGGTGGATTGCAGCGTGGCTCATGAACACACACGACTGTAGAGATACGGCGGGGACAGCGCCACATGTTATCATCCTTGCTGGAGAGAAGAGGAATCCCATGAAACAGGATCACAGCAGTCAGAGAAGTTCCCCCTTCATTTGGAACATATCTCCTCACCATATCAATCCTTGGCTAATTCTTGGCAGCAGGGGGAAAAGAAAGCCTCATCAGACCTGCAAAGCCCAAACCCCTGCAGCAGTGCTACTCTTAGGTTAATTGCCCAGGCTCAGCTATGACATTCTCAAGACAAGTGGGTCCCAGTTCCAAAGCAGGGACCCTTGTTTAGGTAGTATCATTCGGTGGAGCCTAGGGGGCATAAACTAACCTGTGTGGAATCAATGAGAACCCAGGATCTCTTGCCTGCTCACCAATGATCTGATGGGTAACTCGCCAAGGTTCCATTGACAACAAATGTGGCTGAACCTCCACCATCCAGGTTAATCGCATTCACCACTCCGTGCTCTTTTAGGAACTCAGCCATCTCCCACAGGTTAATGCTACAGCATGAGGCCCAGAGGTGGAAAGAGTGAGAATATGAAGGAATCATTCTTTGGAAATGTGGGCAATAAGAGTGGAGATAGACAAGGGTTTAGGGGTCCTGTTCCCTGGGAAAGACTGACCCTTTGGAAGAGAACTAGGTGTTTCAGAATGACCTTTCGGCAGCCCCAAGGAAAAGAACATAGTTACATAAAAGGGCTATGGTTTTGGCTGTGAATGAGGTTAAGGAAGGGCAGACCCTCCAACCACTGAGATGGGGGCAAGCAAAACCCATAGGCAACCAGACTCCCACCACTCCCAGGATCCTGCTTACCCCCGTTGCTGGGTCTGTCCATCTGCATGGAACAGTACCAGCCGGCCCTCTCTGTCATGTCCCACAGCTGTCCGAGCTGATATCACATTCACAAACTTGTTAAAAGAGCCTGCATGAGATGGTACCCATATGTTCAATTATTTTTTTTTCTCCTCTAGAAAAATGGCAAACTCATGCATGTTCCCCTTTACTAAGCCCCCAACTGCAAATTACTGAAGGTAATCTCCCCTCCAAAACTCCACCTGTTTCCTGGGTCTTGTCGCATTCAGTCTCTTCACTTTCATTAATGTAGACACGTCCATCTCTGAGCAGCCACACTACCCCACTCACCAGCTGCACAAATGGATTCTTTGTGTCCAGCACCTCTTCCTCGGACAGGTACCTGGAACAACCCCCACCACCACAGAGTGGGAGAGTAAAAGCTCTCTCCACCAACCAAAGCAACTATTCCTTAGGAGGAATAACTCTTGGATGGGATCACAACCCTAGTTCAGGCTGCCAGCTTTATCCTTCTGCTTTAGGGAGGCAGAGAGGACATAGAGGGAATGGGCAGAACGCAGCAGCCATAGCTTGAAGCTCTCTGGTGTCATGTTCTGTTTCTCCATTGGGTGAGGACATAGACATCTTGGGGGGTAGGAGGCAGGCAGGGTGACTTTAGGGATGCCATAATCAGTCTCTGCCCTCCATTTCAGGAGGGGTTTATTTGCCCTCGTTTATTTCTCTCCCCAAAGCGAGGTCCCTCTACCTCCAAATGAAGCCTGCCACCCCGTAGGCCCAGTTCCCTGTGCCCTCACCCTGTGACCAGGGTCCCATCCTGGCGGATCCCGAACTGGGCATTCTGCAGCCCCCCAGAGCTGCTCACTTGGTACCCGTTGCTCACTATATTCCCCAGGCATTCTCCTGTGTTCATGCGGAAGAAGCCGCCGTTTTGGGCCACTATGCAGCCAGCCGTCCTGGCGGTCTCCTCTACGGTCACCAGTTTCCTGGCAGCGCAGCCCCCGGGTCCCCCGGGCTCTAGTACGGAGAAGCTACGCAGGGGGGACGCGGCTACAGTCAGGTGGCCAGACACGGCCCGGTTCGAGCCGTTTCTAGAATCCGGGAAGTAGGAGACAAAGCGGCGGACGACGGGACCCGGACCGGGGCGAGCCGGGGCAGGCGGGGGCCAGCTCTCGTGAGCACGGGTCCCGTTTCGGACCGGCCGGCAGTCCCGAGGCAGACGCGTCCGCAGCCCGGAATAGGGAAGCAGCAGGTCATCGTTCAGGGAATCCCTGCAGGGACAGGACGGGGTCACAGGAGGAGCCTGAGGGGGCGGGACGCCCGCGGACAAAGACTCCTCGGAGAAGAGAGGACACCCGAGGCAGGGGTGGCAGGGGACCGAGCGCGAGAGAAGCCGGCAGACGCGGAAGCGGGGCCGAGGCCCCCGGGTTCATTTGTCCCCAAGGAGTAAATCAAGACCCCGGCACCGCCCTTCCCCCCGGGGCAACGGCACTCACCCGGAACTCAGCCCAAGACTCGGGGGCGCCGCCAGGAGCCAGCCCAGCAGCACCAGAAAAGAGTGAAGCGGCCGACCTAAGGAGGCCGCCATGCTGGACTGTGGCCATCGGTCACATGAGGAGAGCCCACGTGACATCACCTCCCGGCCCGGCGTCTCGTAGACTACCTCAGGTGTGGAGGGGTGGAGCCGGGCCTCGGGCTCGCCCCGCCTTCCTCTCGTAGATCTCGCGAGATGTCAGTCAGCAAATGGGATTTGGCAAGTTTGCGCGTGGGTGACATGTCTACAAGGCTCCCAGTCCGTCGGTCAGCAAGCGTTTTTACGTAGAGTTAAAAGCAATGGGAGACAAGAGGAAAAAGCCCCAAACAGTCCGTGTCCTCGAGGAGCTCACGTTGTACCCTCGAGGAATTCACGTTGTACCCGGGTAGACAAGAGATACGTAAATCAGCGCATGCGAGAGAAAGGCAGAGGCGATGAAAGCAACGCGTAAATGCCCGTGTCACGCAAAGGTCGGGCGGGGCCTGCGAGGTCATCCCTGGAAAGCTCAGCCGCCACTGGAGTCCGGCCCCAAGTGTGCGGACACCGCCTTCCCCGCCTTCCCCGCCGCTCTTACCCGCCTCATCACTTCTGCCAACCTCATGCCAGCCAAACCAGCCGTTCTCAAAAGAACCGACAGGCCTGGCCACCTGTGGCCTCCTGGCTTTGGCCCGAAGCCTTTGCGCGCTCCCCCCATCCCCCCACGTGCCTGAGCCACGTTCCTTGAGCTGCCCAGCGTTTCAGATTCCTTCTCTTCTTCCGAGGCTCAACCCCGGGGTCATTTCCTCCGTAAAGTTTTTTTGACCTGTGCCGTACGATCCCTCGCAACCGCAGTTTTATTCCCCTCCCCCCAAGTTGAAGTGTCAGCCGTCTGTGGGACGCATTCGTGGAGAATGATTACACACACACACACCCCTTTTGTATTTTTTTTCTATTCTGTGAAATACCAGAATAGGTATTATAATTGTCCTAAAAGACTGTCAATTTAGGATAAGAATTTTGGAGGCTGGTATGTAGTTTAATGGTTGCCATTTATTTTTTAAGAAAGTTGTCTTTGCTCCACTGAAGAGAGATCTTGGTTCTTGTTTTGTTTTTCCCAGGTACATACTGGTTTGATGACTGGAAGCTCACCAAATCTTTTGACTCCAATAAGTACTTAGAGCTTTGTTGAAAGTACTCACTGCCCACCTTTTATTAGTTTGTTGTTTCAGTAATCTTCTTGTGATTTTCAAAGGTAGAATACAATGGTTTGCGTTAGGCATAGATTCTGGGACTTTTGGACAAAGGTGGAAACCAGTGACTTAATTTGGAGAAAGAAGACTTTAACGTCAGAATTAAAGATCACAAAGACCTCTCATTTTTAATACCACTATCATGTGCCATTCCTCAAACTTACATCATAGGATCATAGATCTTGAGCTAGAAGTGATATTGGAAGTCATCCAATCCATCGCCTTCATTTTGAGACACGGAAATTGGGGGGCGGGGAGGGGAGGCAAAGGACAGGTCATGGTAAATGGTAAGCAACTGAGGTGGGATCTGAACCTGTCTTCTAACTCCAGAGCTAGCATCCTTTCTCCTAAAGAAAGCTTCCTGTTTTGCCTGCTACTTTCTTACTGAATGAAGCCTAATATCACCAAGATAGGAAGTGCTTGTTAGGTAATCATATTTACAGATTTCAAAGATGAGGAACTTCCTATCCCATCCTGAGTATCAAATTGCAGGACAGTGGAGAGAAAATACAATTTTAGATTACTTTTTATCCTAGGACATTATAAATCAAAACGTTGGTGACAATCTATATTTATCATATTAAATTTCCTTTTAATTCACTTTCATGTTAGGATTGAAGTTCTTCTGGCATATTTATAGTTTCCAAACCACAGGTTTAGTTATAATTCAACTTTGTTTAGAACAACTTGTGAGTTTAGGTTTCTTCTTTTAGAGGACATTCCCCCCCCCCCCCAAATAACTTAAGCTTTCATCATTCATTACTTTTACCCTGTGGTGAAAACCTGATGTATCCCTGGCTTGAAGGTATTATCAAAATTTTACATTAATTGGTTGGTGTTCAGCCCAATTTTACCCAACGTTAAATGCCCATCTAGTCAAATTTTAATTTTCAGTCTAAACATGAAAAAAATCCTTGGATTACATGCAAATGCTATGTGTATGTTAGATTCTGACCTACTGATTTCCCAGAAGTCAACAAGATCAAGAATTAGTCGAGTCAATCAGATAAATTGTCAAGAGCATTTCTCTTGGTTCTGCTGCTTTGAGAGGCATATGAAAGAGTTAAGAGATCTATAAAGATGATTAAAAGCATAGAGAATAACATCTCAAGTATAAGGATAAAAAAATCCTGGGATTTATTCAACTTAGAAGTAAATGGCGTTTTAGTTTTGATTCTCAGTTATAGCAGATGACCAACTATTTTTCATCTTGCAGTACATCTGGAGGGTGGCAGGATTTAAATTAGAACTAAGGAAGGTAATGAAATCTAAGGAGGTCACTTACTAAAGAATGACTTTTTATGTGTGACCAGTCCCAGGGATGGCACATGGACACATTCTGTGGCTCCTGCATGGTCCATAGGAGACAATAGGTTTGAGAACTTCAGCCCAAAGGAATTCAGATGTACTTTCATTATATTTGGATTTGAATTTAGTACTAGAAGATGCATTCTTGAGTAAAAGTGCTATTCCTGGAGTATTATCATCAGAGAAGCTTAAATTTCCCACACTGGAAATAACAAGAATTGACACCTAAATATACTTTCACATCTCGCTATGGAATTTGTATTTGTAGATTCTGAAAGCACAGGCCTTTTCCAAATTTCTGCCTGCATCCTAAATAATAGGGAAAAAACCCCACACTTTTAATTGAATGCAAATATAATTTATTAGTCTAGACATATGCCTCTATAAAACTGATTTTCCCTAAAGATAGCTACACAGATTGTGGAAGCAGAAGAGCTAAGTTGTGGAAGAATATTAAATAATACTTAGGCTCCCCAAAAGGGAGCAGAGTATAAAGAAGTCTTTAATAGTCTATGCTTGGTAAGTTCATTGAGATAAGAGTCCTTATTTGTGGGCATTGTGAATAATCACTTATAATTTAAGATCAGGTACCACTAATTATGAAAAGGGCTGTGAGATGGAAATGTTGGGGGAAGGCTACCTCAGTAAGTGAGTACTTTTAACTATCTTCACTGTGGTATCCTATTTCTGGTATTTACCACATTTACCTATTTACCAACCATATGTAATATCTTCTAGTCTGTGATAGGTGGGGAGTTGTAAAACCTAAAAATCCCCAACCTCAGAGTTTCCTGGCATGGGATGACTGAAATTTATCTTTCCAGGGGTATTACATTAGGAGGAGTTAAGAAAAGAAACTTTTAGTGTAAGATCTCATCCTTGTATCTCCCCTAGCAACCACAATTGAGACCACAGTTCTCTGCACATAAAAGGTGCTTAATATTGATTGAATCCAACTGAGTTTGATTATTCCTAGGGACCATTCATGGAATCATTTTACTGGATACAATTAACACTATTATTCTGCTCCTTCCTCTATCGTAACTGGCCTTGATTTAGAAAATAACACAAGGTTTCCCTGATCGGCTGCCTGTACTTTGTAGATCTCTCCCCTAACATATGTAAACTCAGGATGCAAGGGAACAAAAAAGATTATCAGGTACAGAGTTATTCTTAGTTGCTGGTTGGTTGTTGTAAGGCATTAATGAGGCTTGTTGATGGTTGGCAAATTATCCAAAAAGTAATAAAGAAAGCCACCCAAGGAAGCAACTGCTGCTGCTGTATTGACGGAAGAACACCAGCCTAGGGAGAAATAATCTTGTTAGACTACACATCAGATAAGCTTTTCATTGCGCTTCAGTACTATGGGCTTAGTTTACCTAGAGTTGAGCAAAACTCTTGACAAAATATTTCACACTATTCTTGTAGAAAACGGAGTGGTATGGATTAGACAATAATATAATCAGATGGATTCGGAACTTGCTTGATGGTAGACTCAAAGAGCATTTGCAAATAGTTCAATTCAAGGGTGTGCCGGAGCCAATTCACCCAACTTGGAAGAGCTGAGAGTTACCATAGTTTCACACTGATGTAATCACTCATTTATTCAGCTTCAGGTATGGACGTTTAACTTCATGTGGTAATGTCTCATTTTATTTAGAAGGGTTTTTCGTCTTCAACTGTGCAAATACATGTCTTTTTTCATTTGAACAATTTCCCTAGGATATGATGGAGCCAAGGCTGGTCTCCCATTTTACATAAGCTAAGAGGAAGCTGGAGTCCACACTCATGCAGAAATGGAAAAAATGGAGATTGTCTTGCTCCTCTGTCCCAATCCTACATCCTTTCTTTTGTTTCCACAATACTAAATGAACTTATGTGTTTAAAAGAAGCAAGAAATTAAGGGTCCTGATGCAAGAGGGCAAATGTGACCTCACAGATATTCATGAGACTTGGTAGGTTTAAACATTTGACTAGACTATGTCTAAAATGAATATACTGTTTTAAAAAAGAAACAGAAGTAAAGAAGGGGTAGCATTGCATATTAATAATATATACTCATGTGAAAAAATCCAGAAACTGGAGGGTAAAAAAGCAGGATGGAGAATATTTGGGTGGAAGTCAAAGGATGGAAAAAATGGAAGAAATTTTTGTTATTTGAATATGCTATGGTCTATCTGGACATAAAAAGGACATGGGTAAGGAGTTTGAGGAATAGATCACAAACCTGGCACAGAGTTATCATAAAATGATAAGAAGCTTCAATCATCCAGACATATGCTGGAGCTATCATGCTATGCAAAGAAGAGCAGCTAACAATGTCTTGACTTTCCTGATTGATAATTTCATCCTTCACAAGATAGAGGAGCCATGAGGAGAAATTCTGTTCTGGATCTTATTTTCACTAATGGAGAGGAAGTGGTTGCTGGGGTGGAAACAATGGGAGTATTAGGGTAAATCACCACTCTATCTCAGAGTTTGTAATCAAGGAGAAGAAATCTAGGCATAGTCTGACACTGCCCTAAGTATTAGAAAAACAGTTTTCAAAGGGTTCAGAAAAAATGATAGGTAAGATCCCATGGAGCAAAATGCTTCCAGAGAAGTTAATCAAGGAGGAATGAGAGATGCTCAAGAATGAAATTCTGAAATTATGAAGGAAAACCATCGCTGTCAGTAATATTTGAAAGACCATGGAAAATGGGAAATGTACCACATGGTTGGAAAAGAACAAATATTTTCCCACTTTAAAAAAAAATAAACAGAATTTGCAGACTTTAGCCCAGTGAATTTTACTTGATTCTTGGGAATATTCTCAAATGGATCACTAAAGAGAGGGTTACAAAACCTCTAGAAAGGGATTACAAAAAACTGGTTTGTC
Source organism: Trichosurus vulpecula (assembly GCF_011100635.1). NCBI lineage: Eukaryota > Metazoa > Chordata > Mammalia > Diprotodontia > Phalangeridae > Trichosurus > Trichosurus vulpecula. The sequence goes on along the minus strand of NC_050581.1, from coordinate 56,610,150 downwards.
TTTGTCAAGAACAGGTCACCCCAGACTATCCTCATTTCCTTTTTTGATAGGATTATTAAATTAATAGATGAAGGGAAGGCTATGGCCTTAGTTTACCTGGAGTTTAGCTAAGCTTTTGTCAAAATATTTCATACTATTCTTAAAGAGAATGGAGTGATATGGATTAGACAATGATATAATTAGATGGATTCAGAACTGACTGGGTGGCAGACTCAAAGAATATTTGTCAATAGTTCAATGTGAGGGCATACTGGAGCCAATTTTCACCAACTTGGAAGTGCTGGTTGTTAAATTTTCATTGTAAGCATTTATAACGCAGAAATGTGCAATCAGTATAAGTCAGAGCTTAATGTTGATTATTTAGACTTAAGAAAATGTTAATGATGCAGATTAAACTTAAAAGTATGTGAATCCATTTTTTTCCTTGAAAGCCTGATTGTTAAACATTTACCAGCACACCCTTGGTTCAATGTCACCATAGCAGAAGGTTTCTAGCGCAGTACTCCAGTTATCTGTGTTTGAGCTTATGCTGTTTAATATTTTTATTAATGACTTCAATAAAGAAATAGAAAGTATACTCCAAGTATTTAGGAATGACCCCAAAGTGAGATGGATGGTGGAGTTGGGATCCAAAAGGTTCTTGACAGTTTAGAGCATTGGGCTAAATCTAATAAGATGAAATTCAATAAGGAGTAAATGTAAAGTTTTGCACTTGGGTAAAAAAAAATCAACTTCAGTAATACAATATGGGGACAATGTGGTTAGATAGCAGGAAAGGATCTGGGTGTTTTAGTGGACTGCAAGCTCAGTATGAGTCAGAAGCAGGATGTGGCAGCCCAAAAAGCTAATGCAGTCTTGGGCAGCATTAGGAGGGGCAGAGCTTCCTGGAATACAGAATCCCGCTGAAACTTGCCCTTTTCAGAACTTGTTTGGAGTAATATATTCAGCTCTGAGTAACAGAGTTTAAGAAGGACATTGATTATTTGGAGAGTATCCAGAGAAGCCCAACCAGAATGGTGAAGGGCCTAACTCCATGACCCATGAGGATAGGCTTAAAGAACTGAGCATGCTTAGCCTAGAGAAAAGAAGAATTGGGATGGAGGATATGCTGTCTGTCATATCTGTTTGAAGGACTGTGATATGCAGGAGGGAAAAGACTTGTTCTGCTTGACCCCAGAGGGCAGAACTAGGAGCATTGGATGGAAGTTTCAAAGGGGCAAATGTAGGCTTGACATCAAGAAAAACTTCATCACAAGCTGGTGGATCACCCCTCCTTGGAAGTCTTTAAGCACAGACTAGACTACCACTTGTCAGGTATATTTAAACAGAGATTCTTTGATGTAGGGATGGACTAGATGGCCAACAAGGACTGAGGTCTTAAAAAGGTCTAGATTTGGTTCGTTTTTTTTAGCTGATCTGACCACTAAAAGCAATAGTCTTTCTTAAAGAGATTCTGACTAGGACAACCAAACAGGGCTCTACCTTGCTCTTTGCTTGAACCTAAAACCTGAAAATAAATTGCCAAAAAAGAAAAAAAAAAACACTGCATCAAATTGTTAGAGAAATAGGAATTTGCAGCAAGTATTTAATCTTTGCCATTTCTTCATCCCCAAGTCTTTCATCCTTTAGTCTTCTGGACTGCCTAACACTGATGAAGATGGTTTCCTCTCCACTTTTTTCGTAAAGAATGTGGTCTAGGGGCAGCTGGGTGGTGCGGTGAGTAGCGTGCCGGCCCTGGAGTCGGGAGGACCTGAGTTCAAATCTGGTTTCAGACACTTGACACACTTACTAGCTGTGTGACCTTGGGTAAGTCACTTAACCCCAATTGCCCTGCTTTCCCCCCTCCAGAAAAAAGTATAGTCTAAATGTATATTTTCAGAAGAGCAAATGCAATATATATATGCACATACATATATATATGTCTTCCTTCATGCACTTGAAATACATATTATTTGTTTTCAATAATTTTACCTTCAAGGTGATTGCCTCTAATTAGTGGCTGGTTTCCAGTGAAAGCTAGTGAGAGAAGAAATAAAAGGGGATATCATGAATGTATACAAATTCTTTTTTTCTTCCTGACTTACTGTTGCTGACTTATTGCAGGAAACTTCTTGCAATATTCACTTCTAAAATGTGCTTCCTCTGCTGACTATGACCTTATAGTGTTACATAAATATGGAGGATTATTACGCCTGCTTCCTTTTGTTCTAGAATTATTTTGCTTCTCCTACAGGTTTCCCTCTTCCTTAAAATTCTTCCTTATTATCAACTCCTTTCACAACCTCCATTTGAATGGTTTCAACTTAGAAACTCCATTACTGCACTATTGGCAGTAAGAGTTTATGATGAGTAATCGTTATCATCATCATTCTCCAAATAAATCTTTGTCTCAAAAGTTGCTCACCCACAGCGATCAGTTGCTCTTCTTAAATTTGTTGCTCTTATGTCCTAAGAGTTCTAGAGACTAGAGCCCTAATTCTGAACCTACTATTTCTTGCTTTCAGTAGTAAGTATAGGCCTGAATTCACTTAATGCCTTTAATTCATTCTCCATAAAGATGGTGTCAAGAGAAATGGCATTAAAGAGGAGTATTCTATAGGAACAACCTTATAAATGGGTGATTTGCTCAGCACTATTAGAGCAGGCCTTTGTGACTTAGCAGTGGGGTTTGGTTGTAATTTATCATTGATGTTATTGTGAAAAATTAGCTGGGATTGTCTTATATAGGGTGTAATGGCTATCTGTGCTGCTTCCCAGGCCTCTTCTCTGTGTATCCAGGAATTGGGTATTTCATTTCCTACCCTGGAACTAAGACTACCTTTGATGTCAAGAAGTGAGTGTGATAGAAACAGCTTTACTGTTTTCTTCAGAATTCAGAGGAGGACGTGACTCCTTCTTCATCCCTTCCTTATTGTACTTACTGAAAGCCATTCTCTCTGTGTGGTTTTCAAAAATATAACAAAGAGGAGAACGATATGGTAGAAGGCAGTGTAACTGACAACTGACTGTCCAATTTATATCTTGGGGACATAGTCAATGATTCACATATCTGATTTCCAAAAAAGGTCTTTGTATATTCTGTATAATATTGGCCTTTGAGGTAGCTAGCTAGATCCCATTTGGTGAGCTTTGCATATTTTATCCCTTATCTCCAGACCTTCTGTTTATTGTGTGTGTTTAAATTCGAATCTCTGTAGCCCTTACTAACCACTAGCTTTCCTTACTCTTAATAGCTCTACCTCCCCAACACAACACAACACACACACATACTCACACACACACACACACACACACACACACACACATCCTCAATCTCACCCTATTAAATGTTTGAGGAAGTGGTCTTTGATATTCTTAAGGAATCCAAGAGCCTGATGTTGCAACCTCATCTGATGGAATGTGCCAGATTGTATTTTATCTTCTCTGACTCCTCAACTTCCCTACCACCAGGGAAGTCAACTTTACTTACAAATCTTCCAGTAGCATCCTTCCTCAGAATTCTGCCAGTTGAGAATAGTCTTAATCCAATGGATCTGGTAGAAATCTGAGTACCCAGAAAATCCACAGAGCATGACTGAAGAAAAGAAGATGGGATTAGTCATCTCCCCAACATGTTGGGTGCCTTTGACAGTCCTTCCCATAAACCTGTCTATATTCCATTTGCACACCTTCTTTGTCCCCATGACTCAGTACCAACCTGAGCAATACTGAATGTGTTGAGCCACTGGGACTCTTGGCTGGCAGGGAAGACTACATCTTTGCTACAGCAACAGGAGGCACAGCCTATTTTGACTTCCTTTTAGCATCACCTCCCCCATTAAGAACTTTCAGTGTTGCATAAAATTCATAGGTTCTCCGTGTGATGAAAAGTCCTGATGAGATTTGGGTTTCCAAGCTAAAGAACCTCTAACACTTGGGTTTACTTTATCCCTGACACCAAGGGCTTTTGATGCTTGTCAGCTAAAACTTCTCTAATTCTTTCAGTAGTTTAGGGGAGCTGGGTTGTGACAAAGGCAGTGTGTGTGTGTGTGTGTGTGTGTACATGTTTGTGTCTTTATTTAAGGGCAAGGAAGATAATTTGCACTTATCTGTAGAATGGAAGGCAGTTCATACTATTTATCATGAAGATACTTTTATTTTGAAGCAAAGATCCATTTTTTTCTGTTTTCAAGTTCAATTCCATCATGTTAGCACAAAGGATATCCATGTAGTGTTTTGATTGGAGGAACAAACCACTTGAGCATCTTTTCTAGGGAACAATTAATAGGAGAGAATTGAAATGAGCATTGCTAGAAGTAATGAGTAGCAGTTAGTATATGCAAAAGTTACATTTTTGAGATGGATTTTTAAATTGTCACTGTATTTAAGGTAAAGCCTTTTGCTCAGATTCCTTTTGCAAAAGTCTCCCTGATTATTTCATTAGTACCTGTAACTGTAATGTTGTCTAAAAATAAACCTTTCTTACCTTTTGGAAGAACAGCTATAGCAGTGTTTGAGAGATTATTAGTACAAAGACCCAGATGCCATCCAATCTCCATCCACTCCACTTATTTCCATTCTTATCAAATACAAACAGCCAATCCTTCCTGTGCCAAGTGAGTTCTTGAATTTTTAAAAGCAATTTAAAATACTTCATTGAGCTCTTAGTTATTGACAACTGTTCCTACCTCTAACTTTGAATCAGTAGCATCAGACAGATTCAGAAGAGTAGAAGGCAAGAAGATCTTTTTTCCCCTTTCCATTAGTCCAAAAAGTAGTAGAGAGATCCTTGCTAACATGGCAACATATAAATTATTATAAATAAGTTAATGCTGTAAGTTGGAATCTGCTTATAAGATTAAGGTGCCTTACAGATAAGGAAAAACATATGGACAACAAACTACATACTAAAGGGAAAAATGTATTTGTCATTCTGATTTTTAGTCCCATTAATATACTTGGCCAATATGTGGTGCTGCTGGCCAGCTTTCTGGGTCCTCTGAAAGTGGCCTACTGGGCACTTACCATTTTGGCTATTTGGAAGTAGGAGAGCTGTTTTACTAGTTCTTCACCATGTTGTCTAGGTGCAGTCATGAGTCCTGTGCAGAAAGTGGTGACATTGCATGGCTTACTGTTCTCTCTGGGGAGCAAGCAGTTCCAGGAAAACAATAAATGAAGTTCAAGGGTATTATGGGCCTGGCCATGCTGGCACAGGCCCTTCTTGCCATTATGGAAACTACACATGGGCTTGAATAGCATATAGCAATAGAAACAGGTACTGTGAGAAGAATTTGTATGAGAAGGGTGACTATTAATACTTTTCTGTCCAGAGAACAAAGAAAAAGGACACAACTCACGTGGTTCCTAGTAAAAGTGTCATGCAAGAATCACTTAATTTTTCTGAAAAAGGATTTGAGTTGTCAAACTTGGAGTAGATCATGGAGGAGCTTGTTTTACTCCATGAAAGAGGGAGCTTCCAAAATTCTGGCTGTAGGATCTCTTGGAATTCTGTCAGATTGAAAGGGCAAGATTTGATCAGTGACACAGTAAAAAAAGTAATTTTATATAACTTTTGACAAATCTATGCCTTTTCTGGCCTATCTCCTCCCTCTTCCTGACTTTGTTCCATTCCTTTTTCTTTAAGATTAACTTCCACTTACCCATCTTGTATGTATATAATTGGGGCAGCTCATTGGCACTGTGGGTAGAGTGCCAAGCCTGGACTCAAGAAGACTTAAGTCCAAATCACTCCTTAGACACTTATTAGTTCTTTAATCCTGGACAAGTCACTTAACCTCTCTGTTTGCATCATTTTCCTCCTCTATAAAATGGGGATAATAATATTACCAACCTGTCAGGGTTGTTGTGAGGACCAAGTGAGATAATATTTGTATAGTATTTAGAATAATGGCTGGCACACAGTAGGCATTAGAATGTTAGCTCTTGGGTTCAGAGACCACATTTTTTTGACTTTGTGTTCCAGTTCCTGGCACACAGTAAGCACTTAATAAATGCTTCTTGCCTGACTGACAATGGCTTCTCACAGAATCATGGAATATGAGAGTTACAAAGGACTTCAGTAACCACATAGTCTAATATATATTGGTTTGAGAATTTGATTTCTATTCAATTGATGTTCTGACGTATCTATCTCATACCCAGATTTATTGTAAGATCATAGATTAGCCTACAAGGATCAAAGATCATAACCCTGGAACTAGCAGTGACCTCAGAGAATAGCTAGTCCAACCTCCACAATTTTACAGAGGTGGAAACTGAGGCCTAGGGAGGTTAACTGACTTCTCCAAGATCACACAAGTACTAAGCGTTAGAGTCAGAATTTGAACTTCGAGCCTCTGCCCCCAGAGCCTGTGCTTTTTCCATGGCACCCTCAAATATCACCTTGAAGGCAAATAACATGGGACTTATGGACAACACTAGCCCTTCAAAGTATGGTGTTGAAGTCGATCAGAAAATATAATTCTCATCAATAGGAAGAGTTTCTTAATGGGCACATTAAATCCCAGAGAATATTTCTGGTCTATCTCCTCCAATAATGACTGGGGGAAATTTAATTAAAAAACAAAAACAAAGCAGGGACTCCCAATTTGGTTAGAAAGTGAGCAATCCTTTCACTGATCATAGTTAGAATGTCTACTCAGGGTGACATTAAGTATGTATGATGTTATTCAATGCTGGGCTTCCAACATGGGCCCATTTCTCCAGAGTTGCCAGAGGGATTTTTTTAGCATCTGAAGCAATTGTGATGGGAGAAGATTTCCACAACTGCCTCTCAGGCTAGCATTATGCTCCTGGTCATATGTCAAGAGGCCGGATGGCTATTTGTCCACTCAATTCCATAGGTTTGTCATGATCATTTAAGCATGGAGGCTAGATCAGTTTGTCTAGGAAATAACCTCTAGCAAAACAATATATTTTCAAATCCTTTGTTACTAAAGAAATTCTGTCTTTACCCATCTTACCTCTTAAGTACTTGAAGTCAACAATTTTGAGGAAAACTTGGATTCTGGGGATGATTAGTGTCAATCTTTCTATTATCTTCTCAACAGTCAAGGTCAGGGGTTTCAGGTCAGAGTCATGGGTCCATTTTTCCAGGATACCTTTTAGCTGTACTGCGAAGGAACAGGGCAGGTCTGTGAATCACATCTTGTTCCATAGGTGTGCTCTGATTCTCCTGATTCAGAGAAATGTCTCTGAGCCTCATTCCTACTTATTGTTAGGCAAAAGCTGCTTTCCCTAAAATTTCAACATTATTGTTCTAGCTCTCTACACCAGGTAGGATACCAATCCCCACCCCATTTTATGATTCAGCCTCCCAGCTGGTCAGAAGGCAAGGGGGACAGGGGCTAGAAGCAAGGGAAGCTCAGCCATATAGCAAAAATTTTCCAAAAAATAAGTGCCCCTTTCCCCACAGAACACTGCTGTGAAAATGAGTGGAGTCACATGTGGGAGGCTCATGACTGACTTTTGTAAATTTGAGGGATTGGATTTCTGGATAGCTGAAGGATAAAACAGTATGAGAGTTCAACTCCATTTTTTCCCCCAGAGGCTACAAAAAAAATATCATTTGCTTATGTCCTCCTAGGTGAATAAGGAAAATTGAACTAGATAGTTTCTGGGACTGCCGCTGTTCCTCATTTTCCATATAAAAAATCATTAAACATAATCAAGAAACTCCTACCATGTTCCCACCTTTCTTGGTAAAGACCTTGACTAACCAAGTAGCCTGGGGAATGTGCTGAGAGAACCTTCCCTTTCCTCTTGGAGCCCCTATTCTGGGTTCTTGACATGAATAGTTAAAAAAAATTTCTTGTCTTGTTAGTACAATGCTGAATGAAGACAGAGACTACCTACCCTGATTTACTTGGTTGACCTGCAGCATTTTTTAAGGACCTATATTTCCCATTTTTTTCTTTTTTGTTTCTTAAAATTCCTTGTATTTCTGAAAAGCTAAAGGTCAGGGATGCCAAATGATCAAGAGGTGTGTACTCTGCCTAAGTTTCAAAACTTAAAAGGTCCAATTCCAGATCATCTCCTTTCTCCAAGATTGACCATCAGTAGTAGAAAGCTATGAAAACAATTTCAGTTGCTAGCCAACCTGTGTAAAAGAAAAAAATCACCCTACCTTTTAGCATCAGATATCCCACCAATGAATCCAAATTAAATTCTCTGTATCTTTTTTCCACATAGGAGGTTGCTTTCTCCAGAGCAGAAAGGATCACTTTCCCTGTGGCAATCTTGATGTGTGACTCGTGTGTATTTTGGAGAGACAGGGGTGGTAACAGCAGCATTAGCAGCAGCAGCGCCACTAAGTTCATGGCTCAATCCCCTCCACTCGGCCGAGTGGTTTGCAGCAGTTCCTGTGCTGGATGTCTCACACTCTACCCTTCCTTAACCAACTTCCCCTCCCCCCTTACTTCTCACAGGTCAAAAGGAGGAGCAAAGATTTCTACTACCCCAGGTAAGCTGATGAATGCCAACTCTGTACTCTAGGGCAGCTGGTTTGGAACTGGTCTTAAATAGTGAGTAAAGGACTATGCAAAAGGAATGTTGGATATAACTGATTATAGGTTAGGGCCTGAGGGTGACGGGTGGGAGAAGGTCAGTGTGACTGGATTAAGTAGTAGCCCTGGAACAGTAGTAGGAACACGTTACTGTCACAAGATTTAGAAATCCTTAGACATAGCCTCATGAGGGGAGAGTAAGGCATAGAAAGCTTGTTCCCTCCCAACATTCATGTTCTGTAGTCTCTTATGACCAGATGATTTCTGGGATCCTTTCACAAGCATATTCTAGGACTCCATTCCCAAAGCCCCAGACAGGCCTGCCTTTGACTTCCCTGGGTTCAATTATCAACCTTGTGGAGATGGCTCCCAAATCTATAATCTACCTCTGTCTCCTGAACTCCAGTCCTACATTCCTAGCTGCCTACTGGACATCTCCAGTGGCATTTAAAACCCAATGTATCCAAAATGATATCTATCTTCCTCACTTAGATTTACTTCTCCTACAAGTTTCCCTGTTTCAAGGTAACAATCATTCTTCAGTCATCCAGGTTTGTAACTTTGGAGTTACCCCCTTGGCTCTTTCCTGTCCTTGACCAGCTATTTTGAACCAAACTTTGTTAATTCTATTTCAACAGTATTTCTCACATCATGTCCCCACTCTTAGTCCATATGGCCACCAGTCACCCTAGTTCAGGCTCTCATCACTTCTCACTTCTCTTGTAACACTGAACCTTTTAATTGGTTTTTCTGTTCCCAACCTCCCCTCCCCCACCCCGTTCTCTATACATCTGTCAAAATAATCTTCCTATGGGACCAGTCTGACCATGTGCAGTAGGCCATTGCTAGACCTGTACATGACAAGTGAGAGAGTAAGCCCTGTGGCACAGATAGAATTTCTAAAGGGGAAGTCCCTAGGCTGTTACGTAGCAAAAATATTGCTCCATCATAGGTGGCTATGACTCAAAGGACAACAACAAAGGCAGCTAAAAAACAAAAGTTTGATCTAATCACAGCAAACATCTTTGTGCTGGTGAGGCAGAGGAAAAATCACCTAGTAATTTTGAAACCTGAGCTCAATCCGTCTTCTGCTGCAGAAAGAGGGCAAGCAGCTACTCTGCCTCCCTCTCCAAGCAAGGACAGTTTTCAAAGGTAATTTTCTCTTTCATTTGGCTATTGAAATAGAACTGATGGACATTGTCAAAAGGGTCTGTTTTCATTCTGTTTTTCTTTAGCTGGGTAGAATTCCTTTCCCTCTTAGTCTGATGATCTTCCAGAGAAAGGTGCTTTCTCCTCTCCAGCAACACAGGTAAAGGAGTGATAGTTGGAAAGAGTTAGTTGGAAGCTTTTAAGTTTTCAATGAATATAGTTTTCCCTTTGCATTCTAATCTGGCTACTCACAGGGAAGCGATGGAAAAGAGCTCTCTCCTCATTTGCAGATTTATTGCATTGAAAAGTCAGAAGGAACTAAATTTGTGTCTCAAATTCATTAGTCACTATCTTTTTGAATGTGGATTTCCAAAGTATGATGTAGATATGCTGAATTTTCTATAGGAGTTTTCCTGAATGTGTTCTCTTGGTATTGCTCAAGTTGATAAATCAATAAGCATTTATTAAACACCTACTATGTGCCAGACACTCGGCTAGATCCTGGGAATATAACAACAAAAAAAGAAACAATCTGTATTCTCAGGGAATTTGCATTCTATCAGGGAACCTAAGAGGTACATATATATATATATATACATATATATACAAATAATAACATAAATGCATAAAAATATAACATGAGTACATACAAAACAAATGGTGGATAGTTCACTACAAGTCCACTATCTAGAAGGGCATCAGGAAAGGCCTCTTGTAGGAAGTACTTGAGCTCTACAGGTCTGGAAAGAAGGTGTTGAGATAGAGGTGAGGAGGAGGATATTCCAGGTATGACACAGTGCAAAGATGTGTAGCAACAATTCAGCTAGCAGCTGCTGTGGGGGTGAAAGATGAACACAAGCCCAACAACAAGAATGCTGCCAGCACAGGTTCTTTTGATCTGCTTTACTAAGGAAAGCAACATTAAGGGGTTAACAATCTTATTTCAATGCAACATACAAATATCATTCACTTAGTTCAGGGGAAAAAGCCAGCACCCTGAACTTCAGAGCAAACACAAACAAATTACAAAGATACATTATAAACAGACCAAATATAATTCATAGTTACCAAGAAGGTGTCAACATCTGGGTTCACAAGCTGGAGGGCTCTTAACCACAGCTGCCCAGAGTCTCCACATCAAAACTCCTCCAAGAGTGAGAGCCCCAAGCAAATAGCTCTCTTTTCTCTTTTTATATACTTTTTAGCCATCATCAACCATCATCTGAGTGATCGGAACTTGGGCTCCTACTATTGGCTCTGGTCTTAGCAACTCCCTTTAGGACCCTGGGGGCTTCCCGCCTCTCTCAAACTAGAGAACTAGTTTGCTAACCAGCCTGGGGCTTTGCACCTAATAGTAGAAGGGTATGGGCCTGGGGTTTAGCACCTAGTAAGACTCAATCAAAGAGACTTAATTAATTTATCATTCTAAAACAGTAAGAAAGTCCCACCTTAGTTACCAATGCAAGATGAGAAATGAAATGTCGTAAGTGAGGAACAGAAAGAACCCCATTTTGGTTGAACCATAAAGTGTAGGAAGAAGAGTTATATATAGTAAGATCGAAAAGGTTGGGGCTTAATTGTGAAGGACATCAAAAGAAAGAGGATTTTTTATATTTCATCCTAAAGGTAATAGGGAGCCACTTTGGTTTACTGAATAAAAAAGTGATTTGGTTAGAGCTGCCCCTAAGTAAAATTACTTTGGTAGCTATGTGGAGGATTGATTGCTGGAGGCAGAGACGAGAAAGCAGGAGGCCACTGCAATATGCCAAGTAAGAGGTGCTGAGGGTGGTGGCTTTGCAATTAGAGACAGAAGAGATGGGATGCCAGATACATTGTAGAGGTAGAAACAGCAAAATCTGGCAACTTATTATTGGATATGTGAGGTAAGGGAGAGTGAGGAGTTAAGTCAAACAGGTGGCTCATTAGTATAATCTCTTCAAGGCATGGGGAGATGCTTTTAGGTCATGTGAGCAACAACATGGAGGGCTGGACATTTCCACTAACCTCCATGACCTCTCAAATCTCTGCAAAACAGAAATCATGAAGCAAAGATAAACAATTTCAACTGTCTCCATGGTCTAGCACACCCAAATTCCAAAAGAAGGTTTAAAATACCCCTCAAAATCCCGTGAACTGATGCTTACTCAACCTTTGTTCACTCTGAACCCCTACCTCACCTTCCATGCTGTTGGCAGGAAGGTTGCATTAGCAGGCCCAGGGATATAACACAGACTTACAATAAAACTCACCCTCATATCTCAGTTTTCCTTCCCTCTTTCCAGTGGTGTGGAGACCTCAGTTCTGGGCTGCAAAAGCTGACTTAGGCTTTGATAGCCAGGGCTACAGTCTGGAAGCACCAGTGTTGCAAAGCTCTGAACTGTTGGTACTGGGCCAGGGAACTGAGGAACAGAGCAAGTGAGACAGGAGCACTATATGTGTATGTATGTGTGCGGATGGAGGTGGGGGGGGGGAAGAGGCTGTGTAGCACTCCATCAAATCTGAGGGGAAAAGCACAGCATCCAGCTGGGCCCAGGTCTGACCACTCCAAAATCAGTTGGGGCACAGATCTACAACCCTGAATGTGAGAAGGGGCTGATATACTTTTATCCATCCCCCAAGGAAACCTCTTAAAATTAGAATTGGGCAAGCGGAAGCTAATGATTCTATGAGATAGCAAGAAACAATAAAACAAAGCCAAAAGAATGAAAAAATAGAAAACAATGTGAAATATCTCATCAGAAAAACAACTGACCTGGAAAATAGATAGAGGAGAGAAAATTTAAGAATTACTAGACTACTTGAAAGCCAAGATCAAAAAAAGAGCCTAGACATCATGCTTTAAGAAATTATAAAAGAAAATTTCCCTGATATCTTAGACCCAGAGGGTAAAATAGAAATGAAAAGCATTCATCATTCACCTCCTGAAAGAGATCCCAAAATTAAAACTCCCAGGAATATTACAGCCAAATTCCAGAACTTCCAAATCAAAGAGAACATACTTCAAGCAGACAGAAACCATTTAAATACTATGGAGTCATAGTCAGGATCACACAAGATCTAGCAGCTTCTATTTTAAAGGATGGCATGGAATATGATATTTTGGAAGTCAAAGAGCTAGGATTACAACCAAGAGTGACCTACACAGCAAAACTGAGTCTAATTCTTCAGGGGAAAAAATAGACATTTAATGAAATAGAGGAATTTCAAGCATTCCTGATGAAAAGACCAAAGCCGAATGGAAAATTTGACATTCAAACACAAGACTCAAGAGAAGCATAAAAAGGTAAACATGAAAGAGTAATCATAAGGGATTTAGCAGTTTACATTCCTACGTGGGAAGATGATACATGTAACTCTGTTTCAACAATCCACCTAGCAGCTGTTATGGGGGTGAAAGACCAACACAGGCCCAACAACAAGAACGCTGCCAGCACGCTGCAAAAGCCCAGGTTCTTTTAATCTGCTTAACTAAGGAAAGCAACATTAAGGGGTTGACAAGCTTATTTTAATCCAGCATACAAATATCACTCACTTAGTTCAGGGGAAAAAACCAACACCCTGAACTTCAGAGCAAAATACAAACAAATTACTAACATCAACAGACAGACCTTGTCTGATTCAAATCCCAATTCATAGTTACCAGAATTTAACAAAGTCCCAAAGTCCGGGTTTACGAGCTGGAGGGCTCTTAGCTACAGCTGCCTGGAGTCTCCACATCAGCGTACAACACCAAGAGTGAGAGCCCTGCACAAATAGCTCTGTCTTCTCTTCTTATAGAATTTCAGATGTCATCAAATGTCATCTGAATGACCAGAACTTAGGCTCCTATGATTGGCTCTTGAATTAGCACCTCCCCTTAGTACCCTGCGAGCTTCACACCCACATAGGCTTAGCACCTAATAGGGGTTTGGGCCTGGGGCTTAGCACCTAGTAAGACTCAATGTAATACACTGAATTAATCAAAGGAAACAAAAGCCAAACTCTTCAAGGGCACTTGGTTGAACTGGGTGCTAAGAGCCCATTTTGCTTACCAACACAAACTCCTAAGAATTTTATCATTTTTCAGGCAACTAGAAGCAGTTTACATAGATAGAGAACATGGGTGTGCATCAATTATGTTGGGATAGTTCTCCCCCACCCCCCCAAATGAAGGGGTGAGCAAGGGGGAAGGAAATGGGAAGAAAGGGGAAACTATTTCATACGAAAGAGGTGTGCAAGGAAGAGTTTTTATGGTGGAAGGGAAAAATGAGGGGTGGCGGCTAAAACCTCACTCAATAGAATTGGTTCAAAGAGGGAAGAATATATATACAAATACATATATGTATAAATAAAATATGTATATGTATATATATGTTATATGTATGTACATATGTATGGATATGTAATACTTTCTAGGAACCAGAAAACCAGGGAGCATTGAATTTAGCTTTGATAGCAGAAATATGACAATCTTTATAGGAAAATGTGCAATTTTTGAAATTGTTCATTTGTTAACACACTCTTCTCCTTTATACTTCCTTCTCTCTAGGTTTTTGCAACACTGCTGTCTCTTAGTTCTCCTCCTACCTGTCTGACTAGTCCTCCTTTGTCTTCTCTGCTGGATCTTCATCCATGTCACAACCACTAATAGTGGGGGTCCTCAAAGCTTTATTCTAGGCTCTCTTCTCTATTTCCTCTCTACTTGATGAAAGATGCTGATTCATTGATTCAGCTATGATTCTATGTACATGTTTTCTCGAGTCTATTTATTCAGCCCTAATATTTTCCCAAACCTTCAGTCTCACATTTTAAACTCTGCTTACTGGACATCTTCAAATGATATTTCCTAGAAATCTTAAATTTAACATGTCCTAAACTGGACTAATCTTTCCTCCCAAACCTTCTCCTTTTCCTAACTCTCCTATTACTGTCAAGGGTACCAATATCCTCCCAATTAACTAGGCTCACAGTCTAGGTGTCATTCTCAACTCATCACTATCTCTCTCTCCCTTTCCATATCCAATCTATTGCCAAGTCTTGTCAATTCTACCTTAGTAACATCTCTCATATATACCCCCTTTTGTCCTCTGATACTGCCACCACTCTGGTGCGGGCCCTTATCATCTTACTCCTGGACTATTACAATACATTTCTATTTTAATAAATTCTTGATTTATTTTAAAGGTGAGGTGTTTTTGCCAGGATTCCTTCTACAAGAAGTCTCTCAACTATGGTGATGCCCATGACAAACTCTGCTTCTTGTCTTCTGAAACAGTAACTATATAGCTGGTTATGAGACCATTAATCCAAATACTCAGATTCTATTCATTCTATTGCTGACTTCTAGTCTTATCAAATACAAATGGTCAGTCCTCCATATGCCAAGGGATTTCTTGAATTTTAAAAATTATTTTAAAACATTTCTGTTTACTCTTTAGACAATTACCTCACCCCTATGCCCAATTTTGGATCAGAAGCACATGACAGAAATTCAGAGGAACAGGAGAGGCAAGGATTCTTCTCCCTCCTCCCCCTTTCTAATCAAGGGAAAAGTTCAGAGATCTTTTCTGAAATGGGAAGATTTGAGTTATGACAAAAGTGTTAGCATAAGCGTGCTTCTCCAGGTGGTTGCAAAGAGAACAATATACCTCGTAGATTTGAGGAAAATGTAGGCACAGACTGTGCCAAAGAGGTACAATGCTTTAGGGCTTTGATTTTGCCTCAATAAAGCACTTTTTAAATATGTGGTTTTACCTAGAGGGTTTTGTGATCAGATTCATCTACTTTCATTTCTTACTCTTTTCCAAACCCTCCTCTTATCACCAATCTAGTTTCTGACCTCATCGTTCAAATGAAACAGTTTGCTCCCAAGGTACCACTGATTTCTTGATTGCCAAGCAAAATGCTTTCCCCCCCCTCATTCCTTACATTTCTTGACATCTGCATCAGTCAATTCCTTCTTTTCCTCTATACTCTTACCTTTCTGGATTTTTGTAACACTGCTCTCTCTTGATTCTTTTCTATCTGCCTGAAGTCTTCTTCCCAGTCTTCTTTTCTGGATTGTCCTCTATATCATGCCTACTAACTGTGGGTGCCCACTAAGGTTATGTCTTGGGCTCTCTTTTCTTTCTCTGCTCTCTCTCTTGGTGATCCCATCAGCTCTGTGGGTTCAATTTTCCTCTCTGTAAATGTGATTCCTAGATCTATAGATTTAGCTTGAGTCTAGCTGAGTCTACCAACAAGTTCTGGAAGCTCAGGTTCTCTAGTCTTTTGCTCATAGATCTAGATCTAGACTTGAAAGGGACTTCAGAATCCATCCAGTCCAATGTCTTAAATTTTACAGATGAGGACACTGAGGTTCAGGGAAGTCAAGTGACCTGCCCAAGGACAGGAAGTAAGCATCAGAGGTAGGACTTGGATTTGGGTCTTCTGACTCCAGAGCCAGGGCTCTTTTCACTGCATGCCTGACTTTTTCTCCTTATCTCTTCTTCTTAGATTGCTAGTTTCCTTCAAGGCTCGTTTCAGGGCCTCTTGCTGAAGGCCTTTTCTGGTACTCCCCAGGTGCTGGTGTCTTACTCTCTAGGGTTATCTCCCATCTACCATGAACATATCTAGTAAGTACCTGCTTATTATGTACATGTTATCTACCCCAGTAGAATGTAAGTTCTTTGAAGACAGGGACTATTTTTGTTCTTTTCTTTGTATCTCCAGTGCATAGCAATATCTAGCATACAGTAAGCACTTAAAATGTATAATATACTTATATTAATGTATAATATGCATAATGTATAAATGTGTATCACTTGATTGGGGTGATATTCTATCCCCTCCCTTCCCCCAAAGTAAGAACTTAACATTTTCTAAAAAGAAGTAGATAAGCTGTGGTGAAAGTGGATAGCCTATACACCCAGTTTAGGTCATGAAATCCCCACCAAGGTCAGTGATTTTGCAGGGCTGAATGTTCTTCTCCCTGGGGAGCAAGTAGCTCTGGGCTGCCATTTGAAGAGAGAAATGAATAAATTCATGTTCAAGGTTGCTGTAGACCTGGCTATACTGGCATATGTCCTTGTTGCCCTTAAAGGAACTGGGTATAGACCTGAATGGCACATAGAAATGGAAGTAGCTACAGTGAGAAATGTTTGTATACGAGGGGTGGCCGGTAGTATTTTTTTTTAATCTAGGGAACAAAGAAAAAGGACAATAGGACAAAGGACAACACAACTCACTTCTTAGTAAGAGCATTATGCATGAATCAGAATTCTTCTTTTTTGTGTAAATAACATTTTAATTTTTCAAATTACATGTAAAGATAATTTTCAACATTCGTATTTTATAAGATTTTAAATTCCAAACTTTTCTCCCTTCCCCCTCCCCAAGATGGCAAGCAATCTGATATAGGTTATACATGTGCAATCATGTTAAACATATTTCCACATTAGTCATGTTGTGAAAGAAGAAACAGAACAAAAAGAAAAAACCCACAAAAAAACCAAAGAAAGTGAAAGTAGTACACTTTGATCTGCATTCAGCCTCCATCAGCTCTTTCTCTGGATGTAGATTGCATTTTCCATCATGAGTCTTTTGGAATTGTCTTGGATTATCGTATTACTAAGAAGAATGAAGTCTATCAGAGCTAATTATCGCACAATCTTGCTGTTACTGTGCAAAATATTCTGGTTCTGCTCACTTCACTCAGCATCAGCTCATGTAAGTCTTTCCAGGTTTTTCAATCAGGATTCTTCTGAAAAAGAATCTGAATTGTCAAGCTTGGAGTAGATCATGGGGGAGTTTGTGTGACTCCACAAATGAGGGAACTTCTAGAACTCTGGCTATAGAGTCTCTCAGAATTCTGTCAGAATGAAAGCGTGAAATTGATTAGTGACACAGTAAGAGAAGGTGATTTTATGTAAACTTTAATTAACACCAGATTTTCATTCCACTGATGTCCTAGACATATTTAGTCCATACCCAGAATTCTTGTGCCTCACACTGAAGGTGAAGGTACATGCCTTTAGGGCTTGTGAGCATCACCAGCCATTTGAGAACTGGGGCTGAGGTCAGTCAAGAAATACATTCTCATCACACTGAGCCCCAGAAAAGGTTATTATTCAGGGATAAGGTCTAACGCAGGTACCTCTGATTAGGTTAGAAAACAAGGTCTTACAAAATATGTCCAAAGAGTGTCTATCCAGGATGACATACATTATGGTAATATTTAAGGCTAGGCCTACCGTGTGGGTCCATTTCTCTAGGTCAAGAAACCTGGAGCTGCCAGAGGAAGACTTTAATATCTGAAGGGCCTGTGAAAGGAGAGACTTTTTGCAGCTTCCTCTTAGTCAAGTACTGTGCTTCTGAGGACCATGTAAGGAGGCTGGATGGCAATTTATCCACTCAGTCCCATAGGTCTGCCATGATCATTCAGGCATGGAAGACTAGACTAATTTCTCTAGGAAATAACCCTTCAGATTTGAATAATTCTTTCAAATCCCATGGTCATACTCTCTTCTGGGATCAGGAATCCTATCACACCATCTCCTTGAATCTCCTTGAATCCTTTCTCCATGAAGGAGGTAGCTTGGTAGCTTTTTTCAGGGCAGGAAGCATCCTTTTTCTTATGGCAAACTTGCTCTCTGATGGGTTGTTGGAGACGCAGGGGTAACAACAGCAACAGCAGCCTGGATAGTAGCAGCTCCAGTAGGTCCATGTCCAGTCCCCTCCTCTCAGCCAAGTGGTTCACAGCAGCTCCTGTACCAGGTACACACTCCCCTCCCTCATTCCTACCTTTCCTTTTCAGTGGCCAAAAGGAGCAAAGACTTCTACCTCTGTAGACATATGGCCAAGTAAGTGTCAAGGAGAACATAATTTTGTACTAGTTTAGGTTTGTAAATGCTTAGGTACAGCCTGATGAAGGGAGAATGGGTAGGTGGGCGAAAAGGCTTATTTTTCTTCCTAATATTTATGGTCTCTAGACAAGACCATTTTGATTGGATGATTTCTAGGATCCTTTCCAGATCTAAATCTTTTGATCCTTCACACCTGCAGCTAGCTTCCAGACAGGCCCTCTCTTTGTTAAAGTGATCTCATATATTCCCATGGGTTCAATGAACAACTTTACACGAATGATTTCCAAATCAATATATCTATCCATTCCTTGTCTCCTGATATCCAACTCCACATTACTATTCAGACATCTCCCCTGCCCCATGGGGCAGCATGGCATAGTGGATAGAGAGCTGACCTTGAAGCCAGGAAGACTTGGTTTTGGTTTTTTCAAGGTCCATTTTTTAAGCAGGCTGCTGTGTGACTCCGACTTCTCAGTGCTTTAGGCAACTAGGAGACTGTGAGTTGCTGAAAACTTGCATACCTGCATTGGTAGAGGGAACTTCCTCATCTGGGAGCTCTCTGTATCCTAATAAAATCACATGTCCAGTTCCTGTCCCTGATTATTTATTAACCCCCTGCTACATGCCAATCACTGTGGTAGATACTGGGAATATGAAAACAAGAATTTACTAAGTGTGGCAGTACTGGGGATACCCAGGCAAAAACACAGACCCTGCCCTCAAGCAGCTCACATTCTGATGGGAGAGAAAACATATGAAAAATTGTACATATAAGATATGCACAGTGTAAATAGGAGAGGGAAGGCACTGGCAATGGGGAGGAGTGAGTGAGGCATCTTACAGTAGGTGGGATTTGAGCTGAGTCAGGAAGGAAGCCTTGAAGGCAAATGTGAGGAGGAAAGAACATTCCAGGCATGAGGCATGGAGTCTAAAGATAGAGGATCAGCTCAAGGAACAGCAAGAAGGCCAGTGTCCTTAGATTGTAGAGTATGCGGAAGGAATAAAATGTAAGAAAACTGGAATGGTAAGAAGGGGCCGGACCTTTAAAAAGCCAAAGAGACAATTTTATGTTTAATCCTAGAAGTCATAGAGAACCACTGGAGCTTATTGAGAGGGAGAGAGTGAGAGAGAGAGTGTGTGTGTGTGTGTGTGTGTGGGTGATGGTCAGACTTCCACTTTAGGAAGAGGACTTCAGCAGCTGGGTGGAGAATAGATTGGAGTGGGAAGAGAGTTGAGGCAGAGAGACCAGCTAGAGGACTGTTACAATAGCATAGATGTTAAGTGATACGAGATTGCACCAGGCTGGTGTCTGAGTGAGTAGAGAGGAGGATGTATCCAAGAAATGTGGTGGAAGTGATTACATGGAGGTGATTGTGAGTGAAGAGTTAAGGATGACACCTGGGTTATGAGCCTGGATGACTGGGAATATGATGGTGCCCTTGACATTAATAGGGAAGTTGGGAAAAGAGGGGAGTTTGGGGAGAAGGAGAATGAATTCTATTGTGCACATATTGAATTTGATTTGCCTATGAGTCATTCAGTTTGAGATGTTTAAGGGGCAATTGGTGATGTAAGAATGAAGGTCAGGGGAGAGGTTAAAGCTGGATACATAGATCTGAGAATATTCTACATAGAAAAGACAATTAAGCCCATGGAATCTGATGATGCCCTGAAGAGAGACAGTGGACAGATAGAAGAGAAGAAGGCCTAGGACAAACTCTTGGGGAGACACCCATAGTTAGTGGAAGTAACCTGGATGAAGACACAGCGAAGGAGACAGAGGAGTTGTCATGCAGATTGGAGGAGTACCAGGAGAGATAAATGTTGTGAAGACCTAGAGAGGACAGAATGTCAAGGAGAAGAGTTTTATCAACAGTGCCAAAGGCTGCAGGGGTCAAGAGGGAAGAGGATTAAGAGGTCAATGGTAACTTTGAAGAGTGTAGTTTCTGTTGAATGAGGAGATCTGAAGTCAGACTACAGAGGATCTAGAAGTGAGTGAGAGGGGAGGATGTGGAGGTACTGATTGCAGATGATCTTCTCAGAGAGTTTAATCATGAAGGGGAATTGAGATAGAGTGATAAAACAATAGCTATAGGGTCTGGTTGAATCAAAGGAAGGTTTTTTAAGGATGGAGAAGACAAGAGTGCATTTAGAGGCAGCAGGGAAGCAGGAAGTAAATAGGGAGAAATGGAAGTCAGAGACTGGGGATGATAGAGGGAGCAATATGAAGGGACATGGTGGAATGGGAACACTTGTGAACATAGAGGGATTTGCTTCAAGAGCAGCTGCCTTTCTGTGTAAGATGGGTGAAGGAAGTAATACAATAATAGGGAAAGACGTCTAAATGATATGAGATGAGTGGGGAGAAGAGGGAGCCTCCATTTTTTTCAGCAAAGTGTGAGGCAAGGTCTTCAGCTCAGAGGGTGGGTGGGGGGGAGGGCAGTAAGAGGCTTGAGGAGGCATGAAAAGATTTGTAACCGATGTGATGAGTCGAGTAGCAGTTGATTAAGGAGGTGTAAAAGGATTGCCTTGCATAATAAGGGGCCAGCTGAGATTATGTAACATAAATTTGTAGCAGTTCCAGTGAGAATGGTTTCATGATTTTCCCTAGTTCCATTCAGTAGCACATGAAAGGAACAAAGATAGTGGATGGTAGGAATAATCTGAGGTTGGGGTTTGGGAGTCCTGATAGGTAATAGGACAAGGGGGCCAGGGACCTGAGTGTATAGTATAGTGTGGAACTGGCTCACCAAGGAGTGATTATAGGAAGGGAGGAGAGTGTAGCCAGTTTGAAAGTGATGACCTGGGAAAGAACTGAGGATGGAGGGAATAGAGGTCATGATGAGGATGAAGAACAAGGTTAGGGGTCTAAGGCAGAGGGTAAGATGGGATGATAAAAGATTATGATCGAAAGGAATTTCAGAGTTCATGATCTTGAAAGTACAACACCTGTGAGTGATGACAAGATCAAAGGTATGACTGTCCCTGGGTGTAGCTGAAGTGGAGTGGGAGGAGTAGGCCATGGAAATTGAGTAGATCTTAATCTTTAAGAATCTTATATTTTATTTGGCTAGCTGGGGAAGGAACAACTTGTACATAGAAAATTAAGTATCAAATCTGTGCAAAGTAATTCCCAGCATGTGGTCTGTCCTTAGCTTATTGCTTATTTTCAGTACATTACTGGTCCACCTTCTTTTTCTGGCTTATATCTTTCTGATATCATCAACACCGCTTCTGCTGGGCATTTCTTCCTTGATAATATGTTGCAAACCCACCATGCTAACCCCACTCAAACCCACCATGTGCCTCTTCGTTGCCTTTTAGGTCACGTGCAACATAAATTTTAGGGAGATGAGTGACTCACTATCACTTATGGCCATATTGGGTTACTGGAATAATATTGATGTTAATTAGAAGGACCTTTTTTCCGAGAGAAGTTGGGGGTCATTAAAGACAATGAACAATTTCCCCAATGCAATTTGTTCTTGTTCAATTACTTTTTCTCTTTTTCCTGCTCAGTTCTGGGTCTAGTTCCTTGTCCATCTGCATGCAATGTATTTTTCAAGATATATGGACTAATGGACCAATTCTATGGGGTGTCCATCTAACTTTAGATCAGAGTTGGGACAATAGTCAGACTTTTTTCCTTTATGTATAGTTGGGCTGAATTCTTTCAGTGATTAATTATTTCATTTAGTTGTCTCTGCAGTGCTGAATAAACTCCAATTCTATTTGGATTCAGTGCTGTAAGCTCTTGGAGGTCAGGGACTTCATTTTTGTCTTGGTATCCCCAGTGCTGGGCACATAGTAGGCCCTCAGTAATTGCTTGTTGTTTGATTGATCAGACATTCTCCATGACAGTAACTAACATCTTTATTGAATATATACTCCCTACTCCCTAGGCTTTTAAAAATTTTTAATCAAAGAGTTGCTTAATATAGGCATTTCTATTGTGACATCTTTCAAGAAATCTTGCAGGATTTAACTTCTGCTTGAGTGACCCCTTGTTGGAGGAGAGCCTTTTGGGACTCATTGTCCCATATATCTTCTCCATAAAGTTCCCACACTAGGAAAGAGGCTGGGAAATTTTTCTCTTTAGTCACAGTGACTGTTGTTAGGGTAGCCTGTTCCTAGGCCATGGGATCCTTTAAAATTTTTAAAATTTGATTTTTAAATTTAAAATATATTTTATTTTTCCCCAATTACATGTGAAGACAATTTTTAGCATTCATTTTTAACAAAATTTCGAGTACCAAATTTTTCTCCCTCCTTCCTTCCCCTCCCCTCTTCCTAAAATGGTAGGCAATTTGATATAGGTTATACATGTGCTGTCATGTAAAACATATTTATGTATCAGTCACAGTTGTGAAAGAGGAAACAGATCAAAAGGAAAAAAAAAAACCACAAAAAGAATAAAGTAAGTGAAAAAAGTATGCTTTGATCTGTATTCAGAGTCCATGAATTCTTTATCTGGATATGGATTACATTTTCCCTCTTGAGTACTTTGTATTTGTCCTGGATCATTGTATTGCTGAGAAAAGCTGAGTCATTCATAGTTGATCACACAATGGTGCTGATACTGTGTACAATGTTTTCCTGGCTCTGCTCATTTCACTTTGAATCAGTTTGTACAAGTCTTTGCAGATTTTTCTGAAATCTGCCTGATCATCATTTCTTATTGCACAATAGTATTCCATTGCATTCTATACCACAGCTTGTTCAGCCATTCCCCAATTGATGGGCATCCCCTCAATTTCCAATATTTTGCCATGAAAAAGGCTGCTATAAATATTTTTGCACATATAGGTCCTTTTCCCTTTTTGTATGATCTCTTGAGATACAGACCTAGTAGTGGGATTACTGGATCAAAGGGTATGGACAGTTTGGCTGTTCTTTGGGCATAGTTCCAAACTGTTCTCCAGAATGGTTGGATCAGTTCACAACTCCACCAACACTGCATTAGTGCTTCAATATTCCCACATCATCTCCAACATTTATCGTTTTCTTTTTTTGTCAAATTAGCCAATCTGATAAGTGTGAGGTAGTACCTCAGAGTTGTTTTAATTTGCATTTCTCTAATCAAAAGCAATTTAGAGTGCTTCTTCATATGCCAATAGATAGCTTTGATTTCTTCATCTGAAAACTGCCTGTTCATATTCTTTAGTCATTTATCAATTGGGTAATGAGGTCTCTATATATTTTGAGAAATGAGTCCTTTATAGAGACACTTGCTTTAAAGATTGTTTCCCAGCTTCCTGCTTTCCTTCTAGTCTTGGTTTTATTTGTGCAAAAACTTTTTTATTTAATATAATCAAAATTTTCTATTTTACATTTCATAATTCTCTCTACCTCTTGTTTGGTCATGAATCTATAACTCACTTAACTTCTCCTTGAAGAATTTGGATGCTATACCACTTGGTGCATATATGTTTAGTATTTGATATTACTACATAGCCTATGGTACTTTTTAGTAAGATGTAGTTTCCTTCCATATCTCATTTAATTTGATTTATTTTTGCTTTAGCTTTGTCTGAGATCAGGATTGCTGCCCTTGTTTTTTTTTTTTAATTCAGCTGAAGCACAATAAATTCTGCTCCATCCCTTTACCTTTACTCAGTGTGCTTCTCTCTGCTTCAAGTGTGTTTCTTATAAACAACATATTGTAGGATTCTGGTTTTTGTTCTGCTCTGCTATCTGCTTTTGTTTTATGGAAGAATTCCTCCTATTTACATTCATACTTATGATTACTGTGTATTTCCCTTTATCCTATTTTTCCTGCTGTTTGTCCTCTCTCCTTTCACCTTTTCCCTCCTTGACAGTGTTTGCTTCTGTCTACTGCCTCACCCTAGGTCTGACCTCTCTTCTGTCAGTCTTCCCCCTTCCCCCTTTACTTAATCTCCTCCCTTCCTACTTTCCTTGGGTAAGACAGATTTCCACATTCAACTAATTGTGTATATTATTCTCTCTTTGAGCCAATACTGATGAGAGTAAGGTTCAAGCAATACCCATTGCTCACCCTCCCTTGTAATAAGTTTTCCACACCTCTTCATGTGAAATAATTTATCCCATTCTACTTCCCCCTTCCTTCTGCATCCAGTGTACTCCTCTTTCTTATTTCTTAGTTGTCTTTTTATGTCATTCCCTCAAATTCACCTTATGTCTATACCCTCTGTCTATGTATATTCCTTCTAGCTGTACTATTAGTGGTACATTTTTGAAGAATTACAAGTATCATTTTCCCGTGTAGGGATGTAAATAGTTTAGCTTTATTGAATTCCTTCTGTATTCTTTTCCCTTTTTCTCTTTTTCACTTTCTTTTGGGTCTTGTATTGGAGATCAAATTTTTTGTTCAATTCTGGTCTTCTTATGAAAGCTTGAATTCTTTCTATTTCATTGAATGACTATTTCCCCCCCCCCCCCCTTGAAGTATTATGCTTAATTTCACTGGGTAGGTCATTCTTGGTTGTCATCCTAGCTCCTTTGTCTTCCAGAATATCTTGTTCCATGACCTCTGATCCTTTAATATTGCAGCTGCCAAGTCCTGTGTAATCCTGATTGTGACTCCCTGATATTTGAGTTGTTTCTTTCTGTCCACCTGCAGTATTTTTTCCTTGACCTGATAGTTCTGAGATTTGGCTATAATGTTCCTTGGAGTTTTCATTTTGGGATCTCTTTCCTGAGGTGATTGGTGAATTCTTCCAAAGCCTCTTTTGCCTTTTGGTTCCAGGATACCAGGGCAGTTTTCCTTGATAATTTCTAGAAAGATGCTAACCAGCACTTCCTTTTGATTATGGCTTTCAGGCAGTCCAATGATTCTGACATTGTCTCTTCTGGATCATTTTTTCAGGTCAGTTGTTTTTCCATTGGGGTATTTTACATTTTCTTCTATTTTTTCATTCTTTTGAATTTCTTTGATTGATTCTTGATGTCTCATAGAGTCATAAGCTTCCACTTGCCCAATCTAACTTTTAAAGAGCTGTTTTCCTCAGTTAGCTTTTGTTTCCATTTGGCCCATTCTACTTTTTAAGTGGTTGTTTTCTTTTTCTAAGCTGTTGACTCTTTTTTTTTCTTCATTATTCTCTTGTATCACTCTCTTTTCCCATTTTTTCTCCTACTTCTCTCGTGATTTTAAAGCTTCTTTTTGAGCACTTCCATGAGTTCTTTCTGGGCTTGGGACCATGGATGTTTTGACATTGTCGTCCTCTTCTGAGTTTGTGCCTTGATCTTCCCTGTCACCACGATAATTTTCTATGGTCAGATTCTTTTGTTGTTGTTGTTGTTGCTTTTTGCTCATCTTTTTGGGTCTTTTTCCTTTCTTTTAAATTTGAGCTCTGCTCTCAGGATGGAAGGAGAACTGTCTCAGGTGTCTTGTTCCAGGGGCTACAGGCCCTAACTGTTTACCTAGTGCTGCAGTTGTGTTGCCCTGAGGCTCATGGGTGACAGTGCTATCTGGTGCTGAACTGAGGGGGTGGGGTGCGTAGGGGCTGGCACTGCTAGAGGTCATAGGGATCTGGCTGCTAACTTGGTGCTGAGCTGAGGTCCTAGTGTTGGTGTCTTATGTGTTCTGAGGCCATTGGGGTGTTTCTGCATTTCCCCAGCACATGGCTGTCTTGCTGCTGGCTGCTGCCTGTTTGCTTAGCCACTTGTAGGGTTTGCCCAGGACTATCCTGAAGCATGTGGAGATCTGGCCACTGAAGGCTGCCTGTTTGGCTGGGGCTCTGCTGAAATATGTGGAAGTGTGGCTGGTGGAGGCTGCCTATTTGCCAGGGGCTAAGCTGAAGCACATGGTGGTTCTCAGAGCTGGAGTCTGCATGGTCCCCTGGCTATGCTGAGGTATGTGGAGGGGGTCCTGGTGTTGGTGTTTGCCTGCTCCACTGCACTGGCACTTAAAATCTCCCACTGGTTTGTTGAGGTGGGACTTCCTGCTGGCTTGCTGGGATACTTTCTGTCCTAGAATGTGCTCTCCTTTTACCCAAGACAGAACTTTCTTGCCTATCTTCCAAATTTCTTAGACTCAAAAATGGTTTCATCCCATCTTTTTGCTGGTTCTGCTCTTCCAGGTTTTTTTTGGGGGGTGCTATTTTGTGGTTGTTGAAAGATGAATATGGGTTATGGTGATTTACTGCTTACTCCACCATCTTGGTTCCTGGAAGTAGATCCATGGGATCATTTTAAATTGAGTTTAGGTTATATGCCTTTGGTTTCCTGGCACTGTCCTTCAAAATTTCTTGCTTTTGATTTGATTTTGTCTCTTTCACAGAATCCATCTGGCCTTCCAAGCATTGCTGTGTGCTGGGTTGTGTGTTGTCTATGTGGGAGCAAGATGGTCATTGACTAGCACAACTATAGCTATATCATCTTGGGTCTGACATATGGCTTTGTCCACCCTCTTGTACAGCTGGTTAAGTGGTAAGGGGGGCAGTAGGGTCTTGAGACTGAGTGATAGATTGGGCCTTCTGGACACAGCTGGAGGATGACTAAGGAAAGAGCAATAGCGCAGAGAGGCATAGCAAAATCAGCCTGTTTTGTTACTCTGAGTGGGCGGGGGGAGGTTTAGATGGGAAACCAAAAAATCCACTTGAGTAGAGCCCCAGGACAGTATCTGCACAGACCTGGACTGCTTCCTACAAGTGATCTGGATAAGGCTACTCTTGCATTCAATTCCAGGTTCCCTGAGATGGTTAATTACAAAGCTTGAATATTTAGCCACTGACTGACCATAAGCAAACATGGTAGTGATGGACTAGGCCCTGGTATAGGAATGTGACAAATGTATCTTTCCCAGGTATGAAAAGCTCTGTGGCCACCTTTCAGATCTGAACTTGTGTGTGACCAATGCGATGAAAGAAGATCTGGCAAAGAACTGGAATATAAGGTATGCAAGGCCCTTGGATTAGACAATTAGGATTGGAAGGAGAAGGGGAAATTCGTTTCACTGTATGGGGAATTATGTGCTCAGGAATGTTTGCAAAGGATTTTGAAAACACCGGGCACAAGGGTATGTTTACTAGCTATATTAGTATGTAGAAGGAGCAGGGTAAGTAAAACCTTTCCTCATCCATTCATATGGTTCAATTTATCTTGAAACATCTCTGGAGGTTTCTCTGAAAAATTCTGAGCTCTGACTGCTCCTGAGTAGGAAGGAAAAAGAGAATATAATTTTCTTGGGCCCTGAGCCTGTCCTCTTGGTCTCTACACTTCCCTGGTCCTTCCCAGGTTTTTACTTCCTGGTCTTCTCTCTAAAGCTTCTCAATGATCTTATTGCAGAGCTGTGACCGTCTATTACAAGCCAGCCTCATTTTTTACAATATCAGCTTTTTATGGAACTGGGCCACACCTACTCCCCATTCAGAGCAAGGGGTGCTTCCTATACCCCAAGTGGTTAGGTTGTTCTCTCACTTGAGCCTGCCATCTTTGCCACAGTTTAAGGGAATTCAGATAGGGCAAGAGTAGTGTTGACATTTCTCCCCCCTTATCTCTGGGATTTTTGATGACAAGAAAGTCTGTTGGTGTATGTCACCTGGGAGGTCTCATAAGGATGAATAAGACTCTTGTTGGCTTGAGTGCCTGGTCCAGGACTTCTGTCTGGGGAACTGCTCTGCTTACAATGGTACAGGGAGGTGAACCATACTGGTTTCTCAGAGACTCTATCCACATCAAGTAGATGTTGGTTGGATCTTGAGCATTTGGTAATGTCCTTATCTCTGTCTCTGTTTTGCACAGAACTCTTGGACCCAGGCCTTGAGAGACCTGCATTCGCTGAGCTCAATCCTAGGAGCAGGAAGGTGATACAACTTGATGGGAGGCCAGCTTTGCTGGTCAGCAGCATGAGCAAGACAGGTCCTGAGGTTTCTTTGAATTGGACACTTTGGGCATTTCAGTGAGCTTCTCACGACTTCCTATTTTACAATTTCATACTTGAGCATAAGTAATATTTTAAATTTTTTTTAACTTAATAGTATTTTTTTCAATTACAGGTAAAGATAGTGTTCAATATTTATTTTAATGATATTTTGAGTTTTAAATTTTTCTCTCTCTTCTCCCTCTGAAGATAATAAGCAATCTCTTATAGTTTTACATGTACAATCATGTTAAATATATTTCCACATTAGTTATGTTGTGAAAGAAGAATCAGAAAAGAGAAAAACCATAAGAAAAAACAAAAGACAAAGTGAAAATATATGTTCAGTCTGCATTCAGACTCCATAGTTCTTTCTCTCAATATGGATAGCATTTTCCATCATGAATCTTTTGGAATTGTCTTGGATCATTGTATTGCTGAGAAGAGCTAAGTTGCTAGACTTAATAGTTAATCATAGTTAATCATCACACAATGTTGCTGTTACTGTGTACAGTGTTCTCCTCATCCTGTTCACTTAATTCAGCATCAATTCTGAAGTCTTTCCAGGTTTTCTGAAGTCCACCTGCTCATCATTTCTTATAGTACAATAGTATTCTATTGCATTCCTATACCATAACTTGTTCAGCCATTCCCCAATTGATGGGCATCACCTCAATTTAAAATTCTTTACCACCATAAAAAGAGCATCTATAAATATTTTTGTATATGTGGGTCCTTTTCCCTTTTTTATGATCTCTCTGGGATATAGATCTAGTAGTGGTATTGCTGGGTCAAAGGGTATGCAGTTTGGTTGAACTTTGGGCATAGTTTCAAATTCTACTCCAGAATAGTTGCATCAGTTCTCACCAACATTGCGTTAGTTTCAGTATTCCCACATCTTCTCCAACATTTATGATTTTTCTTTTCTGTCATATTAGCCAATTGGATAGGCATGAGGTGGTACCTCAGAGTTGTTTTAATTTGCATTTCTCTAATCAATAATGATTTAGAGCATTTTTTCCTATTACTGTGGCTTTGATTTCTTCATCTGAAAACTGCCTGTTCATAGTCTTTGAACATTTATCAACTGGGGAGTGACTTGTATTCTTATAAATTTGACTCAGTTTTCTATATCTTTGAGAAATGAGATCTTCATCAGAAATACTGGCCTTGAAAATTGTTTCCCAGCTTTCTGCTTTCCTTCTAATCTCGGTTGCATTGGTTTTGTTTGTGTAAAACCTTTCAAATTTAATGTAATCAAAATCATCCATTTTGCATTTCATAATGTTCCCTATCTCTTGACTGGATCCTTGTTGATTCTTTGGGGTTTGAACAATGGATCATTGATGGAGCAAATCTCCCATCTCTAGTCTGTGTGACAACTGGTACCTTGTGTTTCCTTGTTTTCATCACTGTAATGTGAATATCAGTGAGGCAGTATTTAAAATTGTTTAAGAGACATACAGGGAAGCTATTTTGGATTCTATTTCAAAAAGTGTGGGTATGTAAAAGGGATCAGTTGTTTGTTTGGTGGGATGCCTGACCAATTTATACCCTGCCCCCTTTTTGACTGATGGTAGTGAGATGGGGGAAAGAGGGAGTTGGCTTTACTAGTGAGTCAGCCTCCTGAATTTCTTAAAGTTCTTTGGTCTTTTGATCTTATTTATGAATGGGAGCAAGAAAGAATCCTGACTTGGAATGCCAAACTAAGGCCCATGGAGTAATAAGATTCCACGAGAGGGGCTGCTTATTTCCAATGTAGGATTGCTAAATGAGGGTTGAAGGTTGCTCAAGTTTGGGGATATGTTTGCAAGGAAGAGGGAGAGACTGAAGTATATTTTCTGTTCACCAAAGGGAAAAGGCCTCTTAAAGAGCATTATGGCTAAATCATCAGCCAGATATGCCTCAAGCACATTCAGATCTGCACACCATGATTGGAAGCTGAACATTATCCTTTGCTTCTGGGGTAAGAGCAGCCTATGGAGAATAGGCTTGTCCTCTAAATGGAATGACACTTCGTTGGAGATTATGGACTTGTGAGTCACCAAGCAAAAGGCTAGCAGAAATATACGAAGACCTTGTTTAGTGAAAGTAAATAGACCCTTTTTTAAAGTTTTGAGAAGGGCCTGAGGGGTGGATGCAAATGACTGAACTCGAGTAAAAGGAGGCTGCCTTATGTCCCAGACGAGAGTCCTTAGACTGAGGTGCCATTGTCTCTCCTCTCCCCCATTCCTTGAAATCCCTTTGCAGTCTGCTAATGAGGATTGTGTTCTCTCTTCTTGAATCTTCTACTCATTTATTCTTGTCTGAAGGGCTGGGTCTCACATAGTAGGATTTTACTCCTATCCTGATTTTTAAGTCCTGAATTCTCTATCATCTAATTTCCAAGAAAATTTAAGTTCTCTGTTTTGGCCACGAATCAGCCAGGGACAGATTTATTAATTAAATAATGCTTAGTATCTTTTCTTAGAGAAATTCCAACAGACAGAAATTTATCCTGCCTTTGAAATAAATCTTTCTCTTTAGTAGAGATCCTTAGAATTATTCTATCCCTTTCTAAATTTCAGCTTCCTATAGTCTGTGCTGATCAGCCTGTTGCTCTAGTGGCTTATGCCAATTGTGAATACTCCCTTTGGGGTCCTTTTAAGGAAGATGGTTGGTGATTTTGCTACTTTAACCCACATCCCAGGTGTTAGTGGTTCTGGTCTATAGAGCCCCTTTAGGATTGTTTTGTAGACTAGTTTATCCTTCTTAAATTGTTCCCTTTCTTTCTACTTTGGCAGGATCAGCAGACCTTGGTGTCTGCCTCCACAAATCCTCCGGTGGCTTGGATCTTCCCATGAAGGTGGTGGATATGTTTGGATGCTGCTTACCAGTTTGTGCAATACACTTCCAGTGGTAGGGATTTTAGAATTTGTATGTTGTAAAGCAAGGGGGAAGGGTTTGTGAATGTTCCCTAGTAGAGTACCTGAAGCATTTCCATGGACTTAGAGCTTCTGTAGGTGAACTGAACTCCAGATGCAGTCTGAGCCTGTCACTGTTTTACAGGCAGCATACCCTGTATGGAGTGTAACCACCAGTGTGGCTGAACCTGTCTTTGAGGGTTGACTTTTACCTCTATTTATCAGATCCATAGTATTATGAACAAATAAAACATTTTTCTCATTCCATTTGCCCTCAGATGTAGAAGATCATTATAGGGTGGTGCAGTGATCCTCTGTTTCTTCTTCCAAGGCCAGTTTCAGTTCTCTCATGATGCTTTTTTGCTGTTTACATGAACTTGTGAAACATGAAGAAAATGGCCTGGTGTTTATGGACTCTGAGGAGCTTGCAGATCAGCTGAAGGTAGAGTTGCTGGGCTTGGACTCTTCAACCCCACTGCATCATAGCCTCATCCTCATCTGTCTAGTCTCATTTGGGAATGGTGTCCTTGGGGGGAATGGTAAAAGAAAGCTCACTGCCTGACAAGGGGAGGGAGAAGAGGCTCATAATAAGCACAATGTGGTAGGGCCTTCATCTGCAGGAAAGAAGTAGTCAGGGCCTGAACCAGAGTAGTAGGAAAGGAAAAGAGGTGACTATTATTTTAATTATCTAGCTTTTATATATACATATATATATATATATGTATATAAAATGTGTGTGTGTGTGTGATTCCATCAGTAGATGGAATGCTGGACTTGGAGACAGGAAGACCTGAATTCAAATACTACCTCAGACATTCCTTAGCTAGGTTACCCTTGGTTAATCATGTAATTGCTCCGTGCCTCAGCTTCCACATCTGTAAAAATAGTGATAATATCATCTACCTTAAAGCATTGTTTTGAAGTTCAAACAGTTTAACATGTGAAAGACTTTGAAAATTGTAAAGCACTATAGAAATGCTAGCTGTTATTAGCCATTATTTCTTTGATGTCTATGGGGTATAATAAGTTTAGTTTTAGACTTGTTGACTTTGAAGTCCTCTCCGGGAGGTAGTTGGAAATTTGGCTCTAGGAAGCTGGAAGTCATGGAGATGTAGATTTGGGAATCTTCTTCATAGTGGTGATGGCTGAAGTTGTATGTATGATTTCAGGTGCAAGCTTAGAAGGAAAAGGCTGAGGAGAGAACCTTAGCAGAATATTCATATATAGAAGGGAAACTTCTAAAAGAAATGAGGGGATTACACTTTATCTTTTAGGCCTCTTCTGACTCTAAAATCCTATAATTCTTCCTTTGAGAAGTCAGAGAAGAAATGATGGGAAGAAAGAAATTTTTCAGAAGGAAAAGAAGGATGCTGAGGTAGCTTACATCAGATGACCTTGACTATCTCAGGAAAGTAGGAAGGCCATGAGAGAGCAAAGAGTTAAGGGGTGAGATTAGGTGCTTGGGACACTACAAAAGTCTGAAATACCCACAATACAGAATATGGTGGAGGGTCAACTGATGAACACAGGACTCAGCTGAGACCAGACAGTATAAATGCAACATGTTAGCACAGTTAGGATTGTCCCTTGTAACACTTGACAGCCCAGAAGCTGAAGTAACTTACTGGCACTTACCTAGGCTAGAGAGTGGCAAATGGAGGAGAATGAAAGGCCAAAAGGTGTCAGGATGAAAGTGGCAGCATGTTTAAAATGGCTGAGAAAAGGCCTGTGAGGGGGGCAAGGAGAGCCAAGGAGGGACCCAGGGTTAAGTTCAATCTGAATGAGGGTGGGAGGCTAGAGAGGGGAAGTTCAGAGGTCAGAATCTTGGAGGCTGAAATGAAACATGTGCTAATGTTAAAATGGGGGAAAAAAGCACTCTGATAGTTTTATCTTTACAGGTAAAATACTTGTATTTTCAGTCACTTTTCTGGATTTACAGGGAGTTGCTCACAGAGCAACAAGTACATCTCACATTTCCTTTTTCCTTAGAAGGAAATAATTGTCCAGTGATTCAAGTGTTATGCAGCAGCTCCAAAATAGAATTTTCTCCTAAAAATTCTCTAAATGTTTACTGTAGCCTTGAAATATTTGCACAATTTACACCAATAATTTTACAATTACCATCTCTGAATGTTTTTCATATGGAAACAATTTCTGGTTGTGACTAGGAAGTTTCTGCCATCCAATCCCAACTCTACCTAGAAACAAATAGAAAATATCTTAGTACAGTGGTGCTTTAGGGGTTTGGGTTTAGAGGGAGGCATTAGTGAGGGGCTGTCAGTATAGAGCTGTGTGCTTTGTACTTTGTACATAATACATATTCTGTATTAACACCTCTGTTCAAAAATTACTGTTTTCCTTAAGCTGTGAGAACATCAGATTCTGACCTTTGCAGAGAGATTTTTGATTATTTTTTGTTCCTAATGAACAAAATGATATAAATTTATGTGATTTATGTATCAATACTTTGATGAGAATAAAAAAAATTAGATTAAGAGTAGAAATGTCACTTTAGGAATAATCTACTAATTTCCCAGTCCTATTGAGTTTTAACTACACTCTACGGTGAAGAACCATTACCAAATTCATTAATTATGCTTATATTGTCATGGTTCATTATTTCTTTAAGGCCTTCTACCTTAAGAAGAGGGTGTTAGCACATAAAAGTGTTTGTTAAACTTGACTCCTAGTAAGACACCTGTGAAATGCAAACATATTTTCATTTACTAATGGCTGCAATGACAGTAGAAGCACTTAATTACTTGTAAGATTAGGATTAAAAAAAAAGCCCAGGTGTGCTAATTGCTTCCTACTGTTAGCTGAAAGATGGAAACTGGAGAATTTATAAAAGCTCTGTTCCTCAACAGAAATCTTTTTTTGGCTGTTGTACCATCAGATACACTAGAAGGGTAGAGAGAGATCTGGGGAATATTATGTTGAATAATAAATTTATATTTATCTTTAAGGCTTAAGGGAGAGAAGAAATTAAGAAAAATGGTTAAGGGATTTAAAAAAAATAATATGCTTAGTTCAATACTGGAGAATAGATGTCATTTTAGTTGTGTAAGTAATAAAAAAGTATGAGAAAGAACTTAAAAGCCTACAAGATTTCCCCGTTTGATTCTTGATAGAAGACCCTGAATCATTTCTTGCTTTAACACTAGATACAACTATCCTGGGAGCTGATTCTTGTTGCCAGAAGCAATTGCCATCAATAGTAATTTCTATTAGTGGGTTGCTGGAGCCATACCATTCTTTTTCTCTCCACTCTTCTGGCCTACTTGCTTTACCTTCTCCACCTACACTTTGTATATATTTAGTAGAGGCCTAGATCTCTGTCTCCTTGAGGAAAGTAACTAGACTAAAGGTATTCTCACATCCACAGCAATGTACTTACTGAGCTCTGTTCTGAACAGCTGGTAAGTGTCTGGGTTCCGCACGGTGAAGGCAATGTACACCTCTGGAGATCTCTGATCTGCCTGGCAAACAGAGAGTTTTTGCAGCACTCCGATGAGGGAGAGGATGATCTCTGGATCATATACCACATCTACAATGAGAAACTCAGATTATTCATTTTCTTTAAGGTTATTACTTAAAAAAATAGAAGTGTTATGTGCATTCTTGAGTTAGGAAGCAAGGCTAGAGCCAGAAGAATGCAGCAGTTACATTCATTTTATGTTTCATTAGGGTGAAGGAAAATTACCCAGATTAAAATGGAATAATCTAGGAGAAAAGTTTATTTTCAAACTGCTAAAAGGCACTACCAAAAATAAAGATCATAGGCAATGACTTGTGCCCTTAAGTGTGTGTGAGAGTGTGTGTGTGTGTGTGTGTGTGTGTGTGTGTGTGTGTGTGTGATTGGCCAATATAAAAGATGCCTAGTGAAGCAAAAGCTGACTGTTATGCTTAAGGATTTCTATCTTCTAAGATTGGTATACCTAAAAAGACCACTGGGTTTGGAATACTAGGACCTGGCTTCAAATCCTACTCTGCTGCTTATCATCCTATAACTTGGGAACAACTCATTAACCTCTCTGACCCTCACAGATAAAAATGAAGAAGCAGTCTGAGGTCCCTTCCAGCTTTTCTTTAGGATCCTATGTTCTGATAATTTTTCAGTTCCAGTTTACTGGAATGACTGCAGCTCATGATTGGGAGGAAAGAAGATGACCTATTCCTTTGGTAGACTGACACTCTAACACCCTGGGGTAGCTGAAAGCCTCACAATGAAATGGAGAATCAACCAGTCTATACAACAGAAATAAAGAATCGAATCACAGAATTTTAGGTTGGCAGACAGCCCCTTTAGAGACTTCAGTCAGGGACATCAATGAACCAGGTCTTATGTGAACAAAAGATGAGAATAACAGGATATTGAGGCCAGCATAATGTGGCCTCCTAATATGATCAGTGACAAACACTGCTTTTCTCCATGAATAATTCTTCAAATGGTGCTTGTCTTTGAAGCTATCTTCAAGTCTTGTTACCCAGGTAGGGGTGTCTGCAAAGCATTTTAGAAACAAAGTGCAATATGAATTTAAGTTGTTTAAGGAGCAGGGTGTTAAGGTAGAAAAAGCACTGGTCTGGGAGTTAGAAGAATTACTAGCTGTGTGACCACAAGCAAGTCAGACCGTCATTTGACCAATGAGTAAACCATAACTTAGAGGTTAATATGTGCACTATTTACCCCAATAGGATTGTTGTGAGGAAAGCACTTTCTAAATCGGAGCTATCACTTCTCTTTAGGCATGATGAGAAACCAAAGAAGTGAAGATGGGAAGGGAAGAGAACATGTTTGTCATGTTCTCAGGGGAAGACAGGCTATGGAGGCACGGGAGCTAAAAATGTCCCAAAATCTCAGCAGAGATTTTTTCAGTAGGGCCTTCTAAATGTACTTAGTAGTGAACTGCTAGTACTCTCAAAGCAAGGTGCAGAGCAAGAAACAACCCTGCTGAAATGATGAAATAAAAATCCCTCTAATCAACTGTAATAGTTGTGACCTAAAATGAGGATGCATTTAGTAACTCATGGTTACCAGTGGTAACAGTTCCTTGTATTTACTTTACTCTGGGGAATGAAAAGTAATCCCCCAAACATTCAATCAAGTTTTCTTCTTCTTAATAGTTTTCACCACTCTACCCCTTCTCTCTTAGCCTGGGAGGTAGAGCAAGCTGACTTCCTCATCTCTAACTTGATTTATCCTGGTCAATACCTGCTGCAATGATGACATCTGGTTGGAAGACAGAAATTTGTTCTGTAGTAACTAGATCCCAGTCCAGCTGAACAGCCATCACGGTGGGTGAGACCAATGTGCCGACTGAAGGTTGCAGGGGTGCTGTGGAATCTGGCTTTAGCAAGAAGCCATTTAGGAGGATATTTCCTTTGAGTTGCTGAAGAACCTGACTGTGGCAGTCACTGAAGACATATGCTTTGGGAGAGCACATCTTGCAAATAGCCAGGCCTGTAAAACCAACTCCACTTCCA
The DNA here is from genome assembly GCF_011100635.1 of Trichosurus vulpecula. Lineage (NCBI taxonomy): Eukaryota > Metazoa > Chordata > Mammalia > Diprotodontia > Phalangeridae > Trichosurus > Trichosurus vulpecula. The sequence goes on along the minus strand of NC_050581.1, from coordinate 56,573,447 downwards.
AGTTCCAAGACTGTTCTGGGTGTAAGAAGTAAAGAAGGGCAGCAAATTAATATTTCTTCAAGTATCAACCTACTTTTCCCCCTGTTTGCTTCAGCTCCTCTCCCATCTGTTACCTGTTAGTGAAGGCTGCTGGGTTTTCTATGGCCCATTCTGCAAGGTAGAGAGCAGCATCCCAGGTGACCAGGCCTGTGGTCCCCTGAGAAATGATTGCTGTACTTTCAGAGAGTGAGATTGAATTTCCAGAGGGCTGGTGGAGGGAGAGAGAAAAGTTCTCTAGTAAAGTAAAACCACTTGCTTCTTTCAATATGAAATGAACAGCCAATCACCACAAATCCCAGTTACAGCATTCTTTGACTCTGAGTCACCCATGACATGTCCCTCTGGCCATGAAGGCTTTTATAAACTCAACAACTTGAAGCTGAACACTCACATTCTCTTACCTTTGTGGTTCCCTATATATAGCACCAAGTACACTATTTGGACTATCGGCTAAGACTGTGCATGACATTCAGCCATAGAGCCTTTGTTTCTTCAGGAAAAGGAACTGAATAACCTGATGAGTTGTTTCTGCTTGTTCTTGAAATGTACATATATATGTATGTATATGTATATCATGTTTATCACATGGACTAATGACACCTTCTGGAATTAGTGTCCTGTGAGATAATATTTGTGAAGCACTAGAGATGAGACACTTTTGCCTACCAAGTAAAAAGCTTTTCTTCAGTGCCTCCTTACCCTGTGGCAGGAACTGTTCACAGTGCTGGGGATATGGAGAAAAAGTGAACCAGTTCCTGCCCTTAAGAATTTATAGTTTAGCCAGAGATCCTGTATGTGTCTGTTGTGTGGGTGTCTGCATATGTTGATATTTGCTACACGTACTTATGTATACAATAACTACAGGGTAATTCGGGGGTTGTTGAGGGGAAAATGCACTAGCAACTAGGAAGACTAAAACTGTTTCATATACGTATTTCATTTGAGTTATACCTTGAAGGGAATGAGGAAACTCTAAAAGATGGAGGTTAGGAGGGAATGCCTTCCAAACATGGGGGAGAACCAATGCAGAGGCATGGAGCTGGGGCATAGAGTGTCAAATATGAGGAACTGTTGGCTCAATGTGGACACAGTGCACATGAATGGGAATGATGTAGGAAAGGTAAAGCTGGTTCCTGGGTCAAAGTGTGAGGAAAGGAGGAGAAACTGTCCTACCAGCAAATAACTCCGGTGGCACTGGGTGGATTCCTCAGCAGAAAGAATTTCAGCTAATGCTTCATAGAGCTCATCCAAAGGCTCCGTGTGAGCAGCCTCATGCTGTAGACAGACAAGAGTGAGCAGGAATTCAAAGATTCAGCTAAGAGGATTAAATGACAATTATTAATCATTTCTTGGTTAGGTAGTAAAGAATGATGTGACTGACAGACTCTCCCATTCACCCAGCTGCGATGGGCCTATTGTCTCTGAGTCCCCATCCTGGAAGCAGACAACTGGAAGAGAAAGGTATGTTTGTGAGCCTAGATTCTGCATCGGCCAACACAGAATCATAGTCTCAAAGCCTGCTTGCTGGTAGTGAACAAGGAAGCCTGGCCTCTTCCTAAAAATCCAGCGGACATTCAGGGAAGATCAGGAAGAGTTCCAGAAACTCTACTCACCTTCACAGCACACTCTGCCCTGGTTCAGGATATTATCTGTGAGGGAGAGCTGAGGGAGAGAGTCATCTTGCTTCCTGCTAACCAGAACCCATCTAGCTTGCTTGACTGTTCACCTCACTTTGGTGAAATGAGAATCACTATTTACCTTTTTAATTAGCTCAGAGAGGAAGCATCTTGTGTATTTCACTGATGGTGGATGTTTCACACACAGTGGATTTAGGACAGTCTGTGACAAATGACAAATAAGATGTTGTTAATGAAACTAGTCTTTTAATCTATTTTATTATTCCTTAGTTTTGCAAGCTTTAATTTAGGGGCACATCCTCGAACTAGCTTGATAAGCTCAAAGTAAGGAGATTTTGAGGGCAGGGCCTGTCTTTTGCATTTGTATTTCTAGTATTTAATACATTCTTGTAGCTTGATTGTTGATTTAGAAGAGGAAGGAGGGTGGGTACATATGGTTATTAACTATAACCGTGCCTGATATACTCAAAATTCAAAAGTAATATCCCAAGAAATATCTGTTTCACTAGAGAAAAGAATGCTGAGAAAAGTCCTTCTATATCTATATCTATATCCTCTGGCAGGAGCTGAAAGCACATTGACTCTGTCCAGATTTCCCTTAGGTTGCTGATGTGTGAAACCAAAAAATACTGGATTATTATGAATGAAACCAGCAATTTAGCAAATCTACAGGTATGTGCAATTAAGAGATTATCATTCTAACAAATTATTTTATTTGGCAGAGAATGTGATACAATATAATTGCAATTAGGATGTATCCTATTTTCTACTGGCTTACTTTCAGACAATGTTACATTTTAAAGCAGCTGTGGAGCCATCACCAGGGAAGCTGCTTCCCTTTCCTTCCTTCTGTCCTCTTCCCTCTTCCTTGCTTCCTACTAACCAGAACCCACCTAGCTTGCTTGACTGTTCACCTGACTTGGATGAAATGGGAATCACCAAGTCTATTTCTTCTGGTAAGACAGAAGACCATCAGGCCTTACCCTCTGTCCCTCCACTGCATCTGACGTCTTGATGAAAACTAAGAATACCTGAACCTTGCCACCTGCCCCGTTAGACTTTTCCATCTGCCTTATAGTTGAACTTCCTTTTATGTGTTGTCTATTCCCAGCAGAATGTGAGTTCCTTGAGAACAGAGATCATCTCCATTTTTCTATTTATATATCCAGTGCTTGGCTTATAGTAAGCTTTTCACCATTTTTTCATTTATTTTTCCTTACACAAATGCCCCTTTGTGAGCGGAGAACTCCAAGTAGAAGTCAAACCTATAGTCCAGCTCTATTTTTCTTCTGAGGGAAATTGCTGAGCCCAATTTCTGTTCTTCCCTGTTTGCTATTTTTATCTTTTCCCTCTTTTCCCATCCCTTATAAGTGTTTTTTGTAACGTTAATCTCATGTCGCTAAAATAAAAAGCAAAGTCTGTATAGTATGTGTGATTTATAATTCCACTATACAAACGAGGGTAAGCTCTTCAGTACAGGTTAGGTAAAGGCAGTGACTGCCTTGTATATAGCAGCTCACACAACAAACCTAAATTTATACCTTATATCTACAAGGTGCAGAGGCAGCACGGCGTAGTGGATAGAGAACAGGCCTCAGAATCAAGAACGCTTGGGTTCTAGTCCTTCCTCTGACACATACTATCTTTATGAACCTGGGCAAGTCACAACCTTAGTGACCCAGGCAACTTTTTCGTTTTCCAATTAACGAGTTTTTTCTCCTCCCTCCTTTCTACCTCTCCTCTTTCCTCCCCTGGAAGAATTCCCTCCACTAAATCCTGGTAACAAATATACAGTCAAACAAATCGTAATATATTGGCCATATGCAAAAATGTATCTTTTTCTGCCAGGAAGTGATCAGCATTCCTCCTGACTTGGCCTCTGGATTGATAGCTGCAATATGGTTATTCACTGCATTAACCAAAGTTGTCTTTCCAAACTCTTCATTTCTAACATGTTGTTATATAAATCGTTCCCTTGCTTTTACTCACTTTACTCTTCGTTTGTGTTCATACAAGTGTTTCCAGTTTTCTCTAAAACCATCCCTTTAACCAACTTTTTGGCTCAGGCAACAAATTCTCAGACTACAAATTCTAGATGGGTTGCCATGAAGTGAAGACAATTGTCATGATTGAGTACCCTACACAAATGCTATCATAGGTCTGGACCAAAGTTAGAGTTCACAGGGTCAAGGCATATCTCTTTACACTTAAGTAAGCAGCGTACTGTTACACTCATATGTAGTCTTTGTCTCCTAAGTTTATAGGTAAATTAAAAAAAAATCTATTAAGCCAGCTGTTAAAAGCTAGAAGAATATGTAGCACCTGCCATCTTTGTTTATGTTGCAGATAGTTTTAAAAAATGCACGAAATTCTCTCCCCTCAAGTGTATTTTTATATATTCTGATAGCTTCATCCATGGAAACAAAGCATCCCAAACTGTCTATTGTACTGATACCCCAATACAGGTGGCAGCACATCCTTGCAGAGACTCAGTCTGCCCAAATATGGCTCAAAGTGAGATGGCATTAAAATTTGTTGTTTTGTTTGTTTGTTTTTTACCTTCTGCAAAATATTCAGCAGCAGCTCAGAATCCAATGAATTCTTTAATTTTTCTTCAAGGCTCTATTCATAGGAGAATAAAAAAACATGAAGAAAAATGTCAAGGACATTTTCAGAGGAACATTAAACTTGTAAATGGTACATTTTGGTAAAGAATTTTATGATTCACTAGAGACCCTGGGCCAAGAGGAAGTGAAGTCATAATCAGAAAGCATGACCTTGATACATTAGATGTTATCTATAAAGAAAAGGAGAGGAAGCAAACAAAAAAGCCAACCCCAAATCACTGGTTTTCATACAGCACATTCAGAACCAGAATTTTAGAGCCAGAAGAAGAGATGTTAGTGATCACAGGGTTCAATTTTTTTATTTCACAGGTGAGGAAGATGGGCTCCTCATATCAATTAATATGGAAACATTTTTCCATATCAATAAACTGTTAACTTAGGCATAACCAAAGAAAGTTATTTTCAATAGGCCTGTTTATGTCCCGGATAAGAAGTCTTTATAAACACAAGAACATCAGCTTCTATATTCACCAGATTTTTGACTCCTCTCACAGGTTACTCCAGTATAGAGAGGTTGTACCTTGGCAGTATCTTAGGGCTGAACCAGGACAATAACAATTTCCATGTTATTTTCTGAATGATTAATGTTCATAATATTGTTTACCATGGTACTGAAGTTATTGAAATAACATAAATATCTACAACAGGCAATGAAATACTTCAGAATGTATAAGCCAACCTCTAATATTCAGAATATATTGCCACAGTTAATTCACTCCACATCAAGGGAATTGTAAGTGAAAACATTTTAAATCATAATTACAATACTGGCAGAATGAAAATTTGCTGTCAGAGCAGTGTTAAATGTGCTAAGTCCTTAAGTCAGGGTCCTCTATCCTAATTTCCACCACTTTCCACCCTATGTTTGGGGGTGTCATTTTGCCAATATGTAGCTATTTTATGTCTTTCTCACTCCCTGCCATGTCCCAGTGGTTTTGAAAATCTTCTTAGGATGGGAGAAGTAGTAATATGCTTTTTCAATGAGGGGTATAACTGGCTTTGTTTAAAAAAAAACAACCAAACCTATCATAAAGTATTGTTTCTGACCTCTGAAAATTGGATAATTTTAATAGCTGGCATTTATATAATGCTTTCAGGTTTGTGAAGTACTTTACAAACATCTTATTTTATCCACAGGACAATGCTGGAAGGCACGGTTAATTATCTCCATTTTAAAGTTGAGGAAACCAAGGCACACAGAGGTTAAGTGACTTGCCTGGCATAGGCAGCTATTGCTTAAGCAAGAATTTGAACTTAGGTCTTGTGACTCCAGGTCAAGTAGGAGATCCTTGGGAGGTCAAGGTGAACTGTTTATTATTCTCTGAGTGTGCTAAGCTATTCTTTGAGGCATTCATTCAATCTTAATAAAGACCTACTATGTGCCTCAGAGGCAGCTAGGTGGCTTGGTAGACAGAGGGGTGAACCTGGAGTCAGGAAGACCTGAGCTTGGACACTTACTAGCTGGTGTGACCCTGGGCAAGTCACTTAGCCTGTGTTTATCTTAATCCACTGGTAAAGGAAATGGCAAACCACTCCAGGATCTCTGCCAAGAAAAGTAAGGCCCACAGGGTCACAGACACGACTGAACAACAACGTGTCTTCTGAGATTTCTTCTCGTTTACACTGTGTTTCTATCTGGTGGGCACATAGCTATTTGTATGGAATGGAATGGACGCTCCTGGAGGCAGGGAAGTGCTTTTGTCTCTTTTTGTATCATCAGCACTCATTCCTGGGTGCCTGGCACATAGGAAGCGTTAAACATATGCTTGTTGACTGACTGCCAGAAGAGTGGATGGGCAGCGGCGGGAAGGAGGCAGGCAAAGTGGCTCCGGGGCCCTGGAATTCTGGCTTCCAGCCCTTCCTCACGTGCCGGTGCCAGGCCTGAGCCCGCAGCACGATCGCCCACCCTGCTCGGCTCCTCGCGCCTTCCCTTCCTGCATCCCACATCCCGCATCGACCCCAGTCCTATCCCCGGCCCTCGGCACTCGGCAGGGCCGGCCTGGACACAAGCCACCCCCCTCCCCACCTGGGTCCTTGCCCCCTACCTCTGCCAGGCCAGGGCCTCCAAGCCTCGGCCTCCAGGTAGGGGGACTGCCGGACTCTCCGGGGACCCGCGGGCCGCCCCCCGCCCCCCGCGCTCCCTCACCCGCCAGGGGAAGGATGGCAGAGGCCGCGCCGCCAGGAAGCGGCGCTCGAAAACCTCGATCAAGGCCTGCGGGGCCATGCTGCCTTCCGCCGCCACCGTGCTGGAGGGAGCTGCGCAGTGCGGGGCTTCGAAGACCGGGGCGGGGTTAGGGAGGGTCTAACAATCCTAGGGACTGTGATTGGCTTTGGAGGCGGGCTCTGTAGCGCTCTTATTTGCCTTATAGTAAGGGGCTGTGCGGGCGCGTTTGTCTTTGAGTCAGGTATGGGGGCGGGCGTTTGCTTTAGAGGCGCCTGATAGGGCATTTGGATCGGAGGCGGGGCTTGGAGGGCGGACATTTTCCTTGTAGGTGGGGACTTAGAGGCGGGCATGGCGGGGCGGGCATTTGCTTTAGAGGTGGAGCCTGTGATAGGTTCTTTGGTTTGGAGGCGGGGCCTAGGAGAAGTGCTTCCTTAGAGGCAGGGCTTGCGGGCTTACGTGTCTTTTGAAGATGAGGCCACTGGCTCTGGGGAGATATTGATCTTGGGGGCGGGGTCTGAGAGGTGGGCGTTTGAGACAGCAACGGGGGAGGAGGGCCCCTGCTCCCCTCCGCCCCCCTCCCTGTAATAGTTTTGTCTTGGTGGAGGAGCTTGGGGCGGATCTTTGCCTTTGGAGGAGGGGCCGTAGAGACAATGTTTGAGGGAGGGATTTGGAGGCGGGACTTGTCTGCACTTTCCTGGGAGGCTTTGCCCGGAGTTGGGTATCTTCCTTTGAGGCGGGGCCTATGGGTGGGCTTGTGAGATAGGGAAGGGGCAGGGCATTTGCTTTGGAGGCAGGGATCGTGGGGCGGGCACTCCCTTTAGAGGCGGGAACTGTGGTGGAATATTTGTTTTGGAGGCGGGGCATGTGGGCGGACCTTTGATTTGGGGCGAGGCCTATGGTAAGCGGGGCCTGGGATAGGTACTTGCATTTGAGGCGGGGCATTTGGGGGTGGGGCGAGCATTTTCTTCAGAGGCGGAACCTGTGATTGGGTATTTGCCTTGGAGGCGGGCCCTGGGCGCAGTTTTTTTTTTCCTAGAGGCGGGATACACTGTAGTGAAGGAGGTGCAAGTCCTGTGGCGAAACTGGCATCCTAGAGGCCAACCTAAAGGAGGCTAGGGAGAAGCCCGGGAAATATGCTCTGGGGAACGGGTCCTGGAAGGAGGTTCCCGGCTGTGGAGGAGCTCCATTCCAAGATGTGAGGCTCTAGAGGAGGGTCCGGGGCAAAGGCAAGAAGTCTTGGAAAAGTGGGGGATGGGAAGAGGCTAGACAAAGAATGACACAATTATTGGGCACAATAAAAGGTCTGGAATCTCAAGGGAAACGATATAAAAAATAGGGATAAATACCATATTATACCTGGGACAGCTAGGTGGTGCAGGGCATAGAGTGTCAAGCTTGGAGTCAGGAAGACTCATTTTCCTGAGTTCAAATCTGGCCTCAGGAACTTACTAGCAGTGTGACCCTGGGCAAGTCACCTCACCCTGTTTGCCTCAGTTTCCTCATCTGTAAAATGAGCTGGAGAAGGAAATGGCAAACCACTCCAGTATCTCTGCCAAGAAAACCCCAAATGAGGTCAAAAGGAGGCGTGGACACAACTGAGAAACGGCTGAACAAGCAAAGTCATTAAAACTAGTTGGTTAAATAATTGAAATATTTATCGATAGAACACACTAAATAAGCAAAACCCAGAAGTAATATATCATCATAGCACTTTTGCGGTAGCGAGGAAATTGGAGTGAAATGGGTTCCCATTTATTGGGGAAGAGAGCTGAATATAGTGGAATGTGATTTCTTCATAACAAATGACATATATGAAGAATTCAGAGAAACATGGCAAGACCTGTGAACTGAAGCAGAACAAAATAAGGAGAGCAAAGAGAAGCTGTGCAATAGCTACAATGATATAAAGGGAAGCAACATTGAAAGGCATCAGAAATCTGAGCTATGCAGTGATTTTTTCCTGGTGAAGCAGGAAAAAGGGTAACTATAGGTCAGGATGAGGTCCATCGTTGTCAGACATGGCCAGTGTTGGTTTTACCCAATTTTATTTGAGAAGCAGCATGGCATATTGAATAGAGTACTGGGCTGGATGTCAGGGAAATCTGGGTTCCTGTATTTGACATTACCTGTGTGACCCTGGGAAAGTCACATAATCTCTCTGTAAATCTCAGTAAACTGAGGTTTACTCATTTATATGATGGATTTGATAATCATAGCTTCTTTGTCATAGGATTTTTGTGAGGAACAAGTGAGATGTCATACAAAGCACTTTGCAAAAATGGCGATAATATGAATAGGAGCTATTATTAATGCTTTTTTCTTACAAGAGAAAATTCTGTTAGCAAATGACAAATAATTTTTTTTAAAAAAAGAAGATGAAAACATTTATTTTGTAAAAAGAAAAAATGTTAATATACTGGTAGAAGATTGATGAAGGAATAACTCAAGACCTATAACACTTAGATATGAAATTTTACTTAGAAAAATCATTAAAGGGAATTAACTGTATGTAGTTGTTTTTCTTATGGTGGAAACTACACCATTTAGCAAAATCATCTTTTTTCTCCTTTGGCATTGTTGCTTCAAGTAAAGGGTGAGCTGGTGTTATCTAATATACCTACACTGTGTTACGATTCAGAGCACATACACACATTTTATTTTATAACCCCTCTTTATAACAAAATACCCAATCTCCTTCAATAAATATATTAAGTAGAGCAAAGAGGATTTGACTGGATCTCAATTCAGAAATACACATTTTGAAGTACTGGGTTTATAACTGTCAGAGGTAAATCTTTGTTGCTTTTTTGCTTTTCACTTCTGTGCCTGTGGAGAAAAGTAAAAGGGTCAGATTAGTTAAACTTTTAATATATGATTTCATTTCTATGTGTTTATTGAAATCCACTGAGGTCCACAGTACTTTGTATATCAGTTAAGCAAATTTAAGTGCCTACTATCTGCCAGGCAGCCAGGCACTTTGCCAAATGATAGGATACAAAGACAGAAAGGAAACAGCTCAGGGAGCTTATTTTCTACTGGGAGAGACTCTCTCTCCCCTTCCCCCACCTCCCTCTCTCCCTTCCTTCCTTTCCCCTCTCTCTGTCTCTCTGTCTCTTTCTCTCCCCTACTTAAATATATATAAAACTTATGTAAAAGGGATCAAGGGAGCTCAGCATGTGCCTTGGCCATGATACTATTATCCTTCCAGTCACCTGGGTGTCATGGTGGACTTCTTACTCTTTTTTAACCCCACATGCCATCGTTGACAAATCCTGTGGATTCTACCTTTATAATGTCTTTGTGTATACTTCCTTCTCTTCTTTGATACTTCCACAACCAGGTGCAGGCACCTCAAGTCTAGATTGTTGTAATAGCCTTCTCATTTCTCTCCCTGCCTCAAGTCTTTCCCCACTCCAATTTATTCTCCACTCAGCTGTCAAAATGGTCTTCGTAAAGTGCAAGTCTTGCTATGTCACTTCCTATTCAATAATTTCCATTGGCTCCTTATTACCTCCAGGATCAAATATAACATGCTCTGTTTGGTCCTTCAAGGCCTTTCATAACTTGGCTCCTTCCTACCTTTCTAGTTTTCTTAAACCTAACTCACTTCCATGTACCCTTCAATCCTGTGACACTGGCCTCCTTGCTGTCCTTCGCACAAGATGCTTCACCTCCCAGCTCTGTGCATTTTCACTGGCTGTCCCCTATTCTTGGAATACTTTCTCTCCTTGACTCCTGGTTTCTCCTGGCTTCCCTGGCTTTTTTCAAGTTCCAGCTAAAATCTCACCTTCTTCAAGAAGCCTTTCCCAGTCCCCCTTAATTCTAGTTCCATCTGTCTTGAGATTAGCTCCAATTTATGCTACGTATAGTTTGTTTTTACCTAGTTGTTTGCATATTTGTATTAGACTGTGAGCTGCCTGAGCGCAGAGATGATGATGATGATGTTGATGATTGCCTTTCTTTGTATCCCCAGTGCTCAGCACAGTGTCTGACACATTGTAGGTGCTTAATACATGCTGGTTGACTGGCTTCTCCCTGTGGGCCACATGTGCTTCATCTCTCTTACCACTAATGCATATGCAAAACAAATTCAAGGGGACTTTTTTGTGGGGGTAGGGTGGTGGAGTCACTAGCTGCTGGAGGGATCAGGAAAGACCTCAGAGAGGAGATGGAATTGAGCTGAACTTTGAAGGAGGTTAGGCATGCTAAGAGACAGAGGTGAGGGAACGTTTTCCAGCCTTGGGAGGCAGCTGCATATGAGGAATAGCAAGAAGTCCAGTTTGGCTGGACCAGAGGATTCTTGAAAGTGAGAAATGTATAATAGACTGGAAAGATATGTTAGAGTCAGATTGTGAAAGGCTTTAAATGCCAAACATAAAAATTTGTATTTGACCCTAGGGAGACTATCTCTGGAGCTTCCTAGCTATTAGTGCTTTTTTCCTCCTCAAATTATCTTTTTTTGGCGGGGGGAGGGGAAGCAAGGCAATTGGGGTTAAGTGACTTGCCTAAGGCCACATAGCTAGTAAGTGTCTGAGGCCAGATTTGAACTCAGGTTATCCTGACTCCAGGGCCAGTGCTCTATTCACTGTGCCACCTAGCTGCCCCCTCCTCAAGTTATCTTGAAGTAGTATATTTGTGTATATGTAGAGTGTACAGTACCATGTATATAAATGCCTTAAAGGCAGCGACCATCTCATTTGTGTCTTGTATCTCTAGTACTTAGCATGATGCCTTACATGTTTGGGAGGAGGAGAGTAGAGGGATCTGGATCTGTGATTTTATTAGTGTGGAGAACTCTTGGTATGGAAACTCCATTTAGTGAATGCAGAGTTATAACTCCACGGAACTTGTGGTCTTAGAGAGTTAGTGGGAACACTGAGACATTAGGTGATTTGCCCATGGTCTCACAGCCATTATGTGTCATAGGAGGACTTGAGGCCTTCCTGACAAGTCCTCTACATATACCACACTGCCTCTGATCCTATACGTGTAACAGCATGTTACATGTAACATGCAACAAATGTTCAATTGAATTTGGTGGCAAAAGAACTGCATTAGGCACATGTGATTGCTATACAAAGGTACTTTTGATTTGGTTACAATACATCACAGGCCCTCTAGCCTCTCTTGGCTCTGGAGACTTGAAGACTGAGACTGGGGAGGTTCTCTTTGTGGGTTCTAGTCTAGACGTGCAGACAAAGATCTCAATATATGCTAACTTAGTAGTAATAAAAATAGCCTTAGACTTTGAACTCTGTGTGCTGAGTCAGGGAAGAGTTTGTCATAGTTTCTAAAGGACCTTTACAGGTCCAGTGGGTTCAGATCTAAGTAAAAGTTTGGGCCAGCAGTTTCCTTCCAAGTTCCCACATCCAAGTATATATATGTAGAAGAGATCATTGTACCATATCTGGTAAGAAGTGTATGTGTACTGCACTCAGGATTTAACGTTAGTATTCAAGGCTTTATTTCATTAAAAATTCAATGTAAGTTAACATTATGAAATGACTGCTTTTTTTCAAAATTATGCTGTAGGCATAGGAGGTTGAATCAGTAAATTGAACTTTTCCTTTATCTCTCCTTTGGCTAATGGTTTCTATGGAAAACAACTGATTGATTTCTTTCTCAAATGTTGCTTTAGGGTTTAGAGACCTTATAGGTCATGTTTCAGCTTATAGCAAATTTTTATAGTTCAAATATAAATTACTTTAAATGTGGATTTTGAAATGGAGTTTAAGGTTAAGTAAAGTTCCAACTTTTTAGACAATTTATAGCCACACAGGCAGTAGTGGTGCAATAGTGATGAAGGCTGCTTGAAATGGGATGTAGTAACACACACCCATAACTTCTAGGATGTGGGAGGAATAGATGTTTGATAAATGCTTGTTGATTAATAGAGTAAAATGTTGGTTTAGTTGCTGAAAATAGCATTTCACCATATTATCAAAGTACTCATCCCCATCAGCAGCCATAGGAATATAGGGCAGATATCAGAGGCCATTAAGTACAACAATTTCATTTTATAAATGAGGAACCCAACACTCAGGGAGGTTAAGTAAGATCACATAGGTAGTAAACATCAGTGGTGAGATCTTAACCCAGGTCCTCTGACAAGAGGACCATTGCTATTTTCACCATACCAGAATATGTCTCCCTTGGATTGTATTGACAATGCTTATTGATGAACCACAAGTAATACGACGTCCACTTACCCCTTTTTTGACTAACAGCCGTGTACCCTACACCAGAGACAAACAAGATGGCAAGCACTGCTGTTACAGCACCTAAGCCAATAGCAGCTTTCTGCGAAGCGGTTGTCTTCCAGCTCTCATTTCCTGTTACCAAATTTGAAAAGTTTTTTGTAGTTAGTTTGTGAAATATTTGTTAGCCCTGTTCAGGGGCCCCAGGAAAGTCATATCCAGTCATTATTTAATATTTAATTATTGAAAAGAATTCTACCCTAAATCTAAACAAAATCTGCTCTGTAAGAAATGGATCCTGGAAAATTGCCCTTTCTGTTCCTTATTATGTACAACACACTATGGTAGGATCTTTATAGGGCTTGTCTCTTGAATGGGAAGAAATAACTATCCTACTGTGTAAAATAACCTGGTAGTGCCTTTTCAAGGGAGACATTACTTATCTAGGAAGAATATTCTTTGATTCTTTTAAATCACGCAGATCTCTGCCTAGAAGTTGGGCTAAGTATCCTAGAGTTAGGGATTTCCAGAGGTCTGTTTTTCAGCAATGAATGAAATTATGAAGCTTCTGATTCCACTTGTAAGAACCACTCTTTAATCATGGTAAGCAACAACCAAACTTTTGGACACATGAATCTGTCAGGAGGCAGATGGATTTTTTAGAAGAGAAATCTACCTTTCTCCATTACTCCCTGGGTAGCTCAGGGGCATAGACAAGGATTGTTTCCTGGCTTCTTGTTTTAAAGACATCTCCTACAAAAATGACTGTCTTGAGCTCTAATGGAACATGCAGGGATCATGAGCTTAATGGATGTGGAAGAATCTCTGTCATCCTGCAGAAGCATTAGGTAACACAATTGTTCTTAAATTATTTTTGAAGTAGATTCTCTGCAGATTCACTCAGCTGTTGGTTTTATATCTCACCTGACTCCTGATTGAAAGTGTCCACAAGCATGTCCTGTGTAACTGTCAGAGACCCGTAGTGAGGTTCTGGTGTCACTCCCAGGAGTTTACACATCAGTGGGTAAATGTGAATGCTGTCAAAAGGCTCTGCCAGATGATTCTTCTTGAAATCTGGTCCAAATGCTCTGAATATCATTTTCATGTCCATGTCTGCATTATCATAGCCATGATCCCCTTTGTTGACATATAGTACGAACCGCTAGGAAAGAGTCAATAGAGGTTACAATTCTATGAAATGAAAGCACATTATTGTTAATCTATGGTATTTGTGTAATATCTTACAACTTTTGAGATTCATAAAGTCTCTGCAAACGTGAGCTGTGACTTTCCTCCTCTCTGTGACAGAGAGGTATCCAGAAAAAGATCCCTCTTTTTGGATCCAGAAACAGAAATTTCCATAATTTTGGGATAGAGAGTAAAGCATACATGTTCATTTAAAAAATCTAGAGGGGATTAGGGGAATAAAATATGCTTCTTGTAATATGAAGGCCAAGAATTGCTGCTTAGGACAGTCATTGATGGTGATTGTTTCAGCTTTCCCCTGTTTCTTTTTACACACATCAGCAAGCAATCCAAATCATAATTTTCCAATAGCACTGAAACACTGACTGTTCATCTCTTACCAGAATTAATAAATTTTTCACTGTCCAGAAAGTACAGTGCCTTGCACATTTGATGAATACAGAAAGGCTAGACCTATGCAATCTAAACCATAGGTTATTTGCTGGCTATTTTTTAGGTAACTACTTTGTGGAAGGTGCAGTGCTACAATGACAAAACAAAACCAGTCACACTATAACAACAGGTCAAACATAGTCAACCATAGTCTTGGTAATTCAAAGAAGGCCAAAAATTTACTTTGATTTGTCTTGCTTTGTGTCAGTAAGTTGCATCTTTGCTACTCTAACCCATGAACTTTTCCTATCCTATAGCTCCTAGATTATTGATTTCTCCTTGCAATGTATTCCCCCTGGAAATTGTTTTGTATATATTTTGAATTAGTTTTATTTGCACATGAGGTTCCAGCTTGGACCCGTCTCACCTTTCTATTTTTTTTGAGAGTGGAAGGCAGGGCATTTGGGGTTAAGTGACTTGCCCAAGGTCACATAGCTAGTAAGTGTGCCAAGTGTCTGAGGCTGGATTTGAACTCAGGTCCTCCTGATTCCAGGGCCAGTGCTCTACTCAGTGCGCCACTTAGCTGCCCCCTCACCTTTTGATAGAATTCAGATTCCTTGAGGGAAGGGACTATTATGATTTTTGTCTTTGTATCACCAAGTGTCTACCATTGTAGCTGGAATACAGTAATCATTTAATAAATGCTTGTTATTGTTGTTAAAAGGAACTTGGTTCTTTGTGGTGAAATCATCATATATTTTAGATACATTTTTTATCAAGAAGGGGTGAAGAGAAAGAGCTTTCAGTCCAATCTTTAGCTAACCAGAAAATAACATTATTCAGAATACTGTATTTTATCAAGTATTTCGGTCAATCAGTGGAAAGAACATTAGATTTGGAATCAGAACATCTGGGTTCATATCCAAGCTCTGTTATTTACTTTCTGTGTGACCTTGGGTATGACTCTTGGGTAAACTCCTTCAGGTCTCAGTTTCTTCATCTGTAAAATGAGGGGGTTAGACTAGATGGTCTTTAATGTTCCTTCCACCTCTAAGCCTATATATAATTTAGAAATCTATAATTTAGAAATCATTTGTCATATCCCTCTATGATTACAGTGAGCAGTGGATGACACCATTCCTCTCCTGATTAATTAGAAATGTAATTAACTAAGTCCATAAACTGACTGAAATGACTAAACAACTGCTGAACTGGCTAAATGACTACTAAGTATCATGGCTTCCCAAACTCAGCACATCATCAAAGATAGCATTAAAATGACTATAATTTATGGAATTCAAAAGCATCTTCTAGAATGTATCATTGAACGCACTAGGCACATTTCCACCAGCACCACCAGGCAACAATTTCACTTTGCCTTCTCAATCCTGGCAACAGCTGATGATTGTACATGTGCATAGGCATTGCTAGGCCATAAACACAGTTGCAATGTTGGCTTTATTTACATCTAGATCAGTGGGCAAGAGTTCTCTGGGTTATCTGTGAACTAATGCTTTGTAACACAAGGGAGAGTCAGTGAGGGAGGTAAATTTGAGCTCATTTTTGAAACTGCATTTCAGAAACATGGTAAATGTGACAACTATTTTGCAAGGGCAACCGGATGGCTTGGGCAGTGGATAGATGGAACACTAGACTTGTATTAGGAAGACCAATGTTTGAGTCCTACCTCAGAAACTTACTAGCTGTGTGGCTCTGGGCAAGTCATAGAACCTCTTGGCCTCAGTTTCCTTATCTGTAAAATGAGGAAAATCAGAACACCTCTGCCTCAAGGTTTTTGGGAGACTCAAATAAGATGCTATAATTAAATGCTTTGCAAACCATAAAACACTATAATTATGAGCTGTTACTACTGAGGATCATGGCTTTTAGAATCATAGATACAGGGACAGGAAGGGATCCTAGAGACCATCTAGCCCAACCCCTTCATGTTACAAATGAGGAAAGTGAGATCCAGAGAATCATATTTAGGTATAGTTGTTACACACACACCTTAATGACACACATTAGCAACAAATTTAGACTTCATATTTTTGTTTTAACATACCTCTGTTCATACTTTTGTTTCTGGTAGAAATTAGCGTGAGAGGCAGTGTGGTGTATTGGATAAAGGCTAGTCTTGGCATCAGAAAGACCTGAATCCAAGCCCTGCCTCTAACGTATATGGCCTGGGTGACTATCACTCAATCAACAATAGCTTAGTAAGTGCCTACTATGTGCCAGGTACAGTGACACTGGGTACACTGATGAAATAATCTCTTCCCATAAGGCATTTACATTTTCTCTAGGGAGATTAACTCTCTGTTTGTCTGTCTCTATCTTATTGGCAAATCATAAGATTATAGATTCCAAGCTGGAAATAAAGCCATAGCGTCCAGCACCCTAATTTTACAGAGATGCTACGTAATTTGTCCAGAGTCACAGAGCTTAAATGTCTGAGGGTGGATTTGAACCCAGGTCTTTTGCATTCCAAGTGCAGTGCCCTATCTAGTATGCTATCCTGACATGAAGAAACTGAGGCCCAGGGGACTTGCCTAGGGTCGCATAGGTAGTGAGTGTCTGAGGTAGGACTGGGACACAAGTCCTGTGACTTTATAGTCAGGTAACTCCAGTATTCCAGGTAACTCTTTAAGACTGTACATTACAAATTAGCAGCCATTGCATCAGTGGAGGGAATTTCCACACTGGGATTTCTATACACATATGAAATTGGAGTTCTGGGACCACGAATTTTTATTTAGTAAATATTTAGTAAAAAACAGACTTCACCAAGCATATTCATGTCTCATTAAAAACACTGCAATTCGGTGACAATTTTTCTCCCACTTGTTAGTATAAGCTAGTGAGGAAAATGATCTTTTGATCTCTTGAAGGGACCTATAAACCAAAAAATTCAATTCCATTCAATTCAGTTCAACAAATATTTATTAAGTGCCTCCTGTACATACAAGGCACTCTTCTAGGTGCTGTGGGATTATAATAACTTGAGAATCATAGGTCTAGAGATAACCTACTTTTGGAGAATGGGTATGAAGGAGTGAAGAGGGTGATTGTGTTTTATAAATCAGGGGTAGGGATGAAAAGAGGGAGCTCACTTTATGACTGAGCAGAAAGGCACATCATTGAGCTTCCTGAACCCCTGTATAGAACTGAAAATGGAACATATGCTTCCTTTTAAGCTAGTTGCATGAGTCAGGGTCCCCAAGGCAAAATTTCATAAAAAGACTCTTGTCATTTGCTAATTGAAAAACCTGTCTTGAGGAGGGCCCTATCTTTTGTCTGAAGATTGATGTTTCCCAAGGTTCCGACCCTGGGCTTTTTCTAGTCTCTCTGTTTCCTCCTTTGGCAATCTCATTAATTCTTATGACTTCCAACACCATCATCTACACAAATTCCCAAACCTGTATCTCCAGCCCTTACCTCTTCTTTGTTGAATTCCAGGTGCAAATTTCCAGCTGTCTACGGGACATCTCCATGTGGATGTTCCTTTTACTCTACCACATTGTCTCCTTACTATACCAGGATACTTCCCTCATCATAAAGTAAGTTCTTTCACATCAAGGACTTGTTCTTAGCCTAGCATATAGTAGCTCTTTAATAATTTTTTAAAAAATTGGTTCAATTTACCCCCAAACCCACATATTTTAGAATGAACTTACCCCGTTAATGTTGTAGCCAGTATCACCATAAACCAAGATGGGTAGAATACGGCTGTGTTTGGCAAAATGGAAATGCTCTGGAAACTCTTCTTTCTTATATACCTTTAAGTGAGGATGTGCATTTTTTAATGCATTGTAAATGTCTTCCTCTTTCCCTGGCTTAGGAAGAATCATACCAAAACCACCATAATCCAATATATCAAATTTCACCAAATCTCTGAATTTAATGTAGTTTTTCAGCAAGATCTCTGTAACATTAGGCTGCTTCTTCACTGTGGTCATTCCATGATCTGAGGTAATGATGACATTGAGGTTGTCCTTCAAGCCATTCTTTTCAATAGCTTCTACTAGGTAACCAATAGTCCTATCAATTTGCTGGATTATAATTCTTCTGTTTTCTGTGTCAGGGCCTATCTTGTGTCCAACATTGTCAGGTTCTCCATAGTAAAGGGTTACAAAATCAAAATTCTCCTTGGTGAACCAGTTCATGACAATGTCAATATTTTCCCTCCATTCAGTCTCATTGTCATCAGGATGGGTAAAAGACTCTAAAAGAGACTTCTGTACAGCCTCCCCGCTGTAGTTTGCACCTCCCCCTGGAAAGTGGAACAAAGCAGTTTTCCTTCCCTATAAATAAGAAGAGATGATTTTGGAACACAATTTGACTGGAGCATTTTTTATGTTATATTCAAAAGAAGCAAAACATAAATTATTGGTCCTTCACTATAAATTCACTTAATACACAAGCATGTTGTTAGCCCAAAACAAAGTTGGACATCATTAGGAACATCGCTTGGGATGATGTCTATAGCTGGACACACAGACAAGTTATAGATGGAAAATGACTTTATAGTCCTATTCTTTAACTTTCCCTAGTCTATTTACAGCATATACACTGCAAGAATTTGGTTGCTCTTCTGCCTAACTAAGCCATGTTACTTTATTGAAGTGTTTCTTAGGTTTTACAAAGTTCTCATGTGGGAAAGGTCCTGAGTAGGTCATCTCATTACTCGTTTTGCTTCTAGGCAGAACTGCATCTGACCCATGCTAGACAGAGAGGGCTTTGTCCTATTTTTAATAATATTACTATTTTCTCCAGGCATTCATTCTTGTTTCTTGTATCATTGCCACAAAGATCTTTCATATATTTAAGACCCTATCTACTATTTCTTTGAATATGACCAGCCACTCTTTAAGACCTCCAATTTCTGTATCCAAATACTACATTGTACTAAACTCACTGAGGGCATATAATGTGGTTACAGCTTTGATTTTCTTTGGCTCTTTAATAATAATAACAACAAATGTAGCTTCAGAATGATAAAACTATGAATGACTAAATCTAATCTAAGTGCCAGCATTAGCCATTAGAAGAGAACTAGATCTATCTCTG
The DNA here is from genome assembly GCF_011100635.1 of Trichosurus vulpecula. Taxonomy (NCBI): domain Eukaryota; kingdom Metazoa; phylum Chordata; class Mammalia; order Diprotodontia; family Phalangeridae; genus Trichosurus; species Trichosurus vulpecula. Next base: position 56,554,135 of record NC_050581.1, on the reverse strand, counting down.
TTAGTGTTTATAAACACGAGAAACTGTGGCATAGCAGCCAGAGAGCTGGCCTAGAGTCAAGTCAACAAAAAGCACCTACTATGTGCCAGTAATTATACTAAGCACTGGGGATATAAAGAAAGGAAAAAAAAACTAGTCTCTACTCTTAAGGAGCTCATAGTTTAATAGGGAAGACAACATGCAAACAACTATGTACAAAAAAGATATGGACAGGATAAATTGGAGGTGGTCTCAGAGGGAAGGCATTGGAGAACTGGGGAAGATTTCTTGCAGATGATAGGATTTTTGCTGATACTTGAAGCCATGGAAGCCAGGAGGCAGACAGTAGGAGGGAGAGAGTTCCAGGCATGAGTGATAGCCAGTGAAAATTCCCATAGTTGGAAGATGTCCGGAAAACCTGGGTTTAAGTCCTCCCCACTGGTTATATGATCCTGGGTAAGTCACTTAATCTCTCAGTATCCCAAATAAACTCTCTTAAGATAATTAAATTACAGAGAAGGTCTTGATCCATATGGGTCAAAGAAGTTTCTTCCTCAGGGGCATCCTATGCTAATGAAATTTCCCATCTTGTTCAAAAAAGATATAATTAAACACTATTTGATTTTCAGTGATAAACAAAGGCACAGCACAAATTTTTTCCATGATATATACTGATGTAAGTGTATGTAAGCTGAATGTAAGTGATTTAAAGCAATCCAACTCCTTTTTTTGGAGAGGAGCAGTTTTCTTTTCTTTCTTTTTTTGGGGTTGTGTCTTGCCCAAGGTCACACAGCTAGTAAGTGTGTCAAGTGTCTGAAGCCGGATTTGAACTCAGGTCCTCCTGACTCGAGGAGCAATTTTCTTTGGTTTTATCTAGAATATTAGTTTGAAGAAGCAATGTGGTATAGTGGGAATGGATAAAGGGATGGCCTTGAAGTCAGGAAAATCTAGGTTGAAGTCCTGCTGTGATCTCTAGTAGCTGTGGGACAATAGGCAAGTCATGTAACCAACCCAACAATGCCCCAAGTAATTCTCTAAGACTTGCAGTTAAAGATGGGTTGCTGATCTGTGTCAGTGGAACCTGTTTCTATACCATAAGTACCTTATATTGATGATTTAAATCATAGGTCTGGTCATCCCCCCTTTCCCAATAATTAACTTGAAGGACATAAGGTTTCTGCAACATGTTCTACATCCCTTTGGGTTTGAAAATGTTGAAAAATATTCTCAAACCAAAAGCATTCATTGAACTGAAGGTGGGGTAGGTGTTGAGAGAAAGCAGGGTATAAGAATGTTATCTTTGTGTGGAAAATTGAGGAAGAGGGAATTGTGTATTAGAAGGAATTGGGTGCTTGAAAATTTAGTCAGTAAGTGAAAGTGGAAAACTAAAGTTCCAAATCAAAACTTCTTATTCTGAGGAAAGTCAAGGAAAAAGCTCAGAAGCTCTTTGGGCCCATTGCCTTAGTTGAGTTGAGGGAGAGATACTGGGGAGAGATATCTTGCTTCCAAAACATCTCATTTTAATCAAAATGATGACAATGGTTACTTAAATTCTTACTTTTGAGCATCTGAATGCTTTAGTCTGTGTAACTTATATGGGTACCACAGAAAATGCTTCCTGATGTTAGAATTTATGTGGTTATTTGAGTTTCCAAAGCCATTGAATAGGTAACTTGTTCATGCCAATTAGCAGTAAGCATAGAAGATTAAAATTGTTAAAGGATAGTACATTGTGATCTTCAATATAAATTTACTTTCCTTGGATGACGAAGACAATGACTACAATGACAACTACTATAAGTTCTTCTTTTTCTCCTCCTCCTCCTCCCCTCTTCCCCACCTCCTTCTCTTTCTCCTCCTCTTCTTTTCCTCTCCTCCTCTTCCTTTCGTACTGCTATTTTAAAATGAGTCTTGCTGATTTTTACTTCTAAGCTCCAGCATTCTCTCCTGATGGAGTCAAATTATTCGGAACAAATATGTTACTAGAATTCCATATTGGTTTTATACTTTGTCTGCCTTGCTTTTTCAGGGGGTCAGTGGCACTATTTTCAATGACTGATTTTTTTTAGTAAGGCCTAAGCATAGCTTGATAATGTGGAAGTGAGGCTGAGAGAGGTTAAATAACTTGCCCAGGATTATACAGCTAATAAGTGTCTGAAGTAGGATTTGAACCTAGGTCTCTTCTGACTCCAAGGCCAGTACTCTGTCCACTGCAACTAGCAGCCCCTCTTTCTGGACTGTTGGCTCCATTTTGGCATTCTCAAATTGGATGGGTAGTAGTGAATCTAAAGGATTGATTCCAATTTTTTTTAAACAGAGGTCAGCTCATTATTTTCAATGCCTTTATTATTCACAATAAGGAGAGGACTTTGGCCAACATTGAGATGCATTATATAGGCATTAACATTCTTCCAGGCTGAAGCTGTTGGCACCTTCTTGCTTCCTGCTTCACTGAGTTAGGATGAAATTTTCTTGGAGATTTGGTTAGAGCTAGGAAATGAAAATCTGACTGTCAGACTTCACACATGATTCAAATCCCCCCTTGGTAGTAACCTAATGCCATCCTATTACTGATACTTATCTGCTATGATTCTATTACTTAGCTTATCCCTTCTGCCCTTTTCCCCTATTAACATTCCATATAAATCTTTTGGACACAGGCGAAACATTCCTTTATGTCTTTATGGTTTCTGAGTCTTATAGCCATGGCTGGATGAGTTTCTCTGAGGATCAGGAATTTAGAACTTTGTGAAATATCTCTTCCATTCATCAAATTCTTTTCATTGTGCCTTCATTTAAAGTCTGGATCTGCTCCAAATGAAATGCTCTCATTCCTTGTACCTGGCCATTAGCAAGGTCTTGCCAGAGCATAGATTCACTTGTGTGCTGTGAATGATGGGATGTCCACTCCTAAAGGCAGTCAGGGGACTCAATCATTATTTAAACTTCATCCACCAAGGGCCCATCGGTAAATTACCATGCATCTTTATAGACTCTTGCAACATTAGTCTCATTGAAGAAAAATATTTCAGCCATATTAAAGTTTACTGTACCAGTCTCACAAAATTCCTCTGGAATAGACTCCGTGAAGGAATAGATTTCCTGATGATAGAGATGATGCAAAACTACCCTCAGCCCAGCCATGGAGGAGACTTGCCTGACAATGTGGACATGCTCTCAAAAGCCGAATTGGGACACATAGGATCATTGTTCTTAGGAGATTGACCTATGGCCAATGAGTTCACACAAATTGCAGCAGATTTTTCTTTCACTCCTGAGGGAATTGGCTATTTGCCCTGGCTCTGTGGCAGAGTCCATAGACAGTTGAGTGAGACCCGAGAATTTGACATTCACCTGCCAAGTGAATAGCAAGTCATCAATTCATTCTTCTCCTATCAGATACTCTTTCTGCACAGCCACTTACAGATTCAGCAAAGAGGAAGAAAGTTCAGCATATGAGTGATGTGTAGAAGGGAAAAAAACACTGGCACTCCTCAAATGATAATAAGACAAATACTATGAATAAGACAAATGACTGTGAAGGAATAATGCCAGAGTAAGAGAACAGAGAGGTCAAAGGATTTGAATGGTAAATTAAGGAAAAATATTCAAGTCCCACTTAAAAGTCCAGAAGATTAAAAAATGCTAGAATTGGAGCATGCTATAAATCTTCTATCCCATCAGCTCATTTTATATATAAGGAAATGGAAGCAGAAAGAGATGAAGTGTCTTACTTGAGGTCATATAGTTCCCTAGAGTGGTAGAGTCAAGAACAGAATCCGGTTCCTCTGACTTCTCTGATTTTACTAAGTAACATCTCTCCTATATACCCCCTTCTTTCCTCTGATACTGCTACCACTCTGGGGCAGGACTTCATGTTTGGCATTCTGGTTGGTCTCTCTGCCTCAGGACTCTCCCCACTCCATTCCATCCTCCATTCAGCTGTTAAAGTGATCTTAAAGCTCAGGTCTGATGTTATTCACATATTCAGTAAAATCCATTGTCTCCCTATTACCTCCAAGATCAAATTTAAATTCCTCTCTTTTGCTTTTACCCTTTATAATTCCGGACCCTTCCTACCTTTCCAGTCTTCTTTCATGTTATTCCCCTCCATGTATGTACGCTCTGATCTAGGGACAATGACTCCCTTGCTGTTCCTTGTACAAGACAATCAACCTTCCAGCTCTGTGCTTTTCACCAACTGTCCCTCACTCCTGGAATTCTCTCCCTTCTCTCTCTGCTTCCTACAGGTCTCAGTTAAACAATTCTGTAAGGCTTTCCCTATCCCCCTTAATGCTAGTGACTTCCCTCTGAAATTATCTTATTTACCTTGTATATATCTTATTTTTACACAGTTGTTTGCATGTTGTCTCCCCTTTCCCTATTAGACTGTGAGCTGCTTGAGGGCAGGGACAATTTTCTTTTGCTTTTCTCTTTATCCCCAGAGCTTTACACAGTGCTCAGCACATGTAGGCACTTAATAAATGCTTGTTGACTTGGTATTCTTCCTAGTACACCATGAAGAAACCTGTCATGCCATATTTAAAACTTTGGGACTAGTGTTTTTAGGTATAATTTATTTGAAGATAATACTTGTTCCTCATTTTTTTGTTTTAAGTTCAGAAATAAAGGGAAAGGGTACAAGAAGGAGGAATCTAACAAGTAGGAATGGTATGAATAAGAGGAGAGGGGGAGAGAGAGAGAGAGAGAGAGAGAGAGAGAGAGAGAGAGAGAGAGAGAGAGACTCATCTTTGGGACCTGAAACTCCCCTAAGAGTCTCTACAAATGTTGGTTGTCTGAGGTTAGTTCAACAAATACCAAAGTGAAAAGGATGCTTTAGGTCCTAAAGTTTAGGATAAAAATTCATGGCAGTTTTTTTTTGAAGGTTAGAGCTAAGGCATTATACTGAAAGGACAGAACAAAATGGAATCTTCTTTGCCAGTATCACTTGAGGGATGGTGTATAGTCAAAATTTTGATCCTATAACTGGTAGCAAAGTGAAAGATTTTAGACCGGGGGGTTAGTGACCAAGGAAAGCCTGCCCAGGTCTGAATTCTTCCTTTTTCACGGTGTGGGTGAATAACTACTTGGATACCCGTAGGGTATTATCATTCATGGAATAAGTCCTAGATTTTCCTGCTAAGCTGGAAACAGTCTTTTAGCTTGAAAGCTAAGAACTTTTTGGTTTTTTTTTTTTCCTCATTCAATAGTATTTTATTTTTTCCAATTATATGTAAAGATAGTTTTCAACATCCACTTTTATAAGATTTTGATTTCCAAGTTCCTTCCCTTTCCCCTCCCCAAGATGGCAAACAATCTGATATAGACTATACATGTACAATCATGTTAAACGTATTTCAACATTAGTCATGTTGTGAAAGAAGAATCAGAGCAAAAGGGAAAAACCATGAGAGAGAAAAGAGAGAGAGAGAAAATAGAGAAAATAGCATGCTTTGATCTGCATTCAGACTCCATTGTTCTTTCTCTAGATGTGTATAGCCTTTTCCATTATGAATCTTTTGAAATTGTCTTAGATCATTGTATTGCTGAGAAGAGCTAAGTCTATCAAAATTGGTTCCTCTGACTTCTCTGATTTTACTAAGTAACATCTCTCCTACATACCCCTATATACTCCTACATACACCATGTTGCTGTTACTGTTACTATCTTCTCCTGGTTCTGCTCACTTTATTTAGCATCAGTTCATGTAAGTCTTTCCAGGTTTTTCTGAAATCTGCCTGCTCATCATTTCTTATAGAACAGTAGTATTCTATTACATTCATATACTATAATTTGTTTAGCCATTCCCCAATTGATGGGCATCCCCTCAATTTCCAATTCTTTGCCACCACAAAAAGAGCTGCTGGAAATATTTTTATATATGTGTGTCCTTTTCCCTTTTCTATGATCTCTTTGGGATATAGACCTAGTAGTGGTATTGCTAGATCAGAGGGTATGCACAATTTGGTTGAACTTTGGGCATAGTTCCAAATTTCTCTGCAGAATGGTTAGATCAGTTCACAACTCTACCAACAATGCATTAGTGTTCCAATTTTTCCACTTCTTCTCCAACATTTATAATTTTCCTTTTTTGTCATGTTAGCCAGTTGGATAGGTGTGAGGTGGTACCTCAGAGTTGTTTTCATTTGCATTTCTCTAATCAATAGTGATTTAGAACATTTTTTTCATATGATTTTAGATAGCTTTAATTTCTTCATCTGAAAACTGCTTGTTCATATCATTTGACCATTCATCAACTGGGGAATGACTTGTATTATTTTTCATTTTCTAAGAGGACCAATGACATCATAAGAGTGATAACTGCACAAAATTATATTCGATGTCTGACCAATGTCTGAGTGCTTGCTTTAGCCTCCATCATGGCCGTTGGAACAAACTGTTCTCATCTAACCATTTCACCAGAGGAAGTCTTCATATGCTTGGGGGTGGACATCCCTCTAACTCATTGACGGGTTTGAGGCCTGTTGGTTACTCTGACCTGGTTTAGCCGATCTGCCAAGGTGATTTTACTGGGGCGTGGCTGTTGCAATGCTATTGTTGCTGTTGTTCATTATTCATTCTCAAAGAGGACCAATGACATCATGAGGGTGTCTTGACTCGCCTGGGAATTGGATATAAATGAGGCAGAGCTGCTCAAAGTTGCCAGCCTCTTTCCTCCAGAGTCACTGAAGTCTAGGAGCAAGACAAAGGTCAAGATAACTGGTGATGGCCTAGGAGGCAGTGGGTGACCTTGGCTCTTCTAAATTAAGGTCTTTCCCAGGTCTGTTTGTCTGAGGCTGTGTCCATTCAAGGACTACGTAAGAGTTGAGACAAAAGATAGCTCAATTTACCATTATATGCTCATGGTTTGTCCTTAGTTCTTAAAGGGGATCATGACATCAGAAAGATGATGCCACGACTTGCAAGTGAATTAGATTAGTGAGGCAGGGCTGTGCAGTCACTAGCCTTGCTTTCTCCTCCAGAGCCATCTGGGTCCAGTGACCAGATATAGATCAGGACAACTGGAGATGGCTCAGGATGCAATGGAAACCTTGGCCTTTTTAAGCTAAGGTCTTTCCCAGTTCTCACTTTGACTGAGGCAACACCCATTTAGTGATTAAGGCTCTTTAAGAAGTGAGCCAAGGGATGGCCCCTTTAATAAAAAAAATCAAATCAAACTGGGAGGGGGAGACCCTTAGCGTTGTTTCTGGCCAAAAGAGAAACAATTACTATTTACATTCACTTTGAGTCACTGGGGCCCAAAAATAACCACTAAATGGGTGTTTGGGCAGGGACCTATTATTGGCTAATCAATGAGTGCTAGAGTGAATTGGCATGGTCTTTGAGAAAGAAATCTAGCCAGTAAACCCCAAGATATCAAAGTAGGCTTTAGCCATGAAAATTTACCTTCCTTTGGGCAGAGTACTGTCAGGTAAGGGCATGACACTCTGAGGAGAGGAGAGAAGAAGAAAGGAGAGGAGTTGCCCAACTGGAACTGATCAGTTGGGTCCCCACTGGGCAACTTGGATTACTTGCAGGTTGTGGTTTGTCCTTCATTCTCTTTTTTTTAAATCAAATTGACCAAATCATAAAACCAGCTCTTAGTTTTATTTATTAACTTAATAGTTTTCTTGATTTCAATTTTATTAATATCTCCTTTGATTTTTCAGTATTTCTAATTTGGTATTTAATTGGGGATTTTCAATTTGTTCTTTTTCTAGCTTTTTCAGTTGCATGCCCAATTCATTGATCTCCTTTTTTCTCTATTTTATTCGTGTAAGCATTTAGAGATATAAAACTTCCCCTAAGAACTGCTTTTGCTGTGTCCCATAAGTTTTGGTATGTTGTCTCATTATTGTCATTCTCTTGAATGAAGTTATTAATTGTTTCTATGATTTGTTCTTTGGCCCACTCATTCTTTAGGATTAGATTATTTAGTTTCCAATTAATTTTTAGTTTATTTTTCCATGGTCCTTTGTTACAAATAATTTTTATTGCATCATGGTCTGAAAAGGATGTATTGACTACTTCTGCCTTTCTACACTGGATTGTGAGGTTTTTATGCCTTAGTACATGGTCAATTTTTGAGTACGTGCCATACATCACTGAGAAAAATGTGTATTCCTTTTTATCCCCATTCATTTTTCTCCATAGGTCTATCATATCTGCCTTTTCTAAAATTCTGTTCACCTCCTTAACTTCTTTCTTGTTTATTTTGAGGTTAGATTTATCAAGTTCAGAGAGGGGGAGGTTGAGGTCCCCCACTAGTATGGTTTTGCTGTCTATTTCTTCCTGTAACTCCCTTAACTTCTCCTCTAAGAATTTGCATGCTATGCCACTTGGCACATATATGTTAAATAGTGATATTGCTTCATTGTCTATGGTGTCTTTTAGCAGGATATAGTGTCCTTCCTTATCTCTTTTAATTAGATCTGTCTTTGCTTTTGCTTTGTCTGAGATTAGGGTTGCTAATCCTGCTTTTTTTACTTTAGCTGAAGCACAATATATTCTACTCCAGTCTTTTACCTTTACCCTGTGTGTATCCCCCTGTTTCAAATGTGTTTCTTGTAAACAACATATTGTAGGATTATGGTTTTTAATCCATTCTGCTATCCACTTCTGTTTTATGGGAGAGTTCATCCCATTCACATTCACAGTTATGATTACAGTCTGTGTCTTTTTCTCCATCCTATTTCCCCCCTATTTATGCTTTTATTTCTCCTTTCTCCCTTCCACTCCTCAAAAGAGTTTTGCTTTTGACCACTGCCTTCCTCAGTTTACCCTCCCTCTTGATTCCCCTCTTACCTTTTCCCCTTGCTACTTCTTCCCTCCATTCTGACCACCCCTCCTTTTTCTTTCCCCTTTCCCCTCCTACTGCTGTAGGACAAGTTTGATTTCTATACTTATCAGAGCATGTTATTCCCTTCTTGAACCAAATCCGATGAGAGTAAAGCTCAGATACTGCTCTTTTCCCTCCCTTTTTTCCCTCTACTATAATATGTTTTTGTGCCTCTTCATGTGATGTAATTTACCCTTTTCTACTACCTCCTTACCTCTTCCCCCAGAAGCATCCCTTTATATCTCTTAATTATGTTTTTTATCATTATATCAGTTATTTCATATTGACACCCACAGTCTATGTATATGCCTTATAGTCATCATAACTATACTATTCTTGACTGATGTGTATAATCCTATTTAAGGATGTAATTTGCCTTATTGATTAACAAAGGTTTTCCCCCCTGTTTACCTTTTTATGTCTCTCTTGAGTTTTGTATTTGAAGATCAAATTTTCCATTGAGCTCTTGCCTTTTCATCAGGAAGATCTGGAATTCCCTTATTTCATTGAATGTCCATCTCCTTGCCTGAAAAATTATGCTCAATTTTGCTGGGTAGTTGATCCTTGGTTGTAGTCCAAGCTCCTTTGCCTTTTGGAATATCACATTCCAATTTCTCCTGTCATTTAATGTAAACGCTGAGAGATCCTGCATGATCCTGACTGTAGTTCTGCAATATTTGAATTGTTTCTTTCTGGCTGCTTGCAGTATTTTCTCCTTGACCTGATAATTCTGGAATTTGTCTGTAATATTTCTTGGAGTTTTCAATTTGAGATCTCTTTCAGGGGGAGATCAGTGGATTCTTTCAATGACTATTTTACCCTCTGGTTCTAGGACCTTAGGGTAGTTATCCCTGATGATTTTTTGGAAGATATTGTCAAGGCTCTGTTTTTCATCGTGGCTTTCTGGTAGACCAATAATTCTTAGATTGTCTCTCCTGGATCTATTTTCCAGGTAGGTTGTTTTTCCAATCAGATATTTCACATTTTCTTCTATTTTTCCATTCTTAATATTTTGTTTGACTGATTCTGGATGTCTCATAGAGTCATTAGCTTCTACTTGCCCAATTCTAATTTTTAATGTATTGTTTTCTTCCTTTAGCTTCTCTATCTCCTTTTCCATTTGGTTGATTTTACTTTTCAATGAGGCGTTTTCTCCATTTATATTCTGAATAACCTTAAACATTTTTCCAATTTTACTTTTTAAAGATTTGTTTTCATCAGTGAATTTTTTTCCATTTTTTCTTTTACCTCTCTAATTTGGTTTTTAAAGTCCTCCTTGAGTTCTTCCAGGAATGCTTTTTGGGCTTGAGACCAATTCACTTTCCCTTTTGAGGTTTCAGATGTGAGCATAGTGTCCATGCTGTCCTCTTCTGAATTGGTATTTTGATCTTCTCTGTCTCCATAATAGGAATCAATGATCTTTGGCTTTTTAGTGTGCTTTTTCATGGTGTTTTTTTTTTCTTCCTGGCTTCTAAAGTGGATCTCTGCTTCTGGGGCTCAGGGGGCTCTACCCTAAGCTTCTTGTGTTGGGAACTGTGTGTCTGCTCCCTGGCTATGTGTGCTATGGCCTCTGGTTTCATGAGGTGTGGGTAGGGGTGTTTTGGCTGCTGGAAGTCTCCTCTTCCTCAGGGTTGCACTACAGCACGGGTGGTCTCAGCTGTTGTCTGTGCTGGTGTCTGCCACTTCACCTGGCTGTGCAAAGGCGTGTCTGGGGTCCTGGTGTTGATGTTTGCTAGCTCCACTCCCAGGGGCTCAGTAACTCTTGTTCTGCTGAGGTGGGGCCTTCTGGGACACCTCTCTTCCTGCACTAGTCTCCTTCCGCCACCACAAGAAGAGCCCTCTCCCCAATTTCTCTTGCTAAAAGGCTACTGAAGCCTCACTTCTGGCTCCTCTGTTTCTCCCAAGGGGGTATTCTCTGGGTGAGGAAGGGAGGGAGAGATGATTTACCTGGCTCTCAGGGCTCCTGGAAGTTTGAGAAAGCAAATTTCAAACCTTTAGGCTGTGGACTGGAGGCCTCTGGAGTAGCTGCTCCTGTGCCGCAGGCTCTGTGCTGGTGTCTCCTGTAGCTCCGACAGACTCCCGTCCTGGGCTGAGTCTGGAGCATGATCACCGCCATAGCTGGTACTTCTGCCCTGGGCCTGCTCCTGTTCCCATGTTTTGCTTGCCCAGCACTCTCCCAGACTAGTGTACTTGCTGGGTTCCTCTGCAATTCCCGGTTGATGTAGTTTGGTGTGGCACGGTGCTCCTCTTCCTGTCAGTCTACTAGTGGCTTCTAATTTGCTCAAATCTGCTCAGATTCACTTTTTTAGGTGTGTCTGACAGAATTTGTGAGAGAGCTCCAGTAGTTCCCTCCTTTCATGGTGCCATCTTGGCTCCTCCCCCTGTCCTTCATTCTCAAAGAAGACCACAACCATCATAAAGATATCTGGGAGGGGAAGACCCTCAGACTTTCTGGTCAAAACAGAAAACAATGGCTATTTCCACTCATTCTAAGCCATCAAAACTTAAACAGTGAGCTACATAGGCTTGGGTTGGGGCTATTATTGGCCATTCAATGAAAACCAGAGTGGTTTGGGTTTGAAGTTGAGTAGCTCCATTTAAGACACAATGGGCTTTTTAAAAAGCCTGTCTTTCCAGAGCTATATTTAAAGAAATAAAAATGAAAACTATGTGGGACAATAAGTAAATTGCCCCAGCTTTTTGGAAAAAAAGAGTCATACAAATAAATAAGTAAAAATGAAGAAGGAGAAGAAGAAAGAAGAGAAGGAAGAACAAGGTGGAGGAAGAGGAAGAAGAGAAAGAAGAGGAGGAAGAGAAGGAGGAGAAGGGGTGGAGAAGAAGGAGGAGAAGGAGAAGGAGAAGGAGGAGAAGGAGAAGAAGGAGGAGCAGGAGGAGGAGAGGAGAAGAAGAAGAAGAAGAAGAAGAAGAAGAAGAAGAAGAAGAAGAAGAAGAAGAAGAAGAAGAAGAAGAGGAAGAGGAAGAGGAAGAGGAAGAGGAAGGGGAAGGGGAAGGGGAAGGGGAAGGGGAAGGGGAAGGGGAAGGGGAAGGGGAAGGGGAAGGGGAAGGGGAAAGAGGAGAAGAAATGGCAACATTCCCCAACTTCTTTTGGATTTGGCATGTTGGGTTCCCACAGGGCAGTTACAACTACTCTCAGATAACACATTGCTGTGTTAATATAGTTAATACAAAATGTTCTCTAGAGAACCTGGCTCACTTCTTCTTACAAATACATATAGGAACCATTGGAGGAGTAAATGTAAACTTAGACCATAATAGCAGTGAGGCACACAGCTGCCCATGCTACACCTTTTTGAAGCCACAGGTGAGAGCTGAACGACAGAGGTGCTAGTCCTGCTTGAACACCCCATATACCCTAAACCACCATGTATGTAGTGTTGAAGATATAAAGATGAAAAATTACACAGTCCTAGCCTGTCCCAAAGCCCATTGGTGTAGGACTCTTTTCTTATTAGTGGAGATGAATGCCCTTCCCTGCATGAGGAGTGGGGCAGAGTTGGTGAGAGGTGAGACCTTCAGTTCTCAGCCAGTCACCCCAGAGTCCCTCTTCCAGACTCTTCAAGGCCAGTCCCCTTTGAGTCTTCCTTTGTGGCTCTTTAGGGCCAGCCCTCTCTGGGGACTCATCAAGCTTTGAGTCTTCTTCAGGACTCTTCAAGTGGTGAGTTGCTTGAAACACTCATGGCTTCCAACTTCAAGAAAGAAGAAGAAGAAGCCAACCCCACTTCAGATTGCTGAAGGAAAAGACTTGGGGAACACATGATAGGAATGAGCAGTCTCTATCATGTCCTGATTCCTAGTTTGCTACTTTAGAAACTTCAGGGAGTTTCTCCATGGGTGAGATCCCGGACACTTTCTGAGCTAAATTACCTCACTCTCAATGGGAGAGCTCTTCCATTTTGCATTGTCTGGTATATATTCTCCTATGCATACTTTCTTTGATTTCTGTTTTGCTACTATTTGGATAAATGAGCTTCTTTGCTGTTTGCTGTGTATGTTTATGTAGAACTGGTATTAGATGGGAAAGGAGTCAAGCCTTAGATATCAAACTTGGGGGGGTCCCACTTCCCCCCAAAATGACAAAGTGATCAGAAGTTAGATAAAATCTGATCATATCTCCTAGACTAAGAAGATTTAAGGGAACAGATAGACATACTTGTAGCCTAGTACCCCTTCTCTCCGAGGAGAGCAGAGTGATTTCTGGCCCCAACCTCCTGCTTCCCTTCCTGGCAGGAATGAAAATTCCCTTTGGAGAAAGTGGAGGAAGAGGGAGGAGAGACTAGAGATGTCTATTCTACCTCTCCTTGAGCCACACACAAGGACAACATCCTTGCTATACATAGATCCTCACTACACATGTGGGACTCACATTCCACCTTCTTTCCTTACATATACAAATATAATATATACACATGTGAGGCTAAGTGTATTTCAGGTAAAGTCTAACAATCATATATGTATATATACATATACATATTTTATATACATATATACACACATACACACTATATATATGTTTACATACACGTATATACACAACTACACATATATGCACACATGCATATCGTACATACACACATAGAAATATGTATTTCTCTCCCCTCCCCTCACTCCCTGCCCCAGATTCTAAGAACTAAAGTTAAAGCCTTTTGAGGTCGGGAAGTGTACATTATTCGTATTTATAGTTCCTTCATTAGCTAGGGCAGTGCCTTGTACATAGTAGGTACTCAATAAGTATTTGTTGATTTGCATAAGATAAATTAGTTTCAAAATACTCCAGTCATATTGAAGTCTAGCCTTTGGGTCCATTGAAAGAAGTGGGGTCAGTGATGTGAGGCAAGGTTCACTAGGCTATTCCTCAAAACTGGAACTTATTTCTGGGATCATGGGTCAAAATGGAGTCAATCCCAAGGGGACAGGGACATATGGTCACCATACTGTTAATGGATTGTTCTCACTTAGCTGCTCCCTCAACCAGTTTCCTTTTCTTTTAGCCATAGATATAAGAGGTGAGGTCTCTGGCAATTCTCCTAGAAACTTGGACAGTACCTGCCTCTGGGCTGTGATCCAGAGAGGCAACACACCATTGTCCCACCACTCTGACTTCTTCTGTGTGTCTTTAAAGGAGTACTTCCAGAGTGTCTCTGTGTTGAACATCATGTTGTGAATGACTCCATGATCTTCAATCCACCGACCTGGTGAACAAAGGAGTGAAAATACTGGGATACTGCAGAGAAGGACACGGTCTTAGGAGAGGGATGAATATGCGTCATGGGTATGAGACCGCAAGGAATTGAGAAAGCTTTCTGTTTGCATAGAGACTAGCAGTCAGCAAGCATTTATTAAGCACCTGCTATGTGTCAGACACTATGCTAAGTACTGGGGATACAAAGACAAATCTGTCCAATGCATAGGAAGCTTTCTTTTAGGCCAGGAGTTTTTAACCTGGAGTCCACAGAACCATATGGGGTTTGTGGAAAGATTTCAGTGGGTCTGTGAACTTGGATGGGAAAAAAATCCGATCTTTATTTTCACTGACTTCTAACTGAAATTTAACATTTCCTTCACATATTTGAAAACATGGGGTCCATGACACACAGAAAGGTTAAGAACCCCCCTGCTCTATCTAGGCCTTAATATTTTGTGGATAGCAGAGCTATCTATACTCAGTCTGTTTATCTTTCATATTGTCCATCTCTAGACATACATGTCCTTGATGCCTTTTTATAGCACTTTACACACAAACCATCTATGTACAGGCGCTGGGGAAAAATGAGTTGGTCCCTGTCCTCAAGGAGTATACCTTCTATTGGGTGGATACAACCTGTCCATAGATAAGTAAATGCAGGATATACATACATACATATGTATGCATATATAAAATATAATGTGATTTGGAGGAGAAACAATAACAAATAGGGGAATCCATAAAGGCCTCTTGAGGGAAGTGGCATATGAGATGAGACCTGGAAGGAATTAAAGGTTTGTATGAGACAGAGGTGAGGAAGATGAGCATTCGAGGCATGTGGGACAGCCTGTGAAAAGGCATGGAGTTAGAAGATGGATACAAAGAACAGGAAGTAGGCCAGCTTGGCTAGAGTGTAGACTCTATGAAGGGGAGACAAGAAATCAGTCTGGAAAGATAGGCTGGAGTCAGATTGTGAGAGATTTCAAAAGTCAAGCAATGGAGTTTGTATTTTATTTCAGAAGATGAGCGTGGGTAGTATTGTCAGGGGATGGACAGAGATGGGAACATAGGGAACATTTCTACAACATGAGACTACCTTCCTTTCCAGATCTCCTTCTCTAGGAGGGAGATATTGTTTCCAGAGAAGGAAATGGAAGCATCCTGGAATATATCCTCCTAACCAACTCACCTTTGGAGTTAGTAACATGTTGACTTTGGGGTGGTGTTGGGACACAGAGATGCACTGTGGACTTTTAGGAGTTAAGATCTAACTTCCTATATTGGTCTATCTGCTTCAAGACTCTCTCTGCTCCAATCTATCCTCTAAACAGCTGCTAGAGTGATTTTCCTAGTGTCAGTTTGATGATGTCACACTCCTACCTGATAAACTCCAGTGGCTTTTTGGGGCAGCTAGGTGGTGCAGTGGATGGAGTGACAGGCCTGGAGTCAGGAAGATGAGTTCAAACATGGCTTCAGACACTTAACTAGCTGTGTGACCCTGGGAAAGTCACTTAACCTTGTTTGCCTCAGTTTCCTCATCTGTAAAATGAGATAGAGAAAGAAATGACAAACCACTCCAGTATCTTTGCCAAGAAAACCTCAAATGGGGTCACAAAGAGTTGAGTACGACTGAACAACAAGTAGCTCTTTAGTAATAGGAGCAAATATAAACCCCTTTGTTTGATATTTAAAGCATTTCATAACTTGGCTCCAATATACCCTTCTAATCTTAGTACATATTATTTTATACTCTGACACATTTCTTATAATCTGGTCAAAGTGCTGTTCTTTATACATGGCACTTCATTGCCTTTTTCTCTGGTTGTAGACCTGGAATGTACTCTCTCCTCACCTCCACTTCATAGATTCATAGCATAGCCTCCACCTCATAGCCTACTTCAACACTCAACTCAAGTGCTATCATCTCCTTTAAGCCTTTCTTGATGCTCTCCAGTTATTTGTATATGTGCATGTTTTCTTCCTAGAAAGAATGCAAACTTCACAAGGACTATTTTGTTTTTGCATCCCCATCATCTAGCACAGTGCCTGGCACACAGTAAGCACTTAATGATACATGTTTATTGATTATTGATTAACTTTGAAAAATAATAACCCTACCATCAAAAAAAATCATGACAGCTTTTGAAAAATAATTTAAAAAGGAATATTAGGGGTGCACAGGCCTTCTTATAAACCTGCCTTTGTGTCATTTTTTTTTAATCCTGTCTGAAGAAAAGTTTTCATTTCTTGGTCTTCAAAGTTGGGAAGATTACATTTCATTCACAGCAAGGAAAAACATCTTTCATGGAGTAATATCTCCGTCTTTGGATATTTTAGAAAATAGACACTGCATTTCTTTTAAATTGTTACTAAAATCCTGCGACCAACACAGTAGATGATGTAAGAAGTTTGGCTTCGCTACTTCTCACTCAGATTTACAGCATCAGTCATCAAGTGTGAGTTTACAGGTTGCCACCTTGTTTCTACTAGAAAATAGCCAAAGGTCAGTAACATATCCAGCCAGACAGACCTGTGAGAACTCTCTGGATGAACTAAACAGATTTCTAGTTCTTTTAGTACAAATGTGGACATAACCCTCTGATTTGTCTACAGCCCTTCCCCTCCAATTCAGTCTTTCAAATTTTCTCATTTTTGTTGTGATTTTTCAGCCTGTGCTGAGTCTCACTTCGATGACAAATTAGTTGTATGAGCATGGGTGGAAGCTTTGCTTTCTCTGGGCCTTTGTGCCCAACATCTATAAAGTACAGGCGTTGGACTAAATTATCTCTAGGGGCCCTTCCATCTCTAATATGCTCTGACTCTATGACTTTTCCCTTTCTTTTCCAGATGATAAAATAAATTGAGAGAGTGTGGTATAAGAGGATAAGGGGATGGCCTTGGAACTAGGAAGACCTATGTTTCAGGCCTGCCTTTGGCACACGGAAAGTCTGTGACTATGAGCCACTCACCTAGCCTGTCAATTCCCTAGGCAACTACTATGTGTTATTGACCACTGTTGGTGGAAAGAGTCTTTAAACTGGGAGTTCCCTCCACCGAATAAGTTATTAATTAAAGTTGCACCTTTAAGACTCTCCCAGCATAATTAGTTCCTCATTCCATGTGAGTAGACAAATGGCTATTTTCAAAACTAGTTGCTAGGACCCTAGAATAGGGGTTCTTGTTTCTAGAACCTTATATCTCTTTATAAAAAAAACATTTTTTTCTTTTAGGAAAAATTGTGACCTTAATCATCAAAAAACATTGATTATATCTGTATCATCTATGTCTAAATTATATTTACATCTACATCTAAGTCTATACCTACTTCTCTATATCTTTTTTTATTTCATCCAATTTGTTACAAGGGATTGCTTTTATTTGGAGGCCAGGGGTTGGTGAGTTAGAGAGTGGTATTATCTATGTCAAAGAAAAAAAAGAGCAAAAATAAAACATTTCAAAAAAAATGCACAGAGGGAAACAAAAGGCAGTGCAGAGGGGATGTAAATAGAGAGCACTTTTGTTACCACCTTATTTCTCTAAAAGCAGCCCCAGATTCCTGCTGTCTCCGCCATTCTCTGTGGCTGTGGTGAATAAACCTGATCAGGTAAGTGGCTGCAGAATGCTTTGGGAGGGAGGAGGATGGGGTCAGAAATCACAGCGAGATAGAGTCTCTAAGTGCGCAGATTTTGCTGTCATCTTAAATGCCTTTCAAATGGAGACTGTGAGGTTAAGTGCCAACAAGGATTTACTATGATGAGAGGGTTTAGGGAAGGCTATTTCACCTAAAATATATTTATATAACTACTCATTTGTCAACGGATTAAATGTCTATACTGACTTTGCCTGAAAAGTGTGAAATCTGCAGCTCTTTAGCCTCAGGGGTAAAAAAGCCTGGAGGCAGGTGTCCCACAGTTATCTCAGAACAACATCTTCATTCTTATCTGTCGGTCTTTCTGATCAGCATCAGACTTGGAGTACAGGACAGACTTGGATGTTTTTGCTCCCTGCTTGCTTATAGCCTGTTAGAGCTAGAGGGACCTTGGGATCCTACTCCACATTTACTCAGATTTAGCCTTGTGTCTTAGAGGAAATAGTTCTGGATCTGGAATCAGAAGATGTGGCTTTGAATTCCAGCTATGGCACTTACTACTGCTCCCAGTAGGGTCTGACCATGTTGCTTCCCTACTCAATAAACTCTAGTGACTCCCTATTGCCCCCAGGAGCAAATCTAAATTTCCCTGCTTGGTATTTAAAGCCTTTCACATCCTTGCTCCAATCTATCTTTCTAGCCTTATGGCGTAGTACTTTCCTTCATATACTCTTCAGTCTGAGCAAACAGCTTTCTTCCTGCTCCTCATATGGGGCACTCCATTTCCATCTCTGTTGGCTGCTCTCCATGCCAGCAATGCACTCTGTTCTTATCTTTGCCTCTTAGGATCCCTAATTTCCTTTAAGATTCAGCTTGTGCCGCCTTCTGCATGAGGCCTTTCCGGATTCTCCCAGATGGTAGAGTTCTCCCCCCATCACTGTGTATCTTTTTTTTTTGCATATATGCACCTCTTTCTCCCAGGAAAGATCATAGGCTCCTCGAGGGCAGGGATTGCTTCATTTTTGTTTTTGCATTCTTAGCTCCTAGCACAGTGCCTGGCCCATGATAAGAGCTTAATAAATGCTTGTTGAGTGATCAATTAATGCTCTCCTACTTATGATGTGTGTGACCATGGCCAAGTTATTTAAACTCTCCCACCTCAATTCCTCATCTGTAAAATAAAGATTGGATTAATTAGCTTCAGGTGTGCTAGGCATTTACCATCACAGGGCTTCTGTCTTTTTCATTTGTAAAACTAGGGAGATGACTGGATGATTTTTAGCATCTTGTGATTTGGGGGAATGAAAATCAATAAGACCGATGAAGAAATGACCTGAGGTACAGTTTGGCTCACGATTGTTAGGAATGCTGATTAAGTCTTTAAGTGTGGAGAGGAAGAAACTGTAGCAGGAATAATATAGCTAGAATCATATAGTTTTAGAACTGGAGGGGACTTAGAGAGCAATGAATTTTCCCTCCCCCCCACATTTTTCAAATGAAGAGACTGAGCCCTAGTGAGATGAAGCGACTTGTCCAGAGGCACACAGAGAGTGGCCTAGCTGCAGCTTGAACCCAGGTTTCCTGATGTATCACAATATGCTGTTTCTACTGCTCTTAGGATACATGGCAGGTTGCTAGGTGTGATGCATGTAGGGGCTATTGCAATTTCCTTTATCATGATGTTTGTACAGCTCATTCCTTGAAGAATAAGCAGGACAATCCTCTATCCTAGTCGCATCTTTGAGCTCCTGTTCTCTCTCCCTCTTTCCCTCCTAAGGCCTAGGGAAAGCCCTGTGATGTGAATTCAGTTAAGTGACATGAGTGTTAACCCAGAGGCTGAACAGAAAAGAAGGTTTCATGGAGCAAATTGGATGACTCTTTAAAATTGCTGACATCCCTTTTGATTGTCCTACTTTCCTCTGGGGTGCTAGATATTAAGTCACTTTGAGTTTCTACCCCTGAGATTTAGACCTATTTTTCTAGAGGGGAGAGTGCAGGGCAGTCCTCGACAAGTATCAGAGGCATAGATAATCCTATCACACACCTGCCAGGTCATATATGATCGTGAGTGACTGCCTCTCACCCCCAGGGTAAACTTCTGTATGGTTGTTGACAGGAAAGGAGGAACGAGGGTAAGGGAATATAAAGGCACAACTGCATCATTTTGTATTTAGATACTCAGGGTTTAGGTAAGTTCTATAGCATTTTTTTAAAAAAACCTTTTCTTGTGCCTATTTGCTTTGTATCTGAATAACCAATGGTCATGATACTCTGAAAATATCAAAAAAATCTCTTAGGTATATTGTGCAGATGTTGTCTGAGGTAACCCCCAAATGAAGGCAGGATGATCTAGTAGAAACAACTGGGCAGCATGGGGCTTTTTTTTTTAAACAATGAGGCCCTATAAAGAATTGTGGGTCTCATGAAATTTTAAGTAACAGGCATTTCCATTAAGGCATTTCCACCTGGAATATGGGCATCCCTAAATGTTCTAGTGTGATTGTGAGCTTAGTAAAAATTCCCGGATGTAGAGTTAGCATTCTTAACCTGGGGCCAGTGAATTCAGTTTTTTCTTAATTGTTATTTTGATAACTGTATTTCAGTATAATTGGTTCCTTTTATAATCCTATGCACTTTATTTTATTCATTTAAAACTGTTATTTGGAGGAGTACAGAGGCTTCACCAGACTGCAAAATGTATATATAGTAATAGTAATAAAAAAGGTCAAGAATATCTCATCTAAAAGTTATGAGATTTGTATTCTTCTCTTGGATTTTGCACTGACTTATTGTGTGATCTTCAACCTCTCTGAGTGTTAGTCTCCTCAAGGGTAAAGTAGGGACTATGAAGCTTGCTTCACATACTTCATAGCATAACCCTGTATTTCTATGGTATGGAGAACTCCCTTATGAGAAAACTCCCTCTATCAATGTAGGTTGGTACCTTCTCTCTCTGTTTCTCTGTCTCTCTCTCTCTCGTCCTCCTGACTCTAGGGCTGGTGCACTATCCACTCTGCCACCTAGCTGCCCTGGCACCTTCTTTTCATTTAAGAGTCTTAGACAACTTCCTATAGCATTGTGATGTTAAGTCATTTGCCCAAGACCACATAGGCACTGTTTGTCAATGGTAGAACTTGAACCCAGATTTTCTTGGTTCCAAAGACATCTCTTCCTAAGCCACCCTATCTTTGCAGCATGGATATGATGATAAAACATGATCATATGTAAAGACACTTTGAGAGTAAGAGCATTACAGAAACACAGGATATTTTTATAACCTTTCAGACAGGTTTTGTGCTTTGCAGGTAAAAACCAGAATGAAACCAAAACAGTTGGAACTTATAGGATCATTACCCAAATCACTCTTGAAATACAAAATGAGATTTCTAGCTTTATGATGACAATGGCCATGATAATAATAACCATACAGATTTAGATGGTATATCACGATTTTACAAAATGCTTTCCTATTAGGCAGGCCATGAAAGTGTGACTCTCCCAACTTTATAGGTGAGGAAATGGAAGCTTGGAGGGGTTATGAGAATCAGCTAAGGTTGTAAAACAAATGGGACTCACAATGAAGTGTTTTGACTCCCAATGCAGTTCTTTTCATTACACTATCCTACCTCTCAGATATTTCTTGTATATAGGCAGGGGCATCATCCTAAGTTATACAGAGGGTATATATGCAATTTAAAGAGGCTCCTCAAACAGTTAGTTGAAGCTCTGGGATTAGCACTCATAACTTGAGCCACTATATTCGATCATAATAGTTCTAGAAGACTTTATTTTTTCCCCTTGTATACAGGGAGTGGTATGAGGGTATAGTGGATAGGGTAGAAATCAGGAAGACCTTGTTACAGATTTCTTTTCTGACATTAGTTATGTGACCCTGGGTAAGTCACTGAACATCTCTGGGCCTCAGTTTCTTCCTATAGAAAATGAGTACCCACCTCATAGAGTTGTTGTAAAGATCTAATGATACACTATACATAAAGTACTTTGCGAGCTTAGAAGTGACATATAGATATGAAATATTACTATTATTTAGTGGGCAGTGAAATAATGGCCTAAACTCAAGGCATTAAATGTCCTGCTTAGCATTTAAAGTGTACTGTGTCCTTCTAGGCATATACTTCAAGAAGGCCAGAAATAGAAAGACATTTCCTATCTACCTCAAAATATTCATAATAGCACTTTTTGATGGTAGCAAAAAACTGGAAATAAAGTTGATGTTCACTTATTGGGGAAATGACTAAACAAATTGCGGTACATGAATGTTATGGAAAATATCTACGCCACAAGAAACAAAAAATATGAGGAATTCAGAGAAGCATGGGAAGACTTATGTGAACTGATACAGAATGAAATAAGTTTATGGAAAGAACAGAAAACTAAAATTATATGCTCTGCAATTTAATGATCATGCTGGGCCCTGAAGAAGAGTTGAGAAAATGCATATTCCTCCATTTACTGAAGAGGTAGGAGCCTACAGTATTGGCTATCTCGTATGTTGTCAGACATAGTTGATAATTTTGGTTAGTTTTGTCTAACTGCTTTTTATTTTTCTCTTTCTTTGTTACAAGAGTGTTTTGCTTGGGAAGAAGTATATATTTGGAAATGAAAATGAAATGAATATAGAAGATATTAATAAAAATAAGAGAAGAGTAAAAATATGGTGAGCTGTATCCCTTAGCCTAGGGATTCTTAACCTTTTGTGTGTCGTGGGACTTTATTGGCAGTCTGGTAAAGGACCCTACTTAGAATAATGTTTTTAAATGTATTAAAATGCATAGGATTACAAAGGAAACCAATTATATTGAAAACCAGTGATCAAAATATTAAAAAAAGTCCACCAACTCCAGGTCCAGAACCTCTTAAATAGCGGGAGAAAAATGAAATTCTTGGGGGGAAGGGAGAAATTTTTCTTCATATCATTTCCTTCATTAGTCATGGCATCTAGTAGCAGAGTTACTGGCCCAGAAGGAGGTAACCCATCTGTTAGTTGGAGACAGTTTTGGGTGAAGTTGAGAGATGAGACACAAAGTTGAGAGATCAGACATAAATGCAAAGAGGCAGTGTTCAGGAAGCTTTGAGGAGTGGGTCCTATGGTAGCAGAATAAAGCCAGTTATGAACTCAAGAGAGAGTTAGCCCTGGCAATTAAGAGATGAGCTTTAGAAAGGAACTGACCATGAGATTCCACTTGAGAAACCCAAAGGAGTATTGTTTCGCTTGTTAAATCATGGGCATCCTTCTCTTGATCGTTGGCATTGTAATCTCAAAGGTCTTTAAAACCACCTGTTGTTGAATGGCCACATTTCCTAGTGGCAGCCATTATACAGATTATAACAGCTGTTGTATAGTTGCTTTAAAGACTATCATTTTGTATCTCGGTGTGCCTGGATCTAACACTTTCTCCCTATAACTTACTTCTCTACTTCCTTTCAAAGGGATGACATAATTATGGCCACTCTATTTATACCATCTGCTCCATTTGTACCTTCTGGGTCTTTTCCAGCTAGGATATCCTGATAGCTCCTGTATCTTTTTTTTAATTGACTACTTCCTCAAGTGGGGTCAAAGTTTGAATTTAAAAGTCATATCTGCTATGGGTTTCTCCTCACCCTTACAAGCAAGGTTCCCAGTAGTGCTAGGCTTTTAGTATGGAGGATGTTGATTAGTCCATGGCTTACCTTATCTCAAGGCTCTAGCTATTACAGTGAAGCCTTTGAAAGAACCGGACCTTACTCTTGTGTACTGCATTCAGGGAAGGTACATACAGGAGAAGTATGTCGATAGAATGGCAGAAGTAGTGGGTAAGATGGTGGAAGTAGTGGATTGGAGGGTGGAAGTAGTGCATCGGATGTGGTGTAGTTGATAGAATGCTGAAACTGAAGTGAGGAGACCTGAATTTGAATCTGCCTTTTGATTCTCACTGGCCTTGTGATCAGGTTGAAGTCGACTAACCTCTCACTGCTACATTTTCCTCATCTATAAAATGTGAATAATACTGGTGCTACCGTCCTCATGGGTCCAGCCAACCAACCAATCAATTAACAAGCATTTATCAATAGCTGCTATGTGTTAGATGCTGGAGAGACAAATATAAAATTGCTACCATCCTTGCCCTCAAGGAGATTACATTCATTTTGGGAATATATATGTATATAGAATAAAGATAAGGTTATTGGAGTGGGGTGGGTAATTAAGAGATCTTTGGTAACTTTGGAGAGAGCACTTTCTGTTGAATGATGAGGTCATAAGCCAGATTGCAAAGGGTTGAGGAATGAGTGAGAAGAGAGGAAGTGGAGGCAGTGAGTGAATACAGTTTTTTTTTCTAGGAGTTTGACTAAGAAAAGGAGGTAAGAAATAGGATAATAGCTTGAGTAGCTTGAGGGGATGATAGTGTTTAGAGAGGAATTTTTATTTTTTATTTTTTACTGAACCACATTTATTTTTCATTATGAATTTCACAAACACCAACAAACATGAACATTGTCATATACAAAGAAAAAAGGGGATTCTGTGTGTAATTGTAAACTTTGGTTACATGCAATCTGTTTTTAAGTGTATATTACATTGAATACAATAACAAAGCTGCCCTATTCGCCTGTCTCCCCTCTGAATTCCCTTCTGTTCTCATCTGTCTTTTTAAATGTTTTACTGATGTTTTTCTTTCTTTCCTTCTTTAATGTCTATGATTATTCACCAATGCACTCCTCCAACTAATTGAAGACCTTCCTAGTTATAAAAAATTATATTTAGGCAAAACAAACACATTAGACATGAATGTGTTTATAGACAGCAAGAAAGGAACCAGTAGATAGAGATTGAAGATGAGAGAGAGATGAGATCATCATGAGGGCAATCTATTGGAGAAAATGGAAGGGGATGGAATCAAGGACACATTTGGTGTAAGGGAAGAGCAAATGGGGGATGATGTCAAAGTGGTTATGAGAGGCAGAGATGGGGAGAAAAAGGAGCCAAAGTGAACGGCTTCTATTTTCTTAGCAGAGTATGAGGTGATGTCCTTGGCTGAGTGGGGAGGGGAAAGGAGGTGGTTTGGATGTTAAGAGGAGGAGGGAAGAAAAAACATTTGGAAGAAGTGCTGTAGGGAATGGGATAGAAAATCAATTAGGGAGGAGTAAAAGGATTGCCTTGTGAGGAAATTGCTTTGCAAACTGAGAAGTGCTATGTGATTTTGAGTCATCATTCCTATCATTGTGCTCCCAGAATCACTGCAGCTAGAGCACTAGTCTTGTGGAAGCCAGGTTCACCACACCCCATATTATCTAGCCATAGCAATTTCTTGACTTCTACGTTTGTGGAATGAATCACCACATTAGGTACACAAAACTAAGTTGGAAGCGACCTCCAATGCCATCTATTCTAACATAAACCTCAACAGGAATACCCTCTGAAACATCACCAATGAGTGCCAATCCAGCCTTCATTTGGAGACCTCTGTTGAAGGGGACTCCTTCCAGGGACAGTCTATGCCTTTTCAGGGGAATTTTGGGGAAGAATTTTCCATGTATCAAGTCTAAATCTGCCATCCACTGCTGCTAGTTCTGCCATCTGGGATCAAGCAGAACAAACCAAATCCTTCTACATGATAGCTCTTTAAGTATTCAAGGATAGCTATCTTGTCTCTGCTGTCTTCTCTTACCTGGACTGAACATACTCAGTTACAGCAAAAGATCTTCCTTTGGCATAGTTTTGATGTTACCATGCTCTGAATATATTCCAACTTCTCTATATTCTTCCAAATTTGTGGTGCCATTGCTGTTTCTACCTTTACAATACCTCGTGCATTTAACCCCTTCTCTACTCACCCAGCCACTGCATTGGCTCAGGTGCTCATTACCTCTTACATCAATTATTACAGTGGCTGCCCAATTGCCCTCTGTGTCTCATATCTTTCCCCACTCCAGTTTATCCTCCAACCACACTGATGCCAAAATGATTTTTCCTTAAAAACAGATCTGACCATGTCACCTCCCTGCTCAGTCACTTCCACTGGCTCTTCATCCTAACCCCTTTAGGATAAACTATAAACTTTTCTTTTTAGCATTTAAAGTCTTTCACAATCTGTTGGTCTTTTCAGCCTCACCATTCATTATTCATCCTCTGTGCTTTGTGATCCAGACAAACTGGCCTCTCATCTTCAACTCATATTAAGTCAATCCACGGGAATTCTATCTCTTTGCACTGGCCACTCTATTTCTGGAATTCACTCCTTCTTCACCTGGTCTTCAGAGAATCCCTGTCTACCTTCAAGACATAGCTCACGTGCCACTTTCTGTTGGAAGCATTTCCCGATTCTTGCAACTGCTAGTGTCCTCCCTTCCGAACTTCCTTGTACTTATTTGTATTCATTATCTTTATATTTATTCTATATATCCATATATATATATATTCATATCTCCTCCATTGGAATATAAGATCTTTGAGATTGGGGATTGTTTCACTCTTTGTCTTTGTACCCCCAGTGCCTAGTATAGTACCTGGCAGTTAAAAAGGCACACTTAAATGATTGAATTACCAGTATAAAAGTGTTGATATTTAAAAGTCAAAACAGGCCAATAGAGTCCAGGATCAGGCAAGAGCCTAAACAGCTGTGTGTCCAAATGGGTGTGAGCACACTTGAGAAGCATATTTTCCAATATGACTCATTCATTGTGGTAACTTTACTGATATTCTTCTTGTGGGAGGTAACCTTATACTCCTTCATCTTCTGAATGAGCTTCAGTGAGCACAGGTGGCCCTGTGCTGTACTAGTCTGGTCAACATTTGAGTCTGTGCATACGTAAAGCAGCATTCTCCTAAACTGGTAAAGGTCTGTGGTAGCCTTTCTCTTCCCAACCCTGTTTTGGCTTTCTGAGAAAACATAGCCATCTCCCTACTCAGGATAAGCTCGTGGTGGTTGGGAGCTGTCCATAGCTTGAGCTTGTTCAGAACAATAAGAGGGGCAAGGCTAGTCACTAACTATCAGATGCAAAAGGATGCTGGCAAAGTTACTGTAATGAATGAATTGGTTGGAAGTGTGCCTTTTTACAGGAGCTTAAACCTGCTTGGACAGATGGTTGCTTGGACTCTTGCCTGAACTTAGGCCATGTATTCCATTTTGCCATTTGGATCCTGACATGGTCATGTTGCTGAGCTACACTTTCAAATCTTGGACCCATCTACTGCCTCTGGCCCCAGCTTGCTTGTAGCTTTGTGCTGATTACATTGATAACTGACCCCATTGGCTTGTGGTGTTGATGTTCCAAACTATTCTAATGATATAGCTTGAAGATGGGCCGATAGGATGATAGAGAGACCTAGTGTTTTAACAACCCAGCTAGCAGCTTCTGTGGGGGCGTAAGATCCCTCCCCCACAGCCAGCACCCAGGAGGCTGCCGGGAAAGCACAGGTTCTTTTTATCTGCTTAAACAAGGAAAGCATGGTGAAGGGGTTGACCAGCTTACTTTAATCCAGCATTCAGTTAGCATACAATCATTTAGTTCAGGGGAAAAAGCCAGCATTCAGTTAGCATTCAGTTAGTTCAGGGGAGCATACAGACAAGCATCAACAGACAGACCAAATACAGATTCATTGACTTACTTCAGGGGAAAAAAACAGCACCCTGAGGTTCAAAACATTCATTTAGTTCAGGGGAAAAACAAACCAGCACCCCGAACCTCAAAACCAAAATACAAACAAGTTACAAATATCAACAGACAGACCCAATACAATCCATAGTTACCAACATCTGGGCTCAGCCCGAGAGCAAGGGCTGGTCCAGAGTCACACTTGCTTGCTGCTGCTTCCCATACCAGCCAGAAAAGGAAAGAGAGAGCTTCAAGCTGTCCTCTCCCCTCTTATAGAGTTTTTGACATCATCAAGCACTGCCTGAATGACCAGGGCCAATTGGTTCTTGACTTGGTCCCTCCCCCTAGCATAGACGTTAACACCTCCCCTCAGCCAGCCCCATGACTCATCACACAGGAAGTTTTCTGCTTCCTGACATGCTCTCTGGGCTTCCTGCCCCAGAAGAGCAAGCCACAGCATCCAGAGGCTCAATGAGGTAAGCTGAGTCATTCAAAGAAAACAAAGTCCATTCTGGTTACACCTAGGTCTCTCAGAGATAAACTAGTCTAGCTCTATTCCATCCCCCTTCCATTTTAAATATGAAGAAATCAAGGCCGAGGGAGGTATAAATGATTTGCCCAAGGTCACACAGACCCAAACTTGCTAAGTTTGAAATGAAATGACTATTACAAATTTAATGCTAAACTATGTAAGATTATAGGTTATCAAGTGACTATTGAGTTGGACAGTAGTTGTTACCACTATCATTACCACCACCACCACCACCACTACTGCTACTGCTACTACTACTACTACTACTGCTACTACTTCTACTACTACTACTACTACAATGGCTGCTGAAGTTCTTTCCCTTTTTGGGATAGTATGAATGACCCAGAACTCTCCAGGAGTTAGATAAGAGTGTGGGTGTAGCTTTTGTCTTTCAAGGTGACTCTGTAAGAACATCTGACTACTTATCCAAAAGCATGCTTTTATCAATGACTAGGATGATGCTCATTAAGTATGAATGACATCATCCTGGGCAGCTTGGCTTGAGGAGAGGATTCAGTGACCTTGAAAAATTAGATAAATGGCCCATCATACATAGGAGATTGTTTTCAGGAATAATTGCAAGGTAGCCAGTCCTTGGGGGAAGCGGGACAAAATGACACTGGCATAAGATGAGTGGAATGATCAGATGGTTTTGATAGAGTAGAAGAGAGGCAGTCTGGGTCAGCAGAGGGAGGACCAGTTTTGAAATTAGAAAGAACTGAGTTCAAGATCTACTTCTAACAAACACTAGTTATGTGGCTAGGATGTGTCTGAATCTGGATTTGAATTCGGTTTTATAAACATTATCTCATGTTCTGTACTTTCATGCCTCCATAAGTCTTTGCTCATGCTGTCTCCTTTTCCTGGAATAGTTTATATTCAAATGCGCCAGTTTTTTTTAACTATAGCAACTTAGGATCTCCCTAACTTGTAGGGAAGGACTCCTAATAGAGGGCTATTCAAGGTTCAAGGTACTCTGTAGGCCCACACCTTTAAAACTATAGCTTATAAGTTTCTACCTATGTGTTTACCTTTACTTGTTAGCCAAAGGATCCAAATAGTTCAAAGCAAAAGCATTTAATGAAATGGCCTAGTAAGAAGAATATTAACTCAACAATTTCCCCATATGCTTTGGATGTACTCTCCCAGTCTAGGCACCAGTAGAAGAGTACATACTACTAGAGAACAGGAAAGGATAGATGAAATTAATGATGTTTTCATACTGCTCCTGCTGACACTAGTCTTGTAGTCTGCGGATTGGGACTGCTCCCTACTGGTGCCTAGACGGGTCTGTTTCCAACTAGTCTTATAGTCTTCCACACACTAGTCTCATAGTTTCTTCTAGATGGACTGACATTGCTTTCTTTCTGCAGGATGCTGCTCAGTGGTATGATAGGACCAGCAGAAACCTCTGCTCAGGGACCTAGCTACAACTGAAGTGTTTTCATCTCCCTGTCAGGATATTCTTAGCCTCAGGAGCCAAGCTTTTTAGGACAAAGAGTGGGATTTGTCCAGCCAGTTAAGGCCCTTCAGATTTAGTAGTGTCTTACTCCTTCTCCCTTCTCTTCCTTGTTGGAGGCTTGGTCCCTTTGGGTTAGAGACCTCACCCTAGCTTTTTGTGATTGATATATTTCCCAGACCTTCATCTCCGAAGGTTAAGCTATAAATGAGGTAAACAGATCTGCCTAATGATCACGAAAAAGCTCTAGGGGCTCAGGATTTTCCATTTCTAAAAATCTTAAGTCTCTCTAGATTGTGCATGGATCTACATTTAGAGTTAGAAGGGACCTCAGAGACCATCTATGGCAATCGCTTCATTTTACGGATGAGGAAATTGAGGCCCCAGGAGGTTGGGACCTGGGACTCACACAGGTAGCAAGTGTCAGAGACAGAATTTGGACCCATGTTCTTTAACTCCAGAGATGGTGCTCCTTCTGTTGTGTCACACTACTACCTATGTATATGAGTGGGTAGAGAAAAGGCTCAGAGGTGGGTCTCAGCTAGGGGGCAAGATCAATGTCTAGGTTAGTCTCCATACCATCACCATTTCTGGCTCCTTCATACGCAGATGCCAGTGGATGGAAGACTGAAAGGGACTTTGCCCCACAGTTTTACATTAGCATAACCCCTAGAGATGCAGTATGTGTAGTAGATGGAGAGCTGATCTAGAAGGCAGGAAGACCTGAGTTCAAGCCCTGCCTCTGAAAATTTCTGGCTGTGTGACCCTGGTCAGATATTTTAACCTCTTTGTGCCTCAGACAATGATAAGTTGTAGTGAAGATTGACATTGACCCACATTTGCAGGTGAGGTTCTTCACCAGCAGTTCCCTGTACTGATGAAATCACAGATTAGTCAGATTAGTCAGAAAAGGGAAAAAACAAACCAAAGACCCGTCACCACAGCATATCTTTTGCTTGACTCCATTGGTAAATACTTCATAGTACCACAGGACTCCTTTGGGCCAATCTCCCACATACAAATGAAAAGATACCTTCATTGCCATTAAGAGAAACGTGGGCCAGTGTTTCATCAAATTGACAGATATCCCTAATGAAAGAAGCATCTTCTAAGTTAGTATGAAAAACCCCCCAACAAAGAGTTGGCATTGACTATCTCTGTAAACAAACCTCTTTAAATTTATGGAAAGATCCAAAACACGTGGAAAGGAAGCTTATTCAGGACCACCAAAGGCATCAAAGAGGAAGGAACACCTCCTGAGAAGCCGCCTATCTAAAGCATTATTTGTAGTGATTCCCTGTACCCAAACTGCTCCCCTGCATGAATCCACAAATTCAAAACAGAGTCAGAGTATGAACAGTGGAGTTGCTGAGCCAGGGTTGCCAACATGCTGAACAAAACTTTATCATACCCCTCCACCCCCCATCATAAATGGTGCTCGCCCAAGAGGAATATTACTACCTTGTAATGGTAACTCTTCTCTGAACAGAGAAAATAAAACTTTAAAGCATCTAGTGTTCTGTATTGATCCTGTTCATATTTGAAGCTCAAAGTGGAAAATATAGAAATCATTTGTAATCATAACAGCCAATAAATCACGTTGCCCTTGAAAAAGCCCCATTCTTCAGTCCAATGCCTAACAGAGGAAGCGAAGGTGGTCTCCCCACTTCTTTTTTCCAATTTATTGTAGGACTTGGAAAAATGATGCTTGGAAGCTTATGGAAATAACCAGTAGCAGCAGAATTCTATCTATTTTTAACTTTACTAACACATAGATTTATATTTGGCACACCTTTGTGGCTGTTGTAGAGATCATTGCCTTGGATTTCACCTTCTTTTCTAGTCCTCTTTGGCCTTCAATTTCTCTTATTTACCTGGGCAAGTCTGTTGATCAGAAATGGCCCATCTTTTATCTGTGGTCCATGAAACCTGCTGCTTGGTATCTGCTTGGTGCTGATGTAGGGGTAGAATTCACAGGAGCATAGACTGAAAGCTAGAAGGGCTCTTAGAGGTCATTGAGTCCCAGCCGCTCATTTTATGGACAAGGAAAGAGGCTCAGATATTAAGAGGGAGCATTTGACCCCGGACCCTCTAACTCCTCAATCTTTGGAAATAGCTTCTTGTCTCACTTGATGTTACTTTTTGTAATCCCCACTCCAATTTTTACCCCAAGCAGTAGTGCCACTTGCTACAAATGCCAGCCCTGTTCTTATTCTGGTCTCAGTGGAGATGAGGACAGACTTCAGAGCCTTGAGGCTGTTTTTATGACTCTTTTTCCAGCTTGAATAATCCCAGTTCCTTAACTTTTTCTTAGGTTCTAGTCTCAATCTTTTCATCATTCTCTTTTATAGTTCCACTTTTTCCTCATGGAAATGGCTGGTTCTTAAGGGATTCCTTCCTTCTGTCAGCGTATGGTCTTCTTTATTCAGTTAAATTTTGTTTTCAAATCTTTCAGGGCTTTTTCTTAAGCATAGAGGAGCTATTCTTGAAATAGTGAGCCTGCTGAATAGTTTTTACTGCTTTGTCTAGGTAGGTTTCTGACAGTTTCTTCGAAGGCCTTACTGGCAGGAGAATGTACTTAAGTTGTTTAAATCTTTATCTCTCTTACCTTCCCTTTTGGGGACTCTTTTTTCTCTGTCTCTGTCTCTGTCCCTCTCTGTCTCTGTCTTTCTCTGGCTTTGTCTCTGTTTCTCTGTCTGTGTTTTTCTGTGTCTCCGTTTCTCTGTCTCTCTCTCATTCTCTTCCTCCTCCTCATTTTAAAATTAATGTGCTTTGTCTGATTTTTGGTTTTTCAAATTAACATGTATATACATACATATATCTGTGATATATAAATATGTGTTATATGTGTGTTTAAAAACATACACACATTCCTAGCTGATAATCTGAGTATATTTCCTTTGTTTTCACCTATGATGTACATGGGCATTTATGGCCTGTCAGCCTTTTAGCCTTCATGGAACTATCAAGACAGTTTAGTGGCATGGGGGATAGAGCACTGGCCTGGAGTCAGGAAGACCTGAGTTCAGACCTAGCCTCTGACACTTACTAGCTGTGTGACCCTGGGCAAGTCATTTAACCTCTTTTTGCTTCAGTTTCCTCAACTGTAAAATGGGGATAATAATAGTGCCTGGTTCACAAGGTTGTTGTGAGAATCAAATGAGATAATATATGCTTAAAAGTGCTTAATATAATTTAATATAAATAAATAAATGGAATATAATTTAATATAATTTAATAAAAGTTCTTAGCACAGTGCCTGTATAAATGCTTATTCTCTTCCCTTCCTTATTTACCATAGGTTGCAGAATAGAATTTTGTAATAGATTTTGTTGCATTTAATACAATTTGGAGAAGATGGACAGAAGTGAAACAAAGAAGCACATGATGCTCATGACATAGTGCAGGCTGAAAGCAAACAGGTTTCTAAGTGGTTAAATGGACAATACAATGTTCCACAACGTTCATTGTGTGTGTGTGTATATATATATATATATATATATATATGCATATATGTATGTATCTAGATCCATCTGTCTAGGACAGACATTGTAAATGAACTAGAGTTAGGCTCAGAGTTGAAGATGAGGAGGACATTTGGCTAGACCACAGTTCAGTCAGTGAGTCAGTCAGGAAGCATTTATTAAGCCCATTATGTGCTAGGCTCTGTGACAAAAACAGTCCCTGCCCTCAAGGAGCTCACACTTTAACAGGGAGACAACACAAGAACAGCTATGTACATACTAGGTGTCTTCAGTGTAAATGGAAGCTAACCTCAGAGAAGGCATTGGCAGAAGTGAAGAGGTTGGGGGAGGACACACCTGCAGAGGCCTTTCTGAAAAGGCAAAGTGCCTTTAATGACTCAGAGCTTCTTTCTGAAACAACGACCAAGCTTTTTAATACCGATATTGTCTTTTTGTTTTTATTTAAAGCAAGAATGTCAAAATTGATATTCTTCAGCTCCTCTGGTATTGTGGCCACCTACTGGTCCTTGCCCAAAGATCTCATATTTTGACTACCAACAGCCAAGGTAAAGTTTATAGATGGTCTAAAAACTGTTTGATTCTTAACACCCCCTGCTTGCTTCCTTCCTCCCACACCCTCCATCATTTTTCCATCTTCACTGCAGAAATGAAAGGAGGCCACATAGGACTGAGGGCTATTTCTGTATTTCTATTTCATGGATTGCCATGGCCAAAGAATTCATAGGATCACAGATACAGAACTGGAAGGCATCTCAGGAACTATTAATGCATATGTCTTATTTTACAGATGAAAAAACTGAGGCCCAGAAAGCTTAAGTGATTATGTCACCAAGGTCATATAGGTAGGAAGGATCAGAGGTGGGATTTGAACCAGGCTCCTCTGACTCCAAGAGTCATGCTCTTTCTGCTGTGTCAAGCTGCCTCATCATCAAGAAACCTACAGGTGAAGAGTCTCTTCATGTTTAGCTAGGTTAGTACTTGGAAAGCATTTTATTGCCATGGCCATACCCCAAATCTCTCCAGCATGGTAGAAACTCCCCAAGTTTATACTCTTTTGAGATAGCTTTTGAGAACCTGGAATCACATCCATAAAGCATCAGAGTAGGATGTTCAGGATGCTTTCCTATTTTTTTCCTATTTTAAAAAAAGTAGCAAGTATTTATATTTTCTCTTTTTCACCACCCTTCCCTACCTCCCTGGGAAGAAAGAAAAACAAAATATTTGTAGCAAATATAAATTGCTCAGAAAAAAAATCTCTGCATTGGGCACAACCAAAAATATATGTCTCATTCTGTACCCTGACTCCATCACCTCTTATACTTCATGGTTGGTCTTCTTGAACCATGCATTGTCATTGTGTTGATCAAAGTTCCAAAGTTTTCACGGTTTTTTTTGCATTTGCAATGTTGTTATTGTTGTATAAATTGTTCTCCTGGTTCTACTCTGCATCAGTCCATTTAAGGGTTCCCAGTTTTCTTTGAAACTCCCTTTCAGAATTAGAGAATTGTGGGAAGATGGTAGAATAAGGCAGGGAACTACCTGGCTCTCTTGCCCCCTCCCCCCCCAAATTAAAATAATGCCTCAAAGTAAATTTTAGAGCAGTAGAAATAATTGAAAGTCAGGATAAAGCAGTCATCCAGCCTAAGACAACTTGGAAGGACATTAGGAAAGACTGACCTCTGGGGATGGCGGTTTGGCCTGATTGAAGTACATATACCTCTGGGCAGATACCAGCAAGTCAACGAACAGTAAGCTCTGGGGGCAGCTATGTCAGTAGCCTTAGGGATGGTGTGGGGGCTTAGGCAGTTATAGAGGGGTGATGGCCCTGCTGGTTGTGGTCACTTGCAGGAGAGCAGAATAGCTAGTTTTGCTCCCAGGGCAGAGGGGTGAGCTGACACTTGTAGTTGCTTGAGGGACCACAGGGAGTAAGACGCTTTGTAGTTGCAGCAGAACTGGAGGTCCTGGTCAAGGCTCAAGGGTGGAGAAGATACCTGTGGTCACTTATAGACCAAGATATGAACTGGAGGAGCAGTGACCACACCTGGCCTTGGATTATAGAACATTGAAAGAATTAAGAGGTCAAAGGCCCCCAGGTAGAGCTCAGAAAACAATAGCATGAAAAACCTGAATCCTGGGATATCTTCCACACCCTGAGAGTACAGCTCAATTCTGCCATAAAGTAAACAGCAAAGAAATAGGCCATTAAAATGAGTGAAAAATAGAGAAAGAATCAGAACATAGATAGCTACTATGGTGATAGAGAAGATCAGGGTTCAAACTCAGAAGATGAAATAGCTTCTTGTAAAGCTTCAAAGGAAAATATAAAATGGTCACAAGCTCAAAAAGAGTTTTTGTAAGAGCTTAAAAAAGGACTTTAAAAATCAAACAAGAGAGATTGAGGAAAAATTGGGAAAACAAATAAGAATAATGCAAGAAAAGCAAGAAAATTTTGAAAAGAAAGTGAACCAATTAGAAAAAGGGATTTAAAAACTTCCCAAAGAAAATATGTTTTAAAAATTAGAATTGGGGAAGGAGAAGCTAATGACTTCATAAGACATCAAGAAATAATAAAGCAAAATCAAAAGAATGAAAAAAATAGAAGAGAGTGTGAAATATCTCATTAGAAAAACAACTGACCTGGAAAACAGATTGAGGAGAGATAATATAAGAATGATCAGGCTACCTGAGAGTTAGAATTTAAAAAAAAGAGTCTAAATACTATGCTTCAAGAAATTATTAAGGAAAATTGCCCTGAAGTTTTAGAACTAGAGGTTAAAGTAGAAATTTTAAAAATCCACAAATAACTGCTTGAAAGAGATCCTGAAATGAAAACTCACTGAAATATTATAGCTAAGTCTCAAAGCTCCCAGGTCAAGCAGCAAAAATTCTAAGCAACTAGAAAGAAACAATTTAAATATTCTGGTGCTACTGTCAGGATAACTCAAGATTTAGCAGCTTCTACATTAAAAGAGTTGTGGAATACAATATTCCAAACAGCAAAGGAGCTGGTTTTGCAACCAAGAATAATCTACCCAGCAAAACTGAGTGTAATCCACAAGGGAAAAATGGATATTTAATGAACTAAAGGACTTTCAGGTATTCTTGAGGAAAAGACCAGAACTGAACAGAAAATTTGACTTACAAGAATTAGGAGAAACATAAGAAAGTAAACATGAAAGGTTAATTATAAGGGATTTAATAAGGTTAAACTGTTTACATCTTATATGGGAAAATTATATTTGTAACTCTTATTATCATTACTAGGGTAGTTTGAAAGAGTATACCTAGATAGAAGACTTGGGGTTGAGTTCATTATGATAGGATGATCCTAAAAAATAAGATTTGGTAGGGAGAGGTAAAATGGAGCAAATTACCTCATATAAAAGAAGTGTGAATAGAAGAACCATTACAGTGGAGGGAAGGTTAGGGTGGAGGGCAGATAGTGTAGAACCTTATTATCATTGAAACTGGGTTAAAGAGGGAATAACATATACATTTAATGGGGGTATAAATGCCTTCTTAACTTACAGAGAAATAGGAAGGCAAGGATAAGGAATGGGTAGGATAAGGAGGGATTCTTAGAAGGGTATGCAGATTAGAGAGGCAGTGGTCAGAAGTAAATTAGATTGCTGATGGGGGGGGGGGAGAGAGAGAGAGAGAGAGAGAGAGAGAGAGAGAGAGAGAGAGAGATCAAAACAAGGAAAACTAGGATGGAGGGAAATACACAACCAGTAATTATAACTTTGTATGTGAATGGGATGAACTCACCCATTAAACAGAAATGGATAGCAGAATGGATCAAAAACTAGAACCTGACAATATTTTGTTTACAAGAAACACATTAAAAATGAGAGACACACATTTAGTAAAAATAAAGGGCTGGAGTAGAATTTATTATACTTCAGATGATGTAAAAAAACCCCAACAAACCAACCAGGGGTAGCAATCATGATCTCAGACAAAGTTAAAGCTAAAATAGTTTTAATTAAAAGAGATAAGCTGGGAAACTACATTATATTAAAAAGGTACCATAGATAATGAAGTAATATCAATACTAAACATATATGCACCAAATGCCACAGCATTCAAATTTTTAAAGGAAAAGCTAAATGAATTACAGGTGGAAATAGTAAAATTATGAAACTGGAGGACTTCAACCTTTCCTTCTCAGAACTAGATAAATCTAACAAAAAAATAAGAAAGAAGTCAAGGAGATTAATGGAATCTAAGATAAGCTAGATATGATAGACATCTAGAGATAATTGAATGGGAATAGAAAGGAATCTATCTATCTATCTATCTATCTATCTATCTATCTATCTATCTGTCTGTCTATCTTTTCTCAGTCGTACATGGGACCTTTACAAAAATTGACCATATATTAGGCCATAAAACCATTATTGTTAGCTGCAGAAAAGCAGAAGTATTCAATGCATCCTTTTCAGATAATAATGCAATAAAATTAAATTTAGCAAAGGGCCATGTAGACAGATTAAAATTAATTAGAGACTAAATAACCGAATCTTTAAGAATGAGTGGGTTAAAGAATAAGCCATAGAAACAATAATCAATGTTATGAAAGAGAATGATAATAATGAGATAACATAAAAACTCACAGGATACAGCAAAAGCAACAATCAGAGGAAAATTTATATTTATAAATGTTTATATCAATCGAATAGAGAAAGAGGTCTAGCAGTACCAGATCTTAAACTGTATTATAAAGAAGTAATTATCAAAACTATCTGGTACTAGCTAAGAAATAGAATGATGGATCAGTGGAATAGTGTGGATATACAAGATACAGTAGTAAATGATTATAGTAACCTTGTGTTTGATAAATGTAAAGATTTAAGCTTTTGGAATAAGAATTTACTGTTTTGTAAAAATTGTTGGGAAAACTGCTTTCCAGTTGTGATTGGTTGTGATGGAATTCTATTGTGCTATTAGAAAGGATGAACAGGTTGATTTTAGGTGAACATGGAAAGACTTGCCTGAAATAATGAAGAGTGAAATGAGTGGAACCAAAAGAACATTGTGTACGGTAACAATAATATTGTTAAAAGAGTAAATGTGAATGACTAAGCTATTCTGAGTTATATGAATATTCAAATCAAGTACAAATGACCCACAAAGGAAGACGTTATCCACCTCTAGAGAAAGAACCAACGTATGGAATTATGTATTATATAGTTTCTCCTCACACACACACACATAACACACACACATATCTATGTCAAATGTTGGCCTTCTCTAGTTTAGGGTTGGGAGGGAGGGAGGGAAACAGTTTGGAACTCAAATGTAAGAAAAAAAGTAAAAAAAAAGTAAAACAAATATTTAAAGAAACTTTTGGGAAAGAAAGAAGAAACTCATTATTTTCTGTGATAAATTGTATTCCATTATATTCATATATCAAAATTTGTTTAGCCATTCCCCAGTTGAGGGTAACCTGTTGGTTACCAATTCTTTGCCACTATAAGAAGATCTGCTATAAATATTTTGTACGGTTGATTCTTGTCATTTGTGGTAGTTCTGTAAAGTTGCAGAAAACACCAAATTCGCAAATACTGAACCATTGCTCCTAGGGGAAATACAGTTAGGTTCATGGAAGTCTCTGATCACAACATCTCTAGCACTTTCTGGAGCATTCTTTCATATAGATTGGAAAATTTCCCATTTCTTTTTTTTGGATGTACCATACTGTTGATTCATTAACATTGAACTCATGGCCAACAGCACTATGACACCATGCCTGAACAAAGCTTATTTAATAAAGCTTATTACAGATGTACTTTCTCCATGAGGCACATCACAACCTTTGTTACACGGGATCACTAGATAGTACTTCAACCCTATGTTTGGGGGCCATTTTAAACAGTGAAATCACCAACAAAAGCACAAAAATGCAAGAAATGTGGCACTAAATAGACCACAAAAAGGACACTTGTTTACAATATAAGAGCTGAAAGAAGAAGGCAGAGCATTGCCTGGTTTGAACTCAGCTGGGAAGGAACATGTCTGGTAACTCAAATTTTTTGCCACTGTCTGCATGTCCATGAATGACCACAAAAGTGTTGCAAGTATTTGGGGTTACAAATAAATTTTAGCAAGAAGGCGAATTCATAAATACAGAATCCACATATAATGAGGATTGACTGTATACATATTTAGACATGCCTTTTCTCTTTCTTTGATCTCTTTGGAGACATCCCTATCTTTTTAAAGTCGACATTATGAAGGGAAACCATGATCTTTCACAAAACCTGTCAGAATCACAATACTGAACTGGATAGACCATTGGTATAATTTAGTATGGTGCCATTGGTGACTCAGAAAGAACAGTTCTCTAAAGAGAGGCAGAGACAGAAACAGAGACAGAGACAGACCAAAATCGAAAAAGCCCAAGGAAGTCAAACCCTTCTTCATTTTAAGTTCCTGTCCCTTCATACAACGATCATTGGTTTTTGGGAATGGCCCAGAGCAACTAGGAATGACTTAATACTTAGCCACTAGAAGCCATTTTTTCCCTATAGATGTGTCATCCCAAGCAAGTAGAAATTGTATGAGATTGATACAAGCTAAGCCTGGATAGAGAGGACCTTACTTCTATTACTCTTGGCCCTTGTCTAGTTATGTAATGTTCCCCCTTTCACCTCTGGGGCATCTCATCTATTCAGTGAGAGCTGAAATTGTCACTGGTAAAATTATAATATCACTGCCTATACTTTTGATAGCTTTTGTCCAAAACAGAGAGGTGATAGCTTCTTATTTCCAACTGATTCAATGGGGGAGAAAAATACAGGCTGCTACAATAAAACTTTCTATCCACACACCATTTGCTTGACAGGATTTCCTTAGTTTCAGTGGCATAACTTATCCTTACTGCTCCTCAATCACTTTATAATAAAAACTGAGATTGCAAAAATGTTCATTGTCATTACCAGTGATGGAGCAGTAACTATAGCCTTTCAGGAAAGAGAAGGAGGGAGGCAGAGACAGAATAGGGAGATATTAAGCTAGGAAAATGGGCTGCTAATCCACAGAGAATTGCTTCTCACTCTAGAGAGACCTGAGGGGAATTTAGACAGCTCTCCAGAAGCTTGGAGGGACCAGTGTTGTAGAAAGGGCAAATTTCCCAGACCTAAATTTGAGGTAGCCAGTGGGTCTGGGTAAGCAGGCACATGTGGGCACTTGTGCACTAAAAACAGTCAACGTTAAATCTCCATTGGACTAAGTTCACGTTTCTTGGGGTCAAGTAATGTGCTACTGAACTTTAGATTCTAAATGCTGTGCTCAGTCCTATACTGAGGGGGCAAGGCAGGGATAATGTTAGTGACAATTGTGAAGTTTGTAAGTCCATTCTCTTCTGCCCCTTTTAAGTGTCCTGCCCCTCATTTCCCTCACTTCTGGACACCCAGTGTTGTCAGATGGCCCTTTGTCTTTTAGTGCTAAATCTCACTCAGACCTGCTCTCTGTTAGCAGTATGGCATGCTACAGAATGATCCTCCCTTCTTCCTCTATCAGTATTCTCATTATTTCAGTTAGATATCATAAACCAAATCACATTCAAGAATTAGCGACTGAGAAGAATTCAATGTGTTACGCTTTCGAAGAAATACTGATTTTTATCTAGCATACAGGGTTTTCCCAAAATCTGGACACACAGGCAAAATGCATATTTTGGAGTATTTGGAATATTAACAGACCTTAGCCCCATTGACTTCTTTTTTTGGGGTATGCTAAAGGAGAAGGTGCACTCAATGAAAATCACAGATGCAACACACTTGACTGAACGCATAGAGTGAATGTGCTAAAATTGACGGCAATGTGTAGTTATTGCATCGAGTTCATGTGAATCTTGCAAAGCACATCAACCTTTGCATCACAAATGATGGAAATCATATCAAAGATGTTATTTGTTAATGTTCCAATTAAATAAAATGTTGCTGAAAATTTCATTCATTTCTTTAAAAATATGCATTTTTGCCTATGTGTCCAGACTTTAGGAACACCCTATAGAGTAGAGGTTGGAGAGCCAGCCTTGATGCCAGAAGGTTTGTTTTTGGGTGTTACTCCTGACATATACTGTCTGTGTGGCTCTGGGTGAATTACATAACCTCTCAGCATCCCCAGGCAACTCTCTGAGACTATATATACATTGCAGAGCAGGTGCCCACTTGAATTGGCAGAGAGAATTTCTTCACTTGAAATTATCTGTTCCATTGAGATCTCAGATCTGACTACCTCTCCCCACCCCCTGTTACAGTTGATTCTTCTCACATTAAGGTATATAGATTGGACCACAATAGGTCCCTGCCCAAGTTCCACTTAATGGCTGCATTTTGGGCCCTCCTGGCTTAGAGTGAATGTCAATGGTAACTGTTTCTCTTTGGAACAGCAACCCTAAGGCTCTTCCCCTCTCAGCTTGATTTTTTTTTGTTTTTTTTTTTCCTAATTAAAGGGGCCATCTCTTGACTCACTTCTTAAAGAGGCCTATTCACTGAATGGGCATTCCCTCACTCTAAGTGAGTTTATGAAAAGGCCTTAGCCTAAAAGGGCCAGGGTCTTCCATTGCATCCTGAGCCACCTCCAGTCATCCTGATGAATATCTGGTCACTGGATCCAGATAGCTCTCAAGGAGAAAGTGAGGCTGGTGACCTTGCACAGCCCTCCCTCACTCAAAGTCATGTCATCATTTCCCTGATGCCATGGTCCTCTTCGAAAATGAAAGACAGACATAACAACAACAACAACGCAATATTTATTTTAAAAGAGGGTACTAGGTCATGGTGCTTTGACTTGAAGGAATGCATTCTTAATAGTGGAATTACATTGTGACAGATTAGAGGAGAGATCAGGAAAACTTAGAATTAGAAGAGACCCTAGAATGTAAATTCCTTGTGAATAGAAATTGTTTCATTCATTGTAGTAGAATCCTCAATGCGAAACACAGTGCATGGTACATAATAAGTGTTTAATAAATACTTGTTACTTGTTGATCCTGGTGGTAATATAGCTTAATCCCTACCTGAAGATCTTATTGGATAGTGCAGCCTTTCTAATGCCTTTTAATATCATATATATGTGATATATGTGTTTGTATATACATATACGCATATTTTGGACAAGAACTATGATTTCATTGTTATAGAGAACTTTCATTGAAACACCCTCTACCTCTAAGACTGGGACATTGGGACATTGAGTAACTGAGGGACAAATAGCTAGTACATGTAAGAAGTAAGACTTGAACTGAGATATTCCTGACTCTAAGGCTGGCTCTCTATCCATTGAGCAACATTGCCTTTCTTATCATGTAGATACAATTTATCTCAATGATGCATGTTGTCTACAAGTTCCTAGACTCAGTGCATCATGCATATGATGGGACTCAGCTTCGTCTCTTGTATTCCTTTGGTGGAAACATAAACAGGAAACAATTGAACTATCTGAGGTGACATGGGTAGTTGGAAGGAGAAGTGGGGTGTTCGGGAGTCTTGCGAGGCTCTTATAAGAAAAATACGCTTTTCTTGGGGACACGTGTGAAAAGTGAGTGAGATCCTTGTTGTTTATAGCAGCTTCCTCTCTTTGGAGATGGTCCTGAGCAGTCTCCTAATGAGTAGTCGGACATGGCTGATGGGTTTTAGTTTGACAATGAACTCGAACCCCATTCCTCTAGGGGCTGTCAAATTCCCAACTATTGTGGTTTTGGAAGCATTGGTCAGGTGCCATCTCAGAGTTTGCCTCTAATAAAGGGGGCTCTTACCCCCTTTCATGGCATGGACCACTTGGGCCCCTTTTCAGAATAATGTTTTTAAATACATAAATGCATAGGATTATAGGGAAAGTCAGTTACATTGAAATATAGTTATCAATATATTAAGAAACCAGGTTAAGGATACCTGCTCTGGTGAAAAGAACCTTGGCCTGGAAATCAAGAGACCTGAATTTTAGTCTTATTATTAACTAACTATAGCATTGGACAAGGCATTTCACTTCACTACCTCAGTTTCCCCATTTGTAAGATGGAGATAATAAAGCCTTTTTTTACCTCTCCTGTAAGATCACTACCAACCTGAAATGAAAAAATAATAGTACAAATGTTTTAAAAAATAGATACATGTACTTTTATGACCTAAATCGCCTTCAAGGTTTGTGAACTTTGTCGTTGTAAAAGCAAAAGCCGGTTTTGGGTCACCTGTCTCCTTGGGTTTGGGTTTGACCTGCTCTGAAGCCTTTGAACTATTCCTGGGCCTGTGGCATGTGTTTAACTGGGTCTGGAATCCAGCTGCGGCTTAGATGAACTAGATTTAGGAAGGGCCAGTGTTGCAGATCCACTTAGTTTTGCTAGATCAGCAGTTTTTAACTTGAAGTCTACAGATCCCGGGGGTCAATTCCAGGGGGCCCATGAACTTGGATGGGAAAAAATTACATCTTTGTTTTCACTAACTTTTGGCTCCCTTTGTACTCCTGTGCATTTTATTTTATGCATTTAAAAACATTATTTTGGGCAGGGGCCTATAGGTTTCACCAGACTGCCCAAGGGACGCAGAAAAAGCTAAGAACTCAGATCTGGATCATTGTTTTGTGTAGAATCTTGTCCAGAAGGCTCCACTATCCCTTGGGAGGATGACTTATCCTCAGCCTCACTTATCCCAGATTGGAACATTTGAGGAATAGGCTCAATAGCATCATTTGAATGCGATACCCCTGCTTATTATTAGCCAGTTGGTTTCTGGTGTACTCAGAAGGGTCTTTTATTGATACCGTTTATTTCCTGTATGCTGATAAATGTGAAATAATATGGTGAAACTCTTTTCCTTATCAGCTTTCTTTTTCCCTCTTTAAAACTGACAGAAGGTACTTTCAGGGAAAATGGTTAATTAGTAATTGAGAACAGAGGGCCAGTTTTATCATTGTCTGTGTCAAGCCTATCTACTGTCATCTGACTAGGTCTTAGGGTACTGACAATGGCAATTTTTATCCATTATTTTTCCTATTACAGCTTATTCTTTTTCACATTAGGGTCAGACAGAGGTTGGCTTTAGTCCTGTCCGTGAAGACAAATAGCACTGAATTCTGATAAGTCTGGCATGGTCATCGTTTCATTATTGGAATGTATTAATAATACCCACTCGTGGGCTTTGGAACCCTGGGG
Organism: Trichosurus vulpecula; assembly: GCF_011100635.1. NCBI lineage: Eukaryota > Metazoa > Chordata > Mammalia > Diprotodontia > Phalangeridae > Trichosurus > Trichosurus vulpecula. The sequence goes on along the minus strand of NC_050581.1, from coordinate 56,510,294 downwards.
GAATCTGAGAGTAGAGGTGGAGGGAGGGGAAGACCTGTAATTTAATCAGTGTGGAAACTCCCTCACTAACATAGAACAGGGATCGCACAGTATGGAAGCTTCCCTCACCAACGCAGATCATGCTAGTGTGCCATAAAGTAGCACCGTAAAGCCTTAGCCCTCTGGAGGCACTGACAAGCTAAGTGATTTTACCCATGGTCAAACATCAAATCTGTGTCATGCGTAGGAATTTAACCCCAGATCATTCTGCCAAGGGTTGCAAAGGGTCTCCCTTTCCTATGCTATGCTGCCTCTCCTTAGGCCTTCCCTTCACTCAAACCAAAGGATGTTTGGGGTTAGAGGAACAGTAGGTATTTCTTTCCATTTGGGCAAGTTCTTAATTTTTCTTTGCTATGTACTGTTTTCCTTCCCAATGGAAAATTTCAGGGGACGGTGCCAAAAGGCAAACTTACTATTTAGTGTCAGTGCCTAGCACATTCTTTCCTCCAAGACATCCAGATTCTCTGCAGGTGTCATTTTCTACTTGATCCTAAGTTCAACCCTTTGGGAAAATAGCATTAATTTTCTCTCCATGAAAGGGCTTTTTAGCAAGTTACTACTCCGATGTGCAAATAGCTACCTGAAAACTTGAAAGACTTGACATAGCATTGAAAAGTACTTCATTTCCTTCCCAGAAAACTTAAGGAAGACTCTGGCTCACCAAATATTACCTTGGCTTCATAAATGGCTCCCCTGCAGACTTCTTCAGACAATAAACTGGCCAGTATCTCCTTTGTTTTTTTTTTTCTAATTCCTGGAGGGAGACTTCTTATAACATTGCCTTACTGCATCTTCTAGGTCTATTTATGGAATTACATAGCTCATCCAGGGATAAATATTTTATTTGTTTTTTTTTATTTTATTTTTTAAAGAATAGCTCAGAGTCCTGTATATTTGCCTGAGGAAGCCAATCCCTAGTGTAAAGCACCCTTAGCTTTATTAATGCCTTCTATTGGATTGTGCATGGGTCTATTCCTAATGTTTTGGCTCAGGGTATGTCTTCAAGTTTCCCAAAGCTTCCTTTAATTATTAAATAAATATATTTATTTATAAAATATAAATTTATAAAATAAGTAAATAAAAAACAAATAAAATAAAATAAATACAATAAATTATATTTATATAAAATAAATAAAATAAATTACATTAATAAATAATTAAATTCCTTTAATTTAATTCAGTTTAACAAACAAAGTACAAGGTGCTATGCTAGGTGCTAGGTGGTGCAGTGGATATAATGCTGGACCTTGAGTCAGGAATACCTGAATTCAAATCTGGCCCCAGACACTTACTAGCTATGTGATCCTGCGCAAGTCAATTAACCTCTGCTTGCCTCAGTTTCCTCATCTATAAAAAGAGGATAATAATAACACCTGCTTCCCAGTGTTATGAGGATCAAATGAGATAATATTTGTACAGTGCTTAGCCCACTGTCTGGCCCATAGTAAGTGCTATATCAATGTTAGCTGTTATGCTAAATGCAAGGGATACGAAGATAAAAACAACACTGTCTCTGCCCTCAAGGAGCTTATCTTTTACTGAGAGGATTATATATGCTATAATATGCACACATACGAATACATACTATGCAGTTTGAGGAAAGAGAAGATTAACTACCAAGGGCACCAGGGAATCCTTGAAGGTGGTCGTACTTGAACTGATTCTTGAAGAAAAGATGAGTATTGAGAGAAGGCGACTCAAGGAGGGTGTGTATTGCAGACATGGAAGATGATCTGTGCAAATGTATGAAGGCAGGAGATGAACTTATGAGTGTAGGAAGCAGTTTAGTTTGGTGTATGAAGCCATGGAAGCAATATGAGAGAAATCTGAAAAAGGAAGATGACTCCAGATGGCAGAAGCCTTTAAATACTGTGCCAAGAAACATGTATTTTATCCTAGAAATAGTAAGGAGCCACACAAGACTTTTGAGCACGGGAGTGACATGGTCAGATCTGTCTCAGAAAGATTATTTTGGTAGTTGTATGAAAGCTACAATGGTGGAGATGAAACTAGAGGCAAAGAGAGCAGTTAGGAGGCTATCATCACAGTCTAGAAGAGAGGTGGGTAAGGACTTGAATTAGAGTGTTGGCTATATGAGTGGAGATAAGGCTAGTTCAGTAACAGTATTTGCATGCTATAGTGGAAAGGACACTGGGTCTAGAGTCAGAAGGCCTGGGTTCCAGTTTCACTTCTGATACTACTTATGCAATCTTGGGTAACTTACCTAACTTCACTGGTCCTCATTTTCCTCATCTGTAAATGGAGGGGATTGGCTGCTAAAGCCACTTCTTATTCTAGGTCTATGATCCTGTGAATTCCAAACTCTTCTTTATGTATCCCTCACAGTGCAGTGACACATGCAAATTGAGTATCAGGGACAGCACTTCCATCCCATATCTACCAGGGTAAATATTCAATTAAGCTGTAATAATATTTCTGAGATGAGCGGACTAACATAGTCTTCTAGTACTATAGCTGTTTGGGAATTAGATGCATTTATCAGGAAGGTTAGGACAGCTAGGTAGCAAAATGGATAGAGTGTCAGGCCTGGAGTCAAGGAAGACTCATTTTCCTGAGTTTAAATCTGGCCTCAGAGACTTACTAGCTGTGTGACCCTGGGTAAGTTACCTAACCCTGTTTGCCTGTTTCCTCATCTATAAAATGAGCTGGAGAAAGAAATGGCAAACCTCTCTAATATCTTCATCAAGAAAACCCCAAATGGGGTACAACGAATTGGATATGACTGAAAAATGACTGAAAATCAGGAAGGAGAAAGTTAACGTGAGCCTTGTGGTTTCATTTACTTAAAAAAATCTCCCCCAGCTGAAGGATCAGAACTTACCAGTGATGGTAGTGAAATGGGATGGAGACGTCATGGTGACAAATGGTGGAGTAAAATACTTGGCCTTCACGCCCTCCCTTACAAGGCGATCCATGTTAGGTGTGTCAACATCTTGATCATAGTTCCAGCGAAACCCATCAAAGGAAATCACAAGCAACTTATTAAAGCTTCTCTTTATCCTGGGGACAGGATGGCAGGCAATATGGCTCAATAGGACAAGCAGGAGAGCAAGACATCTGTGCACCTCCATGTCTTGAGAGCTTAGATACAATGATGGTATTGGACCTAGCACTTCCATCTCCCCCCCTTTTTTATCTGAGGTTGGGCAAAGTACAAGTTGATAATGTTGTATTAGCTTTGTCCTAGAACTAAAAACACCCAGAGAATAACAAAACATTTAAAAATGTTCTCATAGGAAAAGAATAAATGATTCCATGATTATACCATAGATTGAAGGCAAATCCCACAAAACCTTACTAATTTATATCCTGTTAGTTTCAATTCAATAAATATTAAGGGCCTATTCTGGGTAAGTCAATGTGCTAGAAACTAGTGATACAAGAATAAAAAATGAAATAATCTCTGACCCCAGTGAAATTATATTTTCCTGAGGGATACAACATATACATGGATAACTAAATATAAAGATGTATGCTGGGTACCAACTTGATAACAAGTTCTGCTAAGGGGAAATAACCTCAGATACTGCCTAGCCCTTGGGCTTCCTCTTTGGTAGAAAGTAGCACCAGGTGACATCTGGAGTTATTTCTCTTTGGCAGAGCTACAAAGAAATTTGAAGAGGGTGAAGGCCCTAACAACTGGGAGAATATGGAAAGGCTTTCTAGAGGTATGTTCTTAGTGTTCTGAGCACCACAGGAAGTCAGGGATGTTAAGAGGTAGAAGTGAGACTGGGGGGTATCCCAGGCATGAGGGACAGCTGAGGAAAGAGTGGACAGTGGGAGATGGTAGGAGAACCTTGCAGTTCTGTCACTAATTCAGAATTCATGGGTCTGGACTGAAGTTGATTTATTCTTTTGTATGAATCTGTGGTTTCATTGGTGTAGAGAAATTCTTGTGAAGAAATCCCCTTTGTATCTACTGGAATATTGGTATCCATTGTGTAATTTCTCTTAAAGCATTGCTTGGGGAACTGAGCTCAAAAAACTGTTGATAAGGGTAAGGATCAGAAGTCTTGATCCTTGCCATCTTTTTCACAAGTGTCTTTCCTTTTTTGATTTCTTACATGTCATTTCTCATCAATTACTATGTCCCATAAAACAATTTACTTGTGGTTATAATAATAACAGCTAACATTCATGTGGTGCTTTAAGGTTTAAAAGGCATTTTACATATGTTGTCTTATTTGATCTTTACAACAACCCTGCCAGGCAAGTGCTATTATTATCCCTATTTTGCAGATGAGGAAACTGAAGCTTAGAGAGGTTGAGTGACTTGCCCAGGGTCACACAGATAAATAAATATTTGAGGTAGGATTTGAACTCAGGTCTTCCTGACTCCAAGTCCAGAATTCTATCCACTGCACCACATTGATTATAAGAAGAAATACCTAACCACCCAAATTCCTTCTCCTCCTACCTCGTCTGGTCTCTCTTTTAAATCACTAATATAGAAGACCAACAATAGCGTCTTTCTGGAGAAAATAAAGAGGATGTGCTCTGGCTTTGTAGTGTTATTTGTATCTGTCTCTTTAGAAAGTGCTGAAAACCAGCTAAGTTGAAGGGAAGAAGGAGAAGCACATCTGAATATGTTGCTCCACACAAGTGTTCTTCAGTTGTTTCATGTGTGTGCACTCTGTCTTCCCTACTAGGCAGAAGGCAACTAGAAAGCAGATCATATCTTCTGTTTTCCTTGCGTATGACCAATGGTCAATGGAAAATCCTCAGGGTTCCCTTATTTGTTACCTTGGGGAGCTGTGTGACTTAGCGGAGACAGACTTCGACTTACAAGTTAGCTTCTTCTACCCTGAAGGGAAGATGAAGGCAGAAGACTTGGGAGCAGCCCAATGACTGAGATTAAGTATGTGAGAGTACCAGCAGTGAGGTAAGCATAAGAGAAGCTGCAGAGAAGGCATTCTAGAGATGGTGGCTTGACAAGCAGGGAGGCAGAATATTGGGAGAGGGATCAGGGCTGTGCAATGAAGAGGTTGCCAGAGTAGAGCTCCAGGGCCATAAGGCTTGTCTGGGAGGATCCTCTTTTTCTGAACTCACTCAGAGACGCAGACTCAAGGCTGGTGATTTCTTACTCTACATATCTCTTCCCCTTCTGCTTCTTTCTTGGCAGAACATATGTCAGTTTCCAAAACTTACTTCTGTTTCATTAAATTTTATTTTTGCCTTTCTATTCATCTTATCTTTAAAGTTGTTTTTAAGAGAAATGTGGTTAACCATTGCATTACTGATCTAAATTTTTCATTATTCAAATGTAGCAGAGAGAAGCATTGTGGGAATGGAATGCTTGGGAAGCGATTAGAGAAATAGATGTTATAATGACAATATATATTGACCAGAGCAGTTTTCTGGGCTAGGGGCTCAGGGCTGTATCCAAGGGAATTATCGATTCAATTTTTCATCTTCCCAGAACAAAGAGAGAAACTTAAACCCAGATTTTTCTAGTCAAATAGATTAGCAGCTTTGGTTAGGGGAAGTTACACTGAAGTATGAGGTTAGTATGAGAGGTGAATCTTAGCCACTTAGTCTTCCCATTATTTGTTTTTTTTCTTCAAGTTGACTTAAAAGAAAAACCCAGCCATGCCTTAGGGGGAGGAGCTGAGACAGTGGCTATAGAGAAATCATTGCCCAGTAAAAATATTTGGGAAGGAATGACACCACACACAAGCGTAGGAACTGGTAAGAGAGAGAGCATGACAACTTTCCTACCAATCCAGCTTAGTTATTACTGTTATTATCATTATTACTCGACTTGTAACCTCCCACAACACCTATTTCAATTTAATAGCCAGTAAGTGCCTACTATGTAAAAGGGACTGAGGATTTTTTTCTTTTGGTCCAGAATATATGATTTAATTGTTATAGAGTAATTCCCATCAAATGAGCTTTCTCTACCAATACAGATGAGCAATTGTTTGCAACTTACAGTTTTAGACAGTTGCTTAGTGGCATTGAGAGGTTACTGTGCAGTGACCAGGGCAGGGTCATGCAGCCAGAATATATCAAAGACAAGACTTGAATATAAGTCTTCTGGACTGAGGCTATCTCTTCATCCACTACATCATGTTGCCTTTGTGCTGCTGTGATAGGTTCTGGAGATACCAAAGATGAAAATGAAAATTTCCCTGCTCTCAAGGAGCATTACACTTTATAAACTCTGTAGATAGTAGCTGCTCCTGGAGACTTCATGACTTACTAATATAGAAAGATGCAGTGGTACATTTTCTAGGCTTATCCTAAGATGTGAAGACACTCTTAGAGGTTACGTGCAGCTCATTTTCTTCCTCATTTCTATCCCATATTCTTTTTTTAGGGGTGTGTGTGTGTGTGTGTGTGTGTGTGTGTGTATGTGCATGTGTGAGCATGCACACATGCACACACAGGGGGAGGTAGGCAAAGAGAGGACAAGGGGGAACTTCAAAAGCATTAAATGTTTCTCTTTAAGCTAAGGCTGCAGTAATCACAATCTTTCTTCATTTTGTGCAGATACGCAGACTGTACTGGTCAGATCCAGATTTTTTGGGGGGGAGCAAGGCAATCAGGGTTAAGTGACTTGCCCAAGGTCACGCAGCTAATAAGTGTCACGTGTCTGAGGCTGGATTTGAACTTAGATCCCCCTGACTCTAGGGCCAGTGCTCTATCCACTGGGCCACCTAGCTGCTCCCAGATCCAGAATTTTAAGGAACAGAGACTAAGTTTTATACTCTGTTGATGTCACTACAGGTGTTTTTCTTGGGGGTGGAGAATCTAAACCTGGAATTTCTTCAGTCTAGGTAGGTTAAGTGTTGAGGAAACTCCTATCAATGCAGATTAGCAACTATTCTACAACTTATCTTCAAGGTGGGGTGGGGAGGGCATTGATGGGTAAAGTGACTCACCCAGTTTTACAGTTAGTATTTGTCAGGGAAGACCTGAACTCAGGTCTTCTTCACTTGGAGACCAGTTCTCTATCCACTATATTCTACTACTTTTAACAGAATTTATTGATAACATACAGCCCAGAAAACTAGAATTTGGCCTTCTAGCCAGAGAAAAGAGATTTGCCAAATTTGCCAAATTTGAGAGCTCAGGAATCTAAATGTCTGCTCAGAAAAGGGGAATTTCCTGAATGTACCTCTTGGAGAGTAGAGGATTGTTCATGGGGACTCATCCTGGGAAAGAATATTAGTAAAGGACTAAAGCTTTGATATGGAGGAGCAAGGGACCAGGATTATATCCTCTGCTGGCTTTGACTCCTGTCTGATCTGACTTTGGATAGTCATGCTTATCCTCTTAGCTACTTACCCGGCCCACTGATCACTTCATGAATAATTAGACTGTCCTTCACACAATCTATATTGCAGCCAAACTGACCTTACTTGCCATTCCCTGTATATAACAGTCCATCTCCCATATCTGTGTCTTTGCACAGGTTATCTCCCTTGCTTGGAATGTGCTCCATCTTCAGCTCTGCCTTAGAGAATCCCTAGCATCCTCCAGGACTCAGTTCAAATGTCACCTTTTACATGAGACTTGTTCTGAGCTCTGTAAGTTACTATTGCTCTCTCCCCATTAATTACTTTGAATTTGCTTTGTTTGTATTTTGCATTTCCTTATTTGTATATTTATTTCCTCCTAGTAAATTGTAAGCTACTCAAGGGCAAAGGCTATGTTATTATTTTTTGTTTTGTATCTCTAGTGCCTAATAGAGATTGACGTATAATAGTTGCCTGGCAAATAGTAAGCAATTAATAAATGCAGTACTCCAGGTTCAGCATCTTAAGCACCTTTGAATATACTGATCATGAGGAGGTCAGATAAGGCTAAACATAGGGGCTGCTTTGGAGTCAGGGGCTATACTCATGGATAGTTACTTCTCATTTAAGCTGCCATTATCTACATATTCCCTCTCTTCCTCTAGGAAAAGGGCACATACTGAGTGCTTAATAAAAACTTGTTGATTTCTTAGTATGTTAGCCAAGTAGAAATCATGTCATTGCTCTTTTTGCTAGTCAGAATACAACTAGAGCTTTGTGTTCAATGCAAGATGTCACATTTAAGAGACACCCTTGCAGACCAGGATTGATCCAGAGAAGGGCACCAGAATGGCAAGGAGTCTGGAAATTGTGTTCGAAAGAACTTGTGGAGTTTAGTAAAGGGAAGAGAAGACTAAGAGGAGAAATAATAACTGTCTTCAAATATCTAAAGTCCTATTATGCCCAAAGAGTGATGCTGTTCTGTGATCTTTGTGGCAGTTTGGATTGCTTCAGAGAAAAATAGGACTGGTGGATTGGAATTACATGGATGTACATTAAAGGCAGCAAGCTGGTCTTAAAGTGAGGAGAGGGATTTGAATGTTGACTCCTGAGACTCAACTTCCTCATCTGTAAAATGTAATAGTAAGTCTTGCACTGCTTACCTCATAGAGCTTTTGTGAAGAAAGTCTTTTGTAAGTCTTAAAGTAGAAGAAAGCACTTTGTAACCTTAACCAAACCTTAAAGAAGTCAGTGGGGCAGCCAGGTAGTACAGTGGATTGAGTGCAGGGCCTGGCATCAGGAAGACTCTTCTTCCTGAGCTCAAAACTAGCCTCAGACATTTACTAGCTGTGTGACCCTGGGCAGGTAATTTAACTCTGTTCGCCTCAGTTTCCTTATCTGTAAAATGAACTGGAGCAGGAAATGGCAAACTGTTCTAGTATTTTTGCCAAGAAAACCCTAAATGGGGGTCATGAAGAGTTGTACACTAATGAAAAAACTGAACAACAACAAGGCAGAATGTTGCAGTGGAAAGAATGCTGGCTCTTTGGTGAGAGGACCCAGGTTCAAATCCCATCTCTGTCATTTGCTTACCTGTGTGATCTTCGGCAAATCACTTCTCTTCCTGGGCCTTAGTTTCCTCATATAGAAAATGAAGGAATTGGAGCAGGTGACCTCTGATTTCCCTTCTAGTCCTAGATCTAGGTTATAAAATTGTATGATTTTTATTAATGTTATTTAATATGTATTACATATCGTATTATGTAATTATACAACATATATTATGTATAAGTATATCTAATGTAATGATATAAATGAGAGAAGTTCACTATACTTTGGAGAAGTTACAAATGGGAGCTGTACTGGAAGCCTAAGGGTCCTCTTACTAAGAGCAGTTGAGGAATATACATGTTTCCATTGTCATCCGGGGTAAATGTCAAACAGCCCAGAAATGGATAGGATTATCACTGCACTCTCTTAAAAGTCCTTGTCATAGTCACCATGTTTCTCTGTAGAGTTTCAGGTAACATTGTTGACTCCACAACAGTACTACAGCCGACTAGGAATACCTGTTGTTTTTGTTGTTGTTGTGTTGATTCAGTTCTATCTGACTCTTTGTGACCCCATTTGGGATTTTCTTGGCAAAGATATTGTAGCAGTTTGTTTCCAATAGCAAGATGCTACTACTGAGGCAGGAGAAGCCCCTGCACTGAAGCCTCAGTCTGCTCTCTTAATTTTGTTCTTTAATTTATGAACCTTATTTGGTCATGACCTTCATTTGGGCAAAGTTGCCATCACAAAGATTAATTACATTACTAGGATATATGTGGTATTGCTTAAGTTAGGTATCAGGGAGTCAGGTGTTCCCAACATTCTGTTCTCTTTCTCCCTCATGGGTGAATGCCAAGTTCACATTCCAGCTGGCATTGGATGAACCTCCTACATGTGTGCTTATGTCTGTATCTAACGTCTTTAAGTTTCATGAGTTATACTGAAATTACCATGATCAGTTAAATGTGTCTTGTTTGGAATCTCCTATTAAATTCTCAAGGAAATATCTTATCCTTGGGCTTACTCCAAGGTTCAGAAAACGGCCTTCATTGTCAGGAGACCTTTGCTTGGGACTTAGATCTAGACATTTTATAGCTACTAGGGAATGGATTGTAGATAACTGAATATTTTACACGTCTCACAGAAGGTGTTGTTCATATAGTCAAATTTTGCTAGAGTCAGGTTAAATATTAGACTAAGGTCCAGTGACTTAAACAAATTGGTTTTTCCAACTAGATTTTTTGCTAAGGTGATACTAACCCAGAGGGTAATGGTAGAGACACTTGCAGTGGAGATGAATCTTTAAAAAAAAAAATATATATATATTTATATATATATATATACATACACACACACACACACACACACACACACACACACACATATATATATATATATATATATAGTTAGTGGGTTAGTGGGAGGGGAGTAAAAATGGATTGTTCTTTAGAAAATTCTTACTAGTTCATTGACACATGTGGGGACATGGTCTATGGAGGCTCTTTTTTAAAAAAGACTTTATTTGCCTAAAAAATACCATTCTTGTCATTTGACAATGAGCAAACCAGTAGTCCAAACACATCCCTGTGGTGCCAATCAGTCATTAAAAACATCCTCCCTGCCCCACCCCATTCAATACACCTCAGGTAGGGCAAATTAAGGGAATCTTGATTAGAGGTTTGTTTGTAGGCAGGCCTACACCCGTTGCTTACTAGGTGCTAAGCCCAGGTCTGTATTCTTTTGCGGATTGGGCATGAAGCCCTAGGCCCCTAAAAAGAGTATACATATATATACACACATACATACATACGTATATATATGTATATGTACATATAAATACACACATATATACATACATACATATATATAATCATAATACATATAATCTTAATGGATTATACCCTGAAGGTAGCCATTAAGATTAGAATTCAGAAGTCAGAATCCAGCCCAAGGAGGATAAGTGAGAATTTCGAGATGACAGAGCTGCAGAGAGAATGCAAATCAGAGAGTGGAAACCAGGGAGTTTCAGAGACCAGAGAACTCAGGCAAGGAGACAGTTGGGATTCATGAGTGAGTGTTTACTGGTTACAGGGAGGTAAGGTTACAGGATGACTTGGTTCCTTGCTTTAATACTGTGTTATAATTTCCTTGTTGTTACGTTGAGGTGGACTTACTGGTTTTGGGATACAATTACTGCTATGCCAGATTGGAGATATTGGTTCTGGAATTTGATCCTCTGGTGTCTAAATAAATGTTATACTTCCCCTGCCTTCTACCTAGAGAATCTCTTATACTTTGAGATTCCGAACTATACAGGCATGTTCATGTTCGTCTTAGAGGTCATGAATCTTGCCTTACTGATACAATCCCTAATTAGGCACTTAGGTGATGTGGTAGATAAATGCTGAACATGGAGTCAGGAAGACTTGAGTTCAAGCCCTGCTTCAGACACTCAGAAAGCAGTGGGACCTTTTATCTCAGCCTCAGTTTTCTCATGTGTGAAATAGGTATAGTAATAATACTTCCCTCGCAGGGTTGTTGTGAGGATCAAGTAAGACAATATATGCAAAGCACATTGCAAAACTTAAACCACTACATAAATGTTAGTTATCATGATTAAATGGTAGAATTTTAGTTAGTATAGAGGTTCTGTAGTATGGAAGTACCTTGTCTCCTCCCTCTCCTTGTAACAAAGAATACAGGTAAGCAAAACAAACCAACACATTGGTCACATCTAACAATATGTGCATCATTCTATACCTATAGTCCACCATCTCTCTGCTGAGAGGGTGTAGGTAGGCATTCTTCAGCACTAGACTTCCAAAGTCACTGTACTGATCAGAGTTCACACATCTTTTAATACTGTTTTCTTTACATCATTGTGAATATTGTATTCGCTGTTCACCAAACAAGATCTTGAAGCCATCCTCAGGAAACTAGTGGCTTATGCTGTTGACATTACTTCTTAGTCATCTGAGTACAAATAGTCATAAGAAGCTTCAGGTGCTCTCTGATGCTTGATTGGGGGAAATCTATGGGCAATTCAGTTAAGGGATCTTTGCTTATCTGAATCAACTTGTGATGTCTTCAGTGCCTGTCCTTGTTGGACATCTTCTGCTCTGGCTAAGTAAATATCCTTTTGTTAACTATTGAATCATCTCCTAATATCTCAATTTGTTTTTGAGATTTGAGGTTTGAACCTCAAATTGAACCTCGAGTACCAGGGAACTGGCCTGAGTCAAGCCCTTTTCAGAACACGTGTTTCCAAATTTCTTAGAATTCTTCATGTTGGTCCTGTTTTCTAGCCCAGTATCTATCTTTGGAGGCTCTTAAGTCTGTCTTTGATCCAGCACCTGTGACATAAGGCCAGAAGGAAAAGTAACTGAAAACATGACTTACCAAGTTTGAATTCAGTAACCACAATGCCTAAAGATTCAAGCTGTCCTCAGACTCTTTGTATGAGTGAGCCTCTTAGCTCTAGGAATCTAATGCACAAGATTTTTCATGTAAGTATTAGAGGGCAAGAAACTTCAAGAGAGCTTTTCTATTCCCAGTTGAACAACTATATACATACCATGGCAGGCAGATCTTGAGAAGAGCTAATACAGGGAAAAGTGGTGGTGTTAGGAAGATGAGAAGGTCAATAATTAAGGGTATGGCTGTTCCAGGAGAGGAGAAAGAAGAAAATTAAACTGCCAGCCATGAATAATGAGAAATCTTTGATGGAATTAGTGGTGGGGAACAGATACTTAATGCTTTCCTATTTCCCTCCCAGTCAAACATTTTAACTTGGAATAGACAGGCAAAAAAGCAAGTATCTTGAGGATTTCATCTTGCAAAGTCTGATCTAGAGTAGCAGCGGGGAAGACATAGGAGAATTTCAAAGTGCCAGATGAGAGAGAGAGAGCCATGTGTTTGTTATATTGAATGGAACAAGAATTGGACCCCTTTCTGGTCATGGTTTGAGGGACTCTGGAATTAGAGAAGTTCACTCTGCTAGGGCCATCACATATCCACCAATAACGATTTGGAGAATAATTTGTGGAGAGAATCTTTCTAGACAGGAGAAGATAAACTGGCACTTGTCAGGTGTTTTGGGTTGGAAAGCATGAAATTCTTTATAGGTACCATGTTTCCTAACTTGCTTTACTTTTTACAGGTTTAGCACAACATTATGAAAAGTTATGAGATAAATTATAATGGTGATATCCATGTCTTGGCTGATCTCCATCAATAATCTTCAAAATAGTAGATTATGTCTGTTTTGACATTTTTGTTTTCAACATAATGGTTCATTTATTTAACTTATGGTGGTTATCTTCATTAGGGGCTGTTAGCCTGTCAAGGTAGCAGGTTTAATCCTTTATTTGCAAGGCTAATGTTTTGAAATCATACTCCTTTGTTTTGTGAAGAAGACACAATTAGGACAGTTAAATGGATGGTTCTGTGAACTATAGATTCGCTTACATGTTGTAATTACTGTAAACTTCACTGATGTACCTAATATCTTTGAAACACGTTAAAAATCATTGAAGCTATACAAATTTGAAAATTTTTATGGTACTCAATTTTGTTTCAAGATGGCAAACTGAATGACAAATCAAACTAATGACCCTACCTTCATAGCCTTTAGTAGCATATAAAATTTCATGAAAATCAGACAATTCCTTCCAAAATTGCTAAGGAACACAATAGTCATTAATATTTACATAATGCTTTCAAAGCCACCAAGATACATTTTTTAATTCAATCCATATGAAAATTCTATGAGGAAGGTACTACAGGCATTTTTATTCCCATTTTACAACTAAGGATACACACTGAGCCTCAAAGCAGTTAAGTGACTTGTTTGAACCCAAGTCTCATCCAGTTCCCGGTCTGCTGCTATTTCCAATATGGCCACACTAACAGATAAATAGACAAATACAAAATGGCAAATAAACTCAGTTTAAACAGAGACTTCACTTTGTTATGTCAACATATAAACTATTAGGTTGAGAACTGAAGGATCAATCCAAGTGCAATCTAACTTGCTGTCTGTTCATTGATATTAACTGCATGATGTTTCTATGTATAGATATCATAAAATATGTGAACATAACCTAGGCAATATATGTTATTGTTTTCTGAGTTCAGAGATGATAGGGCATTAATAGCACTGCTATTTGTGTGTGTATGTAGGTGTGGCAAAAAAGACCAAGTGTCATCCTTTAGTTTGTGGCTGACACTGCTATTTTGGTTTGTCAATGTTAGCTCTTTCCCTTCATCTCACAGGCTGTTATCTGTGCTTACCCAGAGTTCCCCTTGTTCAGCCAACTCTGGGGGCTGCACACTGGGACTGTTCTTATATATCAGCAGAATAGGGACCTGTCTATGTGGTTTCATTTCAGGTGATTAGAGAAAAGTCTCCTTGTCCCAAACAGAATTGCCATACTCTCTGAAATCCCACCAATCTATAGTTCATTTGAACAGTAAGTTATCTATTTTTAAAATGTATTTACCCCAGGAAGAATCAAGGGGGTTTACCAGTCATTTATACCTCAGTGTGTATTTAATTTTTTAAAAAAATTTTCAGTTCCAAGTTCTTTCCCTCCGTCCATCTCTCCCCCACTCATTGAGAAGACAAGAAGTACTATACCCATTATACATATGAAATCATGCAAGACATATTTCCACATTAGCCATGTTGCAAAAAAAGCCCAAGATTGAAAACAAAAAATACAAAGCCAGAAAAATAAAGAAAAATAGAGGAAAAAAGTGCTTCAGAGCCATCAGATCTCTATCTGCATTTTTCATCAGTATGGATTATTTTAATCAGATTTTTCTCCTGATGCCTAGCTGAGATTGCCCCTGAGATATCAGGAGTTTTGTTAGAGGGTAAGAGAAATAATTTTTATTGTATTAAACATTTTGTGGGCACTGAAGTGAGTGGTAGTGGTTAGGCAACCAGAGGATAGCCTATATAGATAGGCATGTCATCTATTTGAGGTATGGGTAAGAGCATTTTAATGCCCAGGTGCTGCCACTGATAGAGAACGCTGGACTTGGAGTTAGGAAGATCTGAGTTCAAATTCTGATACCTGCTACCTGGATGACTTGGACAAATCATGTAACTTCTCAGCCTAAGTTTTCTTATCTGTAAAATGGGGGAAATAGTAATTTCTACTTCCCAGGGTTGTTGGGAAGATCAAGTGAGACATATGTAAAGTGCTTTGCCAAAGGTAAAGCTTTGGATAACTGTTAGCTGTTATTGTTTTTCTCATTGCTGTGGTTACCTGAGAAGGATCCACAGAGGGAGATAGGAAGGCATCAAAAATTAACTTTGCCAACCACCATGGTTTTGCCAAGGGCTTGTCCCTTCCTGCTCCCAAGTTTTCCTAGACATTTAATGGCAATTTACTACTATTACTACCACCACCAGCATTTATGTAGTAGTTTTTATTTTATAAAGAAATCGATATACATTATAGAATTTGGCTTGATGTATGCAACAAATTTGTGAAGTAGACCGGATGGGAATTTTTTTTAAATTTTTAAAATTTATTTATTTATTTTTAGTTTACCACACACGGTTCTACATAATTTTGAGTTCCAGATTTTCTCCCTTCCTTCCCCCCTTCCACCCCAAGACGGCCTGGAATCTCATATAACTACCATGTATAACTTCGCATTGAATTAATTTATACACTAGTCAAGTTGTGGAGAAGAATTATGACCAATGGAATGAATCATGAGAAAGAAGAAACAGAACCAAAAAAAAAACAAAAAAAAAACAAAAAAAAACCCCCAAAAACAAAAACAAAAGAGAAGCAAAAAAAGCGAGCATGTAGTGCGCCTCAATCTGTATTCAAACTTCATAGTTCTTTCTCTGGATGAAGATAGCATTCTCCATCGTGAGTCCCCTGGAGTTGTCCTTGCACCTTAGGTTGCTGAGAAGAGCGAAGTATGTCAGGGTTGGTCCTCACGGAATCCATATATCTGTGTCTGTACACAATGTTCTCCTGGCTCTGCTCTGCTCACTCAGCATTATGTCGTGTAGGTTTTTCCAGGTTGTTACGAAGTCTGCATCATCCCCATTTCTTATGGCACAATAATATTCCATCACCTTCATATACCACAGCTTGTTCAGCCATTTCCCAATTGATGGACATCCCTTTGATTTCCAATTCTTGGCTACCACAAAGAGAGCCGCTATAAATATTTTTGTACATATGGATCCCTTTCGCTCTTGTGTGATTTGTTTGGGATACAACCCTAGAAGTGGTATTGCTGGGTCAAAGGGTATGAACATTTCTATAGCCCTTTGGGCATAGTTCCAAACTGCTCTCCAAAATGGCTGGATCAGCTCACAACTCCACCAGCAATGCAACAATGTTCCAATTTCCCCACATCCTTTCCAGCATTTATCATTTTCCTGTTTTGTAATTTTAGCCAATCTGACAGGAGAGATGTGGTATTTAAGAGTTGTTTTGATTTGCATTTCTCTAATCAGTAGTGATCCAGAGCATTTTTTCATATGCCTATAGATAGCTTTAATTTCTTCCTCTGAAAACTGCCTGTTCATATCCTTTGACCATTTCTCAATTGAGGAATGGCTTGTATTCCTATATATTTGGCTCAGTTCCCTGTATATTTTAGATATGAGGCCTTTATCAGAGATACTAGTTGCAAAGATTTTCTCCCAATTTTCTGCTTCTGGATGGGAATTTTTAATCTCTGTTTTTAAGAGGTGAGGAAACTGAGACTCACATAGATTAAATGATGTGTCCTCCATTTCTCTTACCTTGTCCCACCTGCGTTATTTGGAGACTGTCTTTCTCTGGTCCCTGATTTCCACATACCGTAAGATGAGAGATCTCTAAGATACCTTTCTGCTCTATGATTCTATATTGCCAGATGGCTGGGATTACCTGGCTATCACTCTTAGGGATAGAGGAGAATAATGGGCAGTGGGACCTGTCAAGAAGAAACCCAGATACTTCCTATAGGTTTCTCTGGGAAACAAGTAAAAATAAAGCACAAGTAAAAGAAAACATAGTTGGTAAGTTGGAATGTTTTTCTGAATTTGCCAAGAGATGGCTGGGGCTCTTTAAAGCAAAATAAATGTCTTTATCCTGCAGGAAAACTAAACATGCTGATCAGTATCTATGCCTGAGGATCAAATTATCCACCCAAACCAGCTAAGAGCATTTGTTTTTTAAAATTAAGGCATATCCCTTTTTTTTGATAACAAGTATAATGTTAATGAAAACACAGAAGCCAAGGTCATTTGGGGTGGGCGTGGGGATTCCCTGAGGCCAAAGTCTCTGGATCCTTTTCAACAAAGCTTTGGGTACTAACCAGGTCACTGCATCAGTGTGCTGTGAGTTGTGGTCTCAGAAGCTCTTTCAGCAGACCCCATTAATGACCTATACAGACTTTCCCTAATGGGCCTGCAGTAGCAGGTAATGTGCTAGAGAGGTCCAGTTAGGACTTGAAAGTCTCCTTATATCCCCTCCAAATGAGACTCAATCCTGCACTTTGAAATTGTTTTCAATACCTGTCAACATTAGCCCTTCAGCCTCAGTGGAAATAGGGTTGTTTATACATCACTGTCAGGAAGAGTGGAGAACACACCAGTCTCTGTCAACAAAAACGTGGCACAAAAAGAGTAAGATGAAACATCAGTGTGGATTATGAATGATTCTTACAATTTATGTACTGATCCTAAAAGCAAGAAGGGGTAGGAAGAGGAGGAGGGGATGTAGTAAGCCTTGGGAGACTTGTGTTTAGAATAATATTGGGCCAGACCAAACCAAGTCAGGGCATCTCCAAATGCCTTGAAGGTAAAAAATAGTCTCCTGTCATGGCCCAAAGGCTTGATGGGCTATGGACAAGATGGACTGAAATCCAGTCAGCAAACAACTGCAAAAGACTAAGTGTCATTGAGTGTTGTTGATAAACTTAATGAGACAGGGAGCATGCTCTGAGAATGGGCAGTATTGATTCTGAGGAAGAAATAAAATGGGCCAAACAACTCTTGACAATTCAGAGGCATTGCTACATTTTATTTAAAGTACCTCTGTCCAGTGTGTATATATTTGTAAATCTGTGCGGTGTGAGTGTGATGGCTATTGTGTAAACCACAGTGCCAAGAAAAAGAAATCCTTCCCAGCTCAGATACTTATTTCTTTGGGGGTACTGACTTCTCCGTGCCTCCAGATCACTGGTGGAGAACTGAGTACCAGTGAAGCTAGCAAATGGGTACTTCTGGATTTGGATATGGGATAGTGGGGGATGGGGGTAGGGCTGGAGAAGAGGAAATTATATTTCGAAAAAGTTCTCTTTTATAATGACAGCTAAAATTTATACAGCACTTTCAAGTTTCTAAAACTCCCTACACATATTATCTGATTTTATTCCCACAACAATCCTGAGAAGTAGGTCATATCATTATCCCCATTTTATGGGTAGGGAAACAGAGGCTGAAAGAAGGTAAGAGACTTACTTGCCCAGGTTCTCACTGGGACTAAGTGTCAGAAGCCAGATTCAAACTCAGATCTAATTCACTTAAAGTCCAGCAGTTCAGCAACTCTGTCACCTGCCTTTTTTTATTTTTATTTTTATTTTTTTTACAGTTGACTCACATGATAGAGATCCAGAGAGGACTTATTTTTATTTTCATTTCTTGGTCTTTGTATCTTAAAGCCCCAGCACATAGAAAGTGGTTATTAATGCTTGCTAAATTGAACTGAATTGAACACTAAAAGGGGAAGAGAAGGAGAGAAGGAATGAAGAGACTTATTAAATAAGTCGCATACTTTAGGGCTCATTAAATTTAGGGTCCATTCTAGTAGTCCTTTCAGGGAAGTCCTTATTTTCACTTCCTTTTCTCACCCCAGATTGCATCACCTGGTTTCCATTTTCTTAATCAGGGCTACAGTTTGATTCCTGTTTTTTTGCAAACATTTTTCTTTTCTTTTTTCTTCTTTCTTCTTTCTTTTGACTCTTAGAAAAATTGGACCTAGAAATTGAATCTGCCTCCAGGCAGCTTTAACTTGCATGACCAGCACTTACTCAGCAGATAACCACAGGCCTCATTAACCTTGGCAAATTCTCAAGAGCCGTATTTTTGGGCGGAGGTGGGGGGGATATGAATTATTTTTTGATAATTTCTTGAGTGGGTTTGGAGCAGAACCTTCCCTCCCCCCCCCCCCCGCCCCACTTTTTTCTTCTTGAATAAACATGTTTGCTTGCTTATCAGCAGTGTCCTTGTTCTTTTCAGGTTTTTTTTTTTTAAACTTCTTTGTTAAGGCATTTAGTCCTTCATC
Source organism: Trichosurus vulpecula (assembly GCF_011100635.1). Taxonomy (NCBI): domain Eukaryota; kingdom Metazoa; phylum Chordata; class Mammalia; order Diprotodontia; family Phalangeridae; genus Trichosurus; species Trichosurus vulpecula. The sequence continues at coordinate 56,491,129 of NC_050581.1, read as the reverse complement.
AGCTTTTGCAAAGAGATTTGTGCATTTGGTGGCCAAGGACCACCTTTAGCACCAAAAAGCACCTTTGGTACAGTGAAGAATGTTACTACAAACAGGGCTGGTTATTCATCATATCTATAGAGAATTTCCTTTATTTTTTGTCTGTTTATTTATCTGATAGTAGAAAACTATACTGTATGTGTAACAGGTTAGTGTGGCTTAGCCAGTAAGTCAATAAGCATTTATTAAGCTCAGTTGTACTAGGCCCAGCGCTAAGCACTAGGGTTACAAAGAAAGGCAAAAGACAATTCTTGCCTTCAGGGAGCTTACAGTCTAATGGGGGAGACAACATGCAAACAGCTACGTAAAGCAAACAAACCATATACAGGTTAAATGGGAACAGAGGGAAGGCACTTGAATTAAGAGTGGTTGGGAAAGGTTTTCTGTAGAAGGTGGAATCTTAGCTAGGACTTGAAGGAAGCGGGGGAAGGCAGAAGGCAGAGGTAGGGTGGGGTATGGAAGGATGGAGAAAGAGCATTCCATGCATGGGGGACAGCCAGACAAAATGCCTCAAACTGAAAGCTTAGATAATTCTAATTTTGTAGGCAAAATTCCAAAGTAGTATAGTTTGGGGAAAGTTGGGCCAAAGTTGGCCTTTTCTCTATCAGGTGGAGTCAATGTGTTGACCTTGGCTGCATCAGTATCCCACAGAATCTCTAGGTTTGCTTGATCTAATGTTCACTGTGAAGACAGGTTTGGAAAATCTACCAAGTTTAAACCTATCCCTTGCTTGTCACTTCCTTTCTCCATCTTTCCTGAGCCAAATATCAATGATATTGCTATTGGTATAGGAGCATAAGGCAGGGCAAAATTAGGGTTAAGGGGGATTGGAAGAAGAAAAAAAATCGCAAACATCAGGGACAGCTGGGAAGATTGCCTGGTGTTATTAACAAAAGAGGCAGCCAAGTGTATAGAAAGAAGCCTGTGAAGAGAGTAAGCAAGGAGATGGGAGAGAGGAGGGAGATACAGTGGTAAGGAAAGTCTATCACAAACAACAGCATGGTACTTCAATCCAGAAACACTTGCAGAATGCTGACTAGTGGCAAAGCTCTGGCTTGTGTTGTGGGGTTTGCAGAAAAAGTATAAACTAGATTGTTCCTATGTAGCAGTATAGTTGGAGAGACAAGGTAGGTACATGTGAAAGAATTCACTAAGTTCCTTGTCCAATAGTAGAGGAGAGGGCAATTGATGTCAGTGCTTTGGGAGCAAAGGGGCGGAAGCAGGACTCCCATGTAGACTCCTTTGCATTATTCCCTATAGGGCCTCTCTAAGCTCTCAGACTCCAAGATATTCTTTCTGGAGAGTCCCAATATCATGTGTTAAACAGTGCTACATATGGCACATAAAGGCAAGATGGCAAAGAGCTACCGTGTTTAAAGGGACATAGATAACAGATATGTTTACTTCTAAACAATGAATTAATTAAACAAACAATGGGCAATGGATAGCTGAGGTTGATTATAACAAATACAAGGAAGTGTATGATTAATGATAAGTGAGCAGTAGATGAAGCATTTATTAAGTGTGCCAGGCACTGTACTAAGTACTGGGGATTTAAATACAAATAAATCAGACAATGACTGCCCTTAAGGAGCCTGCCTTCTAAAGGGGGAAGATATGACATAAAGTGGAGCTGGAAAACTGGGAGGAGAATAAGGCCAGCTGGAAAGTGTAGACATATTTGGGAAGAGGCAGCAAGAACTGGTTGCAAAAGATCATCTAGAGCTCAGGGTGCAGGGACATGGAGTCCAAAGTTCCCATGGCCCTGGTGGTCAGAGCAGGGGAATGGGGAAGGTAAGGGACTGATGTCTATAGTGAAGGCAGCATAGTATAGGCATAATTGGAAAGGGGTGTGGAGTCCTATTTCCTTGAAAGGTAAGGCAAAAGTTTATCCAGTGGTACAGATAATAAATGTTTCAGAGTTTGGGTGGAGAAGGGAGTACATATGGTATACATGTAGTGATTGTTGGTACTGGTAAACGTTTAACAACTGGCCCTTTGGAGGAAAAATGTACACAGGATACACTTTTAAGTTTAATCTGTGTTAGCAACATTTTCTCCATTACTTGCTTGATTCTAGACAACCAAGAAAGTTATAAAGTGCTGATTTATAGCATTTGTTGATTTCTTGAGGTGTAAATATTCCCACTGAAAATTTAATAGTTGGCTCTTCCAAGTCAGTATGAGCCAACTCTAACACACCATTGTTCTAGGACAATGTAAGCTCTTTCGACTTTAAAAAAATTTTTATACATCCAATTGCTAGCATAGTGTCTGGCACTTAAAAGGTCAGTCACTAGCATTTAGTAAGCACCTACTATATGCCAGACACTGTGCTTAGTAAAGGCTTGTTAAGTCGAATTGAATTCTGGCTGCCTTGAGGGATCAGGATAAGTTTAATAGAAGAGATGAGATGAGATCTGGGGTTTAAAGGCTAGTCAAAATTTCATGGGCAGAAATGGAGAAGGAAGACATTGCAGTTTGAGGGAATGCAATAAGTGAAGGTGTGGAAATGGAAACTTTAAGACCTGGTTAAGGGCCAGTGGGCAATCAGGTTGATAGGAGTGGTGCAATCATGCAGGGAAGAAGTGGGAGTTTAGGCTGCAGAGTCAGGTTGGGGCCAAGTAGTGGAGGGTTTGGAATGCCAGATGAAGGGCATAATGTGTGGCATCTATTCTTAACCTAGGACTTGACAAATTGGACCAGGCTCTTGATTTATGAACAGGGAGATTTTGTGAAGGATGTGACATCAATATGAAAGGTTTAAGGATGCCAAACCTCCTTTGAGGAAGGTTAAGTATCCATTAATCTCTTAGTGATCTATAATAACAGTAACAATAACGAATAATGCTTCATACACATACCATAGTATAGTAGATATAGTAGATATCCCCAAAGTCTTAATCGATTAAAGCTTAAGACTATGCTATGACTTTTGGGACACACTGTATATACATATATGCTTATGTAAACATGTATACGTGTATGTATATGAATATAGACATATATCTTCAAGTTTTACAAAGTGCTTCACTATTTCTAGCCCCTCAAATTAAATTCCATGGAAACTAATGAACACAGTGATGGCCTAGGAGCAGAATTTGGGTAAGTCAGGATCCCTACTTGGAATCAGGGATGGCTTAATGGATGGTTGCCATTTGAATTGCACTTTAAAGGGTGAATAGAGATTTAACAGGTGTAAGGAAGAGAGGTGGGAGAGCATTCTAGAGCATAGCCTGAGCAAAGGCATGCAGCAGAAGTGTATATGTGGAACAATAGTTAGTTTGGCCAGAGCTTAGATTATGTAGAGGGGAGCAGTTTGAGATCCAGCAGAGGAGGTGATGGAAATACTTAATACTGGTGATCTAAAGACAAAAATGAGATAATCCTTGCCTTCCAAGAGCTTACATTCTAACTGAGGAGACAGTATGCACATTTGTAAGTCTATATACAATGTATCAAAAATTGATTCTAGATAGTTTTGGGAAGGAGGACACTAAGTTACTAAGTAACTGAGGGGCATCAGGAAAGTCTTAATATAGGAGCTGGTACTTGAGCCTAGTCTTGATTCCAAGGGATTCCAAGAGGTGGAGGCAAGGAGACAGTATATTTATTTCAGGCCTGGGAGAGTGCCCACAAAAAGGTAGAGAGGAGGGAGGTGGGAGCATCCTGTGTGTGGAACAGCAAGGAGGCAAATGTGGTTGGGATCATGGAGGAGAGAAGGGTGTAACAAGATTGGACAGATAAGAAGGGGCCAGCTAGGTTGTGAAGAGATTTAAATGCCTACCAGCAGTTTACAGTGGATGCTAGAGGTAATCACCGGCTTTTATTGAGTAGTGGGGTTACATGATCAGACTGTGCTTGAGGAAAATCACTTAGACAACCATGTGGAGTAAGTGCAGAGCACTGTCCTAGGCAATGGGGAGAGATGCAAAGTAGAGCTAAGTTGTAGTCCTCATCCTCAAGGATTTTACCATCTAGTAACTACAATTCAAAATCAATCAATCGACAAACATTCCCTAAATGTGCCAGGTACTGTGTACCAGATGCTGAAATGCCAACACAAAAGTGAGATGGTACTTGCTCTCAAGGACCTTAAATTCTATGCAATATTTTTTGAAAGGTGCTTTAGAAGGTTATAAAACAAACTGTGTAACCATAGGGAAGTCAACTCTGATTGCCTCAAAAAAAAGTGAAAAAAAGTTATAAAACAAAGTGCTATGTAAGATATGAAGGGAAGATGGCTGCTAACCCAAGAGAATCAAGGAAGCCTTCCTGGCAGAGGCAGACAATTTTTTTTCCAACAAGTTTGACCTCAGAAGGGGAAGATATGGATGAACGGGATGGTGGCTGTCTTCAAGTACTTGTAGGAATGCCATCTGATTGAGTGATTTGACTTTGTTCTGTGTGGCAGCAGGAGACACAGCTAGACCCAGAGGTAGAAATTACAAGGAGTCAAATAATTGCTCGATATAAGGAAAAACTTACCAATAACCAGGTGAAAGCATTCTGGTCTCAGGAGCCATCAACAGTGGTGGACCTTGTGCTGCTTATACAGCTGTTTTCCACATTTCCCCTTGTCATCAACTCTGGCTGACGATAGCATATTTAGCTTGAAGGCTTCTGTCTATGACTAGTGCTGACCTTTTTCTTATGGAGGTTCCTGCCCACAGGTTTGAGGAAATTCTCATTTTGCCAACCCTTGAATCACAGTGGAAAACTTTTTTCAGGAATGATATTCCCTGGTAATACCTCATCATAGGGTTTTCATGTTGATTTTTAACCTTCCAGATTCTGTCTTCATGTGCTTGTACCCTTATTCTGACGAGAGTAGACTTTTTTTTAAAGGGATAAGCTAATTGACTACTAAGGAACTGAAATAACTTTCCTAATATCACTAAGTTCTTACTCTTCCTTGTTTGTTCATTGAATTTAGAAGATCCTCTCTTGAATTCTTACCCATATTTTAAAGCCCAAGTCAATGCTGTCTCCCATAGGAAAGCTTCTCAGAGTCCCTTAGTTGGCCATACCCTTCTCTCTCATACCTCATAGGTAAGAAGAAGTAAGAGGAAACAAATTTAATCCTGGAAACTCTTGTTCAAAATTCAGAAAGGCAGAGCTAGCTAGTGTAGTGAAAAGAACTGAAGGCCCTTAACTAGTGATATTTTTGGATCTCTTTGACCCTTCTTCCCAATAAACTCCTTCAAGCCTGATCTTGAACTGGCCCTTTCTTTTTCTCTCCCCCACACTCTCCTCTCCTTTTAATGTTTTATTAAAAGATTAACATAAGGAGGCATTGGGAAGAAAGTTGAACTCTGAGTCATAGGACCTGATCTGAATACTGTCTATGCCTCTGTGTGATTTTGAAGAAATCACACACACTATCTTTATGACCTTGGGCAAGTCCCTTAATCTCTTTGGGACTCAGTTTCCTCATCTATAAAATGAGGGGGTGGGAATAGATGATGTCTATGGTCCCTTACAGCTCTAGAGCTAAGAGTTCATAGAACTCTTTTTAGTAACTATTTTCATTTAAATGAATTAATTTCAACACATAGAGCACTATAACAATTTTTGGATACCTCGCCTAAGAGCTCTGTCCACTTATTCTTGTTCATTTTTCCCTCTCCTTTTGTTGTAGTGAATATATGCTCTATTCTTCAGGTTTTGTTTTATCCCCTTTGTATTATTTCATCAAAGTCTTTCCAGATTTTTTGGTATTTCTCATATAGGTTGGTCTTTACACACACACACACACACACACACACACACACACACACACACACATTTTTAATCAGGCCCCTATTATTGGACACAGACCTTTCCATCTGATATTGCTCAGGGTCTTGTTTGGGGACCTTACATTTCCCTATGATGATTTCACTTGTGCTTCTTCCTTCAAACTCACTGATGCTTTTAGTCTTTAATGAAGGAAAACTGAACGAGGATATGCATTTCTAAAACTGTTCCCTGTAATCTATTCTCTCTGCCCTCCATGGTTTCTGCGTCACAGGCAGGGAGACTCTCTTTGATGACTACTGAGCTGTCCTTTACATTATTCATACATCTTTTTATATCACCTACTTTGGCACCCGATGGGGACAAACAAATGCTACAAACAAGGCACCAATGAAAAAGAATGTGTAATCAGTCTTTAAAAATTCCTTCTACTCTGCCAAGCTCTCACATGTGATGGTGGAATACTAGCAGCTGGCTAGTCCCACTAGCTTGATGACTTGCTCATTGTAAAAGTGATTGCTGTTTGATGATCCTTCGTATACTGTAGCTTGGCTTCCACAAAGGCAACAGGCTTCACAATTTCTGTCAGATTCTTATACATATTTAGGGACTGCCTGTATAAATTTAACAACAAATTCTGTAGAGCTGGAAGACTTTTGGCCTAAGAGTAAGGGGAAACAGGGATCTAGTTCTTGCTCTGCCATTAATTAGATTCATGATGTTGGGCACAGCGCTTCGCTTCTCTCTCGGTGTCAGTTTTTTCCTCTAGATAAGGAAAAAAGTTGCATTACATGGAGAATGGCTCAACAAACTATGGTACAGGAGTGTGAGGGGGCAGTCCTGAGGTATAAGAAATGAGGATGATGAAGAATACCAAAAGCATAGGAAGACTTCTATGAAATGATGCAAAGTGAAGTGAGCAGAACCAGGAAAACAACATGACTACAATGTAAATGGAAACAACAATGAAAATGAAACAACATTGTGTAATTGTAATGACAAGTATTGGTTCTGGAGAAGAGACAAAAAATACCTCTTTTCTTTGCAGAGGAAGGGGACTGAGGGTGCTGTCTGACTTGGGTTATATATTGGTTACATTTGTTGAAATGCTTCCCTCTCCTTTTTCATATTCCAACTTCTTTGCTCTAAGGGATGGACCTCTGGGGAGGGCAGAGAGGGAAGGTTAATTTGGAGCTAAAGGGGCTGTAAAAGCAAAAGATATCAATGAAAATTAAAAATCAAAAAAGTAAAAGAATAGGAGTTGAACTTGATGTTCTCTAAAGACCCTCCAAGCACTAAACAGCTTATGATTTTAAGGAGGCATAGGCTTTCTTTCTTTCCTTGAGCAATGGGACAATGGCTATTGCTTGTCTGACCTACATCCAACTCCAAAGACTCAGGATGTTCAGATAGAGCCTCCTCCATCTGGGCAGGGCTAGTGTCTCCAGTTTATGCTGGGATTGATATAAGAAATGACAGCTTTCAAAGTGCAGAAATAAACTCATAGCTGGAGAAGCCAAGGGCCTGAGAATGGTCTAGGAGCCAGCTCTTATCCCATACTAAGTAAGAAGAGAGTGTTCTAGCCTATGAGGCATGTAAATTTTTAACACTTACTCTAAAGATAATGTATGTAAAATATTTTATAGACATAAAACACTAAACTTATCATTATTAGTAGTAATAAATCTAATGTTACCTAGTGGAGAGAGACTCACGAAAATCTGAGTTCAAGACCTTCCTCTAACACATACTGGCTGTGTGACCCTGGACAATTCATTTGGCCTCTTAGGGATCCACACAGCTCTCTAAGACCATAAGTTGAGAATCAATTAATCAATAAACATTTATTAAATGTCTATGTGGTAGGCATGTGCTAATCACTGGAAAAAAAGGCCAAAACAAATCCAGTCCCTGCTCTTAAGGAACTCAGAGTAATGAAAGAAAACATGCAAAGAACTACATGCAAACAAGATATATATATATATATATATATATATACATATATGTATATATATATACATACACACACACACACACACACACATATATATATATATATATATATATATATATATGATAAATTGAAGATAATTCAGAGAGGGAAGGTATTAGGATTAAAGGGCATCAGGAAAGGCTTCTTTCAGAAGATGGGATTTTAGCTGGAACTCGAAGGCCAGAAGATGAGGATGAGGTGAGAGCATATGCTGATCTGCCTTGGTGGAGGGAGTTGACTCATCTGGAGTTCTTTTACATCAAAGAAATCACAGATGGAGTCCTAACCTTCCTTGCCAGCCCCCTCTTCCTAATAATCGACTCTTCTCCATGCCCCATTTCCACCAATCTTTGCCCGTAGATCTGACCCAAGCTGTCAGGAAGCCAAGCATTTCTGCTCTGACCTTTTATGAGGAGGGATTCAAGGGCTTCAGAGCCACATTAATGATTAGGATGGTTTTGACTCATAGACTATTTGGAAAGCTAGTTAATTGGGGTGTGTGTGTGTGTGTGTGTGTGTGTGTGTGTGTGTGTTTTCACTGTACCCACCTTACCTTTTCTTATTTACAGCTCTTTGGTGGCATGGTTTGCTTGTCAGACCACTAAGTATCATTCAAGGAATCCCGAAAGCTTCAAAGCCATTGGCTTTTGTATGGGGACATAGAGGCTTTAGTGAGGAGTGTGTGTGTGTGTGTGTGTGTGTGTGTGTGTGTGTGTGTGTATGTAGCTGGGCAGCTATTTTTCTTAGTTGCCTGGGGGACATAAAATAAGGGGGAGGGGTACAAGCATTGATTAAGTACTTACTATGTGCCAAATGCTGTGCCAAGTTCTTCTTCAATGGTAGATAAGACCTTGCTGTTGTTGTTGTTGTGTTATGCGGGTGATATGGCCCCAAAGTTGAGATGGGAGCGGGGGAGGAATATAGCTTGTACCACCTTCTGCTTCTTGTCACCACACAGTTCTCATGATTTTGAAAAGCTTCACAGTCATTTTTACTTGCTATTCATAATTTATAACCTTTTAATTATCTGTACTAGAAAATGTTTATGTTTAGAGGTCTCAGCTATTTGTCTCAGTACATATGGGGATAGGAGGGGGCAATATTTAAAAACTGTTATTGGGGAGAGAGACAGTGTGACTTAATGGATAAAGAGTTAGCCTCAGAGCCAGAAGACCTGGATTCAAGTCTCATCTCTGACACAGAGTAGCTGTGTGATCCTGGGCAAATCATCAAAACTCTCAGCGCCCTAGGCAACTCTTTAAGAATATAGATCACAGAGGAGTTATGAATCAGCACTGGTGGAGGGACTTTCCTCTCTGGAGTTCTCTGCACCAAGGAAACCACAGGTCTGAACCAAAGTGGGAAAAATGTTAGGAAAGGAAACTGCCCAGAAAAAGTGAGTGTTGAGTGCAACATCTGCTAACAAAACGCTCATACCAGAGCTGATCAGAAAGTGGAATCCTTCCAAGGAACTTCCATCAAGGTGGTATTGTGGTAGGAAAAGATACTGGCTCTGGTGTCAGAGGACTTGGGTTCAAATACCACCTATGATACTTACAACCTAGGTGACCATGGACAAGTAAAAACATGGGCAAGTAATTTAAGTAAATTTAATTTAATTTAAATTATTCTTGCCTCTAGGAGAAGGGGGTTGTACTTAGTAGGCTTCTGAGGTTATGATCTTCTGACCCTAAATTCCAAAGACCCAAGATTCTCAAGCAGGAAGCTGCCTCTCCTCTTGGGGAGGACTAGGACCCCTGCTGTTGTCTGCATTGCCAACCTAAGCATAGCTGTTGTGGGGACAGTGGCTTTTCCCCCCCTCAATTCTGTTTTACCCAGAGGATAATCTCAGAAATCAGCACTGCAGTGCAGATTGGCTGAGATGATATTATGTGGAAGGTTGAATGGTTACAAATGGGCTGACTCAGCCAGTTGCTTTCGAACTGTGGTACTAAGCGAGCACCCTCAAGCAATAAAGAAATACTTTTTGACCTGCTATATCTGCACATTAACAGCAAGAAAGTAATCTCTCTGAAACAACACCAGAACTTTGATATCTTGTCTTATCGAATTTTCACAGTACCTTTATGACAGTAATAACAAAGACTTCATTGGGCAGTGGCATCCTTGGGAGACTGGAGACATAAGTGGGAGTGGTTGTTTTTTTTTCTACCATTTGTGTCATTGGGTGCAAGAATTTATTTTTCATTAGCATGCATTTCTTTGGGTACAGTATTGCACGGTCACTTCTGATTCCTCTGCAACATTGCATACGATATTTTCTCACCATTCCTGTAAATTGAGCCTCCCTTAGTGTTTTTGAGGAGCACGAGCCCCAGAGATGGGCAGGTTTATCTTCACCCCATCCCTGAGAATACGGCAAGGGACAAGTCTCAATGTCCCCAATGCCTACACAGGCAGGAATTTAAAGGGGATCTATCTGAAAATCATTTTATGAGCTGGCTTTGAGGCTGAGGATAGAAATGGCTGTTTTAGATGGTTTCAGTTCAGAATTAAATTTATGATGGATTTTAGTGTTATAGACATGGGAGTGTATGGAATTTGATGAGGTGCAGAGGTTGGAGGATTAGGTACCTAGTCATCTTGGTGCAGAATATAGGACAAAGACATCTAGAAAAACATCTCTCATATAGCCCAAATCTGAGTAAGGCCAGAGGTATCATTCTCAGGTTATATATGGAGGATGATGTCCTGATATTATCCTTCTTATTTCATTTTTTAAATAAGTTAATTTGTTTATTTTTAGTTTTCAACATTCACTTCCATAAGTTTTAAATTTTCTCTCTCCTCCCCCTCCCCAAGACGGCCTGCAATCTGATATAGGCTCTACATATACATTCCTATTAAACATCTGATACTCTTCTTGACTGAATATTGAACAGAAGACTATGTAGTGGAGACTCTTACATTTTATTTCTCTCTCCCTCCTCACCCTCTGCCCCATGTATTCTTCAATCCAGTGACATTGGCCTCCTTGCTTTTCCTAGAGCAAGAAACTCCATCTCCTGCCTCCTAGCATTTGCATTGGCTATGTCCCCCATACCTGGAATGCTCCCTCCTCATCTCTGTCTCCTAGCCCCTCTGACTTTTTTCAAGTCCCAGCTAAAATCTTACCTTCTTCAGGAAATGTTTTCTGATCGCTCTTAATTCTAATGCCTTTCCTTTATTAATTATCTCTAATTTATCCTGTCTATAGCTTACTTGTACCTAGTTGTTTGAATGTTGTCTCTCCCATTAGACCTGGTATCTCCTTGAAGGCAGGGATCATCTTTTGACTTCCTTTGAATCTCCAGCACTTAGCATATACCTGGAACATAGTAGACACTTAATAAATGCTTATTGACTAACTAACTCTCTTATTTTAGAGAGGATAGCTGAGTGTGTAACCCTGAGCAAGTCACTTAACCTCTTAGAGCCTCAGGCTCCAGAGTGTAAGTTGAAGAGAAGGCAAAACTTCATTGGTAGAAGGAGTTTCCTCACCCCAGTGAAATCCCAGGTTCTGAATGAAAAACTGATATGCACAGCAACTTTATGGGAATTTATGGCATCCTTCTGAATGGACAGAGAATTGAATTTAATGTTATTTATGTAACCCCAATCCCAAAGCCCATTGATATGGGACTCTCTCCTCACTGGTGGAGATGAATGTCCTGAGCCTGCATGAGGTCTTATGAGTACAGGTGGAACAGACTCATAAGGAATTCATGATGAAGTCAATGTGACTGTCCTTGGGGCCCAGGGTGACCTCCTTCCTTGGCTCTACTTCAGTTTTCCAAAGCTCTATCAGAAGATTTTACATTCTTTATGACCTACACTGCATTCTCTTTGCTAGTACATCCAACATAAGCATGGCCATCTGATCCATGATTATAACTAAAGGTGGATCTGTTAGTCTGATGATTACTTGGTGGAGGTATTCTTATGGCAGGCTTTCCTGTTCTCCATTCCTTTGGTCCTCTGATGCTCCAGGGAGAAGAGGATTGTACACCACTCCATTTATTACCTCACTGTCTCAAGTTCTGTGACTCCAGCTCAGCACTGGGGGTGTTATTGTCCTGCTTTGCTCCTGTGGCCTACACTGGAATAGGCCTAGAGCTTGCTGAGGCTGAACCCCTTGGATTATATTGATCCTTGAAGCTCAAGAGTACTTGCCTCAACTTGGACATTGTTGGCAATGGTTTCTATATCTGTATTGCCCTGATGACAGTTTCATGAAGGTCATATAACAAGCCCTAGAACAATCTCTATAGGGTAACTTCCTACTTTCTCAGAATCCACAGTACATATCTATATGTCTCTGTACTTATTGCTTCACCCCAAGGAAGAGCTAAATAGGATTTTCTTTTTTGTGCTGCAGAGTATTAGAGACAAAATTGGTATGAAGGTCTTCTGATTCACCCCCCTCAAACATCTCAGCTGAAGTCTGTATACTTTCATACCAGGTAACATTTGACCTTGCCTCTTTTTAAATTTCTTTTAGAAAATAAATCAATTTATTCAAATAGCAAGATAGAAATCAGAGGAAGCATATAGAGGAGAATATTATTCCAGACAATACAGAGTAAAGGACCTCTCCTATTGGGAGCAAGGTAACTCAGCTCACCTAGGAGAGTACCAATCTCACCCAAGGGGAAATTCCCCAGAGTCTCTGCTATAGCAAGCTGGGGATAGGGATATGATGGAGACTTCTATTTCTTCTCATATTTATTTCTTCCCAGAGTCATTTTCTTCCGCAACCTGAAGTGGGTTTGGCATCATCCATCTTCTCCCTTGAAGTCGGAAGCCAGAAGTGTCTGACTGCAGAGCCCAGGGAAACTTGAAGAACACTCCAGTAAGACTGAAAGACTTGAATTCTCTGGCCAACTCTGCCTTGCCCCTCATGTGGGCAAGAGACATTTATCTCCACCAAGAAGAGAAAATCCAATACCAATGGGCTTTGGGACTGGAATTACATTTATATATCTAGAACTTAAAAAAAAATCTCTCATATTCCATTTGCCAGTAGGGCCATCATGTTTGTGTATCTTAGATTTCCTGTTACATCATATTGATTCCATGAGAGCAGGAACCATGAATTGATTATCTTTTTCTTTCTCCCAGTGCTTACCACAGTGTTTTTTTTTGTACAGGAGGCATTTAATGATTAAAGGAATGAGTAAACAAATGAAGAATGTAAGCTCTTTTAGGGGAGGGAATTTCTTTTTTGTCTTTAATTCTGAACACCCAGCAAAGTGTCTGGTATTGAATGGAAATGAATAAAGAGTTCGAGTTCCCTACCAAAGGGAAACATGAAGACAAGATTACTTTGTTTTCCTTTGCATGATTTCTGTCTTTACCTTGCCCACTTTGGCTGTAGTAATGGAAAGATCTCTGGACTTGTAATCAAGACACTTGACTTTGAATCCATGAAGCAACATGCCCCTAGTTGTGAAATCAAAGGCAAGTTCCGATCCTTTTTCCTCATCTGTAAAATGGGGATAATAATGCTTTTATCACCTTCTGAAATCAGAAATTAAGAAATTTCATTCCACAAAGAGTCTTGGGAACTTTTGTTCTTTGTTTTGTCATTGAGCTTCTTAGGATCTCATAGTCACCTGGGCAGAGGAGCGACCCTCTGGTCTTTGGAATATTTTATATGGTCTGGTGATGGATGGGAGAGCCAGTGCCCCTGCTTCTCAATAGGGAGAGGGACCACTGGGGTGGAGAACTCTGGCCTTGAAGTCACATGTGGCTTTCTAGGTCCTTGGGTGTTGCCTTTTGTCTCAGTCCAACTTTTACAGAAAAAATCCTTTTAATAAAACTCCTCAATAAGGAGTTTTGTTCTGTGAAGTTTGGATTCAGTCAAAGGGCCACACTTGAGGACCTAGAGGGTCACATGTGGCCTCGAGGCTACAGGTTGCCCACCCCTGGACCAGACAGTTACAGTGATTTTATTGGTGCTGAGCAATAGCAGTAACCCTTAGAGAGTGGTGGGATTCAAATGAATTAAAAACTGGTTCTTCACGGAGCCAAGCTGAGACACCACCCCCACCGCTGACGTGGTAGGCACAGGCCCCCCCCCCCCACTAATAACCACTTAGAAGAACTCAACCTAAAATTAGATAGCAGTTCTACCAAATTGGTGCTAACCGGCTGAATCCCTGACTCCTGAAGGTCTCTGAGACCCTTTCGAGGGGTTTGTGAAATAAAAACTATCTTCCATCATAATTTATTTGCTTATTGAAATATGTATCCCTTTTCCAACTATGTAACTGTGTGAGGCTGCATTTTCTTCATATACGTCAACCAAAACAACATATGGAAATAGGCTAGACTTATGAGTAGATATGAGAATCTACTTGTCTTCTATTAAACCAGACATTAAAGCAATTTGCAAAAATATTCTTCTTATTTTTTGTTTTAGGACATATAGTTACTTTCCATGAAAATATTTTATTAATATATTAACATGTAATACATTTGTTAAGGACTTAATAAATAAATATTTTTAAAAATGACCAATTTTAATTTGTAACATGGCAGATATCAGTGGGTATGACCCACATGAACACAAGCTCTTAGGGATCCTCAACAATTTTTAAGAATATGTGGCTACATATAAACTATATTGGTTTGCTTACTGTTTCAGGGAGGGGGTGGGGAAGGATGGAGGGATAGAATTTGGAACTCAAAACTTAAAAAAAGAGTTAAATTGTTTTAACATGTAATTGGGGGAAAATAATTTTTTTAAGAGTATAATGTCTCCTGAGATCAAAAAGTCTGAAGAGTATAGGAATAGAGAACTCCCCGATGAGGGAACTCCCTTTACCAGTGTAGTTTGGCCCCTTCTCTGCCATTTCTAATATTAGGGAGAATTCCCAGAGCACAGAGAGTGTTTTTCCCCTTCTTCCTTTTTTCCCTTTCCTGCCCTCTCAACCATTGATAATGCAGAAAATGGTAGATCTGGAAGTGTAGATGATAAGACCGTAGTTATAGAGCTAGGAAGAACCTCAAGAGGCCATCAGTAAAATTTCTTCATTTTATAGATAAGGAGACTTACCTATGAGGCCAAGTGACTTGCCCAAGGTCATTGAGTAGTAAACTGCAGAGATGTGGACCCAGGTTCCCCAGCTCCTGAGCCCATGCTCTTTCTACTCTATTACACTTCTTTACTCACATCAATTTCCCCACCAGTCACTGTCCTGGAATGCCAAGAAAACCTTTGACACAAATCAGAGAGGGCACCTTTTTTATCTAAAAGGGGAAATCTGGGAAGCCAATTTTAGAGCTACTAGGTAACCTCCCCTTCCCCCATATACATACCTATTGCTCTGATGCAGATTTGTGGGGGAAAAGGCTGAAGTATTACTAGTGTACATGAAGCATCTTTAGTCATATAAAGGACATAGTTTATAGACACATATAAAGCCAGACCTTAAAAATTGTATTTATCACTGACTAATGTGAGACTTCTGGATACATATATGACCTCTGAGGTAGGGAAAGAGGAGGATAACGTGAATCTCTACCCTGGCAGATCTTGACTTTATAAGCTTTAGAAATGTGAGGGACATTAAAGGTCACTTAGACCAATCCTTTTGTTTTACAGGTAAAGAAACTGAGACCCAAGGAAGTGAAATGATTTGTACGAGTTCATGTTGGTAAGTAGGGGATCTGGCATTTGAACCAAGGGCCTCTCCCCTCCAAATCCAGTTCTCAAAGGATTTTCAGTTTAATACCTAATCCCCATTCACATCTGGGTTTTTTTTTCACCTCTCAGCCATTTCAAAGCCAAGTTGAATGTCATGTTGAGCAAGACTCGGGATGTGTTGGCCACACAGGGCCAACCCCATGCTAATGGTTCCAGCTATGCTGGCTTGAGCTCAGGAGGGGCTCTGGTTCAGAAATCACAGATATGGGAAATCCTGGGACACTGCTCTCTAGAGGAGAGGCTAAACAACTAAAAATTTCTTCTGCTTCCCCACTTCCCCACCCTACTCATGGTGAAGGGGGCTGGTTGCTTCCTGCAGAGTGTTTTATCTGAGCTGCACTCTTCAATTGTAGCTCAGAAAGTGGTGTCTGTATTTAATTTTTGTCTGA
Source organism: Trichosurus vulpecula (assembly GCF_011100635.1). NCBI lineage: Eukaryota > Metazoa > Chordata > Mammalia > Diprotodontia > Phalangeridae > Trichosurus > Trichosurus vulpecula. The sequence continues at coordinate 56,475,258 of NC_050581.1, read as the reverse complement.
TCCAGATTCTTGAGTTTCTATCTCTGTCCTTGGGTCTGGGTATCATCTGAAAGGTCACAATTTCATCGATGGCCCTGGTTTAGCACAATTCTCAGGAAAAAAGACACAGAGGGAATTTCCAGCTTGCTTTGTGGCTAAACTCATGGAATCTTGGAGGCTGCAACAAGACTTCTTGGGATAGAGAAAGCCCCAGTCTGAGATTTTTCACTAGGAAAGTCACAGACTTTAGTATTTAAGGGTAGAAATGAACTTAGAAGTCACCCCCACTGTTTCATTGTACAGATGAGCCCTCTTATTGTATCTGATCCATTCTACTCCATGCATACACAATTGACCCCAGAGTGTAGGAAGTGGGACATGGCTTATCTCCCAAGCCCTGCCCTACCAAGGTTCTTGACAAGATATCCCTGATTATAGCTATGATACTTCAGTCCTGAAATGCCCTCTCCCTCCTTTTCATCTGCTGAAATCCTACTTACCCATGCTTTAAGACCCAGCTCAAACGATGCGTCCTCCATGAAACTGGCTCACATCCATACCCTCCCTCACTCCCATAACAATCATAAATTATCTTTCCTCCCTTAAACTTTGAATAGAACTTTGTACCTGTTTTTATGCTTTTATCATATTATATTCTCCAGAATTTAATTTCAATTAGATCCCACAAACGTTCAAGTTCCTACTATGTGCTAAGTATGTTAATCCTACTATGTGCAAAGTGTTTTAGACTTTGAGGATACAAAGATAAACTCTGCTCTCAAGGAACTTACATTCTACTGGGTGAGATACAACATGTACACAATATAAAGTATATTCAGAGAGTGCTATGCTAATAACGGTGGGGCGGGGGGATCTGGAAAAGTCCTGTGTAGAAGTCCCCCAAGTTACAATGTGAAGGAACCCAGGGATTCCAAGAGGCAGAGGTGAGGACAGAGCAAATTCCAGGCATGGAGAACTGCTTGTGCAAAGGCATGCAAGTGGATGATGGGACATTGAGTGCAGGAGGGACAACTAGGAAGCTAATTAGGCAAGAAGGGAGAGCATGAGGAGTAATATTTTTGTAGCACTGCCTACTTGTGCATGCGTTAAATTCCCCATTACATTGTAAGCTCCATGGAGTAAGGGACCATTTGCACGTAGGAAGTATTTAATAAATGGTTGTCAAACGAATGAATAAGGCAGTGAACCGTTCTTAAAATAGGGTTCTCAACGATTGAAATGCAGACAGCATAATTCTGATTGTGGATGAGTCACTTTCTGATTGTAAAGTTCCCTCAAGGTACAGTCCCTGACCATCGTGCACAAATGGTTCTTTTCTCTTAATGCTAACGATCCCAAGCTTGAATTTATGGAATCTGAGCCAGCACTAATGTATAGTAAGTCACGACTTTGGAGGTTTTAGTGGAACTTAAGGACAAATGCTGCCTTTAAATCATGTTTGTAAAATGTAGGTGAAGTGGGGGAAGTTTCCTTCAAGGTTACACACAGAGACCAGGTATATCCTGCATACCCAGCCATGGATCTGAGCAGACAGTACACATCTGAGGAGCAGCAGGTGGTGAGAGCACTGGACTTAGGGTCAGGATGTGCCAGGTTTGAATTTCACTGTAGAGATTTACTAGTGTGTCATCCTGGGTGTTACTTAACCTCTGCCAGTCTCAGTTTCCTTATCCATAAAATGGAAATGATAATTACAGCTGTCTCATAGGATTATTACATCAAGTCAAATGAGATGTTTTATACACATACACACATATACACACACAGACATTCACGTATAAACATATATACATTCACATAAGCACACATATAGGACAGCTGGTGTTGCACCTAGGACAGAGCACCAGGCCTGGAGTCAGGAAGACCTGAGTTCAAATATGGCCTCAAAAACTTACCAGCTGTGTGACCCTGGACAAGTTATTTAACCCTGTTTGCCTCAGTTTCCTCATCTGTAAAATGAGCTGGAGAAAGAAATGGCAAACCACTCCAGTGTCTTTGCCAAGAAAACCCATTTCAGACACAACTGAAATAACAAAACAGCAACAACACATACACACACACATATATATATATATACACAATATAAACATACATATATTCATATAATACACACATACATATATGTGCATATGTATATGTAAAAAACACTTTACAGACCTTAAGTCACTGAATAAATACAAGTAGTATCATTATACATACATCCAGATAGGCACCCTATTGTACCCTGGTCATGCTTGTATTTCTGCATCGATCAATACTACTGTATGTCATTTTACACTACTCTTCTGTAACCTTGTAATTATTCACATGTTGTTTGGGAAATAATAAAAAAATAGAAACTGCTAAGACTTATCTAGAGCTTTAAGGTTTGTAAGGTGCTTTACAGATATTTCTTATTTGAGCCTCCCAACAACCCTGTTAGGTCAGTGCTATCATCTCCATTTTGCAGATGAAGGAATTGAAGGTAAGAAAAGTCAAGTGACTTACCCAGGGTCACACAGCTAAATAAATGTTTGAGGCAGGATTTTAACTCGGGCATTCCTGTCTCCAGGCCCAGCACTCTATCCACTGTGCCGCCTCACTGCACACATGTGAATTCTTCCTCCTCAATTAAATTGTAACATCCTATTGGGACTATTGGGGGTCTCTAGGTGGCACCATAGGGCATAGAACGCCAGGCCTGGAGTCAGGAAGACTCATCTTCCTGAGTTCAAATCTGGCCTCAGATGCTTATTAGCTGTGTGACCCTGAGCAAGTCACTTAACCCTGTTTGCTTTAGTTTCCTCATCTGTAAAATGAGCTGGGGAAGGAAATGGCAAACCACGCCAGCACTTTTGCCGGGAAAACCCCAAATGGAGTCGGGAAGAGTCAGACACAACTGGAATGACTGAACAAGGGGGACTATTTCTCTTGTCTTCTACAGTTGTTATGCAATAAATTCCTGTTAACTAAAACATATGGTGGAACTCAGAGATTAGAAGTCAGCTTCTCAGTCGTCTCTCTCTACTCTCAGTACTCTCCTCTAATGTAGTCCAACCTTCACATATAGATTTTATTGCTCACATATAATTTTTCCTTCGCATTTTTTTAGTTGGGGGTGGGAGCGAGTTGGAGCCTGTGATTCCATTGGCATAGGGAACTTCCAATGTGGAAATTCCCTTTAATAATGCAGATCAGTATGATATAACTTATAGTCTTAGAAGGGTATGTTGTGCACTGAGAGGTAAATAATTTCCCTTGGGTCACATAGCCAGTATGTATCAGAAGCAAGATTTGAACCCAAGTCTTCCTGACCCTGAGGATGGCTGTCATCCAGTAAGGCTTACTGCCTCTTACACTACCATCTTGTATCTTCACATACATTCCTCTCAGCCTCTCACTGTGTCTACGTAATTCAGATACTTAGATATCTTATTCAGATTCAGATATCAAATTCAGATATTTAGATATCTTAACAATGACTTTCTGCTTCCATCTGGAAGTTTGGTACCATGAAGACATAATCCAAGTGTGGGTCCATCTCTGTTACACACATGCTTCAAACCAAGTCCTTTTCCAATAATACCTCTCAATTGGAAGCACTCAGAGTAAAAAGGCACCCCTCCAACCCCTTCAATGAACATATCTTGGTTAGAACAGTTGTGACAAAAGCAAACCATTTGATTTCATTGTTTTCCAGAATGACACAATCAAAGGGGAAAATGGAAAGCTGAAGTCATTAATCTGAGAAGGTGATTTGGAGGCTAAAGGAAACTTTCACTTTATAGTAGCTTTGCCTTTCCCTCATTACTTCCCTTCTCCCTTACCACCTCTCCAATTTAATCTTCAGTTTCTCGCAAACCACCCGTTACTAACTACAGAAAGACAGTGATTAATTCTGAATGTTCTGATAAATTGGTCACTCGTGAGACCAATGGATAAACCAACGAGCAGTCCATACAGAGTTAAGAGGACTCAAAGATGGCCTGTAGCAGGTTGGGTAGATGGAACTCCTATTATAGATTTATGGGAGGACATTCACAATAGTCACACAGTTTGGGCAGGCATAGATGTATTGTGAGCTATATTGTTGGAGGCAATGCCAACGTTGAATAGATGTTAGACCCCTGTTAAATCATAGACCCAATGGTGTATTGGCTTATTAGAGTTCTGAACGAAACCATTTTCTGGTTTGGGGCATTGGGCATCTAAGGTCTCAGCAGAGTGATATCAGACAAATCACTTCTGAGAATGGTTCCCAAATTAGTCCCCCTAACATGCTTTTCTTCATAAAGTACAACTGCAGGAAACATACTTAACCTGAAATGAAGTACATATTAGAGAAAGGTTCTCTCTGTAGCATTATCTATTATCCTAATGAGCAAGAAAAAAAAGGGAGGGGAATCTTACTCTATAGTTATTATTACCTCCACGATAGTTGACATACACAGGCTCATTATTGCGTAATGTTTTATTCAACAAAATAACTTTAATGTTGTGGCTTAAATTGAATTCGCTAAAACATCTTCATCTCCTGTGTAATGTGCCTCGAGTGTCTGCTTGGTGCCTGCATTTTCCCTAGAATTATAGTGCTGAAGCTATGGAAATGGCAAAATTATACGCAATCTGCAAAACAATGTGGCTGTAATGTGGTAATTGGCCTTCCACATAATTAAAGAAACATTTCCTCATCAGAGCTGTTCCATCAGAGACCTAAAGGCTATCATTGTACAAATCATCCACTTAGTAAAAAAACCTTTTTTTTCTAGTAGCCTATAAAATCTGGTTATGCAAACAAATTTGCGTATTTGGTAGCATTAATGACTTGTCACCATTAAAAACCAAATCAAAGTGATTGAACTATAATCTGGTTCCTCTGGGGTTGAATGTCACTTCTGGTTCTGCCGGCTGGGAGCATTTTAACTTATTAAGAAATACTCATAGGTAGCCTCCAGACATAGAGCGGGGCTGCAAAAAGCAACCGGTGCATCTCCAGCTTGTTAATCAATAGAAAATCACTGCAACTGGATTAGGGCCTTGTACCTGGCAGAGACCTATTACGGAAAATTGAATTGGATTCTCACACTTGATAGCGACACTGCTTGGACCCAGAGGCTCATTTGGTAGGCTCATGGCAGAAAATTGCCCCAGAGGGTGCAACATCTCAATTCTCTGAATGGTGCTGAGAGATTTTAATTGAGACCTCCCTGATAGTTTAACCACAGGCACTGGAGTAATATGCAACCAGTGGCTTCACTGGAAGCTAAAGGGGGAATAAACTGATTGAAAACCAAACAAACACAAAAATTAAACAGAACAGGAACCCTCAAAATTCTTCACTCAGATGCCTTTACTTCCTGCCTAACCTATCATAAAGGAAAGTAACGGACAAAAGAAACACTTGAGTTGCCTTTGTGCGGAAGTATGCATTCTTACCAACGGAAAAAACTGCACTGGAGAGTGAATGGTTCCAGGAATGAGTGAAAGGGGTTTGTCTTATTTGGTTATGTCAACCCAACCCAACCAGCCTGTAACCTGTGGGTGGCCAGAGCCAAATAGAGCAGGTGAGAGACAGGAGAGTCAGGAAGCAAACTGAAGTTGCTTGCAAGGAAGGACACATGTGCCGAAGCGCTGCCCCTAGTGGGGGAATGGAGGCAGGGATGGACAATCCACTTTAGTGTGGCCAAATATTAATACTTATACCAATGGTTGTGTGAGCCGTAGCCCTGACAATGAGGGGTAACAAAAGCAATGTGAAAAGTTTGATTCATAGCGGGGCTTCATGATGAGAACATGGATACAGCAGGTGCTTGTCTGAGCTCAGAGAACACCTGGTGCTGGTCAAAGCAATACAATAATTATATGAAACAGTTCTGGGATTTTGCTGTGGCTGAGATCATCCAGAGGGTGAATGCAAAGGATTGTTGTTATGCCAAGCTCAGGGCACAGCTTGCTTGCTGGGCCTCAGCTCTGGAAAACAGGGCGTCTCTTAATATCTTGACAGTTAACACCTCTCAGGTTGCAATGCTGGCAGTGGGATACTTGGGGTCCTCTCCCTAACCATGGCAAAGTGTTTAAGTAACCTTTCTTCCCCTCCTCAAACATGAATACCAGGCCACAGAAAATGTGGCCTAAAACATTTCTAATGACGAAGGAGTGGTCTCACCTAATAACCCCAAGATGCTGCCTTTCTGACCCTCTCTTAAGATAGAGTGTCAGAGAAATGGTGCAAAATCATGAGTATTTTGGAGTTAGGTGTGAAAGGCTCAGACTATGCAAGATGTAAGAGTTAGTTCATATGCTTATGTTGGATTTTGAACTTGAAGACCTGGGTTTGAATTCTGGCTCTCCTATCTTATCCATTTGGCCTTGGACAAGTCATTCACCTCCCAGTTTTCTCATCTACAAAAGCAGTGGGCTGGACTAATGGCCTCTGAGGTCCAACTCTAAATCTATGATCTTGTTCTTAATTTCGGTCTCCACTGGCAAACCTCCCAATGGATAATTCACACAGCAATGGTCAGAGGAGGAGGGGAACAAACGGCTCTTATTTGTGGCATCTTCCCAAAAGAAGAGAAGCAAAATGGCATTGTGGATAGAGCCCTAGACCCAGAATCAGGAAGTCCCAGGTTCAACACTCTGCCACAAAATTACTACATGTATGAATATGGCCAAATAGCATAATCTCTCTAGATGTCAGTTTTCCGCATTTATAAATTGAGCATTTGTACTCAGAGGATTGTAGATTTAGCTTGAGTCCTCGTCTCCACTTACATTTTAGAGATGAGGAAATTGAGATGTAGAGAGGTTAAATTAAGTGCCTAGAGCTACATAGCTAATAACTATCTGAAGTAAGGTGTGAACTCAGATTATTATGACTCTTAAGTCCAGCAATTTCCCCTCTACTCTATGCTGCCTCTAGATCTTAGTGACCTTTCTGAGCTTTGCTTTGGAGACTCGATGACCTCTAACGTTTCTTCCAGCTTTAAATCTACAATCCTATGAGTTCACATCCCTGCACCCTCATCGAGTAGCTATAGTTTGCATGGACAATGATTCAATTGGCAAACATCTCGTTCTGGCAATTGTCTCAGATGGTCAATGGTGAGGTTGGAGTAGAGTATCTCTAAAGTCCTTCCTAGATCTAAATCTATGATTTTATGATGTTGGGTTGTCTTGTAGGAAAATCTCAAAAAAAATATTCCTAATTATCTGAAGCAAAGGAGAGCCTGCACACCCTTCTCACTTCTTCCTCACACTTTTTTCTACTGTCTAGCCCAAATTATTGATGGAATATTTCTCAGTGCCCCAAACTGGTATTGGGGAAATGGCAGCCACTTAAGGAACTTCCAGGCCTCTTATTTTCTTTCACGCTCATGTTGGAGTTACTCATTGGCATGAACTTTCGGACCTGAGCCCATCTGTGTTTTTCCTTGTCAAGAAGGTCACCTGCCTCTCACATATGCAGCATCGGTGTCGCATTTCCTTTTGTTCCTGCCTCTTCTCATTTCTATTATCTTACCTGATCTATTTATCATTCATTCATTCATTTGTTCATTCATTCATTTTGATGTCTTTTCTTTCTTCTTGGTTTCTGTAGCCAGAATGGCCTTTGTTTTCTTTGAATGACTCAGCTTACCTCATTGAGCCTCTGGACACTGTGGCTTGCTCTTCCGGGGCAGGAGGCCCAAGGAGCATTCCAGGGAAGCAGACAACTTCCTGTGTGATGAGTCATGGGGCTGGCTGAGGGGAGGTGTTAACGGCTACGTTAGGGGGAGGGGCCAAGTCAAGAACCAATCGGCCCTGGTCGTTCAGGCGGTGCTTGATGATGTCAAAAACTCTATAAGAGGGGAGAGGACAGCTTGAAGCTCCTCTCTTTTCCTTTTCCGGTTGGAGCCAGAGACAGTTACAACGACAGTTACAGCGACAGTTACAGCGACAGTTACGGCAGTTACGTCAGTTACAGCCACAGCCACAGACACAGCTGAAACAGGAGCTGCCAGTAGCAGAGCTGACCTACGGGAGGAAGCTGAACAAAGACTTCAGGCCAGTGGATTGGGGGAGCCTGTGTTTTCCCCGGCGTACCTTACACCCCCGCAGAAGCTGGATGGTTAAAAGCAGCTTCCGTTGGAACCAGAGGCAGTTACAGCGACAGTTACAGCGACAGTTACGGCAGTTACGTCAGTTACAGCCACAGCCACAGACACAGCTGAAACAGGAGCTGCCAGTAGCAGAGCTGACCTACGGGAGAAAGCTGAACAAAGACTTCAGGCCAGTGGGTAATTACCATAGAGGGGGAAACATGATTTTGCTTTACGCAATCATGCTTCTCTGTAGCCTCCTGGTTACTCTTTCAAGGCGTACTTATTGGGCCTGGAAGCTTTTGATCAATATATCAAAATGGGGTTGCTGGTTCATGGGTTGGTTACTGTGGAGCCTAAATAAATGTTTTGATTCTTCTGCCTTCTACTTTGAGAGTTTCTTATATCCGGCGGTTCCGAACGTTTCAGACATGTTTATGATCCTCTTTGAGATTATAAACTCTGCCCTCCTAATACAGTTTCCTAGGTATGGGAACAAAGTCTAATGCTGCTGCTTTTTTGTTTTTTGGGTTTTTTTTTGTAGTTTTTTTTCATAGACTACTCAGAATCCACAGTATATATCACACTGTATTCACTCTTTTTGGTGTTATAGGTTCCTAAAGCCCTGCCTGGAGAACATCTAGGGACCACTTAAAGGGCTGAGGCTCTTTGACAAGTTGAGATGTGGCAATGGGTTTCAGTGGAAGAAAACTGGCTCTGGAATCAGAAAACCTGGGTTCAAAGTACATCTCTGAAGCCCTTGACCTTCCTGGGCCTCATTTGCCTTATCTGTTAAGATGGGGTTGGACTAGTGTAACCAGAATGGCCTTTGTTTTCTTTGAGTGACTCAATTTATCTCAGTGAGCTTTACTAGGTGCTAAGCCTCAGGCCCAAACCCCATTAGGTGTTAACATAATCCATGTGGATGTGAACCTCCCAGGGTCCTAAGGGGAGGGGCCAACTCAAGAACCAATCACCAGAGCTTGAGCTCTAGTGATTCAGATGATGTTTGAGGTCTGAAGCCCTATAAGAAGGGAGGACAGAGCCATTTGTGCGGGGTTCTGGAGATGGTGTTGATGAGGAGACTCTGGGCAGCTGTAGCTAAGGAGCCCTCCAGCTTGTAAACCTGGATGTTGAGATTTTGTTGAACTCTGGTAACTATGTGTTGGGATTGAATCAAACAAAGTCTGTTGATGTTTGTAATTTGTTTGCATTTTGTTTTGAAGTTCAGGGTGCTGGCTTTTCCCCCTGAACTAACTGAATAATATTTGAATGCTGAATTAAAAGTAAGCTTGTTAACCTCTTCACCTTGCTTCTCTTGCTTAAGCAGATCAAAAGAGCCTGTGCTGTTGGCAGCTTTCTGGGTGCTGGCTGTGGGTGAATCTTATACCCCCACAGAAGCTGCTACCCAGATTGTTAAAACAACTAGCTAGCCTCTGAGATGCCTCTCAGCTTTAGACCTAGGATCCTCTGACTGCGAGAATTCGGAGTACTACCATAGATAGGTGTTTACTGGGAACATAGATGAATTCTCAGGGAAGCAACTTGTCCCTAAGGGATGAATACAGAGGTGACCTGAAAACAGGAGGAGGGCTCTGCCATTCAGTCTTCTTCTGAAGAGGCAAACAGCCCAAAAGATTTTTTTTTTGAGCCAAAGCTGTACCAAATTACTCACTCCAAGCAGCACAGCACATTCCCACTCCGAGGCAAATGTTTATTCCTGTTGCATTGATTAAAAGTGCTTACGGTAGGGGTTTGTAGGGGAATACTGACAGGCTGACTTATGGCGCTGCTGGTTTCTGAGTTGGGTTGGCTTTGCATGGCTGTGTGAGATTATTTTGAAAAGGAGCACAATCCACTAGGAGTGATTGGCTATAAATGCTGCTCCTGCTATGTCCTGTGCAGTGGTAGGCTTAGAGAATGAAACTTTGTTTAGTACTTTATTAGAGCCTCCAAATGAGGGTGAAGTCATAATTTGGGTCCTTTAAAAAAAAAAGAGACACACACACACACACACACACACACACAGGGTAGTATACTAGCTGCTGTGCTGGAATCAGAATCAGGAAGACCTGCCTCAAACATTTCCAAATTGTGTGATCCCAGGTAAATCATTTGACCCTTTTAAGCTTTAGTTTCATCATCTGTAAAATGGGGATAATAAAACCTGTCAGAATTACAGTACCTTGAAGAGTTGTGATGAGGTTCAGAAGAGATGCTGTATATAAATGTCAGCTTTTTCAGTTTCACGTTCATCATGTAGCTGGCCAATACAGTGGATAGACTGCTGAACCTGGAGCCAGGAAGACCTGAATTCAAATTTGACCTCAGACATTTGCTAGTTGTGTGATTCTGGGCAAGTCACTCAAACTGGATCTTCCTCAGTTTCCTTATTTGTGAAAGTGGGACAATGATAGCATCTACCTCTCGGGGTAGTTGTAAGGATGGAATGGAATGGTATTTGTAAAGCACTTTGCTAACCTTACAACTCTATATAAGTGGTACTTCTTATTATTATTGTCATCATGAGGCTTGGACTACTGAATGGCTGATCCTGGATGGTTTATGCCTCCTTTGCATAAAAATCAAGTTGCAGGATAATTTCATTCCTATGAATATTGTTCCCAAATCTCCTTAGGTTTGACCTTTACACACAGGCTAGGCTCCACCGTCTGACCTTTTGTTTTCATTTCATAAATCACTAACTTGCATTTTCCTGCCCTTCATTTTACGTGCTGCCCACCAGCAATCATACCCAAAGGATTACAGTCTTGTTTTTAATCCAGCTGCTGAGCCGTCCCTATTTGTTACCTCTCTGGCTGCTAACTTAAAAACAAAGAAACACACAAAATCAAAACACCTTTAACGATCTCCTGGGAGTAATTGCTGGAGAGAATGAGCAAATAGGCATCCTCAGCTGGCTAACTTTTGCTCCCCTGAAAAGGAACAGAGATACCTAATTTTCTTTTTACAGTTTTCTTTTGCTCTCCTTTCATGGGATGGCTACCCTGCTCTTGGTTCAACTGGGGAGGTGAGGTCGAAGGACCATCAGCAAGTGCTTAGATATGCATAAGCAGTGAGCCTCTTCTGAGGAGTAAAAGGGCTCCTCTTGGGCATGCTTAGATTACATCACCACTGTTGGATTCAATCCTAATTCACTTGTGGCTTTTAAAGCCTTGGTTTATTGACACGGATGGATGGCATTTGCCATTTATGGGGTTTGGCAGGGCATAAGGCCTGGCCTCCCTCATTTCCTTTCTGTTCTGCAATTCTCATTTCATTGGCCATTAGCTACTGTGTACTCTCTCATTTGGGCCCATGTCCATCTAATCCATGGGCCTTGCTTCAAGGGACATTTGTATCTCTCTGAGAGGTACCCTCTGTTCCCAGCCTGTAAAGTCTTGCTTTTTATTTTTGTGACAGGCACAGAGCTGAGATGGGATGACTCAGGAGAATCACCTGTAGCCTTTGTTCAACCTGAGAGAAACAGAGGGCTGTCTGCTTGGGTGGAAACCCTTAAATGGCTCCAGGGTGCTATGGTTGAAACAGCACATAAAGGGTTTGGCAACAGAGAACCTGGGTTCAAATTTTGTCTCTGTTAATACCTGTGTGACCCAGGGAAAGTAACTTATCCTACTTCCTCACTTATAAAAAAAATGAAGTGATTGCCTTTGACAGGTCTCCTCTGTCACACTCCTGGGCTTAAACATTCTTTATATTGTTTTATTTTTTAAAAGTTTTTTGATTCCTTTCACTTTAATACCATAGTTATTTTCTATATCCTCCCTCCATCTTCTATCCTCAACCACTGAATCTTCCCTTTAACAAAGAAAAATAGTTAAAACCAACTGATCCTATGCGATATTTCGTACATGTACTCCCCCTTCTCTTCCCCACCCACCTACCCCCAGCCAATGGTGGGGGGTATGCTTTTGTTGAGGCCTGAGAGTAGCTATTACAATTAATCAGAATGCTGCTGCCTTTTACTGTTGTGGAACAGCAAAGGCCAAACTATTGCATATCTTAACAGCATTACTTCATGGACAGTTGTGGCCAAGAAAATATGACCACATGGTTTTATTGCAGTGATAATTGATATAAAGGGAAAAATACCATTCAATGATCTGGGCAGCAGAGGAAACAGATTCTTTTTGCTATCTTGTTTTTGATTATGAAAGGCACCATGGTGGCAGGGGTGGGGCACCTGCGGCCTTGAGGCCACATGTGGCCTTCTAGGCCCTCAAGTACAGCCCTTTAATGGAATCCAAACTTCACAGAACAAATTACATGTGGCCCTCTAGGTCCTTAAGTGTGGACCTTTACCTGAATCCAAACTTCACAGAACAAATCTCAATAAAAGCATTTGTTCTGTGAAGTTTGGATTCTGTCAAGAGAACCTAGAGGGCCACATGTGGCTTTGGGGTTTTGAGGCCACATGGATAGAACAGGGGAGTGGATAGAGGATAGAAGGCTAGCCTTGGAGATGGGAAGGCAGTCTTCTTGTCTAGGACTAGAGCTTCAAGTCAGTACTCTAGTTCTTACTGACTATGTGACATTGAGTAAGTTATTTAATCTCTTAGCTCCTCAGGCAATTTTCTAAGTTTGTAAGTTAAGGAAGAGGTGGTGATCTGCAAGGGTGGGGAGAGTTTCCATATTATGAGTTCCCTACATGGATGAAATCATAGGTCTGGACCCTCAAACAAAAACATTATTATGTCAAAGGCTTGGTTGAACATGCACTCAAGGTATCAGTATCAGCTGTGACTTATTAGTTCTATGTGAGTGAGGTGGGCATGAAAAGAAGAGGGTTCCCATTAGATTATTGCTTACAAGAATTGTCTCTACTGCTCCATAGACTTGATATCATTATTTTGTAGTTCCTACAAGTCAATAAGCACTTATTATGCATTTGCTATGTGCCCAGTACTGTTCTAGGTGCTAGGGACAGAAAGAAGTGCAAAACAAACAACAAAACAACCCAGTTTCAGCTCTCAAGGAGCTCAGGATCAAATGCAAATAGCTATGTACAAAAGAGTCATAGACATAAAGATAAATTGGAAATAATCTTAGAGGGAAGGCACTAACATTAAGCAGGATCAAGAAAGGCTTCTTGCAGAAGGTAGGATTTTAACTGGGAGTGAAGTCAGGGACACCAGGGGAAGGAGGTGAGGTAGGAGAGGATTCTTGGCATGGGGCACAGCCAGTGAAAACCATAGAGTTAGGAGACGGAGAGTTGTGTGTGAGGAGCAGCAAGTAAGCCAGTGTTCACAGAGCATCTGGAGAGGAGTAAGGCATAAGAAGGAAAACGTAGGAGGGAGTGCAGGCTACAAAGGACTTTAAAAGCCAGAGAATTTTATACTTGATCCTGGAGGTGATAGGGAGCCAAGGTAGTTTATTGAATGGATGGTGGTGACATGGTCAGACTTGTCCAAGTCTCTAAAGTTACAAATCATTCTGGTCTGATCCTCCTGGTAGGCCACACCTATATCTCTCTTCCTGCCCTCTCCTGGCTTGTTATCTTTAATTTGTAGTTCCCTCTTATTTGCCCTTGTGAATGAATTTCCAGGACAGACCTTGGCTACTTTGTCCCCTAGTCTGTAGCAGCTGTCAGTTTAGTCATAAAGTAAAGGTACTGATATATTTGTACCTTCTGGAAAATCTGATGTCTTTTTTTACTTCTTCCTCTTCTTCTCCCATTCTCTCTCTCTCTTCCTTTTCCTTCTTTACTACTCTCCCTCTCTTTCTCCCTCTTTACCCCTCTTCCTTTTCCCTCTTTATCTATCTCCTCCCTTTTCCACTCTCCCTTCCTCTTCTCCCTTGCCATTTCTCTTCCTCTCCATTTCTCCACTTTGCCCTTCCCCTTCCCCTTCTCCTTCTCTTTTTTCTTCTTCCTTTACCCACCTTCCTCTCCTCCATCTCCTCCCTCTCCTCCTCCATCACACTCTCCCTCTCCCCCCAAATCAATGAGCATACTATTACAGTAGACTTAGGCAACTTGGACAAATGGGGAAATGCTGTTGGGGACGTTTGCGAACCAAATCTTTTCAAAACTTAATTCAAGTGCTGCCTCCTAAAGGAAGTCGATCTTGATCCCTCTAAATTGCTAATGACCTCTGTCCCTTGAAATAGCTTTCTATCTATTTTGTATTTACTTTTCAATGTACTTGTTTTCTGCCCCTCTCTCCCCATTGTAAGCTTCTTGTGGGCAAGTTCAATTTCAGTATGCCAGAGCCTAGCATAGGGCCTGACATATGTAGTAGGCACTTGATAAAATACTTGTTGAATGAATGAATGAATTGAATGAACCAAGCCATGTGATTATAAGGGAAGCCACAAGCAGAGTCAAAGTAGGTTATTAGGGCTATTCTCCAGTAATATTTCTGCAATGCTCATCTATTTCTCTGGGCAATTCTTGGTTACCCCCCAAAGGGTGTTTCCCCTAGCTTTCAGCTTAATGACACTTAGGGTGGAGTAGTGGTTGCAGAGGGATGAGGTAACCTAACTACATAGATGCTGCCACATTTTTTTAATTAACTATTGATTTGGAGGATTTGTGTACTGAGGTTAATCAGGTGTGACAAGAATAGATAACTTCTTTACTTGGCTTCCTTCAAATTCAAGTATATAAATCTGATGCAGTGTATCCATATATTAGAAATGGAACTCTTTTTTTGGCTAGAAGCAATCAATATGGCCCTGGAGATGAGAATGCCAAGTACAATCCAACCCCCTCTGAATGGCAAGGACCCATGTTTTATTTTCTTGTTGGGTCATAGGGCAAGAGGGAGATATTTTTCTTTCTTGGTTTGGGAAAATCTGACGACTTGTAGTAAGCAATACCCCTTCTGGTAGAAGGGACATACATGGTATTTTTCTAAGGAGTCAGATTTTATTCCCAGAGATAGCTGGAGCTGAAGTACCAGGCTGACTGGAAAAGAAATATTGTTTAAGTCCATACTAACTCAGGAACATCTTTGGGGGAAATTTGACAGTTTAGTGACACGCTGGAGAAAAATACACCAACATAAGATTTCAAACTTGCTGAAGGATTGCTGTTTTCTGATACTTAATTTATGGAGTTATGGTTAGAGTTGTTAAAAGTGGGGGAATCAAGTGAGAGTCTTCATGCTGTGGTTCTCAAACTTTTTCCAAATGGAAACCCTCTAAGGAATAGCCTAATTAGTCCAGTCCTACAAGATCCTGGTTCCGAAGATGGGTGCCAGGCTCTTTACATATACTCTGGTTCATTATGCCCTCAGCCCAGAGCCCCAGGGAAAATCTTTTAAAGTCTAACTCCCCTAAGAGGGATTAACAAGGTGCCCCTCCAGAATGATACTAATTGTACAAAGTATATCATGTATAAGAAAATCACTTAATTCCCCCACCACAGAAGAAATGCTTAAAGCACAAAAGGACTAATAAGCACCTTTCGGCAAATACTTAATATGATACAGTTTACCCATTATTCTTGATGCTCTCCTGGGAGGTTGGTATTTAAAATATTAAAGCACCAAACCCTTTGTGAGACTGTTGAATAGGCATGTCACCTTCTCCTTGGCTTGGTACTGTCTAAGCAATTCACTAGAGATTCTTTTTTTCTGGCTTCGGGTTATCTTCATGACTGGTCATCTCCTTCAAGAAGTTGTTACAGAGGTTACCTCCTGCTAGGCAACTAGGGTTATCCCTTCCACATTGCAGGGGTTAGGGCAGTGGTAGGATTCAAATAAATTCACAACCGGTTCTCCATGGAACCCAGCCCAGGACAACCCATTCTCCGAACTCAACCTAAAATTAGGTATTGGTTCTCCTGAACCGGTGTGAACTGGCTGAATCCCACCACTGGGTTAGGGATGTGGTATCTTCGTGATCTGGAGAAATCCCTCTAAAATTTTTTGGCCCATGTAATGACAATTTAGATTTGAAGATCTTTCCCACCCATCAATAGGCCATGTGACCTGCTTATACCACAGTAAGGCTAAGTCACATATGGTGGGAGGAGTTTGCTGAGAGGAAAAAGAAAGTGTGTTACAGGAAATTTGCAGAGAGCAGTTTAGAGCTTAGGGAAAGTGCTATGCTGTGAGTGTGATGGTTGGTGGCAAGGCCCCAGCAGGGGGGCGGATGGCTTTGCGATGGAGTGGTTCTCTGCTGTGATATTGTTTATTGAATTCTTTGCTGCTGTGATGGATTGGGCTCATTGGTTTTGGGACTTGGTTCTTTGGCGTCTGAATAAATGGTTTACTTCTTCTACCTTCCATATGGAGAGTCTCTTAGATTTTGTGATACAGAACCACATAGGCATTTTGACAATTATCTTCTATACTGTGATTATTGCCTTGCTAATACATTTGGCCTGTAAAATTTTTTGGTCCTCCCTTCATACCACAGAAGAAGTCTGAGTTTCTTCTTTTTCTTTTATGGGGTGTTGGTACTATACAATACTCTGCATGTATTTTATGCATTTCTGAGTGTCTAGCCTTTTTGTGTCATCTGTGGCTTCTGCAAAACTCCACGCCCCAAAAAAATTCCCATGTAATTTCTTAGGCCAACCCACAATATATTGAAACCTTGATGGGGAAAGTAGTGATGTGGAAGGGATAACTGTAGCACCTGGACCCAAGAACTCCTTCTTACCTTTATTAGGTTGCTGCCAAAACTAGAAACATTTGTATTTGCATTTCTTGGATTTTTCCATTACCCATGTCCAGGGAAAGAAAACCCAAACAGAAGAGACACCCAGAGCCTTTGAAGTCCAGACTTAGGTTTCCACATGCTTTTACTGCTTCCAGGATTGGGGAGGAAGAGGAGAGAAATCACTTTCCCCATTCATGAGAAGTCCATGGGAGAGCTGTTAGTGTCACAAACTCAGAAGAGCAAGTGTGGAAGTTGTCTCTCCTTTTAAAAGTCCACTGAGTTGTAGGTTCTTCTTGCTCAGTGGCCAATATTCTTTGACATAGTTCCCCATCATGGGAGTGGGGACACATCAGGACCAACCTAATGCCTCTGATTGTGCATCAACTTTTTCATGGGGCCCACTGAAAGGTGCCAGAGTGCATGATAGTCACGGTATATAGGTGTATATATATATATATGCATAAATAAGATAATTTATTTCTATTCAACAAACATTATCAAATACCTACTAGGTATAAATTGAGGGCCAGTATGATGTGGTAGGTAGAGAGCTAGTCAGGGTCATGGAGTCTTGGGTTCAAATCCTACTGCATCCTGGTTTTTGACTATGGGTAAATCCTTAGTTTCTCAGTGCCCGAGGCAAGTCTTTGAGACCACATTTCACAACAGTTGTATATTATCTACATTAATACAGGCAGAAGTTCCCTGTGGCAACGAAATCACGGGACCAGATGCCAAAATGTGTGTAGGGGCACTGTGTTAGGTTCTAAGATATTTAGGGATCCAAAGGTAAAAAAAAACAAACAAAAAATCAATCCCCCAAAACTGATTCCTGCTCTCCAGGAACTTGAACTCTATTGGAGGAGAAACAATATATACACAGATAAGTAACTACAAATTAAATATATAATGATTTTGGGTAGGATGGGGAAACATTAAAAAAATCAAAGACTAGTAAAGACCTTGTGTTGGTGTAGCCTCTGCTATAAGATTAGCCTAGGTGGTCTTGAGGTCACTGTAACAGGAGGCTGTAGCTTAAAGAATCTATTCATGGAAAAATGCTGGCAATAATATTTTTTAAGGTTAGTGCAGCCATGTATCCAAAAATATTATCTTTCCAACAGTTTGTTTTTCTCCCTTCACCTGCATACCCTCAAAATTCCATGTACCCCAAACCCTGACATGCCAAGTGGCCAGTGCTAGGTGGCCACCCAAATCAGGGTTTAAATATCCCACTTTCAGAAGGGAACCTTGGAGAATGCTTTGTCAGCTGAATGTATGGGTGTCTCTGTGCTCCCCAAGGTGGCACCGCCCTCATGTGAATTATACCCTATGTTATTTTATGTGTCCGAGTTGTATATTGAGCTCCTTTGTCCTTCCCTCTCTTCCCCGTTGCTTGCCAGTAAAGCTTCCCGGTGAATTGACTCCTATTGTTTAACAAATTATTTCTAGCATCAGATCTCATTAAGGGGTTGTTTTCCCTGATGTCTCAAACTTGCCCGGGGCCTTCCTTTAAATATAAACCAGATACTTGGACAAAGACTTAACATGTTGGTAGCTGCATGTGTACTGGGAGAGCTTGGCACTATGAACCCAGCTGTAGAAAGCAAAGATCAACAGGGTTACGTAATATCCTCCCGGCAGGGGCTCCATTATGTCAGAAGACTGTCATTAAACAGCCTCAAAAGGAGCTAAGGTGTTTTTGGATGGAATTTAATAATAGCACTACCAATTGTTCATTACAACAAATACAGAGTATAAGAGATTTACCAGAACTTCACATTATTTCACATAGAAAATGACAATATCCAATAACGGCTAATATATGAAATTATTCATATTTTCTACAAACATAAGCCTAAATCCTAATTAAAAAAAAGAAGCCTAGGGGCAGCTAGGTGGAGCATGGGTCCCGGAGTCAAACCTGAGTTCAAATCTGGCCTCAGACACTTGACACACTTACTAGCTGTGTGACCTTGGGCAAGTCACTTAACCCAACTTGCCCTTCCTTCCCCCTTCCAAAACAAAACAAAAGAAAACAAAACAAAAAAAGGAAACCTAGATGTCTCATTTTCCTAGGCACCAAATATTTTTTCTGTGCTTTAAGCTTCCACCAAAGCTCATAGAAGCTTTATAAACTAAAGAAATATAAAAGGGTTGATGGGAAAACCAATCTGGCCATCAGTTCCTGATATTTAATTTCAAACACTCTTAAAGTTTTTGTTCTATACTCTCTGTGCTACTTTTCTGCCTTATTCTTTATTTTTGTTTGTTCAGATGATAGCACATTTCTCCACACACCTTTGTGAGGTCCATGTCAAGACAAGCAGTTTTTTTTTAGCTTCTTCCGATTAACTAGTGAGAGTTTCTTGTGACTTTCTCCACCTGAGCTTCAAGTTGGGCGGTATTCTGAGACAATGTGAACATCATTGCTTCCAGGTCTTCACATTGTTTTTCCATCTCTTGTCTCAAGAGTATCTTTTTACTGATTCATTTCTCCTGTTGGAGATGAGGTAAGAAGGGAGAGCCTTCATAGTATAGGAGCCAGACAGTATATCTATTTAGTATTTAAAGCACTTCACAATAGGGCTCCATCCTGTCTTTCCAAGGCCAATTATATACTACACCCCTCACATACTTTATGCTTCAACCAAATCAGTCTATTTACCATTCCCAGAACATAAAATTCCATCTCCCCAAACCCTTGTAACATATATACCTGTTGAGGTACCAGTTGGAGAGCTGGTTCAGATGTAAAAGAATTCACTTAGACCTCCTCTTTAGCCAAGGAGAGCTTTATTGACAGAAAAGCATGCGGACCTGAAATTTAGCAAGGAGCTAAACAAAGGCCCTGATATAGGAAAAAACCCAGACTTATATAGACAGAAAGCTATATAGGATGCATAAATAAAATAATTTATTTCTATTCAACAAACATTATTAAGTACCTACTAGGTATAAATTGA
The DNA here is from genome assembly GCF_011100635.1 of Trichosurus vulpecula. Lineage (NCBI taxonomy): Eukaryota > Metazoa > Chordata > Mammalia > Diprotodontia > Phalangeridae > Trichosurus > Trichosurus vulpecula. Next base: position 56,455,601 of record NC_050581.1, on the reverse strand, counting down.
GGGCCAGTATGATGTGGTAGTTAGAGAGCTAGTCAGGGTCATGGGGTCATGGGTTCAAATCCCACTACATCCTGTTTTTTGACTATGGGTATATCCTTAGTTTCTCAGTGCCCCAGGCAACTCTTTGAGACTACATTTCACAACTGTTGCATATTATCTACATTAGTACAGGCAGAAGTTCCCTATGGCAACAAAATCACGGGACCAGATGCCAAAATGTGTAGGATGATGATGATGTAATTTTAGGGTCTCTTATGGGGGTTGGAGATTTAGGGACAAGATAAGCACAAACAAGGTGAAGAAGGTGGTTGCTTGCAAGATAAGGAAAAATTGTCATGACACAGGATGAGGAAGATGAATGCCAGGATAGGGAACACAGGATAAAGGGACAGAAACAATTTGGTACAAGTTGTATGGTATTTCAAGATAAGGGCATTAAGACACCCTCAAGTTACAGGATGGGCCACAGAATGAGCCTAAACCCCCTCATGCGGCCTGGGAAAGTATCCCTTACTATTAATCCTTAGGGCACCATTTATATCTACATCATACCTAGTTAAACAAAGACCAAATTCACACATCAATCATGTCAAAAAATGTATGATTTATTCTATACCTGGAGTCCATTATCTCTCTGTAAGGAGATGGAGAATTATATATATACATATATATATATATATATATACACACACACACACACATATATATATATATATATATATATATATATATATATATATATAATGAATTAGAGGAATGCCATAGACACAATTTCCCTAGAATTTATTATTTATTTATTTTTCAATTAGAGACCTAGGTTGAAAGGCTAGCTGTGTGAGTTTGGGTGTATCACTTGTACTCTCTGAGCCTCAGTTTCCTTATCCACCAAATGGAAACAATAGGAATTGTCCTGAAGGTTGTGGGGAAAGTCCTTTAAAAACCTTAAAGTAACTATACAGTGTGTCCCAGAAACTTTAGTAGCTTAAAACTGCACTAAGAATTTTGGGACACCATGTGTAAATCTGACATTATTACTACCTAAAAGATGATGAGAGTTCTGAAGTTGAGTCTTTCTTAGAATTCCCTTCTGACCCATTGTTTGTACTGACCTTCCAGGTAAAGTAAAACTGGTCTTGTCTAGAGGGGTGACAAATGGATTCATTAAGTCAGAGGAGGCACACTCTTCATAATGTATTATTTCTATGAATAAGGGAACCTACTGAGAAAATGTCCCTCACCTTCTCCCCTGCTGTTTCTCCCAGAAGAGAAATTATTTTACTGGGAGAAGAAAATCCCTCTCTTCACCTAGTTTTAAAGTCCCACACTGTGTAATTCATAAGAATAATTCCTTTTCTTTCTCTTGCATAGGTCTTCCTCTGTGGGTGACTCTATATAAAACTTGTCAAATTTTTCCTTTAGCATCCCTTCCTGGATTTAATGTTGTTCAGAGGGCCAGCATGCTTTTACTTGATGTGAGCTCAGCATGACTGTCTTCACTTCTCCTTGCTACTCTGCATCATCAGTTTCTGGAGGAGCCCTAGAGTGGTGATATCATTGCCCTGAGTAGAGCTCATCCTTTATTGATCACTGACTGGGTGCCAGGGCCTGAAATATGATTTGGTAATATCATACACAATATATAAAGGATCCGTGATTTTTTTTTTCAGTATGGAGCACCTGGTGGGAGAAACTCCCTCTGCTAATACAGATAAATAGGTCTATTGCCTTAGGCATTAAGAGGTCAAGTGCCAGCTCAGGGTTTCATAGGGTGTCAGAGGCTGAATTTTATATTAACCCAGAACTATGATTAAGCTTGAAATCTTGATAACAATTCATAATTAATCCATGCTACTTGAAAATGAATTAAAATCTAAGCTATCTGAATTGGTTCAAAAAATATCCAGCAGGCATATAGGCATTTTTCATACTCTGGTTATACACATGATATGGTTCTGGTTCCAGGGGCCTAGAGGTGGGTTATTTGTTTGGCATAGACCAGATTAAAATCTAATGAGGAATGAAGGGCCCAAGGGATATGCAATTAGAGAGGTTTTCTATGAAAGGCAGAAAAAAAACAGTGTGGGAATTTGAGATTTGAGGTGGAAGCTATAGGGAGGAAGAAGTTATATGCAGGTTCTAGGGTTGTGGGACTGGAGTCAATTGGGCCTCATCTCACTGGCCTTTGTGATGTTTAAAAGGTTTGAGAGATAATTTCTGGGTAATTAATCATTTTATTAATAATGCTAGCATTTTAATAAAAGAAGTCAGCAGCACTGTCAAATGCCAAAGATAATCATGGTGCTGGGCTCAAGGCTTATATGCCCTTGGAAGAGTGGATGGTACAGAGGGTAGCAATCAACTCTGACTGGTTAACAAATAATGACAAAGAATGAATATTACAATGAGGGATTGGCCCTATCTTAATGAATTTTGATTGTTATTTACCTCTAAATTACCCCCAGCCTTGGGCAATCTAATTGAAGAATTTATTCCCCACCCAAACTTATATAGAGCCTTCTCCCCTCCTCCCCACTTAGATTAAATTTCTGGTAAGGTTGGGTGGGGGTCTGACCAGGGTTGAGGAGAAAGTTAACTCTACCTTCAGAGACTGAGCTTAAAAATGAGGACTTTAGAAAAAGGAGGAACTCTGTTTCTCCCCAAATCATTGGTTATTAATAATTATTTCTCTTACCTCTATGAACTTCCTGTGGTGGGCTATAGGTATGGGGGCATAGATATTTGGAAAGCTCTTCCAGGAGAAGATTGAATTAATCTGTGAGATGAGTGTAGTCAGAATATGGAAACTCTTGACTGGCTAGCGGGAGTGTTTTCTAAAGACATTAACCCAAAGTGATCCTTTGGCTAGAAAAATCAGCAAAATTTTCAGCATAGTCAGAATAGGTACTTGGAATGTATAGAAGAAATCATCTTCCCCTTGTACAAAAACCTGGCACTCCTTAATTTGCAATAAGCCATATTATTATTACCTGCATTTCTGATCATTGGACTTTAAGAAAGATTTAACTGAGCCGGAGAAGCTGAATAGAAGGGCAATTGAAATAACCAGAGTGATGGAGGGTCTACCACCTGAGGACAGGCTCAAAAACAAACACTTTCAATCTGCAAAGACAAAGACTAAAAAGTGATATAAGTCTGTAAAATTGTGAAGGGTATATAGAAAAAGACCAAATAAAACCTTGTTCACTAAATGCTGGATTATTGGAATTTACAAGAGATCCTTGAAACTTGTAAGAAATAAACTTAGAACAACAAAAGGAAATATTATTTTGTTCAGTGGGCCATATTGTAGCTTTTCTCTTCAATTATAAGCTTTCTTTAGTTGATTGTAAACTTTCTGAGGACAGGAATCATGTCTTGTCACCTTTGCGACTTAGAATATCCTTGTCTTGAAGCAGTATCTTGAAATGGTTTATAACTTAGTATCTTGATGTAAATATAATGTAACAATGTAAATACACAGAATGATAGGTGTTCAATGTGTCTTTTGAAATGAAATTGAATTAATGAATTCCTTTCCCTAAGGGGTTGTATAGGCCGAAAACACGAATAGGTTCAAGAAAGGGGCAGATATGTTTATGAATGCTAGATTCATAATAAAACATGACAATGTATGTAAATTTCTTGACCCATATGGCCAGGTATTTGGGCAGGACTTAGAATCGCACCTGAGGAAGACTATAACTGCTGACTATTGAAACCTTTTCTTTTTGTTGAGTCGGGTGGTGGTGATGGTACTGATGGTATATAGGTGTGTGTAGGGGCAGGGTAGTGGGGAAATCCCAGCAAAGAGTAGGTCTACAGCATGATGCAACAAGCCAATATCAGGAGCCATAGACACATCATTGAGTATTTTGAGCCAACAGAATCTAAATGGGAAGTGGTGACCCAGGAGGAAAAAGAGTTAATATCAGAAAACCAGAATTGTGTAATGGAGGGGAGGCAGAAGGGAGAGAAAAAAAGAAATTTACATGCTAACTATTATATATTTAATAGGAATAGCAAGTTGTATATAATAGATTTGTAGTTTCATGTGCAATAATCTTTTTAAAAAACGATACTATATTATGGAAATGCTTGTTTAAAAATTTTTTAAAAAAAGTGTTGTTGAGGGTTGGTTTCAGACTTCAAGATTTCATTGGCAGATGTTAACAAGGAACTGACCTAGTGAAAAAGCTTGAATTTAATTTGTCCCATTCAAGGGTTACATAGATGCGTGTGCCTTTCTTGACTTGCTCAATCTGTTTCCTGTCAGGAGAGGGTTGATTGCCATCTTTCTCAATCTCCATTGGCAGATAAACTCTATGTGACTATCAGTGTGAATGATTATTATGTATCCCCACTGATAGAGATCACAAATCCGTAGGAGTCTAATACTACTAATAATATTCACATAACACTTTGTTAACGAGGTACTTTACATATATTATCTCATTTGATATCAATATGAAACTTAGATGTTATTATTACATGATATTTGTGGCACTTGTACACTATAAGCAGGTGAAATCTACATTATGGGTTGAGTGCTGTCTTTCTTAAGCCTACAGGAAGACTGTGTCATTGTATTAATTATCCAGCAAAGCAGCATAAAATTTGAGTTGCTCACTAAGTGTCACTCTACTTGAGCCTCTTGACTCCCTTTTGAAAAGGTCAGAGTATTTCTACTCTCAACAATGTTTACCTTGCTTCCCCCACTGCCAAAATCATAGCTTCAACATGGATGCCATGTGTTTTAGTTCAACTCTAGTGACTGGGTCTAGAATTAATCTCAGGGATGAAGTGGAATATTACTGAACATATTTAAAATATAAAATTAATAGTCTACACATAGCTCATCAGCTGTCTGGACTTCTCTCTTTCCTTTTTTTGACCTCCCACATTCACAAATTCAGTCTTCACATTCTATTATCATGTGGTTTATTGTACAAGGTATAAAATGATAGGAAATAGATCAAGTGCTCCTACATGGTGACATCTACCTCTAGCCACCTCCTAAGCCCCTTCATTCTTACTCTTCTAGATCTTTGGGGGGGGGCAGCCAGCAGGATTCCCAAACCATCTCCCCCTGCAGTTTATGGAAAGGGATGAGAAAAAAGGGGTATTTTCTCTTATCTCTAGACGGAGGACTAGAAACAAGGGAGAGAGGGAAAAATGTCCAGAAGATTCAGTCTCCCCCTCTAGCTCACCAGACCAAAGAGATTCACAACTTCTGGCAGACTTAGAAACTCAATACCCTCTCTCCTCATTACTCCAAACTCAATTTCTGCTCCAGGATCAGAATCTGTCCTGTAGTCTTGGTCTCTGGTCATTTCATTTGTGCCTCTGGCCACAGGAGCAGTGGGAGCAGTTGCAGCAGTAGCATCATAGCCACAGACCTGACCATTCCTATGTATTTCATTCATAGAAGCTCAGTGGTCTCAATCCAATGGCAGTGGCTATTTACCCTCACTGCCTTCATAATAGCCAGGAAGTCCCATTCCAAAGTCAATGGAAGGAAATGAAGAAGTTAACCCTGGATCAGAAGAATGCAAACATCACATCCAACTATTATAGCTTCCTCTTGTTGCAAGCTAATGCCCAAGGAGGCCCCTAGAGAGGGGAATGGAAAATCACTCTCTGTGGTACCAGGATCACCAGAAACTTCTCCTTTCTGAATAATCATCATCCCATAGAAGATGGTAAGATCATCATGGGAAAATAACACAGGAGGTAGGACAGTCATCATCACCTCATGGGAAAATAATCATTAAAAAATAAGATTGCAAAAAAAGAATAAAAGACCATCATGCCCCCCTGCAAAAAAAGAATAAAAAATAAGATGGCAGAGCAGGAGCTCCTGTTACAATTATCATTAATGTTGATCAATAAGGCAGCAAAAGGATATTTAGGATCTTTAAATCTTTAACTTTGAGGTCTCATCTTCTACAAGCCATCCCTGTCTAGAACTCAGATACTGAAATTGATGAACTATGGGTCGGCTCAGTTTTCTAGCTTTTGTGTCCTCAAGAGGAAATCTTCCACGAAACTCTCTTTGGATGCCTCATCATGAAACATTAGTGACCATGGATTAACAAAAGTCATGACAGGCAGATACAAGCTCTGGCAGGTTCTACCATGCCAGGAAGACTTTGAGGATTGTTCTGATAAGAGGTTGTGTCTGCTTTCTGAGGTCCAGCCTAGCTAAGTATGGAGAAGCTCATTGGTGGCAAGCTATTCACTTGGCCATGAAGTCTGGCCATTGAAGCCTATGAAACAAAATGTAATTTGACCCTCTCTCTTGTGCAGCCCCTTCTTCTTCTTCACCGATAGTGGTAGAATGGAGTAGCAACAATCTGCTAGCAGCTGCTGTAGGGGTGTAAGACCCACCAACATCTAGCACACTGAAAGCTGCCAACACAGGTTCTTTGATCTGCTTTACTAAGGAAAGTAACCTTAAAGGGTTAACAATCTCAGTTTAATTAAACATACATATATCATTCACTTAGTTCAGGGGGGGAAGATCAGCCCCCTGAACTTCGAGGCAAATACAAACAGAAATTACAAACATCAACAGAGACCTTTTCTGATTCAAATCACAATTCGTAGTTACCAGAGAAGCACCAATATCTGGGTTACAAAGCCAGGGAGCAGTTATGGCTTGCCTGGAGTCTCAACACTCCTTCCATGAGTGTGCCCCAAAAGTCAAACACTGACTCTCCATTGTCTTAATGCTGAGAAACACTCCAAGGCAAAATCCTACTTTATGTGCCCCATTCAAACAAAGGGGAGACTTGATAGTTTTAGCATCCCGAAAGGGAAGAACTGGGAAAAGTCTGATTGCCTTAACAAATGGCAGAAAATGAAACTAAGGGTATTAAGAATCACAGTTTTTGAACCATCTGCAAATGTTGACATAGCTTGTGGTGCTCTAAAAGTGAGACTTTTGTCCAATAACCAATGGGTGGACATATGAGCTAGGCAGGGAATTGAATCGGAGCGGAAAATGGGCTGGATTGCCTTTGCAAAAGACAATCTTTTAATGACCCCACGCTTCTTGAAACAAAATCTCATCTTTCAAAGATCAATGATTTCATATGGCTATGAGTTATAGGATACTATAGTCTCTGAAAGATTCAAATTAAGTGTCATGCAAAAGGCAATGGAGAGACATATGTCAGGCATGAATTCAACAATAGAGGAATTAGAAAGGAGAAGTGGTATAAGCTGCTAGGCTTATTAAACTTTTTCAACTCTTGATCCCTTCAGCTCTTCATAGACTATAGGTTGCAACCCTATATGGGGTTGTGACCCAGAGTTTAAGAAGATCTTGATAAAGGATGTTAGTAAAAAAATATGACCAGATTAAAAAAATGGGTTGGTCATATATTAAGAGTGACAGTTAACTAGTGGACATCTCTTGTGCTTCTCTGATACCCATTCAATGTTATGTGATGGAGAAGTGCCAGAGTACCAAGTCTAGCACCCTATCTATTCTACCACCATACTGTCTCAATGTCACCTTCCCTGACAAAGCCTTTTTTGATTTTCCCAGTAGGTAATGATCTTTCCTTTTTTGGACCTCACATAGCACTTTTCATCTCACTTATTATGTTTTATTTTGTATTATTTGTCCTGTGTCCCTACTAGACTCTAAGCTCTGTGAGGATAGGGACTGTGTCATTTAAACTTTGTATCTTTCTAGAACCAAGCAAAGTATTAATTATACAGTGGGCACTTATGAGTTTGTTTCATTTGGACAGCAGAGTGGGAGAGTCAGGACACTGCACCAATGCCACCTTTGTAAGTCTGCTACCAGGTCTGTTTGTTGCTTATGAAAGTAATTTATATTCATCATGGATCCATTGATTTAGAAGTTCTTGTGGTCTCAGGGAAAATTAAAGCAGATAAACAGAACACAACTAATTAAGGTTAGAGCAGATGTTGAAGTGGTGATGCAGGGATTACAGGGTAGGAGAAACCCATTGTTTTCTCCCTTGCCTACCACCCCAGCTGGGTGATGGTGCATTCAGGCTCACACCCTCTATTCTTAAGCCCAAGATCCAAGCCTTCTTTGTTCTCTTTTCCATAGGTTAGGGAGAGTGCTGTTTTCACAAAAGGCTATCTCAAACTTGTGTCCAGAATTAGACAACAGAGTCTCAGAGTATAAAAGCTAAGTCTTAGATCTGTGCTTCTGTTCATTCACAGTGCCAATATTCCTCCTGGGAATAGTCTCATTGTCTCCAGTCTGTCTCTCTGCTGGGAGGCTTTGCTCACTAGGACAGTAGGCAGGGAAATCTGAGTCAGAAAGCTGTAGCATTCATCTTTTGTTTCTCTGTGTTTGTGTGGTCTCCCAACCATCCTTTCCAAGTAACCAGCCACAGGTTAGGTGTTGGAAGATCCTCAGAGGTCAGAAATCTGCCAGATTACAGAGAAAGGTTGGGCAGTGTGCATATGAGAACCAAAGAGGCAGCCTGGCATGGAGAACTTTAAGTTCAATAAGGATGCAGGAAAGTATCTTGTTCCAGAATGCCCTGGTCTCATAATCTGTATTTCCTTTAGCTCTGGGTAGTATTTTAGGAAACTGTGATTTTTAGTCCCCAGCTGGCAGGCCTAGATTTCCGTAACTTTAGGATTAATGCACCAGGAGTGGTCTCTGGAACTGAGGCACTGGAGATGAGCCTGGGGCAGGGCTGCACTGAAGTGTTAGGGGAAGGAACTATGGAACCCAAGCCCCAGAAAAGAAAGCCCTGTCCTACCAACTCCTTCAGACTTGGAATTTTAACTTAAAGTAAGTGCTATTAAAATGTTTTGCTCATACCCAAAGGCTTCCTACTTTTACCTGCAAATTACCCAAACAAGACCTGACTTGGAGGATCAATTTGCATGGATTTTGCAAGTCAAGGCAAGAAGATGCAGGGGAAAAAAGTGAAGGCCCCCTATGCCATCTTATTGGAGTAGCAGCAGCTGGAAACTGTTATGTGAAGCTCATTAAATGAGACTGAATAAAGGAGCAAGATCCTTTTGAACACAGATTATAGAGCTGGAAAGAAGGTCATTTAGTCCAATCCCCTTATTTACAGATAAGGAGTTTGAGGCCTAGGGAGGGAAAATGACCCAGGTTCACACAAATCTTAACTATCAGACACAGGATTTCAACCAATGTCCTCACATCCTCTGACTCAAGAGGCAGAGCCCTTTCCACTGTACTGAGCTCACTCCAAACAAGAGACACAGAGCAAAGTTAGGTGTGAAATGGATCATTTCAATTACATTAAATTCCCTGTGACTTCTGAGGTGGAGCTCCTCGTTGAAATGAGGCTGCCTTTCCTTTCTGAAGAGCCTAACTGAGAGAAATTGGCTCATGCCCATTCTTCAAGGGAAGAGGAAATGGTGCTGAGGGGAGCCCAGCCAGGTTAGGTTTCCATATTCTATACTTTGGGGGGAAAAGTCCCTGAAGAGTAATCAGGTCAAGTGGGTTTTAGTTTCAGCTCTTTTATTTACTTATTGGCCCATAATCCTATTCTTGTTGGCCATCTTAAGAAACAGACACTACAGCAAAAGCAACATGAGGGAAGGAGATCCGAGACTAATATTACGGGTAACAACTCCTAGGATTTCACAATTTCTACCTCTCTCTCCCCTGCCATCATTTCCCTAACTTATATCATGTGACATACTTACGTTCCACCCTCTTATTACTACTAGATTTATGGATGGTATACAAAGCACTAGTGATAAATATATGATAGAAGGATAGATATGCTACCAAGCTCTCATCTGTTGTCCAAGTCTCTGAGACAAAGCAGCAAATGTAGCATTTCCAAGAAACCAGCCTCACTGAGAATTGCATATTAAGTCTGAGTGGCCCCAGTAGTTAGGGGCAAGCCTGTTTTACCCCTAGGAAGACAACAAGAGTTGCAGCCTTTTTTTTAAAAATATTTTTTATTATAGATTTAGTTGACATTAATAGAGACATTTCAATAGCCAAAGAAAAACAAAAAGTTTACTTATTCAGTGCCATACCAAACTACCAAAAATTATTTTATGGAGTTAGATAAAAGAAAAACAAACAAAAAAAATGGCATTGTGTTTGACTCGGTGAACTTGTAACGTATAATTTTTTTCTCCACCACTATGAATATCTTGGGTTTTTTTCTAATTCAAATTCAGCACATGTCCTCATCTCAATGTCTTTAGGTTTTCTTTTGTTGATTTTTAAGGTGATTTGGTCCTTTCTTTACTTCCTTTTTTCACTGTAACTATCACTATCATTATTATCTCACTACTATCTCCTTAAGTCTATCTCCCCACCAGAATAAAAGAAAAATAAAAGTTTTTCCTTGTAACATGTAAGTATAGTTATGCAAAACAAATTCATGTATTTTAGTTGTTTTTGAAAATCTTCAATCTGTAAGATGGGAAGACTATTAGTCCTATTGACTCTCTCCCCACTACTCTGCCTCTCCGAGATCTATGAAACAATAGCTAACATACAAGAATGTATCCTTCAGCCATGAATACAACACTACTTATTCACCATCTCTGGTGTTATTTTTCCAAGTGCCTTTCTTTGAGCTCACTCTTTTCTATGGACAGGAAATGAAAATAAAGTCATTTGGCACAATTCAGATAATCACTATCAGACTGGATTTGACCACAGCTGCCACCCACTTTTCCAATTCAAACACAAATGCTATAGGGATCTTCTTGAGCATCATGAGTTACAAACCTATATCCACATAGACACTCACGAAGAGTATTCCACTCTCCTATACTTACCCCACAACTATAAAATTGAGGGGAAGGAGACCTAAGACCAACATTATAGGCTTTTCAGTTTTTCTGGGTCTCCCAAGCTTCTACCTATCTTCACTGAAAACACTTCCCTGAATTCATAATACAATATGTGCTCAATCTGCTTAGACACTCAACACACTGCTTCGGGCATATACCAAACTACTCATATGCCAGACCTTTCCTAACCCCTGGCACTTTAACTAGGTCGGCAAGCATTCCCATGCTATCAGCTGCCAATGGTGTTAACTGTTTCCCAACTCTCTGAGAGTACTTACTTCTGCTTCCAAGGCATCCCATTATCCCTAGTATGTTGACAAATAGTATATTAACTTAGCGCGGTGCTTGACGCATAGTAAGTGCTTAATAAATGCTAGCTGATTGTTTGGTAGCTGCAAGTTGACATTTATAAAGCACTTTCAGGTTTGCCAAGTGCTTTACACCCATCATCTAATTTGATCCTTGTGAGGTAAGTACTCTAAATCTAGGTAATCCCAATTTTACAGATAAGAACACTGAGGCTAAGAGGTCATACAGGCAAAACTAATAATGACTAAGAGGCAAAATAAAGAGTATCTTGGTGGCAGAGTTCTAGTGTGACATATGTTGGTGGTTTTGTACATCTAGGATTGGATTGTTCTTGTGGTAGAAAGTCCATCCTTTCTGGTGAAGGGACCATGGCCTTGTATTATGAGGTGGTGTGGTTGTAGTGGATAGAGCACTGGTCTGGGTATGAGAAATCTGCTAATTTGATACCTGTGTGACCTTGAGTTAGTCACTTCAATTCTTTAATCCTCAGATTTCTCATCCGTAAAGCATATATCCCTGCTCTGCCTAAGTCCCAGGACCTTTGTGAAGACTAACTGACATAAATATTTGAAGAGAGGCAATGGAGTACAGAAGACAGAGGTCCAGTCTTGGGGTCATAGAGTTCCTGGGTTCAAGTCCTGCCTCTTACAGGGGCTAGCCATGTGACTATAGGCAAGTCAGTTCTCAGTACCTATGGTCAACTCTCTGAGACTAAAAGTCACAGAAGAGTCACTGATTTGCATTCATGAAGATAATTTCCATGTTGGGAGTTTCATCACACATTTGAAATCACAGGCCTACACCAAAGAAAGAAAATGTATTTGAAAGAGAATTGGAAACTGTGTAGTATTATCTGGATGTAAGGTAAGATGGCAGAGATGATAATGATGATGATAAATATTATTATCAAATCCAGCCCTTTCTTTCCTTTTCTTTTGCCAGCCCTTTAATGGAAGAACATCTACAATTTGCTTTCTAAGCAGAACAAATAAGGCACTCTTACAATTGGTTCCACTGTAGAGAGAGCATTACAGTGATTTATTTAAATCAGTTCATGATAATAGCCATAAATGAGAGCTAAAGAGCTCCTAGCACTGTTTCCTGGGGAAACCCACTCTGATAGATTATAACCTGAGGGAATTATGACAGGTCAGACTTGTCAAAGGGGATGTGGGGCATAATGGTGGCTTTTGGTTAGATGAGGTTTATGATGACTCCACAGGCCACCATAGACTCTTGTTGCCCCCTTCTATGTGGTTTGACTGGGCCTAAGGCACACAGCTGTGAGCTCTGAATATGTATGAGAAGGACAGATGCTTGTCCATTCCACTCTTGGGAAGAGAGAGAGAGAGAGAGAGAGAAAGAGAGAGGAAGGAGGAAGAGGAAGAGAAGGAGGAGGAACGAGGAGAGGAGAGAGAAGAAAGAAAAGAAAAGAGAGAAAGAGTTTAGAGAAGCAAAGAGAGAGCCTCTCTAACTTCCCTCTGTAGAAAATTCACTGAATCATAGAATTTTGGAGCTAGAAAAGATCTTCTCTTCTCTGAGCTACCTGCCTCCTGCCCTGCCCTTCCGTTTTTCCTACTACGGATCAGAACAATCTTCTTGGTGCATAGCTCTGATCATGTCACTCTTCCAGCTTAAACACCTTTACTGATTCCCCAGTGTTGACTATATACAGTTTTACTTTGTTAGCCAGGATTTCAGAGCTCTCCACAGTTTGCCTCTAACCCATCCAGTCCTCCTTTTGCTCACATATTGAAAACAGGGATCATATCTTCTTTATTTTCAAATCCCCCATGGTACATAGCTGAGTGCTTTTTTTGCACATATTAGGTGCTTATTAAATGTTTGTTAAATGAGTTCACTCTACTTATGTATTGTATGCTCTAGCTAAAGGGGACCACTCATTATTCCCACAGACTAATCTCATTCTTTCTGGCCTCTATGGCCTTATTTGTACTGCCATTTGTGTTTTAAAGATATTCTGGCCCCTTTCTCTTATCTTTACCTCTTGAAATCCTTTCCATGCTTTAAGGTTCAGTTCAGGCACCACCTCATAAAGCCCCAATCCCCTACATAGAAGTAAAATCTCTCCTTCCTTGCATCTCTTACATCTCTCCTCTATCATATTCTGTAGTATAGTTGTTTGTATTCCAATCATCTTCCCCACCAAAGGCATGCATAGATTAAGAGATGGGTGTATCAGCACACCCCAGGGCAAAAATTTCTATTGGCTTTTTCCCTGAGGGAAAAGAATATGGTAGAAATAGCCCTGGATCAGAAATTCTAAAACCTGAATAAAATAGTCTTTTCCCTTCAAGGAAATTATCTTCTAGTCAAGAACACAAGCATGGGCCAGGTGCACCCTGGTGAGTTGCCACACCGTGTAGGACACATTATCATTGGTCCTTCTGTTGAAGGCACAGTCGGCCCATGCTCTATGAACACCTATGTTCCCAACTGGACTGTAAGCTCCTTGAGTGAGAGGACCATTTTATTTGTATTTTAGGGTTTCTAGTTCAAGATTCTTTCTACTATGCCACTCTGCTTCCAATTGTTTAAAACTCCTACAGTCAAGTAGCTCTTAATTTTTCAAATGTAATTTTATTATTTCAATGGACAAAACTCTATTTTTTTCTCTCTTCCACCTCCTTTCCCATTGGAGAAAGAAGCAACTAAGTATACTGTTAATTTGGTTTAAGACAATTTACTTTTGTTTGTTTCTATGAACATAGAGAACAATTGATCAGCATCCTCTTCATAAAGGTACCCAGTGGACTTGAATCATGTAAAGATGCCATATCTTAGCCATTTAAGTGTCTCTCCTTTAGATTATTCTCCAGTCACTGAAACTTTTCCTCAATGGATTTTTCTCGTTTGCTTTAAGTAGTTTGCACTCTTTCTCTGTTTTTTTTCTGTCTTTGTCTTTCTCTCTGTCTCTCTCTACCCCCATCCCTTATTATTCTATGTTTTAAGAAATAATATGCTCTGACAAGGGCTGAGAATAGCTTCCCTATATTCTTTTTTTAAGATGAAATTTTATTATTTAATATTTTTAGTTTTCAACATTGATTTCCACAAGATTTTGAGTTACAAATTTTCTCCCCATTTCTACCCTCCCCCAACCCTAAGATAGCATATATTGTGATTGCCCCTTTCCCCAGTCTGCCCTCTCTTCTGTCACCCTACTCCCTGCTTCCAACCCTTTTCCCCTTACTTTCTTGTAGGGCAAGATAGATTTCTGCACCCCATTGCCTGTATATCTTATTTTCCAGTTGCATGTAAAACCAACTTTTTTTTTTTGAACATTTGCTTTTAGAACTTTGAGTTCCAAATTCTCTCCCTTCTTCCCTCCCCACCCACCCTCCTTGAGAAGGTAAGCAATTCAATATAGGCCACACATGTATCCTTATGCAAAACACTTCCATAATAATCATGTCCTGAAAGACTAACTATATTTCCTTCCATCCTATCCTGTCCCCCTTTACTCAGTTTTTGTCCTATTACCTCCTTCCCCAATATGCCCTCCCTTCTATCATCCCCACCCCTTGACCTCTTCCCTGCTACTTTCCTGTAGGGTAAGATACCCAACTGAATGTGTATGTTATTCCCTCCTTAAGCCAAATCTGATGAGAGCAAGATTCACTCATTCCCCCTCACCTGCCCCCTCTTCCCTTCCAATGTAATTGCTTTTTCTTGCCACTTTTATGTGAGATAATTTGTTCCATTCTATCTCACCCTTTCTCTTTCTCCCAATATATTCCTCTCTCACCCCTTAATTTTTTTATATTTTTTTAGATATCATCCCTTCATGTTCAACTCACCCTGTGTCCTCTGTCTGTCTGTCTGTCTATATATCTATCTATCTATCTGCAGATTCCCTTCAGCTACCCTAATACTGAGATCTCATGAATTACACACATCATCTTTCCATGTAGGAATGTAAACAAAACAGTTCAACTTTAGTAAGTCCCTTATGAATTCTCTTTCTTGTTTACCTTTTCATGCGTCTCTTGATTCTTGTGTTTGAAAGTCCAATTTTCTATTCAGCTCTGGTCTTTTCACTGAGAAAGCTCTCTATTTTATTGAAAATCCATATTTTGCCTTGGAGCATTATACTCAGTTTTTCTGGGTAGGTGATTCTTGATTTTAATCCTAGCTCCATTGACCTCCAGAATATCATATTCCGAGCCCTTCGATCCCTTAGTGTAGAAGGTCCTAGATCTTGTATTATCCTGATTGTGTTTCCACAATCCTCAAATTGTTTCTTTCTGGCTGCTTGTAGTATTTTCTCCTTGATCTGGGAGCTCTGAAATTTGGCAACAATATTCCTAGGAGTTTTCTTTTTGGGATCTTTTTCAGGAGGTGATGGGTAGATTCTTTCAATTTCAATTTTACCTTCTGGTTCTAGAATATCAGGGCAGTTTTCCTTGATAATTTCTTGAAAGATGATGTCTACACCCTTTTTTTGATCATGGCTTTCAGATAGTTCAATAATTTTAAAATTATCTCTCTTGGATCTACTCTCCAGGTCAGTGGTTTTTCTGATGAGATATTTCACATTGTCTCCCATTTTTTCATTCTTTTGGTTCTTTTTTATAATTTCTTGATTTCTCATAAAGTCACTAGCTTCCACTTGCTCCATTATTGCTCCATTTTTAAGGCAATATTTTCTTCTGTGGTCTTTTGGACTTCCTTTTCCATTTGGCTAATTCTGCCTTTTAAGGGATTCTTCTCCTCATTGGCTTTTTGGAGCTCTTTTGCCATTTGAGTTAGTCTATTTTTTAAGGTGTTATTTTCTTCAGTATTTTCTTGGGTCTCCTTTAGCAAGTCATTGACTTGTTTTTCATGATTTTCTTGTATCACTTTCATTTCTCTTCCCATTTTTCCCTCCACCTCTCTTACTTGCTTTTCCAAATTCTTTTTGAGCTCTTCCATGGCCTGACACCAATTCATATTTTTCTTGGAGGCTTTTGATGTGGGCTCTTTGACTTTGTTGACTTCTTCTGGCTGTACATTTTGATCTTCTTTGTCACCAAAAAAAGATTCTGTAGTCTGAGTCCTTTTATGCTGCTTGCTCATTTCCCCAGCCAATTACTTGACTTTTGAGCTTTTCTGTGAGGGTATGACTGCTTGTGGAGTAGAGAGTACTTTGTCCCAAGCTTCAGGGTCTTTGTACTGCTGTTTTCAGAGCTACTTCTATTCTGAGGTGGTATGATGATACTCTCCTGGCCTGTGCCCTGGTCTGTGAGTGCAGGCACTCTTTTCTGCTGTGTAACTACCAGGAGAACTCCCTCTCCACAGCCACCACAAAGCTCTGCCACACCAGCATTCCTCCCCCAAGAATTGCCAGCCTGCACCACAACCCAGATCCAAGCAGGGCAAAGCAAGAGAACCTTGCCTTAATGCCAGCAAAGTGATCTTTGCATTCCTGCTCTGATCAGCTGCTTGATTCCTCTTACCATCTGTGGACCTGGAGCTCTGGAAGCAGCTGCCACTGGAGCTCTGGAAGCAGCTGATGGAGCTTCCTGCTGCTGGCACTACAGCCACCTCTGCCACCCTGGGGCTGTGGCCAGACTGCACACTTCCTGCACCCAGATCCAGCAGTTTTTCCACTCTGGCCTGCTCAGTTGTCTTTGGCGTTTGTGGGTTGAGAAGTCTGGTAACTGCCACAGCTCAGTGATTCAGGGTCCTGAGGCCTTCTGAGTCCTCTGCATGGTCTATTCCTGCCTGGTCTGTCCTGGCATGGCCCACATTGGGTTGTACTCTTCTCCCAGCACAGTATGATAGACACTTCTGAGTAATCATTCAGGCCATCTTGGGCTGGAGACTTGTTTCCCTCTGTTACTTCATGGCTTCTGTAGCTCTAGAATTTGTTTAGAGTAATTTTTACAGGTGTTTGTAGGGATTTGAGGGAGAGCTTAAGCAAGTCCCTGTTTCCAAACTGCCATATTGGCTCTGCCCCCCAATAGCTTCCCTACATTCTGAAGGTCCGTTTGGTCAATTTCTACTTTTATTTATTTTGTCCCCTAAGTCTAACAGTATCTACCACACCAATCTATCCCTTGGGTTCTTAATTTATACTACTCACGCACTTTCTGAGATGTACCATCAACTGCAATACATTATGTTGCCACTGGGTGTGGCATCTAGATGGTGCTGTGGATAGAGTGCTGGGCCTGGAGACTCATATTCCTGAGATCAAATCTGGCCTCAAGACACTCACTAGTTGTGTGATCCTAGGCAAGTCACTTATCCCTGTTTGCCTCAGTTTCTTTATCTGCAAAATGACCTGGAGAAGGAATGTCAAACCACTCTAGTATCTTTGCCAAGAAAACCGCAAATGGGGTCATAAAGAATTAGACATAACTGAAACAACTGAATAACAATAACAACAAATGCAGCTAGGTGATTCTGTGGATAGAATGTTGGACCTGGAGTCAGGAAGACCTGAGTTCTAACTCTGCCTCAGATACTCACTAGCTTTGTGACCCTGGGCAAATTAATTAACCTCTGACTACCTCAGTTTCCTCAAATGTAAAATAGGGATAGTAATGGCATCTATCTCTCAGGCTTGTTGTGAGGATCAAATGAGATAATTTTAGTAAAGCACTTGATGCATGGTAGGTACTTAATAAATGGTCCCTTCTTTCCTTCCTGTCAATATCTTGCTTTTTCTTCATAGTTCATATTACATCTACAAAGCACTTTATATTGTTAAAGAATGCCCATATATTATGCCATTTGATTTTCACAACAAGCCTGTAAGGCACTTAGAACAAATAGTGCTATTCCATGTTACATATGAAGTAAACTGAGGTTCAGGTTTGGGGATTTGCTTATAATCATACAATTAGTAAGTGGTAGAATGGAGATTCAAGTCCAGGTGGTATGGTTCCAAGTCTAGTGCATTTTGTATGGTATTTCTGTTGCTTCTCATACCACCCCCCCCACACACGTGATCATTTGTGTGTGTACATACACATATGTACATGTGCACAATCTTCTCTTAGAACCATGATGGAGGCATAGAGGGGCAGATCCAAAAGTACCTGAGGAAAGGAATTCAGAATTCTTCTGAACCTGTTAGTTTCTGACCTTTGTTTTGGCTACTGCCTGAGAATTAGGGTCCTTTGTCTGGAAGTTGTGCTTGTTTCCATTCTTCTCTTGATTGACCTACAATAGGTACCAGCCTAAGCTTCCCTTGGTCATTGTCTGGGATAGGATGGCTCAGAGTAAGTGTAAATAGCAATCATTTCTGTTTTGGCCTGAAATCCTGTGGGTCTTCACTTCCCAGATTGATTATTATTATTATTTTTGACTAGGTAAAAGAGACCATTCTTTGCCTCATTTCTTATCTAGCCTTAATTACCAAGTGGGAAAGACCTTAGCTTAAAAAGGCCAAGGTCTCCCACTGCATCTAGGGCCATCTCTAGTTGTCCTAATCTACATCTGGCAACTGGACTCAGATGGCTCCAGAGGAGAAAGTGAGGCTGGTAACTTTGCGCAACTTTCCCTCACTTAAATCCAATTCACTTGCAAGTCATGACGTCACCTTCCCAATGTCATGGTCTTCTTCAAGAATGAAGGACAAACAATGAACAATTGAACCAAGGAATGAATGAGTTAGGTATAGAATATGCAGTATTGACCTACAGGATAACTCAATTCTGTGACTTCTTGCCCTCTTCTTCAGGGTACCTGGGGATCAGTGCCTAAATCAATCAGATGTGAGAAATAAGGTAGGCAGCTCCAGGTGGTGCACGTACCTCGTGCGGCCCAAGTTGTGCTTTATTTGCCAGCTGGACCAGGTCCCTGTATCTGTCACTGAAACATCCCACTCGAGGACATATCTTTCTTTATCACCACAGGTGTGCTCAAGCTGTGCTGTCAGAGAGAAAGGGGGTGGATGGGAGATACACACATGTATACATACACATATATATTATACATATGTATATGTGAATATATAAATATGCTCTTACACATAAATTATAGTCATTAGAAATTTATAGGCAGTAAGGAAAAGAAGATTTTTCTCTGACCATGGTGCTGAAACCTAGACCCTATTGTACAGCAATGGAAGCCAGGTACTCCAGCTGGGAGTAATGCGGTCTGTGAACTTGGGTTATAAATTGGGCCCTATGGATCAGTGATAAATAAAACAGGAACAAGTTAGGCCATGTCTGTGTACTGAGGAAATGGACTTCGGACATCTGAGCAGTCAAATAGAACAAGTGTTTGGGGGAGATTATATCACTTTACCTAGCACATTTACTCAGAGAAACCCACAACTCTCTGGTTTTCTCATTCACCTTCCCTGCAATACTCACACCATGATGGTGTGAATATGCTGGGAAATTGAAGGTATGGAGAAATGACTTGCTTAGGCTCATAGTGCAGCCCCCCATAGCAGCTGGTTAAATCCTTTTCTCTTGAGGATTCTTCTGGGGGTACCAGGCTCTTGCTGCCATCCAGATTAACTCCTCATATTATGCCCTGTGGGGAACCTCTTACTAACCAGTGGCTGTTTTTACTTTCTGGGTCTAGAAAACTCACTTCAGGGATCTGAACTCTTGTGCTTGGCTTGGCCCTTTAATGCCTAAAACATAGAGGGAAATAAAAGGGAAATTAATGAGATTCTTTGCAAATGTAAAAAAAACTTCACTGTATGAAGGCTTGTAGCATCCTGATTTTCCTCTTGTATTTAAATAGTTAAGATAGCCTTGTCCTATATTGGTCCTAGAAGATGTCTGCAGTACGAAGAATTTTGTTTAATACAAGGAAGAATGAGGCTTATTAAATATTGGAATGGGTGAACAAAACAAGCCTCAGAATATTCTCCTCTAGAGACCTTTAAACCATTACCTTTCAAAATAGGTTTATCATCCTCTAAAGAGTGAGTTGCAGAAACATTGACTATATAAAACTATTAAACACTACTCCCCTAAAACCAAAATATCCCCCCCAATTACAGTGACAGGTAATGAGGTTATGCAGGAGAGATTCCGACCTCTCTCAAGGTTTAGCTGTGGTTTTGTCAAAGGTCTGGACTAAGTGAATTCCATCTGCCTTAGGAATCTATGTTCACATCCATTGTTGCCTATACATGAGCCCATTTAGGACAGAGTCCTGCCGTTGCAGAAAGAGCTGTGGAGCTCGTCAGTGGGGGAGGGTTCTGTCTTCCTTTCCCCAGCACTCTCTCACATCACACACCGTGCGTGGGTGCTCTCTTTAATGCTATCCTCTCTCAACTCTGCAATTTATGGTGCAGTCATGCCAGTGAGAGGGAAAGAATTAGTCTTTGTTGTCAGAGGGTATGTGTGTATTAAAAGGCTCTTGTGGCAACCAGCATCTCAGAACCAACACCCATACAGGGCAGCATGAGAAGGAAAAAGAGGAGGAATGATTTGGGTAATCAAGACAAATCCCTATATGGAGGAACAAGTTTTCAGTAAGAAATGGCATCACTAGTCTTAGATAAAGCCGAGATCTAGTATATTTGATCTCTATTCTCTGGGATATGTCTTTTAAACTAAGTTGCTTAAATGATGAAGAAAGAAGAAACTGGGGAACCCTCAAGAGGCTTATGGGTGAATTGTTAGACTGAATCAAAGGCTGGCAATAGTTTTATCCTGGAATGAAGTAAAAATCTGAGATTCTGATCACATAGCAGAGTTAAAAGAGAGAACAGAAAAAAGTGCCATCTCTAGGCCCAGCACATAATGATTCAGAATAATTATTTTTGCATCTTGTGGAAGTAATGAGTAAATGTAAAACCAAAAATAAATTTTGAACAGGTCTTTGTGCACCTCTGGTACAGCCAATAAATATCTTATTTATGATGCTATTTTGATAACTAATTCAATATGATTGATTTTCTTTGTAATCCTGTGCATTTTATTTGCTACATTTAATAACATGACTATGAGAAGGAGTCCGAAGGCTTCGACACAAACTCCCAAAGGAATCCATGGGAGGATAAAGGTTAGGAACTTTTGTTATGGGGAGCTGGGAAATCCCAAATAATTTTCAGGTGCCTTGAACAAAGATATACACATTACAGATGAACTGGTATGAGGTATGGTAGGACTGTCCACAATGCAGCCCTGCGCATGTGGCTCACTGTGCTATTTATGTGGCCTGCCAACAAGCATATAAATTTACATAAATGCTTTAGTAAACAAAACCGAGCTACTGCAGAGCTCTCACTAAAATGGCAAATCAAAATATATTGTCTATTGTTTCACTAAAAACCTAAGGTTGGACAGCCCTGAGCTATGGTAAGCAAAGGCCATTAAGGGTAGGTGGTGGTTTTCAGGAGGAGAAAGCTTTTGCCTAGTTGAAGTCACTAATGTTGAATGACAAGTGAATAGGATTGTTAGTAATAGTTTGAAGAGCATTTAGGCCTGAAATAATGCCTGTTGTAGGTCCTTTTGGGCCCACTGGGTGCATGGGCTGAGAACAGAGGCTCTCATTGCTGTAGGGAGCATGAGGGATTTATTTGACTTGAGGATCTTGCATAGCAGATAATAGAAATGTGTCCCTAGGGTTCTGTGTGTAGCCCCTTAGCGCACTCTTTTGGTGGGGAAGGGAATAGCAGTGTCTGGGGCCCCTGGACAACTAAGTGACAGGGAACCACAGATTGTATCTAACGAACTTTGGGGAAGAACATGTGTCAGGGACTCAGCAGTCTCAAAGGTGAACTTGGGGGCAGCTAGGTGGCACAGTGAGTACAGCACTGGCCCTGGAGTCAGGAGGACTTGAGTTCAGATCTGGCCTCAGACACTTGACACATGTACTAGCTGTGTGACCTTGGGCAAGTCACTTAACCCCGATTGCCCTGCCCCACACCCCAAAAAAACCCAAACCAAACAAAAAAAAAACAAAAACAAAAAAGCAAAAAATCAAAGGTGAACTTGCATTTCTTTGTCCATTCAATTGCTTATTTTTCATGTGTTTTTCAGTCGCTAAACATTTGCATGGAGGTTTTAAAGCAATGTGCTTGCAGAGTTTGCATTAGTTGTTACTCAATCCTCCATCAGGCCTAAAAGGATATAAGCCAATTGGTTTAGGATGTTGATTCTCTATGGCTTCTCATCACTTCTTACCTCTTAGGAAGCTAGATGAGAGCCCTGGGCCTTGAGTGGGAAGACCTGAGTTCACATCCGGCCTCAGACACTTACTAGCTGTATGACCCTGGGCAAATCACTTAACCTCTGTTTGCCTCAGTTTCCTCATCTACCTCCCAGGATTGTTGTGAAGATCAACTGAGATAATACTTGTAAGGCACTTGGCACAGGGCCTAGCACATAGAAGGCCCTTGGTAAATGCCTTATTGTTATTACTTCCCTGCCTATATAGTAAGGAGGCTGCTAACCACAGCGGCTTTATCCCTGACCGCTTTTCTTCTTTCTGTCCCTCAGTTATGCTGAAGACCCCAATACCCCATCACTGCCTGACCTAACTAAAGCTTATTTCTTTTTCCTAGACGTGAACTCAGAAGGAAACCCTAGGAACACGTGGCTCCGGGAGCAAAAAGCAAAGAATTTTCATATGTGGTTGGAAAGCCTGGTGTTCATATTTGATTTAGTTCCATTCAACAAGCATTTATTAGTCACCTATGATGTGCCAAGCGCTGTTCTAGGTCCTAAAGAGAGGAGACAAAAATGAAAACAACTCTTTCCTTTCTAGGAGCTTACAATTTACTGGGGCAGGATAGGGGTGGGGGAAACCTGTATACACACAACTAAATTCACACTATATGAAAAGTAAATAGAAAGTATTTTTAGGGGGAGTGCTAAATCAGGATCAGGAAAAGGCCTCATGTAAGAGGCAGTACTTGAACTAAGCCTTGAGATTCGAAGAGGTGGGGGTACAGAGAAAGGAAACTGAGGCACAGGAAATAGCCTGTGCAAAGGCATGGAGAGGGGAAATGGCATGCTATATATAAGAAAGAACAAGTAGGCTAGTTGGGTGACAGCAGGGGTTCTCAACTTTTTTTGTGTTATTGTCTCCCACTGGCAGTATGGTGAAGATTATGATGGAGTTTTAAAATGCAAAACATAAACAATGTAGACGACAAAGATGATATATAGTTATCAAAATACTTTTAAAAAAGTAAGTTCACTTACTCTCATCAGATTTGGCTTAGGGAGGGAATAACATACACACTCAATTGGGTATGGAAATCTATCTTACCCTACAGGAAAGTAAGGGGGAAGGGGATAAGAGAGGTAGGTATGATAGAAGGGAGGGCACATTGGGAGAGGGGGTAGTCAGAAGCAAACACTTTTGAGGAGGGACAGGTCAAAAGAGAGAACAGAATAAATGGAGGGCAGGACAGGATAGAGGGAAATAGAGTTAGTCTTTCACAACATGACTGTTATGGAAATGTTTTGCATGACTACTCATGCATGACCTATGTTGAATTGCTTGCCTTCTCAGTGAGAGAGGGTGGGGAGAGAGGAAGGGAGGGAATATGGAACTCGAAGTTTTAAAAATGAATGTTAAAAATTGTTTTTACATGTAACTGGGAAATAAGATATACAGGCAATGGGGTATAGAAATCTATCTTGCCCTCTAGGAAAATAGAAAGGAAGGGGATGAGGGAGAGGTGATAGAAGGGAGGGCAGATTGGAGGAAGGAGTAATCAGAATGCATGCTGTCTTGGGGTGGGAGGAGGGGAGAGATGGGGAGAAAATTTGGAATTCAAAATCTTTTGGAAGTGAATGTTGAAAACTAAAAGTAAATAAATTAATAAAAAACAAAAAATTAAAAAGTAAGTTCATGTTGTGGAGGTAGAATTGGTAAGACTTGGCAACTGATTGGATGATCTCTAATCTTGAAGTTCTCCCCAAAGATGTTTTCTGCTCACCACACATTTCTCTTTAGACCCCTCTGATAATATCCACACTGATCTCTGCATCCATGGCTCTTAAGGGCTGGATTGGCCTGGGCTTTCCTTGTGGGAATTCTTAGCACCTCTTTTGCCTGGGTGGCTAGATTAAAGGAATAAAAGCAACTGTTTAGCCAGAAAGTTCACCTGTGCCTGGGTAGCCTCATAGCCACTCAGTTTTGTATCAGTTTTGGTTTTCTTCTCCTGATTTTTACAATTGAGATGGTGATGCTGTGTCACAAACCTGGACCTCAGATTCCTCTATGTTGAGGATGACGTGTGTAGATGATATTACAGTTCAGTAGAATGGAAGCTCCTTGAGAGCAGGGACTTTATATCCTCAACATCTAGTCTAGTACCCCGCACATAGTAGGTGCTTAGCAAATATTTGTTGAACTGAATTGAATAACAGACCAGAGTGATAATGAGCCACATAGTCTTGAAAAAAGGGGCTTTTTTCTTTTAGGCCGAGGTTCCAGATTTGTGTCACGAAAGGCGGAAATTCCAGCTTAGGGTAGGAGACCTAATCAAACTTGAAAGTCAGTAGCCACACACACACACACACACACACACACACAGAGGCACAGAGGACAATGGCCCTCAGGGCCATAAATACAGGATTAGGGTCATACCTCCTTCCCTCTGGGTCATAACTTCTGCACTGGCTGTGGCTACCCATGGCTTTTCAGCTTAGTTTCTGATGACATGACAAGTGGGGTTTATGGCCCTTGAAGGGTTAGACCTGTGAAATGGGTTTAAATGAGCTAGATGGCAAAAGATCCATCTCCAGGTTTCTCTGTCCTAGGAAAAGACCTAAGATGGAGGATTTCAGATGCTGGTATCTTGAGATGTGGACTTATGAGAAGGTAAACACAGACTGTAACTGAGAAACTGATGCAGAAGAATGGCTGATTTGACGGGAGGTGGTGACATTGAGGCTGAAATGTAGAATCTGGGTTGCTGGATAGGAGATGTTTATGGATACAGTTTCTCGCATCAAGAAGATGCCTATTTCTCTGGTATAAACACAACATTTAAATGCATTGCAAAGGATTGCATTCCCTCCTTCCCCATCCCCTCTCTCTGCCCCCATCCAAATCTAACTTGGACCAATATGGCATAGAGGAATGAGCACTGAACTTAGAATCTGATGACATGGTTTTTAGTCCTGGCTCTTCCTAACCATTTCTTAACTGTGTGACTTTGGGAAAGTCACCTAACTTCTCTAAATCTCCATTTACTCATAGCTAAAATGGAGATTAAATAATGCTCGTACCACTTAACTCACAAGACTGCTATGAAGAACAAATGAGATGATATATGTAGAGCTCTTGGTCATCATAAAATACTATATAGATCTGTTTTCCTATTATATCATAAGCTCCTTGAGGGCAAGCCTGGGTCCTACTGATCTTTGTACCTTTACTCAGTGCTTATCATAGGGCCTTGTAAGAAGTAGATTCTTATTAAAAACTGTTGAATGGATAACTTGTCACACAGTGGAGGAGCAAAGAGGGGCAAAGTGTGTGGCCCAACACTCTCAGACATACCATCTCTTCCTCCTGGATACATTTGTGGGTAAAGCTAATTTTCAACTTAGAAGTGAGCAAAGTTCTTCCTCTCTTAGGTCTGTGAAAGCAGCTCAGCTCTCCATGGTAAGTAGAGGCCTTTTCCTTCCAGCAGAGCAACCATCATCAGTGGTGAATTATACTTTAATGTTTACTAAGCACCCACAGCTTTCTGGGCAGTGCAGAGAATTGGCAAAAGGCATAGTTACACAAAAGACCTGATGGTTCTCTTCCTGGGGCAAACATTGTTGGCAGACATACTCTTAGGTTAGGGGGAGAAATAGGGCCCAGCTCCCTCTCTGCCAGCTTCTTCCTGTTCTTGGTCCCCCATCCTCTGAGTGGGTTATCTTGGAAGAAAGTCAGTGAATTGCATGGGATTGAGGGAGGGAGAAAATAGGAAGAGAAGAGATTTTGTCAAAATGAACAGTGGCAGGAATCTGCAGGCAATCAGTATGTAGAAGATTATTGCTTTTATTAAGGACCACTAAGAACAGATGAAGCTTGTTCAAGGAGGGCTGCGTATGTAGCTAAGGGACCAGCAGAGGGCGGCAGAGAAATGCGAGTGGTCCATGGGTGAGCCCGTCGAGGGCTCCTGAAACCCCAGCACTATCTAAAAGAAGACTGAACACACAGAGCGAGCTCCTCTCAGAATCCGAGTCTCCTACAGAGAGGCTGCTTCATCAGGGGAGAATTTTTTTAAAGTGCAGGACATTTTAAAGCCATGGCAAGCCCTTCTGGGACCCCAGAAGACTCGGGGAAGCAGCGAGGCAGGGATGGCAAGATGAGGAGGGAAGAGGATGATGCCCCACCGGAGGGGAAGAGGCTGAAGCTAGGGAAGGAAGGAGGAGACAGCGGGAAGGAGGAGGGAGAAGACATGCCATGTCTGGGCAGGGAAGACACCGGGACCCAGACAGGTGGTGAAGGCAGAAGTGTAAGTGAGAAGACATGCCTCTACCTGCTGGGGAAGTGGTGGAGAGGGGTGGGGGAAGGGGGAAAGGGTGTTCTGAATTATTTGTCATTGTGAAGTTGATAACTGGGCACTGGGAAGTGTAGGTGGGACATGACAAGACTATCTGGGATCCTTGAGAAAGTGGAAGTATGGAAGGTTTGGTTCATTGATTATAAGCCCTTTTCTGCTTTATACCTGACTTCTTAAGTAGGACCTGCCTTGTACCTGAGAATTGTTTTAATATGCAGTTTTCAAGAGGGTAATGCATAGGAAAGTCTGCATCCCAATGGCAGCTAGAGGTAAGGGGAGAGTTGGAGGGGATGGCAAAATGGGCTGATTTGAGAAAACCTCTTGGTGTTGACTCCACTACTCCTCCCCCCTCTCCCCCACCCCAGGCTGTTTCCTAATCCTTAATGGACTGCTTCTGTGGTGATAGGTCTCACTTGACAATGGATGTGTGTATGTGTTGGAGGGTGAGGGTGGCAATGGTGGTAGAACTAACTAGGCAAGGAGTTAATTGGGAAAACCTTTTCAAAAATTTCCTTCTGTTTAGAGTATTGACTAACTGATCTGCCTTTAAGCCCCTTGGATTTTCCAGGGGTCTTTTAACTGCTTGGGCACTGCTGCTTCATATGGGTTGAGACAAACAACAGGAAGAGTTCAGAGAGGAGGCAGGTGAATTCAGACCTAGCAGCAGCAGCTTCCCCCCTTTGCTCCCCACCCAAGGTGCAGGAAGGCAAAGTTTTTGGCATATCTCAGCTATAACCTCGGCTCTTGGGCGGTGAATTGGGGGAGGGAAAAGGGGAAAGAGAGAGAGAGAGAGAGAGAGAGAGAGAGAGAGAGAGAGAGAGAGAGAGAGAGAGAGTCGCATGCATATCTATCTGTGTGTGCACCTGCATGTGTGTGTGCACTCATGGTTCATAGCCAATTGTACTCTGTACTGTCTATGAGGCAAATTGTTTTATTTCTAGGGCACCTGGAATTGACCTCCCTGACCTTATAGTTCTGAGTTCAGGTGCTTGAGTTGAAAAGATCAGGACATATCAGACTATATTGCTTTCTTTGGTGGAATTCCCTGTCTCAAGAGTTTTGCCTAAACAATGGGGTAGCCTGTTTGTTTCCAAAGATTTTTATTTTTAACCATTTGTCTGAGTGAGTGTGTCTTAAAATTTTGATTAGTGTATAATGAGGTGTTGCACAGGAGACTTCACCTTCTTCCTTCCTAAATCCATTTAGGCAGCAATCAGCCTGTCCTCTTCTGATAGGCAACATCATAACTAACTGACCTGACACAGACTCAATCCCAGAATAGCACTGTACTACAGCTGTTGTTTTGGTATCTTCTTGATAGTAGCACACACATCTAGATTGCAGTGATTATATTCAGTAGCTGGGGCCACCAAAGTGCTCAAGCTAGATGCTGCTGTCACTTAGACTTCTCTAGAAGCCTTTATTGGAAGGCTGGCCAGGGAGAGGGCATAGGATGCTCCTTAGGGTGTAGGAGGGGACAATGTCAGATGTCACAAACTCAATTACTATGGAACTATAATACTTGGAAACTTTTCCCTTCTTTGGAAACAATTCTCTTCTTTCCTACCTTCTCTTCCCTCATTTTTCATCTTCTCTGTAACTGTTGGTTGAGCTCTTCTAGGTGTTATGTCTAGCCCAACTTGGCATGCTGTGAGAGATAGAATCATAGTGGATTGGATCAAAGTCTCAGTGTTTAACCTCTTGGGAAAGGTTAAATGAATTGCATTTTGGTAATGAGATTATTTAAAGAAGAAAATCCCATTAAGCTTTTTGGCAAACAAAGGAAAATGTTCATCTACTTCTTTGGTGGATTATTTTAATGGGACAGCACTTGTATTCTAATCCTAAACATGACTCATTTGTATAGTAATTCTCTCGGCATGACCCAAGCAGGGCTCATATGAGACCATGAGCAAGTCATTTAACCTCCCTTAACCTTGATTTCCTCATCTGCAAAAGAAGGGAGTTAGAGTAGATATTCTAAGGTAATTTCTAGCTTGGGCATTCTGTGATCTATGATGTCTTGACCTTTTCTCTTAAATTGCTAAGTCTTACAGTTTTATAGTTGCTTCCCTTCTCTACTTCCTTTCACTTGACACTGATCTTCTTATTTCTTTCTGTTCTTTTCTCCTGATCGTATCAAAGATAAGAAGGTTAAGAAATTGTCTAATTAATTTGATCAATATAGACAGTCAATATCTATAATTAAGTTAAAAAATCCTTGTTCTTCAATAGATGATTGACTTGACTCAGCTTGCACCTGAATATGAAACTGTAACATGCTGAACAAGTGGCTAGCTGGTATTTGCTTGAAGACCTCTGGTGAGGGAGAAGATACTCTCTCCAAGGTTAGCCCATCCAATTTTTGTATAGTCCTAATTGTTAGGAAGATTCCCTTCTATCCAGCTGAAGTCTGATTCTTTGCCTCATTCTTGGTCTAGTCTCTGCAGACAAGTAGAGGAATTCTAATCATTCTTCTACATGGAAATCCTTCAGGTATCTGCAGACATACACTTCTTTTCACCGGACTATGCATTCCTAATTCCTTCAATAGACGCCATGTGATATATCTGTGATGATGTCAATACTAGCAAAAAGAAAGTAGAGAATAGACACAGTTATTTGGAAGGTCTCTCTTCTCTCAAATGGTTTTGCCTGTAATAGCTAACATATTAAGCAGCATTATTGATGAGTTATAAAGATCCAGACCTTCTTCATAGACCTCAGGATACCTACCTACTAGGTAGGACTTTACTCAGTGTCTTCCAAATAATCAAAAAGTTTTCATTTCCTTTCATCTCTGCTTTTACCTAGAACCTCAGGAATAATGTTTGTTGGAATGTACAACAATCGTTGCTTAGTATAGTTTTACTCATCATACTATTTCCTTATGTTTGATTGTGCAGTCTGGCCAATATAGAGGTTTCAGACTAAACACCAACATCTAGATCCTTGGATTTACAAGGGCTTGTATATCTCCCACTGAGACATTTCCCTGGTGGCCTTTTTGAGTCAACTAGTGTTTATTAAATGTCTACCATGTATCAGTCATTGTGATAAATTCTGGAATCATTTAATAACTTAATAAATTGGGTAATTAAAAAAGTGAAAGATCAAGTCCCAATTCTGTTACTACTTGGGCATCAGTCTGGTACTCTGAGAAAAGCAATGGATTTAAGGTCAGAATACCCAGCTTCAAGCCCTTCCTCTGTCATTTACTACTTATGTGACCTAGCACAAGTCATTTCAAATAAGATGATATTTGTAAAACACTTTGAAAACCTTAAAGTGATATAGAAATGCTATCATTATCATTACTTTCCCTCTCTGGGCCTTGATTTCTTCATCTGTAAAATAAAGGGGCTGGACTGGATGGCCTCTGAGGGCCCTGCCAAATCTAAAACTATGATCCCATGGTCCTAATCTCCAACTCTTAGGAATTCTTTTCCTTTGGTTAAATAAAAATTTCTTAAGGAAATGAAATGCTAGAGTCACCAGGTTGCAAGAGACCTAATTCTTTGTGGTTTTAATGATTCCTGAGAGACAGTTCAGTGTAGTGGATAGAAAGTCAGCACAATACATAATTCCTGTTTGTATTCTCATGTAAATTGTGAAATAAGTTCCATGGGAGGTAGCACTTTGGGTGGAAGTGACTAGGAAGTTCACCCACTTTTTGAAAGCCTAGAGTGGAAAAGGAAGTTGTTGGAAGAGTCTTTGAGTATAAGGAGGAGCAGAAGATATGTCTCTGAGCTGGAACAAGAAGTCATGCTGTACATGTTAGACATTTTAGATCACTTAGGGAAAGTGGGTTCCTTTGTACTTTTTTATTTCCAAGGTTGTTTTAGCGTGAAGCTGGACCATTTCTTGCTTTAGCAATTTTAGGATCATTAACAAATATACAGGGATGTTAGAACTTGATTTATGCTTTTGAACTTACAAGACTCAAATTCTGTGGGTTAAAATATTGCCTGCTACTTTTAATCCACAGGCAGTCTCCAGTTCTGCCTGTCCATATATGCCATGACATGGAATTTTATAAACTGTTTTTAAAAACTGGCTTGGATAGAGATGATTTGTGTGTGTATGTGTGTGTGTGTGTGTGTGTGTGTGTGTGTGTGTGTGTGTGTATGGTGGTGGTGTTGGTAGTGATGGCAGAGTTGGAGATTAGGACCATGGGATCATAGTTTTAGATTTGGCAGGGCCCTCAGAGGCCATCTAGTCCAGCCCCTTTATTTTACAGATGAAGAAATTCATCAAAACTTGCTTTGGAGGTTGATTGGGGCAAGCATTTCAGAAAGAGTGATGCAGCAGGTCAGGGAAGGCATTGTTTGTTTATGCTATGCCCACGGTCAATTCAAGAGTAGACCTTGCTGTCCATGGTGCTGAATACACCATGCTTTACTCTGTCCTACAATGCAGCACTGACTGGAGCAGTACTCATTGAAAGGGATGGGAAGGTGGTTTACTGATTCTTTCTTGAATTTCTGTGAGGCTAGTTCTAGCAAATACTCGATGGGGCCAACCTTTAGCAGCCAGGTTCTAACTGGACCTGTTGGCCTCTGTGCTGTGACTGTGGGACAAAGAATCTGAATTGAGAAAGAAAAGGGAAAAGAGAAAGATGGTTTCAGAAGCATAAGGAGAACCTGGGTTATTGAAATTATCACCCCCCCCCCCAATTTTTGGTGGTATCTTCATGAATATTTAAATGCTAGGCTCAAAAGCACTTGTTAATAACAGATGGTGTATTTAATTTTCTTTTTTCTTTTCTTTTGTTCTGAGTGCTATGAAGCTTCTCATATAGTTCTCCTGGCAGGTAGCTGACATATACATCTGACCATTAGCATGTGGGCTACTGAGTAGGCTGCTGATAAACATGTATTTGTGTAGCTGCTCAGCAGAGGAGGTGACCTTTTCCCTTTCCATTCAGCCTCAGCGTGAAGTCGTCAGATTACTCACACTTGAGCAAAAAAAATTCCTGCCCTTCTTTGTTTATTTTTCCTAAATACCCAGCCATCTATGAATTCCTTAAATCCAATTGGTTAAGGTAGGGGGCATGGTATGCTACATTTCTAAGTATGGAGATCTGAAGGGGACCACGGATAAGCTGTAAAATATCAGAGTTAATACTTAGCCACAAAGATGGAGCTCAAACCTCATGCTAGAGAAGCCTATGTAAAGTACTGATGAAAAACTGGGTAATGTCCAGAATCTGTCATCATTCAGAGCTACCTCTTCTACCAAGTTACAGCTGTGTAGAAAAATTAGTGTCATTCATTCAGCTCAGTATAGGCCAGGGGCAGGGAACCTGTGATCTTGAGGCCACAGGTTCCCCACCCCTGGTATAGGCCCTTAGATGAGAACCATACAACACTCAGTCCACATGCATTTATCAAGAACCGATTATGTGCCAGGCACTGTGCTAAGTACTGGGAATACAAAGGAAGGCAAAAAGTACCTGCCCTTGGGGAATTTATCTTCCAGTGGGATGGCAGCATGTAAAGAATTAGGTACATACAAGATACATACAGAGTGGATGGAAGGCAATCTCAAAGGATAAGGCATTAGCAGCTGGAGGGGGGCAGGAGAGGCTCCTCTTGGGAGATGTAATTTAAGCTGACAGTGCAAAGAAGGCAGGGAAGCTAAGAGATGAAGGTGAGGATGGAGAGGAATGGGGAGTGCAAAAGTATAAAGATGTGAGATGGAATATAGTGTGTGAGGAATATCAAGTAAACCAATGTAGTTGGATCATAGGGTAAAGTATAAGATAACTGGAAAGGTAAAAGGGGTAAGGTTATGAGGAAATTTAAATGCCTAAACAGGTCTTTCTATTTGATCTGCAAGTAATAGGGAGCTATTAGAATTTATTGAGGAGGTAGAAGGGGGATGTGGTCAGATCTATACTTTAGGAAAATCTCTTTGGTAGCTGAGTAGAGAATAGATTGGAACATGGAGAGAATTGAAGCTGAGAGATAGACCAGAAAGGCTATTACAATAGTTTAAGTACAAGATGATGAAGGCTTGAATTGAGTGACTATGTGAGTGGAGAGAAGGGAAAAATACAAGAGATGTTGCAAAGGTAGAAGTGACAAGATTTGGCAACAGACTAGGTAGTGGAGTGAGTGAGAGCTGCAGAACACTGGGGTTGGAAGCCTTAGGTAACTGGAAGGATGAGGCTATTAGCAGAGTGATTTCCTGCTCCCACTCCCAGAAGACGGGAGAATTTTGAGAAAAAGATGATGAATTTTGTTTTGGACATGTTAAGTTTGAGATGCCTATGGAAATATAAGACTGGATAAATAGATCTGGAATCATTTGCATAGAGATAATTGAACTTAAGGGAGCTTATGAAATTACCAAGTGGGATAGTATAGAAGAAGAATGGAAGTGGGTCTAGGACAGAGCCTTGGGAAACACCTACAATTAGTGAGTGTGACATGGATAAAGATCTAGAAAAAGAGACTGGGAAAGTGTTGTTAGACAGGCCTGGGTTCTCCCAAATTCCCGCCTGAACAACTTTAAAATAATGACCCAAATGAATTTTGGAGCAGCAGAACCGACAAAATATGGGGGTGAAACAATTTTCTAGCCCAAGACAACTGAGAAAGTCAACAGGAAAGGTCTGTCTTACTGGGATGAAAGTGGAGGACAGTTCAATGGAGGCATCATCCCATGAAACCTTGGAGGTGAATAAATTATCAGCAGCTGTTTATGGAGCTCTCAGAATGCAGATGGTAAGGGGGTCAGACAACTGCTTGGAAGGAGATGACAGGGGACTCTTTGCTGACACTGGGTACAGCACTGTATTGCATTGTCCATATGCAGTGCTGGGTCAAAGTCCCAGGGGAAGGAAGAGCACTAGCACAGTAGAGCATGTGGTTACAGGGTAGCAGGGACCCTGGTCACAGTTGCAAGGTGGAAAAGAATGCTTGTAGTCACTTACAGACCAGAGCACATGCTGGGAGAGCAGTGATCACACCTCTCCCTAGATCATACCACCTCAGAAGAACTAAAAACTAAGAACTAGGTCTGAAAACAGTGACACAAAAAACCTGAAGCTTGGGACAGTGCCCCCACAACCCTAGGAGCAGAGGTGAAATTTAACATAAAGTTAAACATAAAGAAGTAAGGTGGAAAAATGAGCAAACAACAAAAAAAGAACCTGACCATAGAAAGTTGCTATGGTGACAGGGGAGATCAAAACACAAACTCAGAAGACAATAAAGTCAAAACAGTTACATTCAAAGCTTCAAAGAAAAATGTGAATTGGTCTTAGCACTCCCCCCCCCAAGAATTCCTGGAAGAGCTCAAAACAGATTTTAAAAATCAAATAAGATATGTAGAGGAAAAGTTGGAAAAAGAAATGAGAGTGAAGTAAAAAACATTTTAAAAAGGATCATTAGCTTGGTAAAGGAGGCACAAAATTTACTGAAGAAAAGAACCCCTTAAAGAGTAGAATTGGCCAAATGGAAAAGGTGGTTCAAAAACTCACTGAAGAAAATAATTCCTTAAAGATTAGAATTGGGCAAGTTGAAGCTAATGACTCCACAAGACATTGAGGAACAATAAAACAAAATCAAAAGAATGAAAAAAATAGAAGAAACTGTGAAATATTTCATTGGAAAAACAACTGACCTGGAAAGCAGATCCAGGAGAGACAATTTAAGAATTATTGGACTATCTGAAAGCCATGATCAAAAGAGCCTAGATATCATATTTCAAGAAATTACTGAGAAAAACTGCCATAATATTCTAGAACCAGAGGGTAAAATAGAAATGGAAAGAATCCACCGATCACCTCCTGAAAGAGATCCAAAAACGAAAACTCATAAGAATGTTACAGCCAAATTCCAAAGTTCCCAGGTCAAGGAGAAAGTATTGCAAGCAGCCAGAAAGAAACATTTCTAATATCATGGAGCCACAGTTAGGTTAACACAAGATTTAGCAGCTTCTACATTAGAGGATCAGAGGACTTGGAATGTTACATTCTGGAGGGCAAAGGAGCTAGGATTACAATCAAGAATCACCTACCCAGAAAAACTAAGTATAATCCTTTGAGGAAAATGGATATTCACCGAAATAAAAGATTTTTAGGAATTCCTGGTGAAAAGACCAGAGCTTAATTAAAATATACCTTTCAAATATAAGACTCAAGACAAGCGTAAAAGAGTAGACAGGGAAGAGAGATCACAAAGGATCTAATAAGGCTAAAATGTTTGCATTCCTACATGGAAAGATGATACTTGTAATTTCTGAGAACTTTATTAGGGCAGTTAGAAGGTGTATATGTAGACAGAGGGCCCAGGTATGAGTTTACTGATAGGATGATAACTAAAAAATAAAATTGAAGGGTGAGAAAGAGGCGGGGGAGAGAAATATAATGAGGTAAATTATCTCACATGAAATAGGCATGAAAGATCTTTTTAGCAGAGATGAAGTTAGGGAGTGGTGGTGGACAACACATGAACCTTACTGTCATCAGAATTGGCTCAAAGAGGGAATAATATACACACTCATTTGGATATAGAAATCCAACTTATCCCATAGGGAAGTAGGAAGAGAAGGTGATAAAAGAAGGGGGGTGCTGATAGAAGGAAGGGAAGATTGGGGGGAGATATTGATTAGAAGCAAAATACTTTTGAGGAGAGACATGGTGAAAGGAGAGGTAGGGAGAAGAATAAATGAAAAAATAGGGTGGAAGGAAATACATAGTAATCATAATTATGAAAATTTTTTATAGGAAGTTTCTTTGATAAAGGCCTTATTTCTCAAATGTATGGAGAACTCAGTCAAATTTATAAGAAAACAAGTCATTCCCCAATTGATAAGTGGTCAAAGGCTATGAACAGGCAGTTTTTAGACAAAGAAATCAAAACTATCTATAGTCATATGAAAAATGCTCTAAATCATTATTGATTAGAGAAATGCAAATTAAAACAACTCTAAAATACCACCTCATACCTATCAGATTGACTAATATGAAAGAAAAAGAAAATGACAAAAGTTGGAGGGGATGTGGGAAAACTGGGACACTAATGCACTATTGGTGGTAAGTTATGAACTGATCCTATCATTCTGGAGAGCAATTTGGAGCTCTGCCCAAAGGGCTATAAAACTATGTATACCCTCTGACTAAGCAATACCAATACTAGGTCTATATTCCAAAGAGACAGAAAAGAGGAAAAGGACCTATATGCACAAAAATATTTATAGCAGCTCTTTTTGTGATGGCAAAGAATTGGAAATTGAGGGGATGCTCATCAATTGGGGAATGGCTGTGGTATGTGATTGTGATGGAATAGTATTGTACTATAAGACATGATGAGCAGGATACTTTCAGAAAACCTGGAAAGATTTACGTGAACTAATGAAAAATAAGTGAGCAGATCCAGAAGAACAGTATACACAGTAACAGCAATATTGTACGATGATCAACTGTGAATGACTTAGCTTTTTCAGCAATACAACAATCCAAGACAATTCTGAAGGACTTATAATGGAAAATGCTATCCACCTCTAGCGAACAACTGATGGAGGCTGAATGTAGATCAAAGCATAGTTCTTTAAATTTTATTTTTCTTGGGGTTTTTTTTGGTCTGTGTTTTCTTTCACAACATAACTAATATGTAAATGTGTTTTGCATGACTGCCCATGTATAGCCTGTGTAAAATTGCTTACCTTCTCAATGAAGAAGGAAAGGAGGGAGTGAAGGAGAGAATTTGGAAATCAAAATAAAAAATGAATATTAAAAATTGTTTTTACATGTAATTGGAAACAAATAAAATATTAAGAAAATGAAAGTGCTCTGGGGACATCTTATCTTCCCGTGGAAGTGGGAGGTAAGGGTAAGTTCTTATCCTCCGGTGGGTGTAGGTAGCCTACAGAGAGGAACTAGAGAAAAGAGAGGGAGAAGAAGAGGGAGCTTCAAGGCCCAAAGGGAAAAATATGGATTGTATGGACAGAGAAAGGAGGTGAAAATACTTTTAAAATGCTTTTGACACAGTTGTGCTTATAATTCATTTTCACCACTTCCTTTTCTGCTCTCTCTGGCTTAGCATTCTTTTCCCCCTCATGGTGTCATAGAAACAAGACTGTTTAAGCTGCTGTTGCTCAAAATTCTGGTGCTTTTCAAGAGAAGCCAGACTTTGTATTTTTCTGTCTCTTGGTAGTATTGGCCCTCGGTCCTCTCTATCCCTGCTTGTAGACACCTCCTGCAAAATACTGTGGCTGACAGCTTCAGGCTACACAACCACAGGTTCCTGGACTGAATCTATTTCTCTTGATCTCTGGGCCTTGAGGACTCAGAATGTTGCTTTCTGAGCCTCTTGACTTCAGGAAAATAGCAGCTAATGCTTCTGAAGGAGTGAGGTACCTAGAAGGATCATCAGGCAGCAACATACATTTAAAAATATCAGGGCCTAGAGATTTTTTCCTATAAAAGCCATAACGTACATATGTTAGTGCTTATTTTCCAAGGAGCTTTTCTTTCTCTCTCAACTACCTCTCAGTTAGCCTTGATTTAAAAAGGACCATGTGTAACTGTGTCTAATTTACATCCATTTTCATTTTTGACCAAATTACCCAGACATCCCTCCGCTTTGTGCATTGACATACTTGGAAGATGTCATCTTTTGCAGGTTACAGATTATAGTCAGTGTCACATTATACTGCTTGCTATTGTCAACAACAATCCACTATTCAAAATCTTTGAGGCACAGCTGCTCTGGTTTGCTCTTTCCACCAGGGATTCACATGCACCTGTATCTTTGGTAAATAGCTTCCAACTGTGGGATATTATATTTTAGGAGAGTTCTTGAAGGCCCTACAGCAAGGAGGAGATTGGGGGTAAGTGCAATGGCTGCTGGCTTTAGCCTTGGAAACCTAGGCCCAAGTTAGTTTTCTATCACTTTTCTTTCATTAGTTCTTTGCCTACAACCTATTAGAAGTATTCCTACTATAAGCATCATTAAAAATTCACCATGAGAGTTTGACATTTCATTATCAGGATGAGGAAACACAATCGATCTGGAAATTCTTCTTGGAGGACATGGGACCTTCAGAGCAGTTCAGATGGTGGGAGAAAATATGACTTGAAGGTTGGGGAGAAGGCTGTTCTCGCCAAATATTACTTCCAGACCAAAAGTCCCTCTCCTGGAGTTTAATGCTATATGTATTGGCTCCCCACCCCCCCCTCCCCATTACAGGAGTTTTAAATCTTTGTGTCGTGAATCTCTTGACAGTCTGGTGAAGCCTGTGGACCCCTTCTCAGAATAATTTTTTAAAAAAATTTATAATGGAAGGAAATGGTGATTTTCAGTTTGAGGTTACTTAAAATATAGATGAAATTTTTACTTTAATTTAATTTTTTTCTTTTAAATATTATTTTATTTTTCCCACAATTACAAATCAAGAAAATTTTTTCATTCATTTTTTACAAGATTTTGAGTTCTAAATTTTTCTCTCTCCCCACTTTTGAAAATGGTAGGCAGTTTGATATAGTTTATACATATGCTATCATGTAAAACATATTTCTATATTCATCATAGTTGTAGAAGAACCAGATCAAAAGTAAAAAAAAAAACTATGAGAATAAAGTAAGTGAAAAGATATGCTTTGGTCTGCATTCAGAGTCTACCAGTTCTTTATCTGGATATGAATAGCAGTTCCCTTCATGAGTCTTTTGTACTTGTCTTGGGTAATTGTGTTGCTGAGAAAAGTTGAATCATTTATAGTGGATCATCACAGAGAGTAAAGGAAAACCTATGCTTTTCTTGGGTCTTGATATTGGAGGTCAAATTTTTGGTTTAGTTAACCCTAACCCTTCCCCTTCAAAAACATTTTAGGGTTAGGGTGCTTTTAGGGTTAGGGTTAGGGTGCATTTAGGGTTAGTGTTAGTGTTAGGATTAGGGTTTGGGTCTTATCCTTATGAAGGCTTGAAATCCTTCTATTTAGTTGAATGACCATTTTCCCCCTTTATGTATTATATTTAATTTTGCTGGTAAGTTCATTGTAGTCCTTATTGGTTCTTGGTTGTTGTCCTAGCTCTTTTGCCCTCCAGAATATTATGTTCCATGACCTCTGATCCTTTAATGTTGCAGCTGCCAAGTCCTGTGTGATCCTGATTATGACGCCTTGATCCTTGAATAGTTTCTTTCTGGCCACTTGCAGTATTATTTCCTTGACCATGATAGCTCTGAAATGTGGCTATAACGTTCTTTGGAATTTTTATTTTCCTGAGGTGATTGGTGGATTCTTTCAGTGCCTATTTTGCCCTCCTGTTCCAGGACATCAGGGCAGTTTTCCTTGATAATTTCTGGAGAGATGATATCCAGGTCCTCCTTTTGATTATAGCTTTCAGGTAGTCCAGTGATTCTGATGTTGTCTCTCCTAGATCTGTTTTCAAGGTCATTTGTTTTTCCCATGAGGTATTTTACATTTTCTTCCATTTTTTCATTCTTTTGAGTTTGTTTGATTGATTAATGATGTCTCATAAAGTCATTAGCTTCCACTTGTCCAATTCTAACTTTTGAGGTGTTTTCCTCAATTAGCTTTGTACTTTCTTTTTCATTTGGCCAATTCTACTTTTTAAGCAGTTTTCTAAGCTGTTGGGTCTTTTTTCATAATTGTCTTGCATCACTCTTATTTCCTTTCCCCCCCTTTTTTTTTTTACTTCTTTTATGTGATTTTAAGCTCCTTTTTGAGCTCTTCCATGGGTTCTTTCTCGGCTTGAGATGACTTCTTATTTTTCTTCTGGGTTTTGTCCATAGGTAATTTGACATTGTTATCCTCTTCCGAGTTTGTGTCTTGGTCTTCCCTGTCATCATAATAACTTTCTGTGGTCAGATTCTTTTTTTGTTGTTGTTGTTTTCTGCTCATCTTCCTTCCCCCTCCCCAGTTTCAGTTTTTTTTCTTTCCTTTAAATTTCAGCTCTGTTCCTGGGGTGGAAGGGGCACTGTCTAGGCTTCTTGTGCTAGTTAGTGGCTGCAGGCCCTGGCTGTTTGACCTGGTGCTGTGCTGATGTTACACTGAGGCCCATGGGGGACCCTTACATCTGATGCTGTGCTGTAGGGGTGGGGTAGGGGTTGGATGGTGCTGCTGGAAGCTTACCTGGTGCTGAGCTGGGGTCCTACTAGTGGTGTCTGGTATTTGCTAAGGCCCACTGGAGTTTTTCTGCATTTCCCCAGGGCTACACTGAAGCACCTGGAGATGCAGCTGCCATAGGACACTTATCTGCCTGGGTTAATGCTGAAGCCACTGTCTCAGAGATTGGGTCACTGCAAGATGCCTGCCAGCCTGGGGTTGTGCAGGAAGCTAGTGGTGGTTCTCAGAACTGGAGTCTGCTGGCACAGGGGTCCTGGTGTTGGCATTTGCCTGCTCCACTGCACTGGGACTCAGGATCTCACACTGGTTTGCTGAGGTGGGGCTTGCTGCTGGTTTGCTGGAATGCTTCCTGTCCTAGACTGTACTCTCTTTTTACCTGAGTGAGACAGACTTTTTTGCTGATCCTCCAAGTCTCCCAGGCTAAAAGACTGCTTCATCCCATCCTTCTGCTGGCTCCACTTTTCTAGGATCTATTCTGGGGTGTTATTTTATGGTTGTTTGGAAGTGAATATGGGAGAGTTACAGCCATTTACTACTTACTTTGCCATCTTGGCTCCCAGCCAAGTATCTATAATTTTTTCCCTATCTAAATTCATAGACTACCTTCCCCCCAAATGTATCCATGGACCCCAGATTAAGAACCCCTGATCTATTATTAAATGAAAAATATATGCAAAGTGCTTTGAAAACTTTAAGTGCTATGTGCATGCTAGATATTAGCTATTTAGGATTAAGTCACTCACATTCATCCCTGTACATTCTTCTGTGTGTCTGTGTTTCTTTGGAAACTACTCAAAATGATTCCACATAGCAGGACAAAAGATAGACTTGGAACTCTTGGGAGGTTGTATCTATTTGTCACTCAACATCAGTGTTGTGCAGTTAGAAGACAAGTTCAAGTTATGGCTTTGTCATTTACTAGCCATGTGATTATGGACAAGTCACTTAACCTCTCTGAGATTTATTTCCTTCTCTGTGAAATAGAGATAATAATTCTTGTACTCTCTATCTCACAGGGTGGTTGTAAGGTTCAAAAGAGCATATATGTATATATACACACATA
Source organism: Trichosurus vulpecula (assembly GCF_011100635.1). Taxonomy (NCBI): domain Eukaryota; kingdom Metazoa; phylum Chordata; class Mammalia; order Diprotodontia; family Phalangeridae; genus Trichosurus; species Trichosurus vulpecula. Next base: position 56,414,895 of record NC_050581.1, on the reverse strand, counting down.
TACATGTGTGTTTTGTCTGTAGATTACTATAGAAATTTAAGTTGTTGGTGTTAGGTCTCATCTGTTACTTTATGGGTTGATGAGGCTGTGTATTACCTGATGTGCTGGGCGGGGTTATTTAGGTGTGCAGAGTTTCTTGTTTCAATGTGGATTTGGGGGCTAGTTTCTCTCTGATCCAACCTCAAATGGATGGAAATTCCTGCTTCTGTCCCCTGTTTCTAGAGCATGGCAGATTGTCTCGGCAAGGTTGCAAATAATATGCAGATGCCTGCAAATCATTTCCAAAATTCCTTTGCAAGTGGACTGAAGATAAAAGGGAAATACTCTGTGATGACATGAATACATTTCCAGAGAAATCTGTCTATGTCCTCACGGTGCTCTCTCTCCAAGACCCAAGTAAAAGGGTTGTCATTATGCTGTCGTTAACAGGCCAAATAGTCATTTAGTATGATGTTTATAGTGGCTTCTTTTGCTAGAAATATCAGTAATTTGAGATGTGTGTGTGTTTTGTAGAAAGAGAACACTTTTAAAACATTATTCTAATGTCATGGAGACTAAAGTGTTGATCACCCATGCTGTCTTAGCCATATGTTGAGTATGATCTGGAAGTTTCTCTTCTGTTGATGAGACTCAGAATAGGGTCACAGAATTGTATAATGGAAGAGACTTTACATACCTAGTCCAAATTATCTTGTTTTGAGGAAACTTCATCTTGGGGTGTAGAAACTTTACGTGACTTGCTTAAGTCACAATTATCTGGTGGCACATTCAGAGTCAGAACACAGGTATCTTGAGTCTTCCCCCCGCCCATATTCTTTCAACTATACCAGAAAGGCAGTATGGTGCAGTGGCCTTGACGTCAGAAAGACCTAGGTTGAAATCCTACCTCTGACATATACTGGATGTGTGTGACTGCTCAAGTCATTTAGCCTCAATACTTTGGGCAGCTCTCTAAGACTTTTAAGTTGCAGAGCAGGTGCCTACCTGTACTGGTATAGGGCATTTCCTCATTTGGTTAATATTTATGCCAAGGAAAATCACAGATTTAGTCCTTATCCTTCTGCTATCATGTCTACTGAATTGGATCTGCAAGAGTAGTTTCTGTTATTCAAAGATGGTTGTTATAAAGTGAGGAAGACCTGACAAGAGAAATAGTTACCAGGCATATTTCAAAAAGTAGAAGAAGGACAGGGAGTAATATTTTATGCCTCCCCTAATGCTTTACAGTGGTTTAGAGACCCAGTAAAGGTGGGGAAAGTGCTATGTCTAGCCTAGAACCTATTAAAAGTATTGTTGTCATGAGCATCATTTGAAATAGTCATTATGTTTCATAATTAGGATGGAGAAGCTGTTAATGCATTTCTAACCAATCTGGAAATTCTTTCTGAAGGAGGTTGGATCTTAACAGTTGCTTAAATGATAGGAGAAAGATAACTTGATATGTTGAGGAGTTGAATTAAAGCTGTCCTAGATAAATATATTTTCTTTTCTGTTTTTAATATTATTTTCCCCTAATTAGAAGTAAAAATAATTTTTAACATTTATTTTTTTAAAGTTTTGAATTCCAAATTCTATTTCTCTCTCACTCTCCCCCTTCCCTCCTGAGATGGCAAGCAATCTGATATAGGTTATACATGTGCAATCATGTAAAACAGTTCCATATTAATAATTTTGTGGAAGAAAACTCTAAAAAAGAAAGTGAAAAAATATTATGTTTTAGTCTATATTCAGATGCCATTAGTTCTTTCTCCGGAGGCAGATAGCATTTTTCATGATGAGTCCTTTGGGATTGTCTCGGATCATTGTCTTGATCAGAGTATGAACTCTTTCACAGTTGTTCATCATACAATATTGCTGTTACTGTGTGTGATGTTCTCCTGGTTTTTCTCACTTTGTTATGTATCAGTTCGTGTAAGTCTTTCCAGGTCTTTCTGAAACCATTCAGATCATCATTTCTTACAGCACAGAACTATGCCATTATAATAGTATACCACAAATTGTTCAGGCATTCCCCAGTTGATGAGCATCCCTTCAGTTTCCAATTCTTTGCCACCACAAAAAGAGCTGCAATAAATATTTTTGTACAAATAGGTTCTCTTCCTCCCTCCCCCACCTTTTAAAAAACCTCTTTGGGATACAGACCTAGTAGTGCTATTGCTGGATCAAAGGGTATATACAGTTTGAGAGCCCTTTGGCTGTAGTTACAAATTACTTTCCAGGATGATTGAATCAGTTCACAACTCCACCAACAGTGAACTAGTGTACCAGTTTTCCCACATCCCCTCCAACATTTATAATTTTCCTTTTCTGTCATATCCAATCTTATGGGTATGAGGTGGTACCTCACGTTTTTTTTTAAATTTGTACTTCTCTAATCAATAGTAATTTAGAGTTTTTTAATAGAACTATAGATAGCTTTGATTTTTTTGTCTGAAAACTGCCTGTTTTGTCTGTTGAGCATTTATTAATTGGAGGATGACTTGTATTCTTATAAATTTGACTCAGTTCTCTATATATTTGAGAAATGAGGCCCTTATTAGAGACACTTGGTATAAAATTTCCCCCACATATTTTTTGCTTTCTTTCTAATTTTATTGCATTGGTTTTGTTTGTGCAAAAACTTTTAAATTTTATATAATCAAAATTATCCATTTTACATTTTGTAATGCTCTCCATATCTTGTTTGATCCTAAATTCTTCCCTTATTCATAGATCTGATAGGTAAACTATTCCATGCTCTCCTAATTTCCTTATAGTATCACCCTTTATGTCTAAATCATTTACCAGTTTTGACCTTATCTTGGTGTATTGTGTGAGATGTTGGTCTCCAACTAGTTTCTGGATAACTATTTTTTTCCAGACCAAAAATCACTTCCTTGGCCACCAATAACATTTATATTGACTCCCTCTAGTTAGAATGTAAGCTCCTTGAGTTCAAGGATGATTTCTCTTTCATATTTGCATTTCTAGTGCTTAGCACAAAGCCTGGCCCAAAGTAAGATCCTCATAACTGCTATTTATTCGTTTATACAAGAATTAGTGATGGAAGATGAGGGATTATAAAACTACAATTTTAAGTAGGTATGCCTGAACTACCTTGAATGTAGGGGTGATCAAGATTCTCTTTTCCCCATCTCCCCACACCGGCAAGTAGATTTGAAGCACCAGCTGGTGATCTTAGAGTTGATACATAGAGTAATGGGAATTTATAGGTTTTGGGCATGATTAGGTTGAAACAAGGGATGGAACAGACATTTGTCTTGAGGATCAGTTGAAATAAGACTATGGGTAATTTGAAAAGATGCAAAAGTCCTGGAATCTATTTGGTTCCTAACACCAAAGAGGACAGCATTGGAGATGGGAGCAGGTTTAATCAATTAACAGATATTTATTAAATACCTGCTGTGTTCAGGGTGCTCTTCTAAGAACTATGAAGGATATAAAGAAGATACATAGGATCCATAGTTCCCCTACTGTCTGTGCTTCTGACTTTGCGAACTTAAACAGCATGCCTCAGCTTCAGTCTTACTCTAGAACTTCCCTCATTACCACTGGCCTCCTCTCCCCATAACATCCATCCACCCCTGTCTTTTCTCACCCTGAAACATCTTTCGGCATACCACCTCCCTTCTCCCACTGATAGATTCCTTCAGGGACCTCCATTTAGGGTCTAGGCTGGCCAACCTTAATTCCCCTCCTGGCTATATTTAAGACTTTCTGTACTTCAACATCATCATGTCCCACATGAGTGCCTCCCTCCCCCATTTTCAGTTCTCTTCTGTGTATTGTCTTCCCTCATTAAAATGTGAGCTCCTCTGAGGCAGGCATCATATTTCTTTTTGCTAATATTTGCATCCTTAGTAATTAGCACAGTACTTGGCACAATAAATACCTGTTGCTTTGCCTCATTGGCTTAAGGATCTGGGGAGTCAAGATATGTTAAAAAAAGTTAAGCTAATAGTTTAAGGCAGTGTATGATGATGTTACAACCACCACCACCACCACCACTACACATTTATTAAACACTTTGAACCTGTGATTATATGCCCAAATCCATACCTCCACCAAACTCTTCCATTTCTGTCAAGGGCACTGTAATCCTCCCAGTTACACATGTTTGTGATTTCAGAGACATCCTATATTCCTATCATATTCCTGTGGCTACTCATTTGCCAAGAATTGTGGTTTATACTGCCAAAAAATCCCTTGCTTGTGTCCACTTGTCTCCACCCACATAATGATACCTTAGTTTGCACTCTTATCACCTCTGACTTGCTATGGCGATAGCCTTATAATTGTATCCCAGCTTCCAGTCTCTTCTCTCTTTTATCCATCCTCAAACTGGTCTCACCAAAACACAGATTTATCCATGTTTATCATTGTCTTGCTCAAATGTGTCAATATTGCCCTCTTTAACATATTAAACTTCACTTTGATATTTAAAGACCTCAACACTATACCTACGATCTACCTTTTCAGTCTTAATGCATATTACTCCCTTTCACACCCTGTCCATTTCTAAACTGCCTCAGTAGCTCTTCGCCATAAATAACATTCCATTTCTCTCCTTAATGCTTTGGTATAGGTGGTCCCTCATGTAAAATGCACTTCCTTGACATTTCTGCCTCTTAAAATCCCTTCCTTCAAAGTACAGCCCAAGTGACACCTCAAGGGACTACCTGGGTGGGGCAGGGGGAGCTAGAAAGACATGAGGTCTTACCTGTAGTCCTTTCTTCTTCTTGAAATCACTTTGGTGTGACTTTGTAGGTACTTATCTGTGTGCATACTGTATACCCTAGTCTAGGTCCTTGAGTGCAGCCTTTTTACAGAACAAATCCTTTTATTAAGGAGATTTGTTCTGTGAAGTTTGGATTCAGTCAAAGTACTGCACTTAAGGACCTAAAGGGCCACATGTGGCCTTGAGGCTGCAGGTTTCCCATCCCTGTGGCCTAGTAGAATATGAGCTTCCTGAGGGCAAAGACTATTTTATTTTTGTAATATTGTCCTTGCCACCTAGCATAGCACCTTTTGCACAGAAGGCGATTAATGTTTGTTGAATTGGTACTGGGTAAAGTGACACATGAAGCAGCTAGATGGTGCAGTGGATGGAGTGCTGGGCCTAGAATCAGGAAGACTCATCTTCCTGAGTTCAAATCTAGCCTTAGATCCTGGGCAAGTTACTTAATGCTGTTGCCTCAGTTTCCTCATCTGCAAACTGAGCTGGAGAAGGAAATGGCAAAGCACTCCAGTATCTTTGTCACGCAAACCCCAAATGGGGTCATAAAGAATCAGAGATGGCTGCAATGATTGAACAACAACAAACAATTTGGCTGGTATTATAGACAGAGGAATTTAGAGGAAGAAGATCTCATTATGGGCTAGAGAGGGAAGGGAAAATTCTGTGAAAGATTTGAAGCAAGAACAATGTCAAGTCAGAAGTAAGGTATGGCTTCCTTGATAGCATAATTACACACTGCGAAAGGGAGATAGTATCATCTCTGCACCTGGTGGCATTTTAACATATTGGACGGCACATAACTATTGTATGAACTGTGGGTTATAGGTCTTCCTGTTTATGGTACCAAACTTTGGGTCCTGAGTTACTGATACATTCTAAAGTCAGCATTCAAGGATGAGAGGCCATGGTCCTGCTCATGCCTAAAGTATGGAGTGCTCAAACACATGGAATCTGTATCCCTCCAACCAGTCATTAGTTTGATAATGCGAGATGATAGTTCCTGATGTCCCAACATGACCAATTCACTGAGCACACATGTTTTGAGATACAAGTGGCTGTTATTTATGCTTGCCAAGAGCGTTCCCATTTCCATCTGAAAAGCCTTCGAATAGAGCTCAAGTTCAGCCTTGGAAGAGAGCCATTCACTTTCCTATTTGTGGGTTTTGTATATTTCTTAATATCTGATAATTACTTAAAACATCTAATCACTCCCTTCCCCTGGTTATTTCAGTTTCTAGAGGTACCCTTGAGTATAGAACTGAAATGTTGCCAGGAAAGACATTTCAGATAAACTTTAAATCGCACAAAGTTACACCACATTTAAAGCACTAAAGAGCTTTATCCCATATGATTTAGATGTAGTGAAGGATATACATAGCCAGAACTTCAGGCATGGGAATCAAAGGCTGTCAGTAGTATACCTGCACTGGCACATTCTCACTATGTGACATATAGTGTTAAGCTATTATGGTCTATTCTATGTAAGATTAAGTCAGGTTATATCCTCAGACTCTCACCAAGGTGGAAAGAGGGAAAAAGTTAAATTATCAAGTGTCGCAATATGTGGAAGCAAGGTTGAAAGCTGGTCCATAGCTGGCTAATTTGAGACATGGGCATGTTGTGTCTCATTTGAGAAAGAGTTAGTGATTAGTAAGCCAATATGAGATGTATTGGCTATTGGTTTATAAACTAGTATGAGAGGTAAGACCCACAAATGACTATATTTCAAACAAGTACAGTAGAAAACAAACTCATGAGAGGTACAAAGAATTTGGCATGTAGTGTAGATAAATGCTAGAGGAATTTGGAGGAAGAAGAGCTCAGGGTAGGGGGTGGGAAAGGAAATTCTTACTTGGGTCAAAGAAGGATAGATCCAATTAGGAAGAGAGCAAGGATAAACTGAAAAACCAGTCTGGGTTAGTATAAGTGTCTATACCAGGTTCAAGGGCTAAGATAATCAAAGGTTCAAGGACAGGAAGTCAAAACTCAATTAGGAAGCCAAGAATCATATGTCCTGACTTGGCCCAATCTGCAAAATTGAGGCAGCTTGTGGTCCAGTGGATAGAGTACTGAATCTAGAATCGAGAATTCCTGAGTTCAAATCCAGCCTCAGACACTTACTAGCTATATGACCCTGGACATGTCACCTAATCTCTGTGTTCCTCTCTTTCCTCAACTGAAAAGTGGGACTAATAATAGCATCTATTTCCTAGGGTTGTTATGAGATAATATATGGTTAAAAAGTGCATAGCACACTGCCTGGTGCATAGTAGGTACTATATAAATGCTTATTCTCTCTTTCGTTTCCTCTACCTGCTAAAACTTGGGTCTTTTTTTTAATTTATTTTTTATTTTTAGTTTACAACACTCAGTTCCACAAATTTTTGAGTTCCAAATTTTCTCTCCCTCCCTTTCCTCCCCCATCTTCCCCAAGACAGCATGTAATCTGATATAGGTTCTACATATACCTTTACATTAAACTTATTTACAGAATAGTCAAGTTGTAAAGAAGAATTGTAACCAGTGGAATGAATCATGAGAAAGGAGAAATGAAACCAAAAAAAGAAGGGGAAAAAAGGAGAGCAAATAGTTTGACTCAATCTGCATTCAGACTCCATAATTCTTTCTCTGGATGTGGATAGCTTTTTCCATCATGAGTCTTTTGGAGCTATCTTTGAACCTTGCATTGATGAGAAGAGCCAAGTCTATCAAAGTTAGTACTTTCAGATACCGTGTGTCTGTAATTCTGTACAGTGTTCTCCCGGTTCTGTTCCCCTCACTCAGCATCAGTTCATATAAATCTTTCCAGGTTATAATGAAGCCTGTCTGCTCCTCATTTCTTGTAGTACAATAGTATTCTATTACATTCATATACCACAATTTGTTTAGCCATTCCCCAATTGATGGGCATCCCCTTGATTTCTAATTCTTTGCCACTGCAAAAAGAGCTGCTATAAATATTTTTGTACATACTGGTCCATTTCCCACTTGCATGATCTCTTTGGGATACAGCCCTAGAAGTGGTATTTCTGGGTCAAAGGATATGCACATTTTTATAGCCCTTTGGGCGTAGTTCCAAAGTCTTTTAAAAACATGATTGACTGCTTGTGTTTCCCTACTCTCACCTAGCATTTCTATGCCAATATTGTCATGGTAGCGGTTTGTTTTGCTTTTTCCTGACTCATCTCTGGGCTCGTATAGGGTAAGTACTTGGTCCAGAGACCTAAGTGGGGAGGGATCTATGTCAGAAATTCCAAGAAGGGAAAACAGACCCAGGAATTGAGGAAGGTGGGACAGGAGGCAAGCCTTCAGAGCAAGTTTGCTAAGAGAGGTTTCGGGGAGGGCCTAGATGGGCATAGATGACTAATGAATAATGTAGTAAATAAAAAACATGACCAGTAGATTGGGTTAGAACTGAAGAAGGCTGAGAGGTTGGTAAGTCAGTGACTATGCAAAGATCAGAGGTTAATAGCCAACATCTCCCCCCAGAGGGCAAGAGAGACTATCCATCTAATGCTACCTTTAATGGACTGACTCCTGGCTTTCTAAAAAGCACTACCTTGGCAGGGTGGTCCATTTTACTTTTGAGAAGATCTAGGTTTTCTGGTAGGGGCCAGTGAAACTAGATCGGGCTTTAATTTTTTTTCAATCAAGGAATCTGATTGGGAAATCAACACGGAATTGTGACTAGAATGCGGGACTTGGAGTTGGGAAGACCTGGATTCAAATTCTGCTTCAGATACCTCGTAGTTGTGTACACTGGGCACGTGATTTCACCTTTTTGTGTTGGAAAATGAATGTTCAGAGAAGGGCAAACCGGCAAATGAAGGGATAGGAGACCACATCATACAAAGACAGACTAAAGGAACTGAAATATTTAGTTTGAAGAAAGAGCGTAGGAGTGGGACATGATAGCTATTTTCAAATATTTGAAGAGCTATTGCATGGCAAAGGGGTTAGAGTTCATTTGGTTTGCCTCAGTTGGCAGAATTAGGAGCAATATACGGAAATTGAAAAGAGTGTGATTTAGGCTAGATTTCAGGTGAAAAAAAATTCCAAAATGAGAGGAGCTGAAAAAAAATGGGCTGCCTCAAGAGATTTTGGGTTTAACCCTCACTGGAAGTGTTCAAATGAACATTGGATGACTACTTCTTAGGTCTATTTAAACATTTACAAGTTGGATTAAATGGCCTTTGAAGTTTCTTCAGCTCTGGAATTCAGATTCTGCTTGGTAACTGGAAAGCTCTTTGTAAATGTAAACTGCTGCTTTGTTAGGTGGCTGGTAATAGATAGAATGCTGGCCTTGGAGTCAGGAGGACCTGAGTTTGAATTTGGCCTCAGACACTAGCTCTGTGGCAACATCAGTTTTCCTCAAGTATAAAAATAAAAATGATGACACCTACCTGTTGAGGTTGTGAGGGCGAAGTGCCATGTAAATGCTAGCTTTTTAAAAATTCATTTTTGAAGAGACCTCCAATTTCATATATCTAGACATCTGCTAGTGAGAATCTTCTAGCAAGGCAGACTGGCACCTCCTTTGCAACTTAGAGTTGTAAAGAGTTGCTGGGGGGCACTGAAAGGAGAAAGTGACTTTTCCAGGGTCATACAGCTAGTATGTTGGAGATAAGATTTGAACCCTGGCCTTCCTGGCTTCAATGCCATCTTTCTTTCTGCTATACCAATGCTGCCTCTTTTAGTAATTTTAGAAGCATAGCTAAGTGGATGATTTTTTTTAAAGAAAAAAGTAAAAACCAAAGGCACTGATATTGATGGCTCACAATTAGCTGGTGGTCCTCATTGATAGTCTGATCTTTTTTTTGGCTACTTTTGTGTAAAACCAGTCCAGTCTGTCCTGATGTTTATTCATTTCAATTTTCCTTCCTTAAATTTCTATTAACCTTTATCTTATTTTTAGACCCAATCTCCTCCTAACCCCCACCAAATAAACAATAAAACCCAAATACTGTTATTTTGGTTTTTACTGAGAACTTTTTCACTATCCATGCTAGCATTTCTTAGGTGCAGTTAAAGTAATGCTATAGGAAAAAGGACATGAGTCAGTCAGTCAGTAACCATTTATTAAGCCCTACCATATGCCAGACACTGGCATAAGTGCTAAGTTCTGGAATAATTAAAACAAGGCAAAAGATAGCCCCTGTCCTTAATGAGCTTGAAATCTAGTAGAGAAGACAACATGAAAACAATTATGTACAAACAAGACATATACAGGATAAATGAGATGGTCAACGTAGGGAAGGCCTTAGCAATGGGTTAGTGGCACATGGGTTCAATAGGCTCAATTTTTTTATTAGGGTCCAAAACTTGACAAAGGCAGTTTTCCTGGATGCCTTTATTGACTGTTATCTGGAGGCTGAAAAACAAAACCAAACTCTGAAACTCTGTAGGTCAGTTCGTGGTTGGAAGGAAACACTTGATTAAGATGCTTAATTTAAAGCAGGGATTGGAGGCTCTCCTGGTGGGAAAACGCACAGCAGTTGAGTGGCACAATGTAATCGCTTTATTGATTATGGATTGCTGAACAGTAGTCAACTGAATAACCTTCAGTTAGCTGTAACACATACTAATTAAGAAATGTAATTTACAGCTTTTTAAATTGGTGAGGTGAGGTAAAGAGGGCAACGGTCTTGGCCATGCAAGGTAGGAAGGACTAGGATTTCCTGAAATAGTTTCCTGGTCCTAAAGATACCATAAGGATCAAGTTTGGTGCTTTAAAGGACCGTCTATCTTCATATCACTGAAAACTACAAAGATGCTGCCTGATCTGAAAATTTTCCTTTTCTCCCTCCTACCATAACCCCCACCACCCCAAGAAGGAAAACCCCCAACAGAACTGCTGTTATGAAAATGTATAGTTAAGCAAAACACATTCTTATATTGGCCATGTCCTGAAATATGTCTCAGTCCGCACTTTGGGTTCATCCTCTCTCTATCAGGAAGTGGGTAGCATGCTTCACCAAGTCCTCTGGAATCGTGGCTGGTCACTGCATGGTTAAACATTCCTAAGTCTTTCAAAGTTTTTTGTCTTTACAATACCGTTATATAAATTTTCCTCCTGGTTTTGCCAACTTCACTCTGCATCATTTCATACAAGTCTTCCCAGGTTTTTCTGAAGCTATCCCTTTCATCATTCCTTAGAGGACAATAGTATTCTATCACATTCATACACCACAACTTGTATAGCCATTTCTAAATTTGATGGTCATTTCTCAGTTTCCCATTCTTTGCCACAACACAATGCTATAAATATTTTTCTACTTCCTTTGTTTATTTTGCTTAGGACTAACTTTTCTCTTAATCTTCTCTTCTTGTATTTTCCTCTTTCCTTTCTCTCCTTTCCCTCTTACGAGTAACTATTGAGTAAAATACAGAATATAAAACAGTGTCCTTTGGGGTCATGTTGCTGCTTTCTTGTTGTACTGAGTGCTGTGTTACCCCAGAATATTGAAGATAGCTCAGGCTGAGCACTCGTAAGCTTACAGTTTTCCTCCTTCTGCCCCAAAGTGATATTATCCCAAGCAAAGTTTGATTTCTGCCCTCTTGATTTGAGCTCTGCAAGTTTCTGACCTAGGTGTGGGTCTGAGCAATAGGCCTGTAGGCCTGCCCTTGGTTGGAGTCTTAATAGTTTGCTGCTGGACTCAGCCATTATCAGCTAGCCAGAAGGCTCTGCTGTTTCAGAGTAGTAGAACTTGAGGGTTCCTTTTGGTCAGAGATTGCTGGCCTAGTTGTTATGATATAGACTTCAGAATGGACTGGATATTGCAACTAAGACCCCACTCTACTCCTGAGGTCAGAGCCACACAACCACTACTTGCTTCTGAACCTCTTCCTCACTCAGTCATCCTGGAATGCCACCTGTAGGTGAAGTGTCTCCAACCCCCTCCCCCCGCCTATCTTAGTGGGTCCTGATTCTGTGATCCAACTGTGAGCTGGAACTTCTTCCTGCATCCTGCATAAGGTCAGACTCTTCTGTTTGGGTATATGCCTTCTTAACCAGATGTACAACCTCGTCCTTCACTGGAAGGATCCATGCAGCCATTTCGGGCTTGACTCCATTCCCATTATCCAAAAACTTCTCTGTTTCCCATTGTTGACCTAGATAGAAAAAATGATCCACTGTGATTATTTTTCTTGGATTTCCCAATTGGGATAACTTTTTAGATCTCTGTGGAGGAGTTTTGGGGGAGGAGCTTAGCTGTACTTCCTTTCACTTTGTCATCTTGCCTCTGCCTCCACTAAGTATACTCTTAATAAATTCATGAAGCATTATGTAAGGGGGCTGAGCTAGATCACATGACATTGACCCTAATACTACACAATAGGCTACTAAATTACCTTAGTAGAAAAAGCTCCCTTCCCCCCTACCCCGGAGCTAACTGCTGCTACCGCATCATGGGATATTGAGACACCACAACCTTTTTCATGCTTTAGTTTCATTGTCTACGAAATGGGAATAGGAAATACATGTCCTGTACATTGCATTGAGGTCTTAGGATAATTTAGATACTATTGAACAGCAATATGGCAGGCTCTTTGGAAGTCATTCCTAGCTGTGCCACTTAATAGCATTTGATCTTGGATAAGTAAGTCACATGACTTGTCTAAGCCTCAGTTTCCTTTTCTGTAAAATGATTCCTGTGCTATTTATCTTTCAGAGTTATAAGGATAATACAAGATAGGGGGAAACTATGATAGAATCATATTTTAATGTGTAAATGAGAATTATATATAAAAGTACTTTTAAAATTAGGTGCTACATACATGCAAGATATTGTTTTATTTTGATGTGATATTTTCTAATAGATGATCTCCACAGTGGGGGATAAAAATCTTAACCCATGGAACTACATAACCGCTGAAAGTCTAATCTTTCATGTCAAATATTAAGATCATAGATATGGAACTAGAATAGACCTTAGGTCATCTAGTTGAACTCTCTCATTTTACAGCTGAAGAAACTGAAGGTCATACAGACTGAGCGAACTGAGCAAGGTCACAAAGGTAATTAATGGCACAGCAAGGGTATGAACTTGACCCTTTTGACTGTGGTTCCAAAGCCCCTTCCTCTGCATCATCGTACTTCCCCACTATTTTGTTCTGAAGTTTAGGGAGGCATTCACTGGGGATCTGGAGGAGGGATTGATTAGAAGCAGAACTGAGTAAAGAGGGACTTTATGGGTAAATATTTGTTAAAAGAGCCCTTTTATCCTTAATCTGCTTTTGCTCTGAGTCAAAATGATTTACTCTAATGGTACCCAGCTCAGTTTAAATGGAGGCCATGCCCTGAAACTGTGCAAGGTTATGCATGGGTGGAGCAGACGAGAGCTTTTCTGATAAAACTCTGTGTTCTTTAAATGCCATCCTTTGGTTAACAGATGCAAGGGTTTTTCTTTGTTTTTTCCCACCCACGTATTTAATATTTCCTTGGGGACCTTGGTGGTGTTTCCCACTAAATGCTTACTACAAGATCTACAAAAAGATACGTGAATACAGTGTGATGGGTTTGGTGATAGGGATCTTTTACCTTAGAAATTACTAGCATCTTCAGTCAAAAGTTTGGGGAGGAGATTGATCATTAGGTTCTGAACTGGGGTCTAGAGTTCCTCGCTTGTGTTAGGTAGAACTTCTCTGAGAAATAATAACCTTTCTGGCCTAGCTCAGTAATAATAATAATTGGTATTTAATTTATATTTGTGGTTTTGACTTGCAATTTCGTCCATGCAGGGAGTTCTGTATGAGGAAAAGTCCTTTAATAGTGCAAATGTTTTGCAGCTTATAAATCATAGGTTTTGGAGTGGGGTGAGCAGACGTGGAGAGGTTAAATGACTTGCCCATGGTCACACAGGCTACAGTATATGTGTGAGCCTTCGTTACTGAGGCTAGCTCTCAATCCACTGCCTCATACTCTTCTCAATTGATATTTACAACAATTTAAAAATTTAAGTTTGCAAAGCACTTTATATACATTATCTCATTTGATACTCATCACAATGCCATGAGGTAGTTAATATAGTTGTTGTTAAGCCCATTTTACGGATGAGGCTAAGAGAAGTTGGCTTGCAGGGTCATAGAATAAGTACTTGATTCTAGGTGTTCTTGACTCTAAGGTAGATATTCTATCTACTAACTATACCATGTTTGCTTTGAAGTTCCGCCTTATCCATATCTGACCATTTTAGTTCAAACCAATTTCTTCCTTCTCTGAATTCCTATTTCATTTATTACCAGCAGTGCATTGAGATCACAGATTTAGAGCTGGAAAGGACATTAGGGTCATTGTTTCATATCTAATAATGGTTCTCTAACTATTCACAGTTGTTCATCTTGCCTTAACAACTAGATATTAAGCTCCTTGAGGACGAGGCATTTTATTCTTTTACATCCTTTACAATTTATTCTTTTACATTTATCAGATTTAAATACTGGAATAATTGATAGTTGATATGTCCTATTGATATTTCAAAGGTTGGAAAACTAGGGGACTGGCTTAATCAGAAACTCGAGTAGAACTGAAATAGAAGGGTAGGTAGATCCTCAAAGATACAGATTTAGATTTAGTGTCAAAAGAACTGGGTTTGAATCCTGGTTCTGGGATTTACTTTCTCTCTGAACATATGCAACTCATTCAACCTCCCCATGCCTCTTTAAAATGATTAGTTTGAACTAGACAATCTAAAGGTCTCTTCCAGCTCTGAAATCTTATAATTTATATAAGTGAATAAAAGGCCCTTCAGATATTGAATAAGAGTAAAGCCATTTTGATTGATGGAGAAAATTTCTCCAAGTGGCATCAGCACAGCTGCTTATTCTAAGTATTGGAGCCTTATGCTCATATAGAGTGTAGCAGATGTTTCAGACACAGTTACCCTCACCCCTTCTAACCCTTCTAAATCAGTACAATAGGCAATGTCACCCTACTGGAACTTTCCCAAGAGAAATGCAGTGACTTATTTTGGGGCTTTAGAGATGTCATCTGAATTAGAGAGGGGTGCCATGCGGTCAAGGCTGATTGTCCCTTCTCATGAATTCTCCAGACTCAGAAGGGCAGAGGAGTTCTTTTCATGTTCAACAGAGGCTTGGATTAGAGACAGAAAGGACCCAAACTGAACCAAAACCTAAGGATGCTAGAGATGGTGGGATACTCTGGATTTTTTGGGAAAGATTGAATCAAAAAAGACTAAGTTCTATATAACCTTCTAAAGTAGGGGTTTTCAACATTTGCCTCTGTGTGTGTGTGTGTGTGTGTGTGTGTGTGAGTGATGGACCCCTTTGGAAGTCTGGCAAAGCTTATGGATCCCTTTTCAGAATGCTTTTTAAAAATTCACAATTACAGGAAATACTAAATTTCAATTAGAGGATATGAAAATATTTTTAATTTTTTCACATCCAATGGACCCGTGAAATCTATCCATAGACCTTAAACGAGGGGCCTTTGAACCCCAGTTTAAGACTTACTGATCTGTAAGACTCTGAAGATAATTGGATTAAATATCATGTCTGCAACCTGGCCTGGTGGTAGTATAACTAGAGATTAGACTAACTTAGTTTTGCTTGTCTGCATATGAGTTGCCTTCTCTTTCAGCCTAGGCTTTATGTTATAAAAACTCATAAAGTGGCAAATGCAAATATTCTCCCCATAAAAGATGAGGAAATTGAGGGGCAGAGGTTAAAAAATTTTCCAATTGCCACCAATTCCATGTTTAGTTATCTTTTTTCTATCTCCCTGAGAGCAAAGCTCTTATTTGCTATAGTTCTCTTACTATTTTACATGTATCCTATATTAACTAGATTCAAACATTGTCAATGAATTTGCTTTGTTGGTCCCCAAATTAAACACCTTAATCATAAGCAAAAAATTGAATTTAAGGTGACTAATTCACAACTGTCACCCAAGACATAATAAGATTATATTTTTTGGAGTTGGACCATAAGAAAATTGACAATAAAAATGCTGATCGATAGGCAGTTCTCAAGAGGTAAAGGCTGCATTAAGATGCAGAGGTGTTTGTTGGCTTGCTTTTTAATCTATATTCTTAAGTAAAGAGAAAATCCATTTCCCTTCCCCAGAGGGGAAATCTTTGAGCACTGGGCTTAGAAACTGCTTTACTGTCTGAGGCTTGTAAAAATAAATAAATATATCCCTCATATAATTAATTGTCTGCTTTTTTTAAAGACCACATTTCTTTGGAAAAAAGGTTGGGAGCCATTTAAACAATGATCATTTGTATAAGAGCCAGAATAAGGAGGTATCCTAGTGGAGTGAGCACTATAGTAGCCCTCAGAATGACCAGGTTCTAGTCTTAATTCTGCTACTTACTGGCTACTTACTGGCTTACTTACTGTGTGACTTTGAGAAGGCCACATGACCCCTCTGATCCTCAGTTCTCTCATCTGTAAAATGAAGGTGTTAAATTAGATGACCTCGAAGGTCCCTTCTATCTCCAAACCTGTGAATCTATGATCCAAATCTTAAAATAATGAAGGCAAAAATGCTTGGCAAACTTTTAGCTACCTTCCAGTTTTTTTTTTGCAAGGCAACACTTTCTTTTTATTTAAAAAGGCAGAAATATAGTGTAAAAATCATTGGAAAAATTAAAAGACACTGATACATATCCAGGTATACACTTTTTACATAAATTACACATATTTATTCTTTCTGTCTGAGGTTCTGAGTCAGCATTGAGGTCTTCTAGTTAATGGGTCCTGGAATATGCACGTTCAGACCACCATAGTCCAACATGTACATTGGCCACTGCACAAGTGAAATCTGATTGGTCGAGGCCTTGGACTCCAGATTGGATGATTACTTTCCAGTTTTAACATTTTGTAATTCTATCCCTTGTGGAGAAGACAAACTGAACTCATGGCCTCAAGACTCCAGCCTGGTAGGAAGCTCTGTATTGTCTGGGAAGAATTTTGTTTTAAAAAATTGCTACCAAATTGCCAGTTCTAAGTGCTTTAAGGCCAAGTCTCTGAATCACATTGTTGCCACTTCCTCAATTCTTAAATACTTAGATGCACATTTATTAAACACTTGTTATATACAAGGCACTTGGCTAGATGGAAGGGATACAATGACAAATCATCTGAAGGGTTAAAGTTGGTCACTGAAAATTTTCCTGGGAGAAGTGATTGTCCTGAATATTGATCTCTCTCTTACCAAGCAGTCGCCTAAATGAGTAGCAGGAGTATCTTAACTAGAGACCTTCAGATTGACAGTACAGTGTGAATAATCGTGATTTGCTTTCAGTGATTACAAAACACTCAGCTAAATATTACCCATCCTTTTGAACAATGTCAATTACTTCCTTTGTAATGTATCGATAATGGACTTCCTTCCTTGCTAGAGAGAAGAGGCACTCTTGAGACCAACAGCCATTCTTTAACAGGGTAGAAGACCAGGGTATAAGACAAAAGAAAAGAATGTGTAACCTGGAATTCCCCCTTGATGAGAGTATGGTGTGGGAAGATTAACCTTGCTATAACAACTACCCACTCTGGGACTTCAACCACCAAAACTAAATATCAACTTCGATAGAGAGAAAAAAGAAATATATTCATTAGAGTGATGGGTCTGGGATCTTGCATTGCTGTCTCTGGCAGGGTGTCAGAGGAACTGTATCTTTCCAAGTTGAATCTTCTTCCAGGCCTCAGTGGCTATGAAAATGCAGAAGTCCAGGATTCTGACCACTTTGAATGTGCTTCCAGTGATGGCACAGATCTGGCACTTGCTTTGATTCTGCCTTCCAGACTTCATGCATAGTTCAGTTTGCTCAGAGCATAAAGGAGCCAACATATGCTTTTGTTTCATGGTCTGCATTTATGTGTGCATATGGCTATGACTTTTAGGTGTTTATGTGTGCATGTCAACTGTGAGTGTGTATGGATATGCAGCTGTATATTGGGGATATATGTGAGACGAAGGCACCTTTTTGGTTATCAGTTATGTGTAGAGATGACTCAAACTTCTCTTTCTAATCCATCCTCCACATAGCTATCGAAGTATCATTTCCAAAGCACAGGTCTATGTCCATACCTTGCTCTAGAAGCCTCACTGATTCTCTGCTCCCTTGTTTGGCATTTACAGCTTCTAACAATATGGCTCTAGGCTTCCTTTCCAGGCTAATTGCACATACATCCTGTACTCAAGCCAAACTAGCCATATTGTTGCCTTCCTAAAATTTTATTTTGCATTTATTTTGCATATATTTTCTGTTTACTTAACTATTTACATTGTCTTCCCCTCACCCAATGTAAGCTACTCAAGGTGGGAGGACTTTTTTTTTTCCTTTGTATCCTCAGCATCTAAAAAATGCTTGTAAGTGATTAATAAATGCTTGTTTTTGATCAGTTGGCTATGTGGAGCATTGAAGAACAGTCTTGTTGGTGAGATTGCTGTGAGAACCAGAATAGGAGAACACAAAACTCTCTAAACAAAATTTACCAAGAACTTGTTGGCAGCTCATACTCTACTATACTCGTGTGTCAAAAGTATAAGCTTCATGAGAACTCTTTTTTTAAAAAAATCATCATTTATTTATTTAATATTTTTAGTTTTCAGCATTACTTTTCACAAGAGTTTGAATTACAAATTTTCTCCCCATTTCTACCCTCCCCCACTCCAAGATGGCATATATTCTGATTGCCCCATTCTCCAGTCAGCCTTCCCTTCTGTCACCCCATTCCTCCCATCCCCTTTTCCCTTACTTTCTTGTAGGGCAAGATAGATGTTTATGCCCCATTGCCTGTATATCTTATTTCCTAGTTGCATGCAAAAACTTTTTTTTGACATCTTCTTTTAAATCTTTGAGTTCCAAATTCTCTTCCCTCTTCCCTCCCCACTCACCCTCCCTTCTTAGGCAAGCAATTCAACATAGGCCACATGTGTATCATTATGCAAAACCCTTCTACAATACTCATGTTGTGAAAGACTAACTATATTTTGCTCCTTCCTATCCTATCCCCCTTTATGCAATTTTCTCCCTTGACCCTGTCCCTTTTCAAAAGTGTTTGCTTTTGATTACCTCCTCTCCCTATCTGCCCTCCCTTCTATCATGCCCCCTTTTTATCTCCTTCCTCCTTCTTTCCTGTGGGGTAAGATACTCAATTGAGTGTGTATGTTATTCCCTCCTCAGGTCAAATCTGATGAGAGCAAGATTCATTCATTCCCCCTCACCTGCCTCCTCTTCCCTCCCAACAGAACTGATTTTTCTTGCCACTTTTATGTGAAATAATTTACCCCATTCTATCTCTCCCTTTCTCCCTCTCTCAATATATTCCTCTCTCATCCCTTAATTTGATTTTATTTTTTTAGATATGTTCCCTTCATATTCAACTCACCCTGTGCCCTCTGTCTATATATATATATATATATGTATATATATATATATATATATATATATATATGTATGTATGTATGTATGTATATTCCCTTCAGCTACCCTAACACTGAGGTCTAATGAGTCCTACACATCATCTTTCCATGTAGGAATGTAAACAAAACAGTTCAACTTTAGTAAGTCCCTTGTGATTTCTCTTTCTTGTATACCTTTTCATGCTTCTCTTGATCCTTGTGTTTGAAAGTCAAATTTTCTATTCCGGTCTGGTCTTTTTACTGAGAAAGCTTGAAAGTCCTTTATTTTATTGAAAATCCATATTTTGCCTTGGAGCATGATACTCAGTTTTGCTGGGTAGGTGATTCTTGGTTTTAATCCTAGCTCCATTGACCTCTGGAATATCATATTCCAAGCCCTTCGATCCCTTAATGTATAAGCTGCTAGATCTTGTGTTATCCTGATTGTGTTTCTACAATGCTCAAATTGTTTCTTTCTGGCTGCTTGCAGTATTTTCTCCTTGATCTGGGAGCTCTGGAATTTGGTGACAGTATTCCTAGGAGTTTTCTTTTTGGGATCTTTTTCAGGAGGTGATGGGTGGATTCTTTCAATTTCTATTTTACCCTCTGGCTCTAGAATATCAGGGCAGTTCTCCTTGATAATTTCTTGAAAGATGATATCTAGGCTCTTTTTTTTGATCATGGCTTTCAGGTAGTCCAATAATTTTTAAATTATCTCTCCTGGATCTGTTTTCCAGGTCAGTGGTTTTTCCAATGAGATATTTCACACTGTCTTCCATTTTTTTCATTCCTTTGGTTCTGTTTTATAATACCTTGATTTCTCATCAAGTCACTAGCTTCCACTTGCTCCAATCTAATGTTTAAGGTGGTATTTTCTTCAGTGGTCTTTTGGATCTCCTTTTCCATTTGGCTAATTCTGCCTTTCAAGGCATTCTTCTCCTCATTGGCTTTTTGGAGCTCTTTTGCCATTTGAGTCTATTTTTAAGGTGTTGTTTTCTTCAGTACTTTTTGGCTCTCCTTTAGCAAGTCATTGACTTGTTTTTCATGGTTTTCTCACATCATTCTCATTTTTCTTCCCAATTTTTCCTCTACTTCTCTAACTTGCTTTTCCAAATCCTTTTTGAGCTCTTCCATGGCCTGAGTCCAGTTCATGTTTTTCTTGGAGGCTTTTGATATAGTGTAGGCTCTTTGACTTTGTTGACTTCTTCTGGCTGTATATTTTGGTCTTCTTTGTCACCAAAGAAAGATTGCAAAGTCTGGGACTGAATCTGAGTCTGTTTTGGCTGCCTTGCAATGTTCCCAGCCAACTACTTGACCCTTGAGTTTTTCATCAGGGTATGACTGGATGTAGGGTAGAGAGTACTTTGTCCCAAGCTTGAGGGGCTGCGCTGTTGTTTTCAGAGCTATTTCTATACAGCAAGCTCTGCCACACCAGTGCTCCTCCTCCCCCAAGAACTGCCAACCTAGACCACAACTCAGATCTTAAGCAGGCTCTGTACTCCTGCTCTGATCCTCCACTTAATTCCTCCCACCACATGGGTCTGGGGCCTGAAGCCACTGCAACTGTAGTTCTGTAGCTGCACTACCTCTGCTGCCCCCGTGGCAGTGGCTGAACCACACACTCCTTTCACTATGTCCCAGCAGCTTTTCCCACTAACTTTCTGTGTTGTCTTTGGTGTTTGTGGGTTGAGAAGTCTGGTAACTGCCACAGCTCACTGATTCCTGTTCCACCTGGCTCCTGGTCTGGTTGGTCCGGGTGCAGCCCACGCTGGGCTCTGCTCCACTCCACTCCCAGCTGTACGTGCAATAGACCTTACCCAGTGGCCATCCAGGCTGTCCTGGGATGCAGCGCTGCTTCCCTCTGCTATTTCATGGGTTTTGCAGTTTGTTCAGAGCCATTTTTTTATTGGTGTTTGGAGGGTCCTGGGGGAGAGCCCTAGGCAAATCCCTGCTTTCCAGCCACCATCTTGGTTCCGCCCCCTCCCTGAGAACTCTTTACCACTCTCTGGGCATATATGTGTAGCATCTCTTTACTTTGAAGATCCTTGTCTCAGCTCCCCCCTTCACTGATCAAATGGGTCCTGAAAGCTTGGATGGCTGTGTCCCTTATGGTTCTGTGGGTGGTTTTAACAGGTTATCTTTTGACTACTCATAATAGAACTTCCAAGCCTCTACTCTGGTGTGTTTTCCCATATGATTATGAATATATATCAATTAGCCAGCTAGACAACTAACTTTTAGTAAGAGATTTTTACTACACTGGTATACTTGATATAAACATGCCTTTTCCCCTAAAATTCTGTGATATACTCTCCCACAAGTATATGTAGAAACCGGGGGAAGTGGGCTCAAGTTTAGAAAGCAAATATGTTAAAGGGGCATAAAAAGGGCAAGAAGCCTAGAAAAGTAGTCTCAAGCCAGACTGTGAAAGGCTTAAAATGACAAACAGAAGAGTTTATATTTGATAAGAAAGGCTTCAAACTAAAAAAGTATTGGAAAGGGAGAAGATTACTTGTGTATATTACCAAAGTTAAATGCTCTAGAAAATAGCTACAAAGAAGGAATAACAGCTGAGGTACCCAGAAATTCCTAGGAGACAAAACCCAAGAAACAAGTTAGTAGTAAAGCTCATTATATATCTTTTGGTTATCAGTTATATGTAGAGAAACTAGATGGTTTAATTTAATAGAGCAAGTTCACTCTCATAGATATCATTGAGACTTGGTGGGATGAAAGTCATGACTATACTGTGGTTCTGGATGAATATACCTTTTTCAAATGAAACAGGCTAGGTAAAAGAGTGCATGGGGATCGGATTGTTCATTAAGAGGATATTCTCATATGAAGAATTTCAGGAATAGGGTTGGGGGGAGTATGAATTTGAATACAGGGCAAAGGAAGGGAGAAAGAGACAGGATTGTCATTGGGGTATACTACAGACTCCCTGGACAGAAAGAGGAAATAGATGCAGAATTAGGGAAATAGCCTGACACAGAGGCCTGATATAGTAGGGATTGGGAACTTAAATTATCCAGAAATCTGATGGAGCTGTCTCTTTTTCTCCCAATAACAGAGCAGCTAATATCATCTTAACTTGCCTTAGTTATAATTTTATGCTTCAAAAAATGGAGGCATCATCAAGTGGAAATTCAATTTGGGATCTGATTCTTACTAACGGAGGACACGGTTGTTGGGTGTAGAAATGATGGTAACCTTGGAAAGGAGTGACCTCTCCATTGTAGTTTGTGATAGAGAAGGAAAGGAAACCTGGGCACTGTATGACATACACTAAAAATTTTGGGAAAGCAGATTTCAAGGGATGCAGAGAAAAGGTAAGATCCCATAGAGTAAAATGCTTCAGGGGTGGTTGGCAGAAGAGAGATAAGAAAAAATCAAGAATCAAATTGTGATGGCACAAAGGGACAGCACGATTCCAAAGATGAGGAAAAGTAAGATAATGGGTCTGGAGATCAATGTGGATGCATAGGAAACTCATCAACTAACTTAGATTTTAAAAAAAAGAAATATACAGAATATTGGAACAAGGACAGGTAACAGAGAATGAATAGAAGAGTATGACATAGTCCTGAAAAATAAAGCCAGGAAGTCTTAAGCTCAGAATGAGCTGAGGCTGGCAAGGGAAGCTAAGGATGGGACCTTTGTTTGGAGTGGCTAGGATGGTAGGAACTGACAACAGAGAGAAGGCAAAACTACACAGTTTTTATTTTGTTTTAATTTTTAAAATCACCTTTGTGATAGAAATGACAGTAAAAATGACTAAGAAGGAGCTGATACCACAGATAAGTAAGGAGATAGTAAGAGCTTTCTTAGCTACCTTTGATGATTTCAAGTTATTTGATTTGGATCCTCAAGTGTTGAATGAAATATTGGGTGTGAATGTTGAGCTACTGTTTGAAAAATCATGGAAAAATGGAGGAGGTACCAAAAATTCAGAGAAGGGTAAATGTCCTGATTTTCAAGAAAGGGAAGAGAACAGAATTTTAAAACTATAGACTAATGAGCTTCAATTCCTGGTAAAATTCCAGAACAAATCATTAGAGATAGCAAATGTCTATAAAAGGAAGAAATGAGGATTACAAAGAGCTATTGTAGCATCATCAAGAACAGGTCAAGCAGTACTAACTTCAATTCTTCTGACAGGATTACCAGGCTAGTAGATGAGGGGATTGCTCTGGATATAGTTTGCCTAAATTTTTGCAAAGCTTTTGATAAAGAACCTCATATTCTCCATTAAGAAAAGTTGGAGGAATTTGGATTAAACAATAATAGATGGATTCAGAATCGATTGGATGGCTGGACTTAAAGAGTGATTGTTAATGGTTCTATGTCAACATGGTAGCAGGTATCCAGTGGAGTGCTTGGCAGTTTAACATTTTTATTAATGACTCCCTTGGAGAAAAACATAGACAGTATGTTCATCATCTTTGTGTATTTGAAGGGCTTTCAAGAAGAAGAATTAGATTTGTTTTGTGTAGAACCAGGAGTAATGGGTAGACATAAATAGGCAAATTTAAGCTCAATGTCAGGAGAACTTTAATAATTAGAGCTATCCAAAAGTGGAATGGGCTGCCTGAAGAACTGGTGGATTCCCTCTGCCTGGAAGTCATCAAGCTGAGGCTTGGACAACAATTTGCTGAGTATCTTATAATAGGAATTCCTTTTCTGTGTGGATTGGATGAGATGGCTGCTGAGTCTCAATTTCTCTCACCTTTAAGGCAGTTAGGAGCCACCAAAGTTTCTTGAGAAGGTGAATTACATCATCAGATCTGTGTTTTTGGAACATTTATTTGGTAACTGAGTGAAGGGTGGATTGAAAAGGAGAGAGACCCTGAACCAGGGAGACTACTTGGGAAGCCTTCACAATTGTCCAGGTGAGAGATGTTAGCACTTGTATAGCAAGGTACTGTATAAAAAGGTAAGCTAGCATCATTCTTTAAGCTGGAAGGAGGGCAAGGAAATTTAGAGATATTGTTCTCTATTGTTTAGAGATATTATCCTCCCATATTTGGCGTCAGAGGAACCAATTCCCTCTATACCAGGGGTTTTTAACTTTTTTTTGCGTGTGTCATGGACTCCTTTAATAGTCTGGTGAAGTCCTGGATCTATTCCAAGAAGACTGATTAGTTGCCTAATTAATAATTGAAGGGAATTAAATTTCTTTTAGAAGGTAGGAAAATAAAGTTGTAAATGTTTTCTTATACATGTTTAAGGGCTTCCTATAATCTATCCTTAGGCTTACTGGGGTGCTATTTGATTCCAAATACCCAACTTGTTATGGGGAAATGAAAGGGGACTTGTCTCAAACCCATGACCCAATCAATCCATCAATGATGAAGCATTATTAGCATTTACTATTGCCAGGCATCATGTTGGGTGCTAGAAAAACATGGACAAAAGTGAAACAGTACCTCAAAGAGCTTACATGGCTAAAAATCAAATTAGCTAATGGTTTATCTATTTTCATTGTTCCCCCAATAGTTCTTAGTTTTATTTATTAATGCAATATTTTTTGCTTTCAATTTTATTATTCTCTTCTTTGGTTTTCATAATTTCTATTTTAGTATTTTTGGCCCTTTTAATTTGTTAGTTTTCTAGTTTTTTTAGTTGTATGCCAAATTTATGGATCTGTTTATTCTCTCTCTCTCTCTCTCTCTCTCTCTCTCTCTCTCTCTCTCTCTCTCTTTCTCTCTTTTATTTATGAAGGGGTTTAGAGAGATAAATTTTCCCCTAAGCACATCCCACAAACTTCGGGTTGTTTTGCTCCCAAATTTTGGTATGTTGAAGTAGGTTTACATTTTAATAGAGGAGTCAAACATGCACATATACAGAATGTCCCCAAAATCTAAGTGCAATTTTAAAGCTTAGAGGGTTTAAAGCTTCAATCTGTACTAAGACTTTTGGGATATCCTGTATAAGTATACAGAATATCTACAAAGTGGGTAAAAGGTAGTTTTGGAAAGGAGGCCAGTAGCTTGAAGTGGAAGAGTTACAGACAAGAAAAGACTTCACGTAGAAAATAGTTACTGGAGTTGATTTTGAACCAAAGATTCTAAGAGATGGAAGTGAGGAGAGGATCCATTCCAGGCAGGGGGGACAGCCACTGCAAAAGGCACAGAGATAGAAATGGAGTGTTGTATATACAGAATAATAAGTAATCTAGTATAGCTGAACCATAGAGTGCAGTAATGTGTAAGGGGAATATGTAGGAAGGGGTTTGGTTGTAGAATGATTTAAATGCCACGCAGAGGAGTTGATATGTAATTTTAAACATAAGGGAAGTCACTGAACTTTAATAGTACTTAAGTGAGATCCCTTTGACTCTGTGGAAGAAGGACTGGGGTGGGTAGAGACAAGGCATGGAAACCAAGTAGAAGGTCATTTCCATAGTGTAGGTAAGAGATGATGAGGGCCTGTATTAGTGTGGTAGCAGTGTGAGTTGAGAGAAATGGACGTAGATGAGAAATGTTGCAAAGGTAGAAATGACAAGATCTGGAAATGGATTGGTTAAGTACAGTAAATGAAAAGACATATAACAATGAGGTTACAAATCTGAGTAAATGGAGGAATGGGGGTGTCCTCTTCACAGTATTAGGGAAGTTCAGAAGAAGGGTCAGTTGTGGAGCAAAGATGATGAGTTTTGTTTTGTATGTGTTGAATTTGTTGAATGTTTACAGAGTGTACATTTCAAAATGTCCAAAAGGCAGTAGGTGATGAGGGACTGCAGCTCAGAAGGGAGACTAGGGATGGATATATGAATCTGGGAGTCATTGCATGGGGTTAGTAGTTGAACCCACGGGAACTGATGAAGTAACCAAGTGAGAGAGTGTAGAGTGAGAAAAGAAGAGAGTTCAGGAAAGACCCTTTCTGAGACTATTAGATTTGATAATGAAGAGATTGTTGATAGAGCAGTTTCAAGTAGGAAGTCTGATTACAAGGACAAAGGAAGTAGAAGCACCTTGTTATTCAGAGTTTGACTGAAAAGGGGAGGAGAGATAGAGGATGATAGTTACTAGGATTGTGAGACCAAGTGAGGAATTTTTTGAAACTTAAGGAGGCTAGAATGTGTTTCTAAGCTTCAGGGAAGAAATGAAAAGATAGGGAGAGATCCAATGTTAGAGTGAAAAAGAGAGGAAGAATGATATAGTAGCTGCAATCTGTTAAAGAAGATAGAAGAGGAATGGAGACAGGGGTATATGTAGAAGGAGATGGCCTTGATAAAGGAAAAATTGGTTAGGGTGATATCAAAGAGTTTTGAGATGAAGAGAAGGGTAGAAGAGGGAGCTCTCAGTGAATGGCCTTGATTTTTTTGGGGTGAGTAAAGTATCATGGGAATACCTTAACTGAGAGGATATAGGGAGGGGTGCTGCAGGAGGCTTGAAGAGAGAAGAGAAGATTTAGCACAATTTTTGTGGAGAATGGGATAGAGAATCTACTAGGAAAGAATGAAAGTATTGCTTTGCTGCGATGAGGGCCCAGTTGAGATTAGGTAACATGTATTTGCATCAGACTCAATTATCACAGATTTGTGATTTCCTCCAACCCTGATCAGCAATATGTGAGTAGGAGTACTTCTTGGTAGATGATGGCAGTAATCCAGAATTGGAGTTTGATAAAGCATGATCATTGATAGGAAAAGAGAGCAAGAGATTTAAGAGTAAAGGATAGTATAGTGTTGAATTGATTGAGACTGGGAAGTGAAGAGAGTGTGGCCAAAACAGAGAATACAGGGTTGCAGGACACACTGAGGTAGAAGAATAGATTTGGGAGAAAGAAGGTACAGACAGAGACGGAATGATAGAAGACTGTTATTGGGTAAAGGAGTTTCAGAGTTCTTGGTCTTAGAATTGAAGCATTTGTGAGTGATAGAAAGTGGAGGGTGTGATCATCTCTGGGTCTAGCTTATGTGGAGTGGAGAAGTAGGCTACAGGAATTGAGCAGATTAAGGAACAAGGATGTGAGGGTATTTGAAGGAATATTCTCATGTATATTGACATGCTCTTTATGAATGGAGGAGGTAGGGTGGAAAGAGAGAGGGTCTGTGAGCCAGGCACTAAACTTATTTAGAAAGGAAGTGGGGATACCCTAGGACAGAGGTGGGGAATCTGCAGCCTCAAGGCCATGTGGGGTCCTCTAGGTCCTCAAGTGTGGCCCTTTGACTGAATCTAAACTTTACAGAACAAAATTGGGTCACATTTTAGGACCACATGTGGCCTGGAGGCCGCAGGTTCCCCACTTCTGCCCTAGGAGGTCAATAGATAACAGCCACCAGGATCTGAATTGGGTGATGAATTTTGATAAAGTGAACCTCAAAGGAAGATTTTTAAATGAAGGCAATAATGTGAGAATCTGGAAGTGGCCACAGCGATTCCACTTCTAGGACCAATGACAACAGGGGGTCTTAAGGAAAGTGAAATTGGTACTGGAAAAGAAGGCCTGGGATGCATTGTTATCTGTGATGGACCAGGTCTTGGGGAATGACATAAGAAAATGGGCTGCAAGAAATGATGAAGAGGATAGTTTCAGAAAAACCTGGGATGACTTGTATGAATTGATGTAAAGTGAAGTAAGCAGAACCAGGAGAACAATTTATATAATATCAATAATATTGTAAAGAAAATCAACTCTGAAAGACTTAGCAAGTCTGATCAACAAAATGACCAATCATAGTTTCAAAGAACAAATGATGAAACATCACATCCTCCTCTAGATGGATAACTGATGGACTCAGAGTAATGACTGAAGCATCTATTCTCTTCTCCTTCTCTTTTCTCTCATTGTGTATCTCCTCTCCTCTTCCCATTTCCCCCCTCCCTTCTTCTCTTCCCTCTTTTCTCTCTTACCTCCCTTTCTTCTCTCCTTTTTTCTCTACCTCTTTCTTCCTTCCCTTCTTCCCTTTCTTCCTTCTTTTTCTTCTTTCCTTCCTTCCTTCCTTCCTTCCTTCCTTCCTTCCTTCCTTCCTTCCTTCCTTCCTTCCTTCCTTCCTTCCTTCCCTTCCTCCCTCCCTCCCTCCCTCCCTCTCCTCCTTGGAGGAATATGGAAAGAATATGGTGGAGATGAGGAGGGAGAGAATTAAAGGTAAATAGAATAGCCAGTGAAAATGCATGGAGTCAGGAGATGGAGCATCTTGTTCAAGAAACAACAAGGAATTCAGTGTCCAGATTTAGGGACAGTGGGCATCTGAGTTTCTACAGGGAGCAGGAATGGTGGAATACACAAAAGCTTTCACACCAAAGAGGTTGGACAATTTGGAAACTGCTGTTAGGTTTGCTTACTCAAGTCACCATCACCAAGGAAGGAGTATACCAACTTGGGAGGTCATTGCACTTAAATATAGCATTAACCAGCATTCCAAAGAATCAGAAATTTTTTTTTTAGTGCATCCCAAGCCCCTTCTGTCTTCCCTCTTCCTTGCTGAGTAAACCAAACAGAATCAGCATTGTTAAACTATTCCCTCACCTGTGGGAATTATTACATGCTACAAAATAGAGAGGCTGTTTGCATGGCTCATTTAGAGTCCTTTTAATACATTAAGACCTTCATGTAACCTTCCATAAGGCAGAGCTGTAATGAGTGGATCTGGTGAACCCATGGACAAGCCTCACAAAATGTGTTCTGATGCAAGCAACACCTTCAAAGTCGATTAGCCTTCAAATCAACTCCTTAAGAAAACTTCAAGTAAAGGAGAAGATATCTCTGGGAGAGTCTGGCAGTGGGTGAGACTGAGACATCTGGACACTGTGAGACTGCCGTCGAGTGACTATGGCCAAAGGAAGGAATGGGAAAGGGCTCAGCCAGGGAGGAGTTCACCTGGTTTGGGCTGTTTAATAGCTTCTTAATTTGAGCAATTATTGTTGCTAACTGTATGCTAAGCTCAATTGTTTCTGTTTGTCAAAGGAGAGCAAGTGTTGTCACTAGACCCTCTAAGTTTCAGCACCTTGTGATAAAGCTCTGGTTGTCTCATCCAATTTATAGCTTGGACAAGTGGATCTCCTGGCTTAGTAAAGGTTTTAAGATTGAAATGAAGACATCTTGACTTTGGGGGATACCTTCTGAAATTTTTCCCTGTAAAGTGAAGAATATACCCTTAGATCCCTGAATTTCTTATATGAGAAATACAGGAGTAGCATCAATAAAGCATGCTAAAGTAGCTTGGATTATTGTAGGAGGTTAATTTTACCTGGGTTAAGACTATTGTTATTATCCCAGCACAAGCTCAGTTTTGTAATGCTGTTAACGTGAGTGGGGGGATAACAGTAGGTTCTCAGCTTGCTTTTATTTGAAAGGCCCCAGAAATGTCAACATTTGGCATTGCTAACTAAATTCCCTTTATGCGTGCCTCAGAGAAGGAAAACGCAAGAAGTACCTTTTTCCCCCCAAGTAGTTTGGCAGAAATGTGGCTGAGAGCTTGACTGTTCATTTTATCAGGTCTAATATTGCTGCAGAAAGTCTCCGCCAACACTCAGCCATATTATTAAGCAAAGGTTCCAACGTGGGCTATGATTTGTTTTTCCTTTGAGTGACATGACCATATTTTCCATTAAGTCTCAGCGCAGATAGAATCTCTAGCTCCCTTGCTGTGTCACTTCCTCTGGCTGGGAGGGAAAGGCAAGCCTAGGTGATTATAGTTGGGTATTCATAGTGGATTTGTTGCTGAAAATCTGTTCTCAAATGAGCTTCTGGTTCTTCTCCTTTGACTTGGGGCAGGGCACAAGCTCTTTAGGTTGAACTCAAGAAATATATACTGTGTGACTGCTATGTGTAAGGCATTGAAGGGGCTATGGAGATCAGTGAAACAGTGAATCCCCTGTCATCATGGAACTTATAGTTCAGAAGGGGGAGATTAAGACATGTTAAGATGGGGCAAGGTACATTAAGATGTGGCAAGGTCATCACTGTGACACACAGAGTCTGGTGCTAGGAGCAAAAATGAATTCGTCTCGCAACTACAGCCAATCTATATAACTTGGTCTGACTTCCCTGGAGGAAAAGTGGAATGTTGAAAAGTGAGAGGAAAAATTATGAAAATGCCTTTCTAAACTTTCACAAAATGTAGTGGGAGGTTATAAATGAATGGGAGGCACAAGGGTGCCAGGGGAGGGAAGTGATAAAGAGAATGGATTCTCTCTGTCCTGGTGAGGAGTGAGTGGGAAACAGAGATGAGGGCAAGTAGAATAGCTTCCTGAGAAGACCCAGAGGGTTGGACGCTGAGATCCATGTATAAAACAACACAATTTTTAAAAATAACCTTGGCCATGACTGTGAAAAGTCAAGGAAGTTTCAAATACCCCAGAAATGTTCTGGGATATTTGAAAAAAGCTTTGTAACTGTAAGCTAAGATTTCAGTTTAATGTCCCCATGGTTGACCCACTTGAGAGCAGGCGCCATCTACTGGAGAACAGAGCAAACAGCAGGAAACTTTGAAGTAGAGCTGAGGATAGCCATAATCCCATGATGCTTACTGGGAATGGAGTCCCTGCTCCTGCTGGAGGTTACATCCAGGATAGCACTGCCAGTCATGGGGACTAATGAGATCCATGAAGAAGGTAAAATGTTGCTTGGGAAATGGCATTAGTTACTCACTTGTTCTCTGTTCTCTATAGATTCAAAGGCTAGTTCTTTTGCCTTGGTGGACTCTTCAGGGTAATACTCTATGTCAAGGGAACTGTTCAGTTCCAGGGGAGGGAGAGTGGGAAAGAAGAGACAGCAGATCACTACATGAGGGCAGTCTTTTGTCTCTCTAGTAGCGGCTTGGAGGTAAATCTTTTCTTTGTTCTTACTGTGTGTTTGAAACTTCATGATAGTGAGGGCTTCTAAGGGGGAACTAATGGTGAGCTTTGTGGGCAGCTAAGTGGTGCAGTAGATAGAGAGTGCCAGGCCTGGAGTCAAGAAGACTCGAGTTCAAATCTGACTGCAGCCACTTACTAGCTGTGTGACCCTAGACAACCTTAACCTCTGTTTGCTTAAGTTTCCTCATCTGTAAAATTAAAATGGCAAACCATTCCAGTATCTTTGCCAAAAAAATATCCCAAACAGAGTCACAAAGAGTCTGAAGTGACTGAACAACAACAAAAAATGGTGAACCTTAGAGTTTTGCCACATGCTTGAGTGCCCAGGTTCTACTTAGAGGGTGGATAAGTCAACAAAAATGTGAGATTCCAGAGGGTACCTAGGTCCTTGATATTAAGAAAACCTTTGGCACAGGGTAATACATGTCACAGTAAAATATGATTGCAAGCACAATAAGAAGTAAAAATAAAGCCTTACGGGAATTCAGTGGAAAGGGAGCTCTTGAATGACTACCCCTGGTGCCACATATCTCCTGTAATTCTTCACTCCTCTTGAGCATTGGTTGCCCCTTGTTCTTTCCTTGACCTAGACTTTTTCAGCACATCAAAATAGCTAACTCTACTTTGTCACAAGGTTCTGTGTCAAACAGGGGGCTGGAATTAAGGTAGTAGATAATTTGGCAATGTATTCTATTGCCATAAGTTCTCTTTCTAGCATATTATGCAAAGCCTTATTATTGTCTACCTTAAATTCTCCCCCTAGTAATTTAATCATTTTAATCAATCAATAAGCATTTATTAAGTACCTTATGTCAGGAATTTTTATGGGGATATAGATGGGAAAGTGGGAGTTCCTGTCCTTAAGTAGCTTATCTTCTACTGAAGGATACCACATGTTCACAAGTAAGTAGTGGGTATATACAAAATAAATACCCAGTGATTTGATTGGGGGGAGGGGACATTAGCCACTGGGGAAATCAGGAAATGCCTCTGGAAAATGGATAGCTCTTATTTTTTACATTACATTCCTTTTTCTATTCCCCTCAAAAAGCCATCTCTTAAAACAAGGATTAACAAAGAGGGAAAATGTTTAACAAAGTCAACTAAACCATCAACCAAGCCTGACATCATGTATTGTGTCCCATATCCATAGTCCTCTGTGCCTTTGAAGAAGGGAGACCATTGCATTCTCTTATCTCTTCTTTGAGGCCAAACTTGGTCATTATATTTTTAGAACTTTCTGTTTTGATTTTTGTTGCTCCTTCCATTTATGCTATTATATTTATTGTGTATGTTGTTTTCCTGGATCTGCTTATTCATGTTGCGTCTGTTCATGTAAGTGTCAGGAAAGACCTTTTGAAAGAGGTGGCACGAGCTGAGCATGACTGAAAAGAGCTAAGGGTGCCAAGAGGGAGAGATGAGGAGGAAGAACATTCTACGATGTAGAAACAGCCCAACCCCCATTTATAGAATGTTCTTCCTCCTGGCTTGGTTGTGAAAGATGTTGTATGTGGAGAGCAACAAGCAGACCAGTTGGGCTGGGGCATAGAATTCATGGGGGTGGGTGAGAGAGTAATGTGAAATTAGTCTGAAGAGATGGCTTGATGATGCAAGATTGTGAAGGGCTTTTTTGTGACAGACAGAGGAGTTTGCGTTTTAATCTAAAGGCAATGGGGAGCCATTAAAGCTTCTTGAACACATGGGGAGGGTGTGTGCCATGAGCCGACCTGCACTCTAGGAATAACAATTTGGCAGCTGTGTGGAAACTGCTTTGTAGACTGGCTACGGGAGACCATTGCAGCAGTCTATGTGAGAGATGCTGCAGACCCGGATCAGGGTGGTCAAGATATGAACACTGTACAAAGAAAGAATGAATGAAAGAGATGTTGAAAAAGTGGCATGGACCATACTTGGCACCTAATTAGATGTGACGGGTGAGTGAGGTGAAGATTTAAGGAAGACTCCTAGGCCTGAGTATTTGGGAGAATGGTGGTATTCTCTACAGAAATTGGGAAGGGAAGAGAGATGCTTTTCTCTCCCCCTCCCAACCCTTTTCCAGCACTTTCTTAGTGGGGACAGACTAGCTTTATTCATTCACACATGTGCTTGTATTAATATATCCTAATATATTCTTGAAGATCAGCATCATGAAGGCCCTGCCTCATCTTTTTCTTCTGTATGATTGATCTCAGTTCCTTTAGATCTTTTTCAACTACTGTCATTTTCACTGTCATTCTCTAAACTCTTCCCAACTTCACCTATTGCTTATGCTGGGGATGCCCCAAACAGGCTACTGTCCTCTGACCAAAGCCTCTTAGTGGGAAGGATTGAGAAGGATGCTGTCCTCTTAGCTTCTCCTAGATTCTGCTATCCTAGCTATATGGCTGTTGTGTGTCAGAGCTATATGTTTTATCATCTCCCCTGGACAGCAGGGAAATCTGAGGCATAGTAGATTAGGACCAGGGTCCCTCAAGCAGACTTTAGCTTAGTTCTATCAGTCTTTGAATTTCGTGCCTGCTTTTAACCTATAAGCTATAGGGCCTTTTTTGGTGGTGGTGGTGGAGATGGGTTACTGAGAGATTTGCTGTCAAAGCTTTGCTGGCTATAAATGTCTACTTTTCTGTAAAAGTGAAGGGAGTCTGACTATACTTGCATGACAGGGTTCTGGCTGCATATAGCCCCTGCAGGCAGACAGAGGGATGAATTGCTAATGAAGACAAAGTCCTGTCCTTGCTGCAGGGACCCCTTCCTTTGACACCTACTAGCATGCTTTGCATCAAAGTATAATCTAACTAGTGCTGAAGAGGAGAGGGCAAGAGTGTTGCTATCTCATTGAATGACTGTTGTCAGGGCTAGCAGCTGAAGATGGGAGAGGATTTTGTGAGAGAGATTTTGGGATTGCCTAAGGGGGCTTCATTGCTGTAGATGCCAGAGACAAAATTTACTTTCTTCCCAATTTCCCTAAGGCTAATCTTGACTACTTCATTGCTTTCCTCTGAATGAACCTAAACTTGGACCTTTTCTGAGATCCTCCATCAAAACTTACTTGCTCTTGTTCCTTCCCCTTAGGGCTCTAACTAGGTAGTTAATTTAATAAATTCATATATACGGGTGCTTTATTAGCCCTTTAAGGTGAAGGGTGACTTTGAGAAGAAAATAATACGAAAGAATGGATTTCTAATGTTGGGAATTGCAGGCATTGTGGGAAGCCAGTGGCAGAGACAGTTTTGGGGATGTGGGCCTGCTTGAGCCACTGATTATACTACTTGACCTGTTAACTGGGAAGCCCTGCATACACCTTTTGATGAAAATTAAATTAATTTAATTTAGCCAGATCTAAATCACAGAACACAGGGGAAAATAAAAGTTTTCACAAAACAACCAGCAG
The DNA here is from genome assembly GCF_011100635.1 of Trichosurus vulpecula. Classification (NCBI taxonomy): domain Eukaryota; kingdom Metazoa; phylum Chordata; class Mammalia; order Diprotodontia; family Phalangeridae; genus Trichosurus; species Trichosurus vulpecula. Next base: position 56,380,591 of record NC_050581.1, on the reverse strand, counting down.
TTGCTTTAAAAAAAACTTATATCTGAGAATATAGACTATTCCATTAAATTGGAATTTTTGGACTATATGGGATGATGTTTTGCATGATAAGCTTGACGAATTATGCAAGATGTTGGTTCTAGTGTGCTGGCATCTCTGGCTATTTATAGCTATTGCCCCATAAATTATCTCGTGATAATTATTAAGCAGTAGAGACTCCTAACTCCATCCTTACTTTATACATAGGATTACAGATTTAGAGCTGGAAGAATGTTAGAAGCTATCTAGCTCAACCTCTTCATTCTGTGAATATGGAAATAGGTTCATAGATAATAGAATTTGCCCAGATTTTTCACAAGTTCCAACTAAAAGTCAGGATTTGAACCTAGATCCTCTGACTTGGAGTCTAATTTTCTTTTCCCTACAGCACACTGTCATTACGTTTGTCTTATGCATGCTTTAAAGGCTAGGTACTCATCCTTCTGCCCTTTTTTTTCTTTTTAAATGTCGTATTGGTGCTTTTTTTCTTTTCTTTCTCTCTTTTTGTTAACAATGTTACCACTTCCCAATGACTTCCTTTCCGCCCCTTCTCAATAGAATCCTACTTTGTAAAAAATAGGTGCAGTCAGGGAAATTAGTCATTGCAGAGAAAATATATGCATCATTCCACACTTGTAGTCTACTGTCTTTCTATTAAGAAGTGTTAGATATGATTTACCATCAGTTCTCTGATGTCATGATTCGTTGATGCACTGAGCAGAGTTTTGAAGTCTTTTGTTATTGTGTATGTGGTTCTACTCATCCTACTTACTTAGTTTTGTATCAGTTCATACAAATCTTCCTCAGTATTCTTCCCCTTCATCATTTGGTATGGTACAATAATATTTCATTACATTTATATACCAAAATTTATATATCTCAGCGATGGCCCCTTACTTTGTGGCACAATGCTTTGTGCCACAAAAATACTGCTATCGGTATTTTTGTGTATGGGTATACTTATCTCTCTTTGGGGGGGATCTGCCTAGTAGTGGCATGTCTGGGTCAAAAAGTATGTATAATTTAGTAATTTTTTGAGGGGGAAGGATAAGCATAGTTCCGAATTCTTTTCCAGAATTGTTGGACCAATTTGGAATGATATTAGCAATAGTACATCAGCATGCCTGTCCTCCTACAATATGCTGGTATTACAGTCCCTCCGATATTTACCAGTTTTATCTTTTGCCATCTCTGCTAGTCTGGTGAATGTGAGGTACAACACTAGAGTTATTTTAATTGATTTGCATTTCCTCTTATAATTAGTCATATAGAATATTCTTTCATATGATTTTTCATAGCTTGTATTTCTTTTTTGGGGGGGGGAATGGCTCTTGCACAGGGAATTGATAGGAACAATATATTTATATACATACATATGTATGTGTGTGATATTGGGCTTTTTTCAAAGACATTTTCTCCAAAATTTTCCCCAATTTTATTGCTTCTCCTTTAATGGTAGCTGCATTGAATGTTCTTCCTTCAAAATCTTTTCATTTTTATGTAGTTGAAAAGGCTGACTTTATCTTCTATGGTGACCTCTGAACCTTGTTTACTTAAGTATTCTTTTTCTAACCTTAATTGTGAAGGGGACCTTTTTCTGTTCTGGCCTAATTTTTAACCTCTTAGGTCTAAATCTTGCCAAAATATTTTTTAACTTTACCAAAATTTCTTGGCAAATAGGGAATTCTTACATCAGAAGGTGGTATATTTGGATTTATCCAATACTAGGCTAATATGTTCCAATTGTTTCTGTGTTTTGCTTATCTCTTACATTTTATTGATCAACCTCTCTTTTTTTTAAACCAGTGCTAAATGGTTTCGATGGTTAGAGCTCTATAGTACGGTTTGAGATCTGGGAAAGCCAGCCTCTCTTCGTTCTTGCCTTTTCAAAAATTATGATTATTTCCCTTGAGATTCTTGACCTTTGCTTTATCTAGATGAATTTTGTTATTCTGTCTAGTTCAATAAAGTAACCCTCCTGCTAAGTTGATTGGCTCTCTTCTTTTTCTAAACTTATTTCCTTAGGGAGTTCCATCCACTTTTATGGTTTTAGCTACTAGCTCTATGTGGATGACTTATAAATCTACAACTCCAGCTTTGACTTTTCATCTGAGTCCAGGCCTCCATGACATTCACACTTAGATGTCCCCCTGTTACCTCAAACTTAAATTGGGCTTGTTATCATTTCATCCCATGTGCAGGAGGAAACATCACTTTGCATGGTGCTCTGTTGTTTTTATAAAGGCTTCACATATTTTTTTTAAAAAGAGAAGGAAAACTACTAAACAATTTTCCTCCTTTAAGCCTGGAAGCTCTCAGTAAATGAATATGGAAGATGTTGAGGTCAGAATATGAGGTGTATAGTTTTTCTTGCCCTGATATTCTGACTTTCTCTAATTTTCATTGCTCTTACATGTCTCTCTGAGATTTCTTCCTTTATTGTTCTTTCTTTAAAAAAGATGGAAACTTTATGAAGCCTCTATCAATCATTCGATTAACAAATATTAATTAAGTAGCTACTATGGGTCAGTGCTGTGTGTGCTAAGCACTGGGGATAGAAAAAGAGGCAAAAGACACTCCCTGCCTTCAAGGAGCTTATAATTTAATGGAGGAGACAACATGCAAATGAAAATTTAAAAAGCAAGCTATATACAGGATAAATAGAACTTTTCATCTTGTAGTATATCGGGGGAAGAGTTTGTGATTCCTTTTTGAAAAGATATTCAGAATAAGTAGAGTGACTAAACATGGGCTGTTGAAAAACATCCTGAACCTTCAGTTTGCCTTAAATCCATCTATTCCTTTCTGATCCCATTCCTGATGACTCTCTGTTATCTCCAGGATCAAATATAAAGTCCTTAATTTGGCTTTGAAAGTGCTTCCTAACCTGGTCCCTTTCTACCTTTGAAGTATTTTTACACTTTACTCCCTTCCATATACTCTATAATCCAGTGAAGATTAGCCTCTTTGCTGCCCATCACACAAAACACTCTATCACCCTATTCCATGAATTTTGATGGGTTCCACATACCTGGAACCTTCTTCTTTCTCACCTCTACCTCCTGGTTTGCTTTAGGTCTCTGATAAAATCCCACATTCTTGCAAAAACTTTTCCTAGTCTCTCTTAATGCTAGTGCCTTCCTTCTGACATTACTTCCAGTTGTATGTATGCATCTAATTTATACATAGTTGTTTGCATATTGTCTCCTCTACTAAACTGTGAGCTCCTTGGGAACAGGGACTGAATTTGCCTTTCTTTGAATCTTCAGTGCTTTGCATAGAGCCTGGCACCCTGTGTTTAATAAATGCTTGTTGACTGACTGCCAGTGCTCTAGTCTAGGCCATCATGACCTTATTCCTGTGTAATTGCACTAGTCTCCTCCTCCAATCCATCTTAAGTACTATAATCAGATTAGAATCCCCCAAACATAGATTTTTATCAAGTCACTCCTTTGCTGAAAAACCCACCAACTAAAAAAAGTGGAAAAGTCCTTAGTGTGGCACCTATCACAATCTGGCCTCAGTTTACTTTTCCATCTTATCCTTCCACCTCTTCCCCTCACCCCCAGTTTCCCTCCTGGAACTCTTCTGATCAGGGCAGACTGGCCTATTTAGTGTCCCCTAAACATGCCTTTGTGCCTTGCTCATGCCATTACTCTTGCATGGAATATCCTCCCTGCTTTATCTATACCCTTCAGTTTGGTTTAGTGTTGGAAGCAAAGCAAAATCTGAGGGATTTGGAATGATTTCCAGCATTGTCTTTTGCTGATTGAAAGGACTTAGCACAGAAAATGATCTCTGTTGGTTCTCAGCTGGGAATTAGACTGCTTTGGGTCTGGCCTAGATGGTCCGTTGGATTCATTAATATGCTCGTTATGCTCTCATTAGACACCTGAAGCATGGGGTGCATTGTATGCCATCCCTTGCTCTCTTAGGGAATTGCTTTCAGGCTGTAGCATATGATCTCCTTTGGCATCAGGTTATGAGCAGACATATCATGAACAGCTTGGTTTGGGGTAAATGCCAGCATTTTGGATGCTGCTTTTCTGCTCTGTGGTCAAGCTAAACTTATCTCCTGGGGGTTCCAGACTTCTGCTTGCTGTCACCTCCTTCTCCATCACAGCTGTTTCCCAAGCCTGATAGAGAGAAAGCAGGGCGTGCTCTGAAGCCCTGGAGAGAAGATGTCTGTGATATTCATAGACTCCAGAATTTCAGACAAGCTGTGGATAAGCATCTGAATTTTGAAGGGGTCTCCTTCTAAACAGCATGCTGTCAGCTTCAGAGGCTTGTACCTTCCCAGCCCACTTCTCTTCCCTTTCCCTCTCTCAAAGGGGGTAGGTGTTTTGGAAAGAGTAGCCATATCTTTGGGGACTAAATTTAACATTCACTACCTTCCTCCCTCCAGTTGTGCTTTGTTTATGACTTAGTATTTAATTCTGTGTCTCTTGTACCTGGACTCCTATGAAAATTCCAATAAAGAAAAAATGATTAAAAATGGATTGACCATAGAAGCCGAGGCTGTTTTGTATTTCCCCTGGAGTCAGGTTCAGCATCCAAATGAGAAGGGGCGGCCAAGGCCCATCATATTGGGATTTTAAACAGACTCAGTGGGAATAACTTGTGTTGCCTCCATAAATACAAAACAGGATATCTTAAATGGAGTTTTTCTCAGTGGTTAAAAAAATCCAATATGAGATTATAGCTTTGATCATAACTTAATTTTTCATTTCCATTTGAACTTTAATTTTACTTAAATTTTCTTCTGACAAATCTCTGAAGGAATATTTAAGTGACATGGCATAACGTTGGCAGATTATTCATATATCAACCCTTAGGCGACCAAGGAAAGCTTCATCATCTCGAAGTGAGTTTTATTGGAATCCGTAGCTCAAAAGAATATTGCTTTCTGACAGCCCCTGTGCAGGAGAATTTAAAGGCTTAAGTTTCTGGAGAATTTACACATCTGTAGCATTCTCTCCTACACCTCTTCAGAACATTAAATCAAGAGGCTCATCAGCTGTACTGTTGTGGAAAGGTGTTAAAATAAGTAATCCTCCTGCATTTATCTCCTGGGGTGTGTGTGTATGTTGTTGTTTGTTGTTGTTGCTGTCATTGTTGTGGGACTGGAGATTATTTGCTTGTTTCTTTCTTTTCAGTCCAATTGGAACTCTGCCTAGGAAGTGGCTGGTCATGTTCCTTAGCCCATATATATCACCAAAGTAGGTGAGATATGGCAGCCCTAGAGGACTGAACTCTGCAGTCAGATAATGGTTTAGGATTAGGATTCTTTTGGATGGTTAAAAAAATCATAACCACTAGGTATCCGTGTGGAGATTAGGGTGACTGCTTGGCAATTCTCTGTTTACTTCTCTGGAGAAATGGGGTAGATTTGAAATACTCACAAACCACAACTGTCTTCCTACTGGGTCAATTTGGAGGTGAGACTTCCTTCTCTAGCCTCTCCTCATTCTCCTATCTGTTGGCTAGAGAGGAAACTTAACTAGATCCTCAGGCATGGGCTCTCCTAGTTAGCTACACTTTGGGTAAGCATGTAAATTGGATCCCAATATCCTAAGGTGGATCTCAATCACCTCATTCTTCTACAGGAAATCAAAGTGAATTCTGAAATTCATATGTTAAGGTTCTGCTTGTTGGGACACGTATTAAACAGTGCAATAAAGTTTCAGGTAGGCATATAGCTAGGAGTGTACTGGTAAATGTTTAACAACCAGCTCTTTGTATTAATGACCTGCTTTTAAGTTTAGTCTGCATTATTAACATTTTATCCACCATTTTCTCAAGTTTAGATAAACAACAAAACAATTAATCAAGCCTTGATTTGTAGCATTTGCCAATTTCCAAGATAAAAATGCTCACTGACAATTTAACAATCTCTTCTCACAAGCCGGTTCTGATCTGGTTCCAGCATATAACTTCATGTTGTCCTGGGAACTTACAGCTCTCACACCCTCAGAGTTGTCTGATAAAACATGGCGCCCACAGACCGCCATTAAAGGAATGTATGCAAACGCATGTCTTGGCCAATCAGCTTTTATAAAGAGAGGAGAAAGTTCAATACAAAGAAAGTGGCTTAGCACCATGGTGAAATTTGTGTGGAGACAGGTCAGTTCCGCCCCACACTCTACGAGGTCGGATAGAGCTTAAGACATAATCAATAGCCACTCAAGCAGTCTCTCTTCTCCTGTTTGCTTTGTAAGGTCTTTAGCACTGGCCTAGTCTTCATGGGGTGTTATACTTTTTATTCGATTGTTTTTAATGTTGCCATCCCTAATTCTTCCTCACAATAGATTGATAAGAGCTAGCATTTATACATGATGTTTCAAAAGTCAGTGCATTTTAAAGTGAAAGCAGAAAAATCAAATAAATTTTAAGCTTTAACTTAAAACTGTATTAAGACTTTTAAGACACCCTGTATAGCATATTTATGAAACACTTTTACATATGTCATCTCATTCGGTCTCCACAACAACTCTGTGAGGTGGGTGTTATTATCACCTGCATTTTATAGATGAGAAGACTCAAGCTGAGGAGTGAAGGATCACAAAGGTTCAGTCAGTTCGTTTTCAGTCGTGTCTGTCTCTTTGTGACCCCATTTGGGATTTTCTGGGCAAAGATACTGGAGTGATTTGCCATTTTTGTTCCAGCTCATTTTACAGATGAGGTGAGGGTTAAGTGACTTGCCCACGATCACACAGCCTGAGACAGGAATTGAACTCAAGTCTTCTTGATTCCAAACATAGCACTATATCATTTATGTAACCTGTAAGGCCTACTTGGGCTCGGAAATGGCAAGTGACTTCTCTCCTTGAAGGTCTCTGGGTGAGAACAACTGCTGCTTTATTGCAGAATGTGAACCAAAAACCTATTAACTTATATTAGCTCCCTAACTATCAGTTCATTTCAATTTTAAAACCCCCTGATGCCCTTTCTCCCACTATCCAAATTCCCCCACATTGATGGGTTTCTGAGCATAAGAATCTTATTGTATTCCATGGCTGAGTTTCCCTCTATACAAGAATTACAGCCATCAAATGTTGGGTAGGTCACCTCCACAGAGTAGATGTAAGACTCTTCCTATTGTTAGCCAAAAGCGCTGGGTTTGTGGCTCATCCCCAGATAATGACACTGGTGTTTTGGGTCCTGGGTCTTAAGGTCACTAATCTAGAGTTGAAAAGGATCTTAGAGGCTTTTAATTCAAACTTCTCATTTTATAGATGGGGAAACTGAGGCCAAAGGAAATTTAAAGAGTAGCTTAAGGTCACAGAGGGAGTGTTAGGGAAGGATTTGAACCCAGGTGCTCTGATTCCAGACCTTAGGAACAGATATGTCTGTTCATGCATACTTTAAAAATTATTTTCTCTAATTTACTATTATTTTTTGCATCTATAAAAACACTTTAAATAAAATAATTGCAAGCAAATAATATAATTTTACTTTGAAATAAAATTTTTTTGTCCTATTATCTATATTTTCTTTGCCTGAAGGGTAAAAGAAAATGTACTGCATCAATTAATGCAGCTAGATCCTTCAAGTTATTCTTAAATTCTAGTTCTCTTAACCGCTAGTACCCTACTTTCCTAATTCGCCAGCAGACCAGTCCACCTTAGAATGCAAATCAATATTACATTAATGCTCCTGAATTTGCTCATCTCTGCCAGTCTGGGTGATTTGCCTTTGGCAACCTAAATAGGAAATATTCCCCCAAAATCAAGGCCTACATCCATGGCTTTAACTAGGCCATGGAGCAAGGGCTTCCACTTGCAAACCTCCCTTGGAGAGAAGTATAGCTGAACAAAACAAAACAGTATGCTGACTATATTTGACAATGTTTACCTTATTCTGCACCCATGGTCCACCCCCTTTTTGATAGGGGTGGAGGGAGAGGAGGGATGCTTTTTACCCCTAGTCCTCTGAAATCATGACTAACATTGATTAGAGTTTTGTCATCTTTCATTGTGGCTTTTTTTTTTACATTATTGTGTTCACTGAAGAAATTCCCCTCCGCCCCCCAGTTCTGCTTATTTATTTTTGAGATGGCTGGTGGGGTAATGAATAGAGCACTAGCCATGAGGTTAGATCTAAATGCAGATCTTGGTTCAGGCACTAATTAACTGTGTGATAGTGGGCAAATCACTTAACTCCCCTCAACCTCAGTGTCCCCATCTGTGAAATGGAAAGAATTATAGCACTTACCCCACAGTTATTATGAAGTTCAAATGAGATAATACATGGAAAGCGCTTTGTAAACATTAAAGCACTATATTAATGCTGTCATCATCATCATCATCATCATCAGTAGTCATAATAATAATTTCTTCACCCTGCCTCAGTTTGTAGAAGTTTTCAGTTGTGGTTGATCTTTCTTAGGCTGTATGGAAAGGTTTGGGAAATGGATTCTTTCAGAGTATCATAAACCTGCTTCAGAGACTTCAAAATTCACCATCTGCCCCCAATTTTAAGCCTTATTCCCAATACCTGGAGTTGGGGTGGCTCTCGTGTTTACTGTATTGTACTGAAATTAGGAGAGTATCACAAAGGAGGCTAGAGTTGGGGACAGGGCTAGGTGCATATGGTAGGACTTCTAAGAGTCGGTATGGTATAGGGGAGTTAGAAAGACTTGGGTTTGAGCTCTGAAACTGTGATTTAATATGTACATGACCTTGGACAAATCCCTTAATCTCTCTGATCCTTGGTTTTCTCATCTGTAAAATGAGATGGTAATATTTGCTTACCTCTTAGGGTTGTTTTGAGAGTTAGATGAGGTAAAGCATTTGGTAGCTGAAACGTACTATATACATATGATCTATCATTTTGTTATTGGCTTAGTATGTAAAGAGAAGATTTCAGAGCTAGGAAGATACAGGTTCAATTCCTATCTCTGACACATGCTGTCTGTGTGACCCTGGACAAGTCACTTAATTTCTTAGTAGCTCTCTGAGCTCCCCTGGTAGAGGTGATTTCCTAACCCAATGAAATCACATGTATAATCTCAATCCTTCTCCTACTTTGTTATTGGTTCTGGTCCTGATCTTCCCTATGCAGTTTTGCTCTTTGAAGGGATTGCTGCAGTGTGTTCTGGGAGAAAGAAAGGGCTACTTTGAGTGGGCTGACATTGAATGACAATCGCCCAGCAAGAAGAAGTCAAAATTGGTAGCACCACCCGGTGCTGTTTTGACCAATTCAGTTTTTACTAATAGAGGCACAATGTGCTTTGAAACCTGAGTTGGACCTTCATACACGCTGTGCTTAATTACAGAAGCTGGGGTTAATGCTAACATCTGAGCCCTCCCTTACATTGACTTGCATCATGAGCCACAGATTCTTGGCAGAGATTTTTTTCCCAGTATCCCTGGAACGCTCACTCCTTGGGCCCTCCAGAGAGCTTGCTTTCAACCGGGTATGACTGATGAGCTGGACGGTTGGTAAACAATGTGGTCTTATTTATCCCTTTCAAATCTGCTCCCAAGATGTTTCCTGTGACTCGTTTAAAGACCGTGCTTTAACTTATGGATTAAAAAGAAAAAAAAATACCTCCCTCCCCTTCCATAAAATCTGCAGACAGAAGCCTGGTGCTGAGATCTGTGGGTTTTTTATTGATTGTTTCTTCCCCATATCCCTTCATGAGGAATCCCCTGGCATGGTTTGTTGTTGTTGTTTAGTCCTTTTTCAGCCATGTCTGACTCTTCCAGACTCCATTTGGGGTTTTCTTAGCAAAGATACTGTAATAGTCTCCCATTTCCTTCTCCGGCTCATTTTACAGATGAGGAAATGGAGGCAAACAGGGTTAAGTGACTTGCTCAGGGACACACAGCTAGTAAATATCTGAGGCCTGATTTGAATTCAGGAAGATGAGTCTTAGTGATTCCAGGCCCAGTGCTCTACCCACTTCACCACCTAGCTGCCCCTGGCATGGTTACCCCTCCTCAAGGTTATGACCTTGTTCTGGCTCATTTGGGAAGCAGGGCAGTAGAGTACTTGCTTTTAAGAGGGTTATAAAAGGAGGGAACTGCCACAGATTCACAATGATGATGATTATTAATAATAGCTTTTTAGTAGCTTAGAACTGCATTAAGATTTTTTTGGACAACCCCGTATAGTTCTTTAATGTTTATAAGACATTTCGCAAATATTATATCTCATTTGAGCCTTATTCTAAACCTGTGGGGCAGGCACTCTTATTCTCCCCATTTTACAGATGAAGAAACAGATTGAGAGACATTGAAGTTCTTACCCAAGGTCACCTAACTGGTAAGTGTCTGAGGCAGAATTTAAACTTGGGTCTCTAGGCCTGGAGTCTGGAAGACCTGAGTAAAAATTCTGGCCTCAGATACTTACTAGCTGTGTGACCCTGGGCAAGTCACTTAACCCTGTTCGCCTGTAAAATGAGCTGGAGAAGGAAATGGCAAACCTCTCCAGTATCTTTGCCAAGGAAAACCCAAATGGGGTCACAAAGAGTCAGACACGATTGCAATGATTGAACAACTCACTGACTACAAGCCCAGTACCTTATCTACTATGCCACCATTGGCGTGGTTATCCCACTAACTTAATATTTGGTTGTGCTGGGAACTTCCTTAATCCCTTACACTGTCCTCCCTTATGGGTCAGGTGTGGCTACTTAGGATCAAATACCTAGAGATGGAAGAGATCTCGGAGGCCATCTTGTTTATTCTTTTATTTTACAGATGTGGAAACTGAGGCTAGCTAAATTCCCCACAGATAGGAAGCATTAGAGATAGGATTTGAATCTAGCTCCTCTGACTCTAGTTAATGCTCTTTCTACTGGCCCTTTATCTTTGGTCTCAGGCCTACCCACACTTGGAGACAATTTCTGGCCTTGGTTAAGATGTCTATAGAAAGACCCCTGGACAACAGATCTTTTTGCTAGAAACCATCCTGTATTTTTGGTACTCAGGGGTGCAGCTGTCACTTAGAGCTCTTTATGACCTCTTGTCACCCAGACGATTTGGCTTGTGTTTTCCAATTCTTGTGGTCTTATCCTTTAGCTGAGCCTCTGAAGTTGTGGCTGCACCGTCTCCTAATCTGAGGCCTCATATATTCTGCCTCACTACCAGAACTCCAGATCAGTGTCTTTTCCTCTATGGCTTAGCCAACTTCCCTGAACAAGACCCTCTTGCTTTTCTAGACCCCTATTAACTCCATTTTTGCTTCCCTACTTTTTTACTTCTTTGGGCTTGACGTCTTCAACCTGATAGTAATCTGCCAGCCCTCTTCACATTTAACCAAATTCTCAGTCCTCTCATCTTCTGGCCATCCCTGTCATATTTTTTGCCTTAGTTCCATAGATTCATAGGATCATAGATACAGGGCTAGAAGGGACCAGAGAGCCCATCTTGTCACCCCCCTCCTTTAATTTTACAATTGAGAAAGCTAAGACCCAGAGAAGCTAAGTGATTTACTCAAGGTCACCCAGGCAGGAAGTGTCAGAAGTAGGATTTGAATTCAACTTTTCTGAGTCCAGAGTCAGTCCCCTTTCCTCTATATGATTTAAATTGCATCTGGGAGGCTGCTGAAAGTCTATAGTAGTGTAAATAGTAGTAGAAATAAAGGTGCATGACTTGGACGGAACAGAGGGTGGCAAATGAATTTCATATCTCGTCTTATATCTCCAAGATAAAGTTCCTTCCTTTGGGAGACACTGCTGCCTAGAATTTTTAGTGTGTTGAAGTCAAGAAACTACTGTTAAAGTTCACAATACATCAGTTAAAGTTTTCAGAGTCATTACCTCCTGAGGAAATAAAACCCCAAACCCCACCTTTTTCCTTTATTACCATTTCTAACTTCTCATACCCACTCATCCCTTCCCAGCTTCTATCTTCTTCCCTCTTTTCTGTTGTGCCTTCAGAAATGCCCATCTAATCATTCACATACTTCTTTTCATCCTCTTTTGCCCTTTTCAAATTCCCATACTTCTGGAAACCTGTATGTCTCTGGGAGGCTCTGTTTTAGTTTGGCCACCTACTCCAATGCAGAATGTTGTATAGGCTACCCCCCTGTGCCTGGAATGATTTGTCTCATAGACTCTAACTTTCTTCCAGGATCAGCGCTACCTCCTGTGAAAAGCCTTTCTGTATTTATCCTCAATTTTTGATGCTTTCTCTTGCTCCTCAGATTTACCGATCAGTGTATATGTAGCATCCCTTGGGTAGATTGTAAGATACGTGAGTGCAGAGGTTATTTTGTTTTTGTCTTTCTATCTCTAGGTCCTGGCATAATACCTTGCTATCTATCTATCTGCCTGCCTGCCTGTCTGTCTATTTCTATCTATCCATCCATCCATCCATCTCTATGATTTCTTTTTTTCAATTATGAAGTATGTATTTTTCCCCCATCCCAATTTCTCTCCCCCTAGTGCAAAGAAAGAAAGGAAGGAAGGAAAAAAGAAAAGCAAAACCTTTTTTTTAGAGCAGTCAAGCAAAGAATTACTTTATTGTTCATATCCAAAAATGCAGTCTCATTCTGCATCCTGAATCCATCATCTTTCTTTCAGAAGATGTGTAGCATTCTTTGTCATGCGTGCTCTGGAATCTTGGTTGATCCTCGTGTTGATTAGAGTTCATAAGTCTTTCGATATCATACATTAAAAATCATACTGTTGTAGAGTATAACTTGCTTTCCCGGTTCTGCTCATTTCTTACATCACTTTGTACAAATCTTGGGTTTCTCTGAAATGCTCTTTCATCATTTCTTACAGCACAAGTTGTTTAATTGTTTTTCAGTCACTTCCCTTTTGGGTCATCTTGGCAAATATACTAGAATGGTTTGCCATTTCCTTCTCCAGCTAATCTTACAGATGAGGAAACTGGGGCAAAAAGGGTTAAGTGACTTGCCCAGAGTCACACAGCTAGTATGTGTCTGAGGTTGGATCTGAACTAAGGTCTTCCTGATTCCTGGGCTGATGTTCTATCTACTGCGCCACCTAGCTGCCCCTACAGCACTATGGTATTCCATATAGTCGTCTACCATAATTTATTCAGCCCTTTTCCAATGGATAACCCTTTTAGTTCCCAGTTCTTTGTCATTATAAAAAGAGGTGCTATAAATATTTTTGTGCATGTAAGATCTTTTCCTCTTCGATCTCTTTGTAGTATAGACCTAGTAGTATTATCACTGGATCCACCATTTAGCATGAGACCTGTCAGGAAGACTTGAATTCTAATCTTGTCTCAGACACTTACTAGCCGTGTGATCCTATGCCACTCACTTTAACTCCTGTGTCTCAGTTTCCTCATCTGTAAAACAGGAATGATAATTGCACCTCGCTCACAGGGTTGTCCTGAGGATCAAATCAGTGAATATATGTAAATTCTCCATAAACAAAGTGCTATATACATTAGCTAGTATTTAAGAATTAGAGATGGTATTTTGTCCAATGAACCAGAGAGGTGTGAGAGAAGGAGGTAAACTATGACAGATTCCCTCCAACTGTACTGACATTTATGTTATTCAAAGTCCTGCCTATTCACATTTTCACCTTCTTCTCCAAATCCCTTCCTGGGGATGACCTGTATTTTATGAAATTCTTACGAAATTCTAACTTGTGTTCTAGCCATTAGTGTACGTGACATTGCCCTATTAGAGAGTATAAGCCCCCTGAAAGCAAGGACTGGTTTTTTAAAAACTCTTTGTTGCTCCAGTTTCTTGTACAGTGCCCACTAGGAACTTAATAAACATTGTTGAATCGATTTATTTCAAGGGGATGTAAGAAGTCAAGAGAATAACAACATATGACAATTTACACTGCCTTAAAGTGTGCAAAGTGCTCTAAAGTCACTGTCTGATTTGAGCCTCACAATTAGACAGTGAAGTAGGAACTACAGATATTGTTTCAATTTGGCTGATGGTGGACCTGAAGCCCAGAGAGGTTAAGTCACTTACCCATGTTCACATAGCTAGCAAGTGTCACAAGCAGGGTTTGAATTGGGTTTGTCCCGACTCTGTCTGACCTTTATACTATGCCATACTGCCTTTCAAGAAGGACTTTGCCTAGTACCTTGAACAGAGTAAGCACTCCATAAATGTTTACTGACTTAAACTGAACAGACTTCCTGCCCAATTCTCTCTCCCTCCATCCCTCTTTCCTCCTTCCCTTCCTCCTTTGATCTATTTCTCTTTCCCCCCCCTTTGTTCCTTCCTTCCTCCTTTTTTCTTTTTTCCCCCTTCCTCTTTTCCTCCCTCCTTCCCTTCTTCTTTCCTTCCTTTCCCTCTCCCTTCTTTCCTCTTTTTCTTCCTCTTTTCTTCCTTCTTTCTTCCCTTTCCCCTTTCTCTCTCCCTCCTTCCCTAATTATTCTTTTCCTTCCTCCCTTCCTCTTTCCTTTCCCCTCCTTTCCATTTCTTTCCTTTCCTTTCCTCTCCTTTCCTTTCTTCCTCTCTTCCTTCCTTGGTGGTGATAGATTAATTTTATGGCATTTCAAGGATGGACATATTAATACCTCATTAAAATATGTTGCATCTTTTCTCATAAAAGGCAGATTAAACAGATTTCTGTTCTGTTCTAACACAGATTCTAAGGGAGAGCATGTCATACCCAAGAATGACAAAGAAGTGCATTAGGTATCACAATATACACAGGCTTGATTGGACCTTTACTATAATGATTTTCCTGGAGTAGCATAGTGATTAAAAATTAGTCTGAATTCGTTTTCAAATGTGAAGACTGTGTGAAAAGGGCTGTATAGTCCTTTTATTACTGAATTGTGAGAGAGCCTCAGATCAATTTCTACGCATTTTAATGGATTGCACTAAAGCTTTGAAGGAAGGAAGTCGAGATATTTTTGAGGTATTTGGAGACTGGAGGAATAGATCAGTAGTTAAGGGTACCTTAGACCAATGTGCCTAGAGATGAATCATGGAATACTAGGATTAGAGCTGGAAGGGACCTCAGAGGTCAATTCATACAATCTGCCCATTTTACAGATGAAGAAATTAAGACTTAGAGAAGTTGAGCAACTTAGCCCAGGTCATAAAAGTAGCAGATTTGGGATATGAACTCAAGTCCTTTGTGAATCTAGCGCATTTTCTATGGCTTCATGCTAGAAAGATATAAAGTTGAAACTAAAAGAAATCTGACTATAGGCAAGCAAATACCTCAAATAAACATTGCAAATACTCTCCTCTCATAACTAAACTTTCTCTTCTAGATCCAGATATTTTGATTCTAAAAGTACCCCATCATTACTCAACTGAAGGGAGACCTGGGAATCATTTTTAGGCTGTGATTTAACACTATTGTTAATGGGAAGGTCAACAGGCGTTTAGGAGCCCTTTCCCCAATAGAATGCAAAATCCTTGAGGGAATGGCCTGTTTCCTTTTTGCCTTTGTATGCCCAAATCCCTAACACAGAGTAGGTACCAAATCAGCATTTATTAAATTCTTACTATGTGCCAGGCACTGTGCTTGTTGATTGACACAAAGGTTCCCATTGTACCTATATTATTTCACCCCTTCATATATGACATCTCTCTGTTGGTTATGTCCACTGCACTCCAGTATTCATGTAGCCACTGTGTCTGCTGAGTGTGCCAGGCACTGTGCTTGTTGATTGACACGAAGGTTCCCACTGTATCTATGGATTTGTTAGCTTCATCTACTTATTTCACCCCTCCATGTACAACACCTCTCTGTTGGTTATATCCACTGCACTCCAGTATTCATATGGCCACCATGTCCGCTGAATGTGCCACAAAGAAAGGCAAAAACATAGACCCTACTCTCAAAGAACTCACAGTCTAATGGGGGAGATAACATGCAAACAACTATTTATGAAGAAGATACACACATGATAGATTGGAGGGGACCTCTGAGGCCTGGGTTACCAGGCTGCACAATGCTGCAGTCTATCATCATCAGAAAGTGAATCAAGGCTTCAGTGTTCAGTTAGAGGTATTGTTTCTTGAATCAGCTTCTTGCCTGGAGTGATCCTTAATTTTCCCATCCCACGTGTGGAGTCTGAGCAAACCTTTGGCTTTCTGACTTGGTTTAGTGGAACAGAAAAAATGAAATTAGTATTTTTGCTTCCACTTAAGCTTCTTGGTGGAAAATGAAGGCTGGTCCTGGGGCTTAGCAGCAGAGTTGGTTACCATATTATTAAATTTCAGTAGTGTATCCTCCAGGCTAGACTCTGTTATCTTCTCTTTCATATTCTTGGTACCTGGGTAGTTGGTGTGACTGTAGGGACCCCATAACCCCTGGGTTCATGCTTTCTACTCTGGTTCGGACCTGGAGGCAACTGTGGAGGTAGCCAGGTGAATAGCCCTATTCTGACTTCTTTTTAATCAGTTTCATGTCCTCCTGGCTCTCATTTACTTTCAGAACCCTTTCAGAATCTTGGGTTCCATTTAGAGGTAAAATGTGAGTTGCATTTTTTTTTCCTGCTTCTGTGATTCTTTGATTTAATGGGAGTTTCTGGTTTTTTCTTCTTTTGCCTTGGGGCTTCTAAAGTGACATGCTATTCAAAGTACGATCTTCACCCAGAGGTTGCCCTTTCTATGCACCCCATCCTTTGCTACTTAAGAGGAACAGATCTTGCTCCCTGGGCTATGATACTCCCAGAGGAAGAAAAATTCCAGAGATAAATGGTATGAATGGATTATAGCTGTGGGAAGAGAACTTTTGTGGCTGGGGTTAGGAAGAAAGCAGTAAAGATGAAGATGGCCTTGAGAATTCTGGGAAACCATGTTGAGAAATTATGTACAAAAGTCTAGGGAAACTATTGGGTAGGACCACTATTTCTAATGGTTCCTTCCCTCCTGAGCTTGTTATGACTGTCAAGAGGGGATGGGCCATGAGGGAAGAGGCATAGTCAGAATCACAGGTCTAGAGCTACATTGGACCTTAGAGGACATCCAATACACGCTTTTAATCTTACAGATAAGGAAACCAAGGCTCAAAATGCTCAAGTGACTTGTTTAGTGTCACACAGGCAGAATGTGGCAAAGTGAGGGTTTAACTTCAAGTCTTGTGACAGAGAAGAAGCATGGTGTAACAGAATGTTTTACTTGCCACCCAGAAGAGCTGGATTCAAGTTTTGCTCTTCGAGTTGCTAGCTGTGTGACTATGGACAAGTCATGTAATCTTTCTCTGATTCAGTTACCTTTACTATATGTAATACTGGTGGGTATCACTGTGGAGGGTAGAGTTCACTTGCTGATACTTGATCCTTTCTGTTTCCTTCCTCCCTCCTTTACAGGGTGAAGCTATACCCACCCTGGCCCTTGTGTATCTTCTCTCTCAAGATGAAATCAGCCATTCTTCTTTTAGAACAATTAGCTTGCTTTCGATATAAAGGCAATATAATGGCTCTTAGGTCTCCATGGTCCCTTTCTCTATTTTATGGAGTTTATGTCAGATGAAGTGTTAATACAATCACAATAGCCCTGAGCCCCCAGTCAGGAAAATTCCCAACATTTAGACAGAGGCTCGGCCCTCTATCCTAATTTAAATGTTGCATATTTTCAGATAACTCTCATTTACCCCGTTCCCATTTTCTTGGCATGGACTAAGTATGCAATACAAGCCTCATGGCTGAAATTAATTTTCTTTATCCATGAAGTAAAATGACAATACAGAAAATGCTTATAAATATAATAAAGGGAGAAATAGCTATAGTATATATTATAAAACATAAAATGTTGACTATTACTAGATAGGTGCAGGGAAGGGAAGTAGGGGAAAGCGTAGATCTTTGAGGATTTCCTTAGTCCTTGAGCAGGTGGTTACAATTGCAACTTTGGTCTCAGTTCTTTGTTCTAAGATGCCTGCAGAGATTCAAAAACCTGCTTCCTCAATCTCTTCCTTCTCTGCTACAGCTCAGTTCTCCCTCTGTCTCTGTCTCTGTCTCTGTCCCTCTGTCCATCTGTCTCTTTCTCTCTCTGTCTCTGTCCTCCTCCTCCTTCCCCATTTCCACTGCCGTGCTGCTGCTTCTTTTCAACTTGGCTCATTAAGTCCTGGTCATGGCTAAGGATGCCATCTTCACCATTACTTCTATTGCTCAGCTCATATAGTTCCCAACTGTTCTTCTCAGTCTACTCTCTTGCACAGTATGTGCATCTGTTTTTTTTTCAGAACTCCTGGGTATGAGTCAAATCCTCCTTCTTATCAGGAGAATGTGATAGTCCAAATGGCTCTTAGTGACGAGAGGAAATGTTTGTCCCTCTGAACTACAGATCTCAGCAGGCCAGTCAGTTCTCAATCAACAAGCGTCCATTAAGTGCCTAGTGAATGCCAGGCACTCTACCAAGCAGTGGGGATACAACAAAAGGCAACAAGAACTCAGTCCCAGCTCTCAAAGGGGCTTACAGTCTGGTGGGGGCGACAACATACAAAAAACTTGTAGGAACAAGACATAGCCAGGATAAATGGACACGATAAACAGAGGGAAGATACTAGAATTAAGCAGGGTTGGAAAGGCTTCTTGAAGAAAGTGGGACACTACCTGAATTTGAAAGAATCCAGGGAAGCTACAATGTAGAAATGGGGAAGCCCTATTGCATATAAAATGAGATTGCCTCCAAAATCCCTTAGAACTCTAAATCTATACTTTTTTCTCTAAGTTTAATTCTTTTTCCAAAACTGTACCATGAGACAACAAAGGTCCTGAAGAGCCAGGGCCTGGTTGGGCAGATGGCGATTGTCCTTCATGAATAGATTGCATAATTGGATAGATTGTACTCTCAAGTTGTGTCCACAAGAGACTCAGGCTGCTAATGACTACCTAGGACCTAAATTCTTTGGCTTGCTGAAAGCTGATGATTTTCAGTGTATTGTGCAATGACCAACCCTGTAGCTCTCTTGGAATAGCTCTGTCAGTGTTAAAGATTGGGAGGACTGCTGCCTGAAGTCAACACAGGTGGTGTCACAAGGTTAATTAGGTACATTTAACAGGCCCTGATGGCCAGGTTTTCTTTGACACAGTGATGCTTTCTGCCAGGATTTTGGCTTATTGGGAAACCTGGCATGACAGTGAGAATATGACCTTTACATGAAGATCTGTGACTCCACTGATTGACTATGTTGAAAATCACCTGCCTTCATTGACTAGGTAGTACCTAATTGTGACAGATTCTTGGATGACCTGAGTTATTTAGAAGCTTGACCAAGATCAGCGACCAAAGAGGAATCCAATGCAAGTAATGAACTCAAAATGCAAAATGAGACATATGTTTTCGGATAGTGCCAATGAGGGAATTTGTTTTGCTTGACTAGTCCTGTATTATAAGGGCTTTTTTTTTCTTTCCTCAAGTGGAGAGGTGAGAGGAAAAGAAAATGCTTGTTAATTAGACAAAAATTAATTAAAAATAATTAATTTATATTTCATCAGAGTAGGGGTTCTTACCTTGTGTGTGTGCGTATGTGGGTGCGTGTGTGTGTGTGTGTGTGTGTGTGTGTGTGTGTGTGTGTTGTGTGTGGTGTGTGTTGGACCCTTTTGGCAGTCAAATGATGCCTATTGACCTCTTCTCACACTAATTTTTTAAATGCATAAAATAAAATACATGGAATTACAAAGGAAAACAATCATATTGAAAAAAGATGTCAAAAGATGTTTTTAAAAAAGTTCACAGACCCCAGGTTTAGATCCCTTGAATTAGAGGAATGAGATCATGTTGGGTCCTATATCCATGGCATATTTGAAATAGTCTTTTCTCCAGAAGAGCTCTGGGTGTGGTCCAGATCAGTAGGGTTCTCTAGAAGGATCATGGAGGTCAAAGTGGCAGGACCTCAGAGGCCATCTGGTTTAACCCCTTCATTTTATAGGTGAGACTAACACTCATGGAGGTTTCGACTTGGCCTTGCTCAAACAGGTAGGATGCATCAGAAGTAAGATTTGAACCTGGAACCTTTGACCCCACAGAATCAGGGCCTCTGAACATTTCAGATGACTCTGTTGCATCTTTGATTCTGGCAAGAGTTTTAATTTGATTGATTTGTTCTTGTTCTTGAGCCTGATGATACGTTAAAAAGTGTTTATCTTTTGGAATATTAAGGTTAGAAATAACTTTCTTATACTAGAAAAGACTATAGAATATGGAGGAGAAGGGAACAAACATTTATTAAGCAGCTACTATTGACAACTATGATCTCATTTGATCCTTACAACAACACCGGGTAGTTGAGGCTCTTAGGATTTCTATTTTATAGATGAGGAAACTAAGACAAACAGAGATTACGGGACTTGCCTATTAAGTGTTTAAGACTAGTAAGTGTCTAAGCTAGTGAGTGTCTGAGGCAAGATTTGAACTTAGGTCTTCCTGGCTCCAGGCTTAGTGTTCTATCTGTTGTGCTAACTCACTGCCTCTTTGAGAAAGACTAAAGCCTACATGACTATGGAAAAAGGGATGAATGCCATCTGTCCAGGTGATGTGTCTTAAACGAGGATGAACTAATTACAATGAATTAGTCTGAGAGGAAGAGTGGTAAAACACTGGATTTGGAGTCAAAGGACTTGGTTTCACTTCTTGACTGTTCTACTTCCTGTGGTCACCTTGGGCAAATCACTTCATCTCCCTTCTCTGGGCTTCAGTTTCCTCATCCGTAAAACCAGTGGGTTGGAATAGATGATCTCCAAGATCCTTTCCAGTTCTAAATCTGTGATCCTATGTTCTGTAAGTCATCACTAGTGATTAATTGAAGTCTGAGTGAACATGCTATGAACTGATGTGTCTTAGAATCTTAACAAACAGGTTTTAAGGAAGCTGTGCTCAGTCCTTTGTCTTAATTCCCACGCTGTCCATCAGGCTGGGACTTCCACCGGATCTGAGATTGTAGTGAGCAGAATCCGTGTGGCTGCCTCCTGAGCTGTCTTGGTCCCTGGAGGACCCAGGCTGCTGCTGCTGCTACTTCTCCATGTGCTAGATATTGCTATGCTGTTCACTCCCACTTGGAGGGGTGGAAACTGGAGGGGGCAAGACCCAATTACTCTTGGTATTTGTCTAGCAGGGACCCCATTTGTTAAATACAGTAAGAGAACTTGCAGGCAATTAATTTAAGGTCTCTTTAATTTACCATGCCAATAAGCACTTTACTCAAGAATCCTCTTTAGTAAGGTAATTGGAAAGTACTACAAGCTGAGTCTTAGATCTGCAGCTTTCTTCTTCTCCCTTATGGGCTGTGCTAAGGTAGGAGCCCTTTAATCCTCTCCTCTGCAGTGTTTTTGTTGGAGGCATTCTGGGACTTGGGTTCCAGGGGCTCGGACATGGTCAAAAGAGTTGTTGAAATCAAGCCTTGAGCATGAGCCATGCCAGCAAGTGCAGGCCCAGTTTTCAAGCCAAGGTGGGCTAAATTTATAAGAAACTAGGTGGTGAACAAGGTGGATTTTAAATTAGGAATGCAAATTCTTCTTCCCAGCCTAAAATCCTGTCTTTTCAGGCTCTGTCTTTGTTGTGTGAAGGGGGAACAGGGAAGAAGGGCTGAGAGGTATCTTGGTGACTAACCTAGAGAACAAGCATTTCGCCAAATCATTGCAAAGCCCACACATTATCCAGAGTCTCCTTCACCATTGCTAAGGAGAGAAATAGCCTTGAGTAGTAGGGCCAACAAAACTTTGTGTAAAACATTGTAGCATTCTTTAATGTCCAGTCCCTGTAGTTTAGAGATTCTTAATCTTTTTTGTGTCAGGGACACCCTTTGTCAGTCTGGTGAAGCCTTTAGACTCCTTTTCTGACTAATGTTTTAAACACACAAAATAAAATACATAGGAATCCAAGTTCATGAACACCCTGAAATATATTCATGGACCCTGGGGGTAAGAACTCCTGCTGTACTCCTGAATGCCTTTCTTATGTATATAAAGATATGGCTTTGCTTCTTAAGATCTTATAACTGCAAGTACTCTCCTTCCTCACTCTAAGAAATGTAAATGTATTAATATTTCTTGCTATGGAATACATGCATGTAAACACACATTTGTACATAGCTTTATTAAGAAGTAAAAATGAGGTCTCCTTAGGATCTTTGTGTATTAACTATTCTCCACTTCTTCAATACGGCTTCTGTTCCCTGCCCTCCTCAACTTCATGGAATTTAAATGTTTGACGTATGGAATCCCAAGAGGAAAAATAGAAAACTACCCATAAGTACCTTTCTGAGGTACTTGATTCCTCACTTGAGAGAATAACCCAAGGCCAATCTGTTGGCATTTGCCAGATAATTGCCATGTATCTCCTAAGTTTAATTGTCCTTTGTTTTTGTCTCTAAAACCAGATGAAGTCTCCTCTTCTCCCAATAACTTCATAAAGTTTCTATCTTGGTCCAGCTGCCTCCATACCATTGGTATCATAGATAAGGCCCTCTAACCCCCTCTCCTCCATTTTGCTAATCTTGGGTAAATCAGGGGACATTCAACTCTCATTCTCCTCTCCCAATTACTGTGCTCTGAGATCCTAAAGCATAGATCTGAAAGCAGAGGTAACAGAATCTATTTTGTGCTACTAGTTACTATCCCCGGATGCTGGAAGATGAAAGGGTATCTCTGACATATCTCAGAAATGGGACTTTTTCTTATGTGAAAGGAAAACCTGAGAAACCTTCTCTGGAGTTGCCAAATAATAATTCAGAATAATCAATTCAGACATGAATTTGGAGGATCACAGAATCCCCACTCTTATCTCTAGCTCTCCTGAGGCTATGGTTGGCTAAATACAATATCCTTTAATAAATATTTTTTGACTGCAAAAGTCTTGTGCATGAATTTGCTTTCCTCCTCCACAGTGTAGATGCAGGACTACTACAGAATTGGTCATTTGGAGAAACATTTACTGCCAAGTGAGGGAATTGAAATGGTTGGGAGAAACTGATCAAGTACCCTCATTTTAAAACTCCTTGAACTCAAGGATCCTTCATTTTAATTGTCAGTGAGAGGCCCTTACTTACCCTGGCAAAAGAACATCATTCCAGGTTGGCTCAGGACATCTTCCCTTCCCATCTCTGCTTAGCTGTAGACAGAAAGTTGGGGGTTTATTTAGACCCCTATGAAGAAAACTGTAGTTCTAGAAAGAATATGGCTTTCTAAAAGACATTGATTTTCCTTATCCATATTCTGACTGGCTTGAGAGTCTAGAGAAAGCTTTCTATACTTTTCTGTGCACTTGGGTCAAGAAAAAAATCAACAAAATTACAGGGTGGGGATTGAGCTATATGAATACAGCAGAATGCATGGTAAAGATTAGGGACTTTAGTTGAACAGTAGCTCAAGGTGAGCCAGTGATGTGATGTGGTTGCCCTAATAACAATCTTGAATACTTGAAAATAGCAATGATTTTTGTCAGTGTGGGCACTTCTTTCATGAGCTCAAATTACAATGCTTTCTTGCTTTAATATGTTTCATGAGTTGCTATGGCTAAAAAAATTCATTACTTGATAGTCAGCCCTTTAGGGATGAACCTCTTCAGATGTAGCTAGTCTAAGGCTGGTAGTGGGCTCAGCTGTGAACCATTCCCAGCTTGTGAGGGTGTGCCAGGGATTGTGTTCCCTTGGGTATGAACTTTGGGAACCATGATGAAGATTCCAAATAGGACTTTTATGGTGAAATGCAATCTTAGGCTGTATAATGCTCAGAAGGAGGGTCAGAAGGCATAGTGGTTGGAAGGATGACCTTGGACTCAGGGAGACTGAGATTCAAGTCTTGCCTCTGATGCATCCTGGGTGTGTGACTATGGGCAAATCACCGCCTCTAAAGGTAGCAGGCAATTCTGAGACTATAAATTACAGATGAGCTGCCATTCTATATCAGTGGAGGAAATTTCCACCTCAGGGAGTTCCCTCTTCCCTACCTCCTACCTCCCCAAAAGTTCAGAATAAGGAACATAACAGTCGTCTCAGCCATCTGGACAGACAAGACTTGGAGTACTGTGTTCAGTTAAGGGTGCCATATTTTAAAAAAGGACGTTGTAAAACCTGGAATATAATAAGAGGAGGGAGACCATGATGGTAGGGAAACTGGAAACCATGTTGTTGTTTCCATTTACATTGTTGTAGTCATTGTGTACAAGTGCACAGGCTTTCCTTGCTTCACTTTGCATCAGTTCATGTCTTTGTTTCCAGTCTTCTCTGCATTATCATGTATTTTGTTTCCTACAGTACAATTAGATTTTATTATATTTATATACCATAATGTGAAACTCTATCATATGAGGAGGGTGATTATGTTGGGCGGGGGGGACTTGTAATGATGCCATATGAGGAATGGTTGAAAAGAGGTACAGTGAAAAGAATAATGGCTTGGGTGTCTGAGAACCTAGGTTCAAAATGGAGCTCTACCATTTTAACCTATATGACCTTGGACAAGTTACTTGCCATCTCTAGACCTTGGTTCCATCATCGTAAAATGAAAGGATTGGACTAGATAAACTCTGAGGTCTGGATGTAAGAGATACTACATGTTCATTTTGTGTACTAGTTCATTTTCTACCTGCAGCATTTGAGTATAAGATACGTATTTATGGACCAGCTCTATGGACTGTCCATCCAAGTACATGTCGTAATCTTGACAACAGCCATTCTTCATCCATTTTGTTTTTCTACATAGATGCCAGATTCTTTAGAGTGATTATGAATCTCATTTATGAGACTCTGCATTTCCAGGGCCTGATGAAATCAGAGCAATACTATCTTCAAGCAGGAAAATTCAGAAGACACCTATAGAAAATTGCTCTTCCTTTTGAACCTTGAACAAAACATTCCCCAAGGTGGTGAACACCTTTGGCAAGCATGTTGCCCTTTTGTATGCTTCTCAATATTAAAAAAAATGAGATTATCAAAAGAAGATTATCTCTGTTGCTAGATCTCTCAAGATCTTGTAAGATTTTGATATGGGAGCTATCTTGCTGGAAGAAAGACTTTAGGGTAGTTTTGTTCTACTAATTCAAATTCTTTTTTTATAGCCAACAAAGAGTAAGCACAATGATATATTGTATTCCACATCCTTTTGTCAGTTATATTGATAGCACTTATCATAGTGTCTAGAACACAGTAGGAGTTTAATAAATACTAGTTCTCTGATTATTGATCATTAAGGTGTGGCCTGCTCTAAGAGCTCATTTACAAAAACCTTATACCCTCTTTATATTTTCCTCAAAGGTGCCCTTGATGCATGAGTAAAATACTTTGTATACATTTTGTAGAGATGGGAAAGTAGGAATATGGATTAATAGTTATGGATAGTTATAGTTCTTTTTAGGGGATTAATGATAGTACCTATCCCCCCATCTTATCCTATATCATTTCAGATAGCTTGGGGATCACTTTTTCAATGCTCTGTATGTATCTCTTCTTTGTGTTCTTGGTCTAGGCCAGGCATTCTTTCCATCTTTTGTTTTTGTTTGTTTTTAGATAATATTTCTGCTCCTTAAGTGGCATGTTTGGGACTGGAATATAGAGTTCAAAATGAATGACTCTACTGTCATTGATGGAGAAAATAATTTGTAAAAAATTATTATGTCTTTTCTTTTTTTTAATCTGATGTTTATCCTTCCAGTTTCATCGTCAAATGCCCTCTGGATGATTTTGCTCAGTTGGGTTTTCTGCTAAGCTTTCTGTAAACTTGTTTTTCCCTCTCTGATGTTTCTCACTGTTTTATGAGGTGAGAATGCTCATATACTTTCACCATTAACTTTGGGGTAGTTAATCCACTCAACTTTGGAACTCTGCCCTGGGCTTGAGTTGTTCTGATCTATAGGTGAAGAAAAACTCACCTAAAACATTATATGTAGCCTACACCACACTTGCCATCCACCAGGAATCCAGGGCCTACTGAGCATCTTGTCATCTTCTCTGCCTTTATTCCCCCTACCCCCAGCTTTTTTCCCACTTAGAACATGTACCCTCTGTATCCAAACTTTCAGGAACCATGTTCAATTTCATCCCTAAGGGAGATCATCTCCTCAGTTTTAGAATTTCACCCTGGGGCTGAGCTGTGAGGATTATTAGGTGGGTGATTGTGTGCAAATTCGTCAAACTCACTATATCTAATAACTGTCCCCCAATCATATTTCATATCCTCCTAATCCCCAGCCAATCACCAGAGAATCACCTCATACTCCTGAAATGAGAACATTAATCACTTCAGCAATATCATTTCTACTAGAAAGGGCATGACAATGATCTGCACTATGGCTCCAATTACAGTTCATCCCTGTGACTTCCTAGACCAAAACTCCTTTTCTTGGCCACCATCCCTCTATGTGTTGTATTCCTTTATTAAAATATAAACTTTTCGAGGTGAAGTTATTTGAGGATTTGTATCCTCAGAGCTTAGCACATAGTAGGCACTTAATTAAGGATTTTTCATTCATTCACAAAATTTTGCAAATTATTTTGTATTCTAAATTGGTGATAACCTTGATTGAAATACCTCTCCTTTTCAAGGAGATCTGCTGTTTGATTGTGAAGGCCCTCATTTTGGCTCTTCCAGGGGACTTTCCTTGTAAAGTCTCTTCCAACTCAGATTCTTTCCGGTGTTCAATCTCAGGTGTTACGATTCTTCTGCCCTTTTTGCTCTGCCTTTAGTGAAATGAGTTCTTAAGGAGAGTCTGGCTCCTTTAACAACTTAGTCCAATAGTTACATTTCCAGGTCTTCCCAATCCCTTCCATTTGGGTTCAGTTCTAATCAACATGTATTCATTCATTCATTATTTATTTATTCATTTATCTATCTCCCTATCTATCCCTACTTTGGATGAGGTGCTGAGAAAAAACAAAACAAAATGAAAAATGGGTGCTACTGTCAAGGAGTAGACAACAGTATTTACTCAGATCAATAAATAAAAGATAATTCTAGGTGTGTAGGAGTGCTAAAAATTGTTGTTGTTGGTGGTGGTGGCATCAGGAAAGGCTTCTTATAGGAGGAGGCATCTTCACTGGGCCTTGAAGGAGGTTAAGGGTTCTAAGAGGTAAAGTAAGGAGGGAGTGCCTTGTAAAAGCCCAGAGGCTCCTAGGAGATGGGAAACCAAGGGCTGCCAGTTTCACTGGAACATAGAATGTGTAAAAATGAGGTAAAGTAAAATAGGTATAGAAAAGTAGATGGGATCAAGTCTGGAAAGGCCTTTAAATATCAAGCTGAGGAGTTTGTATTTTATCTTAGACTTAGGGAATCATTGAAGATTTCTGAGTGGAGGATAACACAGTCAGAGCTTTAGGAAGATTGTTTTGGCACTGTGTGGAGGATGGATTGGGAAGGGAAATCAACTAAGAGACTACTATAGATAGTACAGGTGAGAGATGGTAAAGGCCTGAACTGGGGTGGGGGTTGTGACAGTGGAGAGAAGGGGGAAATGTAAAAGATGGTATGAAGACACAAATAATATAACCCGACAACTGATTGGGGTGGGATGAGGGAGAGAGAGCAGAGGAGAAAAGTATGACATGAACGTTGTGAACCTGGATGAATGGAATCTCCCAGTTCATGCCATAGTAGATCAGGGTGCCTTAGTTCAAGTCACATCCAGAGGCAGAACAATGTACTAAGTGCTTATGGTTGAGGCACCTTTTGTGTTGTAGATATGTTGCTGATCATGGGTGGACAGTGGGAGCATGAACATGAGGAATGGAACCTTCAACTTCCTCCATGGGATTAAGTCCCATCATCTGCAGCAAATAATTCAGAATCTTCAAAGTATTTTGGCAGGAGGTATAAACAGCAGAGGGGTATCAAAAAGGATAAGCTCTCTTTGCTATCTCTTGGGTTTTGTGAGACCTCTGATTCCGCCAGTTTTCCTTCTCTTTATGATACCATTACAATTGCTGTATGTTGACTCTCCTAACTTTGGTTTTGTCTCCATCCAGGCTCTGCTCTGTACCTGGGGAGAAATGAGAGGCCTCCCCTCAGTTGTCCATAAGCAAACAGTAAGAGTGGCAGATGCTACTGCTGCTGGTTTTGTTCCTTGGCTTCAGGGAAGATGTGGTGAACATTACTCTCTCTAACTGACTTGAGGACTGAACACATTTTGGATAGATGAAAGTTTTGCACAATGGAGAGGAGACCAAAATATATATTTTCTACAGTCTTTAACTCCCCAGGAGTTCTGTGGGAGAAGGGAAGAAATGTGTTCTAGCTACCTTTCTAGGGGTATGCTCAGTAGAATGTGATTTTGCAGCATGATCTATGTAGCCCTCTTTCAAAACCCAGGGGCTCTAAGACTACTAGGATGATCTATAAAAAGTCCTACCCCTCTTCTTTCCCAGTCTCCTGACGCCCTCAATATTTTTGGGTGATGGAAAATTTAGGTGGCTAACTGGTGTTTGGGCACAGAATAGCTTAGGGATGACTCGTTACTTCTGTATTTTAATTTTACGATGGAAATGAGAAAAGAGAATACTGACCCTGTCCTCCTCTGTGATTGCCTACATTGGATAAATCAAAATAGATAAACCAATCATGGGCTCTTGAGCTAGAACTTAATTTTTTCTTCTCTTTTTAGGCTTCATCCAAATAGTCTTAGTTGTGGTCAGGTGCAACATGTGCCCAAAGTCAACTTTGGTTCTGGGTGTGTGTGTCTTCTACTAGTGGTATGCCTACATGCTTACGTAATGCCCGTAAAGTGCTTTACAAACCCTCAGACACTATATTTTGCTGTTTGGTCGTTGCAGTCATGTCCAACTCCCTGTGGCCCCATTAGGGGTCTTCTTGCAGCGTTACTGAAGTGGTTTACCATTTCTTTCTCCAAGAACAACTAAATAAATGTTAGTTATTATCATAGAGGTAATAGATGGAATAGTTCATAGAGAGCTGGACTGAGAGAGTCATGGAGATCTAGGGGTCATATCATGCCTCAGATACTTACTTGTTGTGTGACCCTGGGCCAAATCACTCAGCTACTCTCAGATTCAGTTTCTTCACTGTAAAATAGACATGATGAAAATGGGACCAACCTCACAGGGTTGTTGTGAGGATCAGTTAGGATGATATGTGTAAAAGTGCTTTGTAAACCTTAAAGCATAAAATAAATGTTAGTTATCACTATGAAATGAAAGGAGCGTACGAGCCTCCTGACTGATCTTGCCTCTAGTTTCTCCCTTCTGCAATCCATTCTTCACAGGAGCTGCCAAAATAACCTTCCTGTGATACATCTGACCACAATAATCCCTTGCTCAAAATCCTTAGATGGCTCCCTATTACCTTAGAAAATAGAGACTTCTTAGTTTGATATTTAGGGCTTTCTGCAGACTGCTTCCTTTCCAGCTTTATTTCATGGCGCTCTTCTTAATGCACTCTGTGTTCTAGCTGGATTAAACTCAACTATCATCCCCTTTCATGCATTTGCCACCCCCTTCCTGAAGTGCACTTTCTCTTTATTTTTGTGTTTCTATACCCCTTTCTTAAAGGCTCAGTTCAGCCTTTCCTGATAACACTCTCCCACTCCCACTTGAGTGTTCTTTCTCTCTTTCAAATTTTCCAGGTTCAGTTTGTAATTCCTATTTGTTTCCATCACACCTTGTCCCATAGGATACTTAGCTGTGTATAGTTTATATTGGTCTTAGCAGATTTTAAACCTCCTTGAGATTGGAGAGTGTGTTACTTTTTATCTTTTTTTAAATCCCATAGCACCTAGTACAGTACCTTGCTCATGGTATTCTTTTAATAAATTTTGGTGGAATGAATAAGTGTGTTTGTTTAAAAATCCCTTCCAGCTCTGTGATTATATGAATTCTATTAGTTTTGGGGAAAGAACATTATGTAGTAATAAAACTACCTATCCTACGAGCAGGAGAAAAATCAAGAAGGAGGTGATTACAGAAGAAAATTTCTGGATGAATCTAGGGAGGAAGTCAAATGTATTTGTAATGCAAATGTGTTCAAAGACCAATCCCTGCTATTTGGGGTTGCATACCTTAGAGAGTATGTCAGGGAAGATGGAAGAGGCACTACCTTCTTTTTGCATATTGGCCTTGCAGGTTAAAGTCTTTCAGGCCAACTGAGCTGTGCTTTCTATGACAGGAGAAAGCAAAAAACATTTTCTGTATATTTGCCTTCATTTTTCAAAATGTATCACTTCCCTCTCTTGATGGAGGAGAATTCTAAACTCTGGGGATAGTTACTAATGTTTTTGTAGTCCTTAATGCTGCTTGAATGATTCTTGTCTCTAGCATTAAGAAGCTTGGAGGACATCGGAAATATCCATGCTCAGCCTGATTTAATCCCTCACTCCCTCTTGTCCCTTTACAGCTTATGTGTAATTGGACACTGTAGTCTTTGGAATCCTATCCATCTTTCAAGGTCCACCTTCTTGGGAAGCCTGGTGTGACTAACCCCAATCCCCACTGATCTCTCCTATTCTCTGATATCTTAGGATGCTTAAGTGTTTAACACTTAATTGTACAGGATCCTCTATTGTTCCCTAGTTGTTTCATGTGGGTTAGGGAGGGGCCGTTTCTTGTATGTTGTTTTATCCCTCACAACATCTAGCAGAGTGGGGCACATAGAGCTCAATGAATCCCTATGGCAGACCTGCACAAGTTGGTAGTGGCCAATATTAAAATAGGCTAAACTTCTTAGGCTGCAGTTGGGTTAGGCTAGAGACAGACTAATGATGGTTGGTTGTCTCGGGTCACGTGACAAACAGGAGAGTGCCATGTAGCAACTCTACATTTTTCACAGGCTCCTGAAATCCTTTGGTGGGCCAGTGGGCCCTATGTTGTGCTGGCCTGCCCTATGGGTTTGATTGGTAGGTAGAAATGAGAAGTGAGTGTCGCTGAAGTTAGGGACCCTGTTTAACCTAAATGCTATAAGAGAATGGTATCAAAGAGAGTCAGGCAACTCTCGGCTTCTCTGTTAGTGTAGGGTGGATGGAAAGAGACTCCGAGAATCCTGCCTGTTACTGTGAAATCGTTTGCAAACTGGATGGACTGGAAGGTCACAAAAGCATGTTCCTTTGGGTACTGCTAATGCTGTCCTTGGCATTCCTTCTATCGCCATGTGCTCTTCATCCCGTATATGTTCTGTATGTCCCTCTAATCACAGACTCCTTATTATCCAAAATGTTATTTCATTTTCTTTCCCTGGACATCATTTGCCATCAGTTTTATCAACCTGATCCTCATAGCTTACTTTTGTCAGGATTGATGAGATCTAACAATTACAGCTCAACTATATGAAAAACCCTGGGGATAGAAAAACAAAATGAAAAGCAATTCTTGCTTTCGGGAAACTTACTTTCTCCTGAGAGATGGGGAGATCCATCATGTAAACAGGTAAGTATATACATTAGAGGCAACTAAATGCCACAATGATAAGAGTGCTAGGTGAAGAATCGGGAAGCCCAGACATTGACTAACTGTGTGATTCTGGGATGGTCATTCAACTTCTTTTGCCTCTGTTTGTCCATCTGTAAAATGGATGGTGGGAGGATTTGGGCTTGATAGTCCCAAGCTCCCTTTCAGCTCTAAATTTATGATCCTCCAATTGAGGAGACAGCTCGTGGTTCAGTGGATAAGGCACTGGGCCTAGAGTCAGGAAGACCTGAGTTCAAATCCAGCCTCAGACACTTCTTAGCTGTATGACCCTGGGCAGATCACTTAATTTCTGATTGCCTGACAAAATGGATCCACTGGAGAAGGAAACAGTAAATGACTCCAAGAAAACTCCAAATTGGGTCATAAAAGGTTGGACGTGACTGAAAACGACTGAGGAGGGAGAGTTAGAGGAAACTAGGAAATGTGTCTCCTAGGAGATGACTCATGAACTGAAACTTACTGAGCAGGTAGATGCAATGAAGTAGATATGAGGAAGTCTCTAAGACTGGGGAACAGCATGGGGACTAGTTTGACTGGAATTTAGAGGTTGTATGTGGGATAAATGTAAAATTAGAGTGGAATAAGGTTGTGAAGGGCTTTATTTTTTTATTTTAAATGCTTTGATCTGTATTCAAATACCATCAGTTCTTTCTCTGGAGATGGATAGCATTTTTCATCATAAGTCCTTCAGAGTTGTCTTGGATCATTGTATTACTGAGAGGAGTTAAGCCATTCAGCACGGATCATCTTACAATATGTACCCAGTACATTTCACTTTGCATCAGTCCATGTAAGTCTTTCTAGGTTTTTCTGAGAGCGTCGTGCTCATCACTTCTTATAGTACAATAGTATTTCATCATAATCACGTACCACAACTTGTTTGGCCATTCCCCAATTGATGGACATCCCCTCAATTTCTAATTCTTTGCCCCCAGAAAAGAGTTGCTATAAATATTTTTGTACATGTAGGTCATTTTCCTTTTTGTTTTTTTTTATCTCTTTTAGGATACAGACCTGTGAGGGGCTTCAAATGCCAAGCTCTGAGGGGTTTTTGGTTTATCCCAGAAGTGATAGAGAGCCACTGAGTTAGATTGTTGGATTTGTGTTTTAGGAAGATTATTTTGGTAGCCATTTGAAATATAGGCTGAAGAAGGGAGAGACCGGAAGCCGATAATCCAATTAGGAGGTTGTTACAATAGTCCTGGTGAGAGGAGATTGGTTGGTTGGTTGTTGCTCTTCATTCTCGAAGAGGACCCAAATGACATCACTATGCTTGAGTCAAGACTCAATGCGTCTGACTGTGACTAATCAGGCCAATATGAGCTCAGAATGCTCTACCACAGGTCAGGCACAAATAGTCCATGTGATCATTTGGGGTGGATACTCCAAACTTGAGCATCCAGCATTTCCTTTGAGCTGTTTCAATTCTGCTTTGCTTATAGAGCACAGCCCTTTCTCTAATGGGGTTACGCCACGCGGAGCGGTCCTGTGCCAGTGTCTGCCATGTCACACAATTCCAAAATTCTTGAGAAAGACCTTGAGAGTGTCCTTGTATGGCTTCTTCTGACCACCATGTGAATGCTTGCCCTGTGTGAGTTCTCCATAAAATATCCTTTTTGGCAAGTGTATGTTTTGCATTCTAACAATGTGGCCAGCCCATCGGAGTTGTGCTCTCTGAAGCAGAATTGGAATGCTTGACAGTTTAGTTTGAGCAAGGACCTCAGTGTCTGGTCCCTTATCCTGCCAGCTGATCTTCAGAATCTTCCTAACTAAGACAATTCAAATGGAAGCGATTCAGTTTCCTGGCATGGCACTTTTAGACTGTCCAGGTTTCACAGGCACAGAACAATGAGGTCAGCACCATACCTCTGTAGACCTTCAGTTTGGTAGTCAGTCTAATACCTTTTTTCTCCCATACTTTCCTTTGGAGCCCCCGAAACACTGAGCAAGCTCTGGCAATGCATGCATCACCCTCATTACTGATGCACGTGTCACCCTCATTATCGATGCTCCCGTCACCCTCATAATTGATGCACACGTTGCCCTCATTATTGATGTTTACATCCCTGGAAAGTACAATGTTGGAGTTCGGTAGTACCTGAGCCAGTGGTTAGAAGAGGGAATGATGTGAGATGTTGTAGAAGCACGATTAGTAAGACTCGGCAACCAATTGCATATGGAAGGCGAGGGCTAGGGAAGAATCGAGGGTGATGGTGAGGTTGCAACCTTGGTTACCAGAAGGAGGATTGTGCTCACCACAGAAATCACCTTCCTTGGCCTTCTTCTGTCTTAGCTGATACTGTCACCTGAGGGGATGCTAACAGCTGTGAAAATACGACACTCGCCCTCTCTGCTTTGCTTTGGGCCTCTGCCATATGGGGTATAATGTCAATTTAAAGGCCATGCACTCATCAAGGGCCTTTTTTTCTACCTTGTTTATTTTTAATTGTTTAGGTCTCCTGACATTGGGAACATCTGGCCCCCCACATAAACAGGCTCCTCTCGTCTCCTCAGCATCACAGACATTCTGCAGACACATTGTTCTGTGCACCTTCCAAAGCAGCAGATTAATTAGACATTTCAGAGAAGATGGACTTTTTAAGCACTAGCTTCATTAGCATGTGTGTGCTGGAAGCCCCAGCAAAGTAAAATGCGCTTATTTGTATGTTAATAAGCTAACCCAAGCCCTCTGGAGCCCAGACGAGCTTTGCAGTTTTCTCAACTATACTTGGAAAATTCCCTGTTTGAAAAAATCATTCACACTCAACAGTGTGACTAACACAGCCTTGAGGAGAGCTTTACAAAAATCTGCCAGCCTACAACATGATCCATGTTTACAGATGTCGTAGAGATGGTGGCGAGGAGTGTCAGTGATGGGAAGATGGCTCTGGTTGGATGGTCTGTTTGTAAAGTACTGCTTAGCTCAGTGTTATAGTACATGTCAGCATTATACACTGATGTGTTATATGCATAAAATTATGTAAATATTCGTCATCATTATTAATAATAATCCCTTATATTTTTATAGCACATTAGAATCCTCAAACACCTTACACACAGACTGACTTGATCTCTCACTAACAACTTGTGCAGTATGTTATTAATACCAGAGCACCTAGAATATGCTAAAGGCCAGTGATCTCTCTAGGGCTCTTTTTGGCAATGTCCAATAGTGTGGTGGGCTCAACTCTGGGGTATACTGGTAAATGTTGAATAGTTGGCTTTCCTCCCTGCCCTCCCCCCTCCCCCCATCACGTATGCACAATGCACTTTTAATTTAATGTACATCATTCACATTTTCTCCATCCCTAAGTCTACACAATCCATAAAACAGTAAATTAAGGCATAGTTTGGAGCATTTGCTGATTTCCTAGATCTAAATGTTCATACTAAACATTTAACAAGTGGCTTTCCTCCCTTCCCTCCTCCCTGCCCTTCCCCTCCCCCCATCATGTATACACAATACACTTTTAATTTAATGAACGTCATTAACATTTTCTCCATCATCTAAGTCTACACAATCAATAAAACAGTAAATCAAGGCATAGTTTGGAACATTTGCTGATTTCCTAGGTCTGCATGTCCCTTACTAAACATTTAACAAGTGGCTTTTTCAAGCTGGTAGAGGTGACTCCAGCACACACCTGGCTGAAACATCACTGAATGTGTGAGTGTGTGTGTGTGTGTGTGTGTGTGTGTACACACGCACACACATATGTACTTACATGCAAGTATACACACACAGTTTTACTTGAGAGAAGTATTGAAAGGGGACTAGCAAGCACATAGAGTATGGGGGGGGTGACAGAAAATTTCTAGCTCAATAAAACCTCAGTAAGTAACATTAACAATGTGATCCTTAAGAATGATCCTAAAGATAGGAGACACACACGTGTTTCTGCAAAGAGGACAGAAAGGGTCTGGAATCTGAGGCAGAGCGGTACAATGGATGGTGCGATGGAGTCAGAGAGACTTAGGTTCAGATGCTAGCGTGCTGCTTAGTGCCTCTGAGCCTCACTTTCCTATGCTTTGTGGTGGTCATAATGATAGCACTCACTTTACAGGGTAACTGTGATGATCAAATGTGATCATGGGATCACTGATTTAGAGCTGGAAGAGAACTTGGCTTTTCAACCCATCCCCCACCCTTCCACCCATTTTACAGATGGGGAAGCTAAGGTCCAGGAAGGTTAAAAGCCTTACCTCTAGGGGCAGCTAGGTGGCGCAGTAAGTAGAGCACCGGCCCTGGAGTCAGGAGGACCTGAGTTCAAATTCAGCCTCAGACACTTGACACACTTACTAGCTGTGTGACCTTGGGCAAATCACTTAACCCCGATTGCCTTGCCTTCCCACCTCCAAAAATAAAAAAGCCTTACCTCTAGGGCCACACAGGTAGTCAAGTAGTTGAGCAGGGATCTGACTCCTCACTTTAGAAGATAATGCACTTGAAACACTTGGCAAACCTTTAGGTGCTGTATAAATGTGAACTGTTATTATTACTAATTGATGCCTCTCCTAAGTTGAGCAGGACTTTCATACAGCTTCCAGTAAAGAGCAGAAGAGTCTTGTTGAACAGCAGCCCATGGCTCAGAATGAGAAAGTGCAGAGACCAGAGCTCTCAGAAGTTTATCCCACAACTGTCTTGATGGGTCTGATCTCATGCATCAGCTCCTCCCATCTAAGGGTTGGGGACAACATGTGCTCCAAGCTCTGTGAGGTCTGAAGATCACTGAGTGGGTGTCCTTTTTCAAGGGATTAGTCAGTGTGTTAATCAAAGGGGGTCCTGCCTTATTAACAACAGAAAACCTTCTCTTCAGTCCAGTTACATGATTACTTTGGGGGCCCACTTTCCTGAAACCTATTATTCTGGCTGAAACCAGGTAGGGGAAGGGTAAGGCACTATAGCTTCTCTTACACCCTCCAGACATACACATAAATATATATATTATATATATACACATACATGCATATATATACACATATACATGTGTACATATGTATATATACATATATATGTATGTGTGTGTGTGTGTGTGTGTGTATATATATACACACACACATACATACATACACACACACACTCAATTCCAAGTGGCTAATAGGTTAACTATGTGTCAGTTAATAATTACGTTATTGCTGAGGTTAAGTAGTCTGGTCCTAACTGGTATATGCATATGTGGTATATCAATATATATGGATGCAAATGTATATTACTTTTTGGTTCCTTAATTGCTTGGTCTGTTATCTTATAAATTTGACTGTAAGCTTCTTGTGAGAAGAGACTGTGTCTTAAAAATTTTTGTACCCCATTTATCTAGTCCAGTGTTAGGCAGCTATTTTAGGTAAGCAGTAAGACCTAAGACGGGAATACTAATGGCATGTCTAGGGAATTACGAATAGATCATTTTGTGAGGAGGGGACAATTCCTAGAAAAGAGTAGTAGGAGGTTGGTTTGGAAAGGTGAGATGGATTGTCTACTGGAGGGCTAGAATGCTTGGGGAAAGGTTTGGGACTTTAAGACAACGAGGATGGTCACTGAGTATTGTTGAAAGTATATTTAGGAATGAGAGTGACCCATTGCATGGTTAAGGTTACTAAAGGTCTAGAGATCCATGCTGCCTCCTTCTTCCCATGGCCTTTGATGTCCCAGGGATAGGGCTGCTTAGTAAATATTTGATAATTGATTGATTTGCGTCCTTAGTTTGGTTACCTATTTTTGTGGGCTCTAGGCATGTGATGACTTGAATGACTATGACCAATAACTTATTTGTAAACTTATGATGCAGTATGACCTAGTACTTTGGTGAACTCAGTGTTTTAATTGAACTGTTTTCAAGAAAATTCATAGGATTAGAATTTGAAGGGGCTTTAGAGCTATCTCAGCATGCCTGTGGTGAGGTTGGATTATAAGTATTAGAAATGCAGTAGCAATGGTGAAAGGAAATAGGAATTAGGGAGTACGTGTGGGGAGATGTTACATGTCACTTTATGTTCAAACGGGGCCTCAAATTTCATGCAAATTTCAAAGATGCCCCTGAATCTCATAGATGCATAAATAAACAGCTTACCAACTGTGCTTGGGAAGAGAGAGTGAGGATAGAGACAGAAGAAATCAGACTGGGCCAAAAACAGTGTGATCTAAACCAGCGTTAGACCTGGATTTTACTCCTTGTTCTATCTTTAGCTAGGTAACCCTAGGTAAGTGGTTTCCCCTCTCTGGGGCTCAGTCATCTCTTCCATAAAATGGGAATAATAAAGTTGACCTGCTTATCTCTCCCGGACACTCTGAGGATCAAATGAGCTCAGTTAATCAACAAGCCTTTATTAAGCTCAACTTAATTAAGCCAGATACTGTCCTAAGTGCTAGGTGGAACAAAGAAATAAAGCAGCCTTTGTCCTCAAGGAGCACACAGTGGGTAGAGCTCTGGGCCTAGAGTCAGGGAAACTTGAGTTCAAATCCAACCTCAGATAGTTCTGTGATCCTGGGCAAGGCACTGAACTTTTGTTTGCCTCAGTTTCCTCATCTTTAAAATGAGGATCATAATAGTACCTACCTCTTATGATTGTTTTAAGAATCAAATGGGATAAATATAAAGCATTATAAATACCCAAATTAGCTATAAAGGACATGAGAAGAAAGGCACTATCTGCATCCAAAGAACTGATAAATAGAGGTATGTATAGAATAATTTTATTTGTATATGTATATGTATACTTATTTGTATCTAATGGTAGCAGCTGTGTTTAGGGTGGAAGGGGGAAGGAAAAATTTACATGGTAATTTTATTATATATTTAAAAGGAATAGCAAGTTGTACATAATAGACTTTCAGTTTCATGTACAATCATCTTTTTTATTATGCTATGTTATGGAAATGCTTGTTTTATTGCATGAATTAAAAAAAGCTTAAATATAATTTAAAAAAGGCACTTAGTGCCTTATGTTCTTGGGACATAGTAGATGCTATATAAATCATAGCTATTATGATTATTATTATTATTGGAAAATAACATGGATAAATATAAACACATGTAAAATATATATGGGGTAGTTTTCGGGGGTCAGCACTAGCAGCTCAGAGGGTCAGCAAGGACATCGTATAGGAGGCAGTGTTAAAGCTGAGTTTGGAAGGAACCTCAGGATTGTGAGAGGCAAATAAGAGGAGAAAGTACATTCCAGGCATAGAGGACGGCCTATATAAAGGAATAGAGTTGTTGTGAAGGGACTCTGAAAATCTTAAAAAGCACCATGTAAATGTGCTATTATTATTCAACAACTAGGTTCAGAAGTCATTGAGCAATTGTGTACCTTGAGAGAATGGCATAGAAAAATTGACCCATAGCAACAATGGTTATTCAATGTTGCCTGCTCCTGGAATTCTTGTTCTAGGAAACTCAGTCCCGTAAATGCAGAATATCTGGAGGTAGGGGCAGTTAGGTGATGTAGGGTAGAGCACCAGACCTGGAGTCAGGAAGACTTCAGTTCAAATCCTGCCTCAGACACTTACTATCTGAGTGACCCTGGGCAAGTCACTTTAAGCCTGTTTGCCTCAGTTTCCTCATCTGTAAAATGAGCTGGAGAAGGAAATGGCAACACACTCCAGCATCTTTGCCTAGAAAACTCCAAATGGGGTCAAGAAGAGTCAGACACAACTGAAACAACAGAACGACATCCAAGTCACTGTTTCTGTCTCTGGGTGGATAGACCTCCAGAAGGAGGGTAGTTGGGGAGAGAATCAGAAAAATTTTGCTTGAGTAAAGTCTGCTTGGCCAGCATGAAAACAGATATAGGACAGAGTAGCAAAGTTATAAGATTTGAAAGTGGGGCCAACATGAGCTGGGTTTGAAGGGTGAGCACCCTGAGTAGCCAGCTGGATGGAGTAGAATTGGAACATAGAACGCAGTGAGCAGCTGGGGAGGGAGGGATTCTCTCCATGCTGCCAAAGGTGAAGAGGGGATGGGATCTTACAAAAAAAAAGACAATAGCCAGGCAACCCAACCCCAGGCCATTCCATGGCATAAAACAGAACGATTCTTACATGCTCAGTCAACAGGTGGGCTCTAAAATGAAGGAAATGATCTGAGCTGTCTAAAGCTGGATACAATTAAGGAACATTCACTGGTTTAATTGAAGTCTTAACATGAGCTGTTTATGAAACGCTCAGATCTGAACTCTGCAGCTGCAAGCGTTTAATTTTAAGATTTAAAGATAAATAACTGCTGCCTGCCTAACAGGTTGCTGTGACTGAATAGTGAAGATTCTCTGTGCTTAGAGGGAATGGGGCTTTTTTTAGCTTTGGTCTCTCTTTCTTTGAGAGCTGAGTAGGGTGCCTGCACTAGCCCTAGCCCTCAGCAGTCAGCTGCCCTACTTTGCTGAAGGAGAAGAGCTTCTTGCCTAATTAAACTAAAATTAAAATGAAATTCAAAATGATAATTTCCCCTTCCCATGGCTAATAAACAATGGCAGCCTCATTAATGGTTCAAACAAAGGCTAGAGATAGATCTAGAAGAGACCTCTAAGGCCATCTAGTCCAAAGCCCTCATTTTACAAATGGGGAGACTGAGGCACAGAGTTGGTTACATGATTTATCCAAAGTCATCCAGGTAGTAAGTAGCAGAGTCAAAGATTTAAATTCAAAGTCCTCTAATTCCAATCCCTGTGCTCTCTGCACTGTTCCAAGTGTCTCTCCCAATCTCTGAGTAGGCTGCTTCCTTTTACTCTCTAGGAGTTGTCTGGGGAAAAGCATATAGACTGGTCAATCCCTCTTATTTTTATCCAATGTGTAGATATTCCCTGAGCAGCTAGGTGGTGTAATATATAGAGTGCCTGTTCTGGAATCAGGAAGACTTGAGTTCAAATCCAACCTCAGACATTTGCTAGTTGTGTGCTGTTAAACAAGCAACTAAACCTCTGATTGTCTGGATTCACTAGAGAAGGAAAGGGCAAACCACTCCGATATCTTTGCCAAGAAAACCCCAAATGGAATCATGAAAATTCTCACATAACTGAAACAACCGAACAAAAACAAAAAGATATTCCCTATGGCTTTGGTTTCCAAATGGGACAATGGGAGCCATAACCTGACCCCAAGGAGAATGTTATTAACCAATTTGAGGATGGAAAGATGGATCACATCCCTCTCCCCCCACTTCCATAATCAATTGTGGGGCTTGTCTACAACACAACTATACCTACTCTTATATCTCAACAGTCTCTGACTCCTCCTCCTCCCTTCATTGTACAACCTCCCAAATCCTAAAACTTGGTATTGCCCTGAGGGCAATCATTATCTAACCATTACCAGGACCATCACAGTTGCAACTGCACAGGTATCTCTGAGAAAATTCCCTGCTCACTCTGCACACTCACCTCTCATCACTTTCTGGCTGCAGCAGGTACCTCAGAAGGCAGGTTCTGTATTTCAGTGCAGTGATCAGTGAATGAGAGCCCTATCTTTTCTCTTTTTGTTTTGGGATGGACAGAGTGGGTCACACAAGATGAGCTGGCCTGGATGAGTTTTGATCTTCATTATAGATCTCATTTTCTTTCCCCCAAACACACTCTTCTTCCAAGCTTCTCTATTACTGTTTTGGGTACTACTATTCTAGGCACCCCAATTTCACAACCTCAGTGTCATCTTGAATTCCTCATTTTCTCTCATTCCATATGTCTGATCAGTTGCCAAATCTTGTTTCTACCCTCACAACATCTCTGGCATCCATGGTTCCCTTCTTTCTACCCACATGGCTATCACCCTAGTTCAAGATCTATCCCTGACAATTGTAGTAGGCTCTTAATTGGGCTCCTTGCCTCATATCTTCATTTTTTCCAATCTGGCCTCCATATAGCAGCCAACGTTAATATTTCTCAAGTGCAGTTTTGAGTATGTCCCTCTCCTGTTCAATAAAAGCCAATAACTTCCTCTTTCTAGGAGCAACCACTACTTGATTTTTATTTCATTCTTTTTAAATGTCTATTTTAATGTAAGTTTGAAAATGTAGATTATTATTAGTACAATTGAACATATATACAATTTATTAATGGGTGAATACCCACACATGATGGGTGTATGGGGGCTAATGCTTACATTTATTTATTTTTACTGATGAGACTATCAGTAAAACATGTTTAAAAATGTTTCAAGACCACTACTCTAAAGGAACAGGCCAAGTCCTGGAGCTAACAGGTAGATAAGTGGAAGCAGTTGTTGTGGCTCAGTTGTTTCAGTCATACCTAGTTCTTTGTGACCCCATTTGGGGTTTTCTTGGCAAAGATACTGGAGTGACTTGCCATATCCTTCTTCAGTTCATTTTTATAATTGAGGAACTGAGGTAAACAGGGCTAAGCGACTTGCTCAGGGTCACAAAGCTAGTGAGTGTCTGAGGCCACATTTGAACTCAGGAAGAGCACTCTTTCTGACTTCAGGCCAAGCACTCTATCCACTGTGCCACCTAGCTGCCGAAAGAAGCTCCCAGGGAGGCTCAGATCCCCTGAGCCACATTATGAAAGTAATGAGGCCTATCTATGGTGGTTGAAAGCCCTCTTATTTGGGGAGTATGAATATGCTAGCAGCCAGTTTCTGAGATGTCCCCCCTCCCTGCTTCCTTCAGCATGAATCAGCACCAGTCTTGAACATGGTGCCAAGGCATCATGTCCCCTACCACCAATGCTTGCCAGGTAAGAACTCCTTAAAAACCCACTGGAATTTACCAGTTTCAGGGCCCAGTTTCACCAAGAACCCCCAGCAGACCTGTTTCAATCATCACTGACTGACCCCTTTATACTGTATTTCCCTTTAATTAAAGTTTTGCTCTACTCCCTCCCTGCTTGACTCCATGTTCTGATTTGTTGTCTTCTGAACTTTCTCGTAACTGTACTTGGGAATCCCAAACATTATTCAAAATTGCATTTAGGACACAGGTGTCTAAGGGAGTGAAGAAGCAGTGCCCATGGTCAAACATTCTTCCAACGGTATCTTTTATCCTGGAAAGTGCGGTGTATTGGACAGAGAGCTGGTCTCCATCAGGAACATCTGGATTCAGATTCTACCTCTGACATTTTGTATACTCCTGGGCAAGTAGAGTACACCCTGATTTCTAACCCAATCCAATAAACATTGATTGAGTACCTACTATGTGCCAGGCTCCGTGCTATATTCTCTTTATTCAAAAGAGAAACTCCCTAGACTGATGGAATCATGGAGTTGGAAGAGTCTTCGACACTACATCTCCTGCCTAATTCCTTGTTTTTAATGTGTTGCAGCCAGTCCTTGGAATGACTCTTGACTTCAATTCTTAGGAGACTGTGGTATTCTACGATGTTCAGGAACCTAAACATCACTTGAAGAGTGTTGTTGTTAACTAGTGGACCTCTGTTTCAGAAAGAACCTTGGGAGTCATTGAAAACTTCACTTTCTCAGGGACCCTCTCTGTTCTCCCTGATTCATGTTATAGCCTTTTAAAAGTCTTTGAAGAAGTAGCCAATGTGTGGGGAAGTATTATTGACTCATGGGTTACTGTAACTGCTGTAAGCTATTCTATTGTGATTTCAGCCCCTGTCCCTTTTTGCTATGAGATCTGTGTGGCATAAAAATTTTTTCCTTAGTAATCCTTCTTTTTCGTAGTTACATCTACCCTAGGTTAGAGCATTTGACCTTGAGTCAGGAAGATCTGAATTAAATTTACCTCAGATACAGGCCCTCGTCACTTTCTGTCTGGACTATTGCAGTAGCCTGCTGGTTGGTCCTTCTGCCTCAAGTCTCTCCAAACTCCAGTCCATTCTCTATTCAATTGTCAGTGATCTTCCTAAAGCTTGAGTATGATCACATCACCCTCCCAACATAACAAATTTCAGTGACTCCCTGTTACCTCCAGGATCAAATATAAAATCCTGTGACATTCAAAGCCCTTCATAACCTGACCCCTTCCTGTCTTACACCTTCGCTACCTGTGATCCAGTGACACTGGCTGCCTGAAAGGGGACCCAGGAAGTTGGGTAACTCAGCTCACCCTCTCTTTCTTACTTTCCCTCTCCCTTTCCCTCCCCTTCTCTCTGTCCTTCTCCTCTCCAAAAGAAGATAAATTTTGATGGCCAGAAGCTGCCCACTTAACTTGGGGTTTATTGGCTAGATTCCTTCCTTCCTTCCTTCCTTCCTTCCTTCCTTCCTTCCTTCCTTCCTTCCTTCCTTCCTTCCTTTCTTCCTTCCTTCCTTCCTTTCATCCATCCATTCATCCATCACAGTTCACTCTGAAGCTCAGGGATTGGACCACAATAGGTCCCTGGCCAAGCTCCACTTCATGGCTGTATTTTGGGCCCTCCTGGCTTGTTTTTCTTTGGAGCAGCACCCCTGAGGTCTTCCCCTTCCACCTTGATTTTTTTTCTTTTTTTTCTAATTAAAGGGGCCATCCCTTGACTCACTTCTTAAAGAGACCTATTCACTGAATGGGCATTACCTCACTCTAAGTGAGTACATGAAAAGACCTTAGCCTGAAAGGGCCAGGGTCTCCCACTGCATCCTGGGTCATCTCCAGTCATCCTGTTGAATATCAGGCCACTGGACCCAGATGGCTCTGGAGGAGAAAGAGAGGCTGGTGACCTTGCACAGCCCTCCCTCACTCAAATCAAAGTCAATTGTAAGTCATGTCATCATTTCCCTGACGTCATGGTCCTCTTCGAAAATGAAGGACAAACACAAGAACAAGATAATCCATCTTCTCTCTCCAGACAATTGGCTGTCCTTTAATTCCGAAATGCTCTCCTCTTCTCTGCCTCCTGCCTTCCCTAGCTTCTTTGAAATTCCAGATAAAATGTCACCTTCTACAGGAAGTCATTCCCAAACCCCCTTAATTCGGTGCCTTACCTTCTGTTATTTCCAGTTTATCCTATATATAGCTTGTTTATACATAATTCTTTGACTATTGTTTCCCTCATTAGACTATTACCTTCTTGAGGGGAGGGACTGTCTTTTGCCTCTTTTTGTATCCCCAGCACTTTGCACAGTGCCTGGCACATGGTAAGTACTTAATAAATGTTTATTGACTGATTCAATTTCTTTAGCTGTAAAATGGGGATAATAATATTGTCTACCTCCAAGGGTTGTTGGGAGGATAAAATGAGATGATATTTGTAAAGTGTTTCACAAATTTCAGGTATTATTATTATTAACATAAGATCATAAATGGAGAGCAGGAAGGAACTTAGATATCATTCTTCCTCTCCACCCCTCTCCCCCTTCAGTGCTTCCAAGGTCTCTCCTGGGTGCCCTCTGGCTGCTTCTCAGCCAGCTGTCCCCCTAATCCTCCCTTAGGCCCACCAGTGCCACCCA
This sequence comes from Trichosurus vulpecula, assembly GCF_011100635.1. Taxonomy (NCBI): domain Eukaryota; kingdom Metazoa; phylum Chordata; class Mammalia; order Diprotodontia; family Phalangeridae; genus Trichosurus; species Trichosurus vulpecula. The sequence goes on along the minus strand of NC_050581.1, from coordinate 56,335,985 downwards.
AGGGTCTCTTCTTTCTCATGGCTAAAGGCTTAAGGTATTATCTTTTCCAGGGGTATTTGCATTTTAACTGGGAAAGCTTAAAGCCTTCAGGGACCAAAAGGAGTAGAATTCCAGGCACCAAGAGTGAGAGAGGAGAGATATTTTGGGGCAGGCAGCTTTGTGGTGGTGGGGTGCTTCCTCTTAAATTACACCAGCAAGCAGCCTATTGCATCCACTTGTGGGGTTGGCCCAGCCGCAGGCGAATACTTCAGTGACACTTTGTGTCCCATATAATAAGGCCCCAGGTGAATATAACCACCAGCCTCTAATTCATTAGTGCAATGGGCCTGAGAGGAGAAGGGCAGTGGGGTGAGCAGGGAAGATTTTTTTCTTTTTTGAATGTTAATGTATTTCAAGAAGTCTGAGTCTGTGAAATGGAGAACAGGGCCACTTTATTTTACATAGAGCCAGTAGAGGCGCATCTTCTCAAATGTCCTTGTATTATGAATAATTTATTTGTTGTTAACTCCAGCACAAGCACCAACTTGGGAGGGTGCAATATAAAAAAATTTATTCTCTGAACAGAAGCGGTGTCAGAGAGCTGGTGTCAGAGTCAAGAAGACCTGGGTTCAAATCCTGCCTCTGACACATTTTGACTGTGTGACCCTGGGCAAGTCTTGGTGCTGAAGTTGCAGAGCAGGTGCTGACCTGCCCTGGCAGGGGATCTTTCCCTATACTGATGGAGTCATGGGTATGGATAAGTCTCTTACACTGTATCCCATCTTCTAGTGCTGAACCTCAAGGATGCTCTGATGTTAACAGAGACATGTGACTTCAGCACTGAAAGTCATTTTGTGCATTTATCTGCCTCTTTGGAGTTACTTAGTTTTGAACTCTTCCTTGTAGGAGATAGTGTCATCTAGTGGATAGAGAGGGCTGGTTTTGGAGGTAGGAAGACCTGGGTTCGGATTCTCTCTCTGGTATTGGTTAGCTGTATTAACTGTGGGCAGGCCATTTAAACCTCTCTAATGGCCTCAGTTCAGTCCTCCATAAAATGGGGATATTAATGGCTGCAGCATCTACCTCATAACGTTGTTGTGAGGCTCAAGTAGCAGCTCGCTTTTGGACAATAGAAACAGTTCTCAGTTGGAAGTCAGAAGACCTGTATTTGAATCTCTGCTCTGGGCCTCAGTTTCTCTTCAGTCAATCAAGCTAAGGAGGAGATGGGGGGATAGGGTGTGATATTTAGGGCCTGCTGTGTGCCAGGTACTGGCCTAAGCACTGAGGTTACAAAGTAAGGCAACACAAACAAAGAAACAAAAATCCACCCTCCAAACAAACCAGTCCCTGCTCTCTGGGAGTTCACAGCCTAATGCAATTGTAAGACCAGAGGATTGCACGAAATAACCTCTAAGGTCCCTTATACTCTAAATGAATGACTCCATGATTCTGATCTGGAGACGGTAGATATGAAGTGTTTTGAAAAAGCTAAAGCCCTGTTGTCACCATTGTTACCCTCTGTTTCCTCGGATCCCTCCTTTCCAGAACTTTTTTGACTGCTTGGGGAAGGGGCAAGTGGGGTTAGATGGAGGTCTTTGCCGCAGGAACATGGTTTTGAGTCTCTGAGTGCTGAGGGAGGTTCCAGGATGAGTCAGCAGCAGAGGGGTCATGGTTTTGAAGTCCAGGCAACATTATGGCCCCTATTGCTTGGTCAGACCCAGTTGCAAACACAAAAAAAGCTTTGTAGGTCACTGGTGTTTGATAGCAGTGGCCAACGGGTTGGAGCTCTCTTCTTATGGCAAAGCTTGGCTTATCCTTCCTCCTCCAGGACACTTTCCTGAACACTCCAGCCCTTAGGGCTTCCTCCTCTGGATTCCTATAGTACTTCTGTCTGTATCACTTCTTTAGCACTTATAAATAGTAATGTAAGAAGTATCACAAGGCAGGAAAAATTTAACTCTGGTATTTGTCGCATTGTTTTCCCATGTATGTGTCTCTTATGTCGTCAGCTAGACTATTAGCTTACTGAAAGCAGGGTGATGCCGTATGATTTTTTGGTGCTTTTATATGTTACTATGTTTCAATGCTTATCACTCTGTACAAACATAGCTTAGGCACCCCTAAAAATGAACTTCTTTCGCTATCTCAGATTCAAGACTCCCTTTGGGTCAGTATCTGCTGAAAAACACAGGTCAGAGGCCACCTCTGATGTCTTACTTTTGACATATCAAACCAGGTAACATATTAACTTAAATCAAAGGCATTTAATTAAATGAAAGAGCAAATTAAATAACAAATAGAATTCCTCTTCTCCCTCCCAAATTCCACCATCACAAGGAGAAAGAACACACTTAGCTTGGCTAACTTTTGCTCTTAAGGCTGCATCTCAACCAAGACACCCCACTCTGTCTGTGAAACTGGTGCTTGCTCTTTTCCTAAAGGGCTCTTGATGTCATTTGCTGGGCTGATGTTACTCCTGTGCTGCTGTCTGTTATTCTTAAAGAATTGTTGCTTATGGGAGGGTACTTACAGCTCTCTTTTGTAGGCATAACCCATAATCCCAAGCGATTTTAGATTTTTCTTTTTAGATTGGCACTTGCATTCAGGCAGCAGAAGAAAAAAATCCCTTAGGTTAAAATGTATTTTCTGATTTGCTTTTTCTTTCCTACAATGGCAACTCCTGAGGTGGATCTGCCATTTAAATTGGGATAAGCATGCTGTTTTCAGTTCCTATCATTCCCCTGGTTGCTACACTAAGGCCATGCAAATTACCCTGAAGCTGTACTTCAGCAAGATTGGCAGGGTGGAGTAAATCTGATGATTTTTGTCCTGAGTGCCTGAAGATGTTCTCAAATTATTCTTCAGGACAGAAAAGACCTTGTGTAAGAGATGACATATGAGCTGACCCTTTAAGGAAGCTAGGGATTATAAGATGTAGAGGTGAAGAAGAGTATTCCAGGTGTGGGGAATAGTTTGTGCAAAGATATGGAGGTGGGATATGGAATGTGGCTTTAGAAGAATGGAATGGTAACAGTCTGTCTTTTAAAGGAGTCTGTATCCTTCCTTCCTTCCTTCCTCCCTCCCTCCCTCCCTCCCTTCCTTTTCTTTCTTTTATTTTCCTCTCTTTTCTTTTTCTTTTCTTTTCCTTTCCTTTCTCTTTCTTTCTTGTTTTCTTTCCCTTTTCTTTGGAATGCAGCAAATATCTCCTGAAAATAGCTCCATAGATTTCTTAGTGGTTGCTGATTTATTCCACTTGCTTTCACTATCACTTGTGGACCCCCATTCTATCATTTACCTTATGTTCTGGATGTGTAGCAAATCCATCAGATTTGTGGCTTTTTCTCCCCCCAGGAGTTGGCATCTGTGGGGAGCCAATGGTCCCAGGGGTATGCTAGAGCCATCTCAAACTGGAGATGATTGTTAAATTTTCAGTGTGAGCATTTACACCCCAAAATTGACAAACAACATATCAGGCCTTGATCTATTGTTTTGTTGATGGTTTAGACTTAACAAAGTGATGGAGAAAATGTTAGTAATGCAGATTAAACTTAAAAGCGTGTTATGCATAGTTATTTTTTTCCCCTGGAGAACTGATGGGTCCCTTGAAGGAGCATTTTCATAAAAATGATAAAGAAGTTGAGAAATAGTCCCAAGAGACTAAAAGTACCAAAGCTGCTATTTAGCCTGGAAAAGAGAACTCTAAGAACAAATTTTTATTTTTTGATAGAAAAGGGATATTCTACAGGAGGTGATGAACAGATCTTTGTTACAACTGAGACCAAGACAGGGGAATAGGCTTAAGTTTCAGTATAAGGGACTTGGTTAGAACTTAAAGGGGGAGGAACTTCTTGACTCTGGATTTATAGATTTGAATGTATTACCCAGGGAGAATATAGAGATTAAAAGAATGAGGCAGCCATATTTCTGGCAGTGTTGAGATGAAATACTTGCTAAAAGGGGTGGGATAAGGGAGGAGGGACCCATTCTTTTAACCTCTGAATAGAAAATTGGAACTTAAGTTATAGAAACAGCGATTCTGTCTTGTAACTTATGCAATGTTTCCTTCTATTGATGGGTATTTTGTACCTTCTATTCTCCTGCCCTTATCCTTCCTCAAGGCTAGGATTTGGGTGGGAAGGATACATGAGAAGTATAGTTCAGGACATAAGCCTTAAATATCTGAAATAGACATCTGAACAAGAAGAGTATAACTAAGTGCCAAAGGGTGGTAGCACTAAATCTCTCCTCATTTCCTTCTCGATCATCATTATTTATGAGCTATGTGAACCTGGATTGGTAATATAGCCTCCGTCAACTTCAGTTTCCTTCTCTGTGAAATGGGAATAGTAATTGCCCCTGCCTCACAGATATGTTGTAAGGATCAAAGGGGAGCAACCCAGAGCTCTGTGGAAGATACATCTAGTAAGTCTTACCCATTTTCAGGCCAATTTGAAATAAGGAGCCAGGGTCCAAAGCATCGTGCTTTGCATTGCCATCATCCCATGGTTTTCCTTCAGTGAAGGCCCAAATCATCAATCTTTGGGAAAAAAAAAAACCCAAAAGATGTATTTCCTCCTTGGGCTTTATTCTAGCAAAAGCAGGGCTTGTAGAACTGTTATGAAAATTGAAGTCTTGACTCCAAACCTAGTGCTCTTTCCACCATGCTCGGTGTTCAAATCCTGCTTCAGACACTTATTGGTTAGGTGACCCTGAGCTAGTAATTTAAGCTTTCTGAGCAACAGGCTTCATTAATAAAACGTGGATAAATAACAGCGACAGGAATGAAAATAATAATTCTGAGGCAGCTAGGTGGTACAGTGAATATAGTTCTGGGTCTGGAGTCAGCACGATTTGAGTTCAGATCTGAATCTGGCCTCAGACATTTACAAGTTGTATGACCCTGAGCAAGTCACTTAACATCTGTCTGTCTCACTTTCCTCGGCTTTCAAATGGGGATAATAATGGTACCTAACAGAGTTGTTGTGAAGATCAAATAAGATCATATTAGCAAAGTGCCTGGCATATAGTAGGTACCTAATAAATGCTTCTTTCCTTCTTTCCATGATATTCCCAAAGGTTTAATGCTATTTTAAGTTTTAATAAGCTGTAATAGCTTAATACTGTATTAAACATTGGGGACACTTTGTATAAAGCACTTTAAGGTTTGCAAAGTCATTTCCCTAATATCAACTGATTTGATCCTTACAACAACTCTAAAAGGTAGGTGCTATTATTATCGAGGAAATTGACTCAGAGGTTAAGTGACTTGTCCAGGATCACACAGCTAATAAGTGTCTGAGGCAGGATTTGAGCTCAGGTCTTCCAGACTTCCAGTCCTGGGCTCTTTCCATAGCATTACCAAGTTTCTCTAATCATAATGTCTACTGTACAAAGGTTGTGAGAAACTCATGAGATAATCCATGTCAAACAACATGTAAACCTTAAAATGCTATATAAGCATTAGCTGTTATTTCAGCTGACCCATCATGATGATAAGCACCTCGCGCAATATGAAGTTGAGGTATTAGGTGTCTGCATCATTAAAAAAAAAAAAGTAAAAAAAAACATAAAACCTAATGCTTGAAGAAGAATTCTCTCTGAATCTAGCATCCATTCCTCCCCTAAAATTTCCTAGAGGAGTGTAGAACACAAAACAAAGCGATGCTAGATACACAAGATGCAGTTTCTCCTGCTCTTGGCAGACCCCCACAGTGACCTGTGTCCCCTAAGGAAAGAATCTCTCCATTGTATAGCATTCTGTAATATGTCCCTCTGAGGGGGTCCAGGACCCCTCCCTATCTCCAGCCCATGTGAGCGACAATTGCCTCCTGGAAAGATGTGGCTGCACTCCCTCTCCCGCCCATCCCCTTCCCACGACTTTCCTGTGGGTGTATGTGAGTAATGAATGCAGTGGCATGGTTGAGCCTCACAGGCCCTGCCCTAAGGATTTCTGTGCACAAATGAATTAAAAACAGAGCTAATGCCAAGAGAAAATAGTCTACACAGAAGCATTTTTCTCTCAAGGAAGGGGACTCAGTCATTTGCAGCCCACTTATGATGCCTGCCCAGGTTATACTACTTTTTTTTTAAATAAAGAGAATAGGAAATTCTCTCCCCATCTGGCACATGGAGTTAGAGGGTCAATAGCTCTGTTATAAAAGGGATAAAGGAAGCTGGTGGGCAGAGCAAAGAAGAAATCTAACGCTTCCAAGGTTTTGAGCTGGTCAGCTGGGTGGGCTGAAATGCCCAAAAGAATGGGTTTGGTCCTGATTTCCCTTTGTTTGCCTGGTTTTGTTTTTTATAGTGACAGTTGGTAAATGGATAGAGTACTGTATTTGGAGTTCAAATCCTGCCTCAGACATTTACCAGCTGCGTGACCCTGTGTGACACTTAAATTTCCTCAGTCTTGTTTTCCTCAGCTACTAAATGATGCTAATAGTACCTACCTTACAATGTGGTTGTTAAGATCAAATTTTATCCACCTGAATATAGAGGCATATGTGTATATATATTCAGACAGAATAGATAGATAAAATATATGTGTATATATTCAGATAGATAACATCTGCATATCTTAAAATGCTATGTAATTGTTAGCTATTATTAATAAATAACCATCACATTGCCTGTCTCTCTTGAGATCATTTGGTTTGAAAGGTAGTTTCAGCAGGATTCTTGGGGCCTTGCTTTTAATCCCATCCATGATCCAACCCCGCAACGTTGTGCAGGACATAGACAGAACAAGATGCCAGGGTGGGGTGTAGTCTCAGGTTGCTTGGGTAGCTTGTTCCCATCTTATTTCCCCAACTGTGGGGTCACTGATGGTGTTATGATGTTTATTTCTTCTGTTTTTCTCAGAGATTTCCTCCATCTAGTCCACAGAAGGATGTAGGGTCTTGCCTTGGAAGGCAATTATGCCTTGGATAATGTGAGAATTTCATCACAACCCTGAACTTGCTGCCCTATGCCTGAGAGTCCAAGGAAGGCATACTGTAAACCACTGTATGAAGAGCTCTCCTTCTAATGTCTAGAGAAAAGAAGCAGAAGGAAAGCTCTCCCAAGAGGGCTGAGGACTGGGGTGTGGGGAAGGGGCTGTCATCAGATACTACAGCTATATTTCACCATCAGATTTGTAAAGTACGTTGCCTATAACCAGTGACTCGATTCTCAAAATGATCCTGTGAGGTAAGGGTTCTTATTATCTCCATTTTACAGATGAGGAAACTGAGACAGCCAGGTGGCAAGCTAGACAGAATAAGACCAGGAATCAGGAAGTCCTGAGGTCAAATCTGGCCTCAAAGACTTACTGGCCATGTGACCCTGGGCCAGTCACTTAACCTCTCTCTTTCCCCATTGTAAATATAGGGATAATTTTAGCACAGGGGTGGGGAACCTATGGCCTCAAGGCCACATGTGGCCTTCTAGATCCTCAAGTGTGGTCTTTTAACTGAATCCAAAAGAATTTGTTCTGTGAGGTTTAGATTCAGTCAAAGGGCTGCATTTGAGAACCTAGAAGGCCACATGTGGCCTTGAGGCTGTAGGTTCCCCACCCCTGTCCCCTACCTCTCAGGGTAGTTGAGAGAATAAAATGAGATAATATTTACAAAATTCTTTGTAAACTTTAAAGTGCTATGTGTTGTTATTTTTATTATTATCTAGAGTGGCAAAGTGACTTGCTCAGGGTCACAGCGCTAGTAAAGTGTCTGAGTCAGAATTTGAACCCAGATTTCCTTTACTCCAAAACTGTTGCTTTGGCCATGATACTATCTAGCTGCCTCAAATACTTAGATTGAACGTAATCATCAGTGAAAGATAAGTTCCTTGAGGTCAGGATCTCTCTGTCTTCTCTGCTCTATCTTTTTGTCTGTATCCCAGCTTGCTCTCTTTCTTCTTCCTTCCATCTCTCTCTCTCTCTCTCTCTCTCTCTCTCTCTCTCTCTCTCTCTCTCTCTCTCTCTCTCTCTCTCTCTCTCTTCCTCCCTCCCTCCCTCTCCCTCCCCCCTTTCTCCCCGTCCCTCTCCTCTTCCCCCCTTCCTCCTTCTTTCTCTCCCTCTCTTTCTCCTTCCTTCCTTCCATCTCTCTCTCTCTCTCTCTCTCTCTTTCTCTCTCTCTCTCTCTCTCTCTCTTCCTCCCTCCCTCCCTCCCTCACCACCCTCTCCCTCTCTTTCTTCCCTTTTCTCTCCCCTCTCCACCGTGCTAAGTGCTAGGATTCAAAGAAAGGTGAGAGACTGTCCAGTTTGGTGAGACAATGGATATAGGATAGGGAATGATGTATAGAGATACTGGGAAGGTAGGTTGAGGCCAGGTTGTGAAGGTCTTTTAGGGATTTGTGTTTGATACTGGAGACAATAAGGAGTTACTGGGGTTTATTGAGTGGTGGAGTGACAAGGTCAGGTTTGCTCTTAAGAAAAATTGCTTGGGCAGCTCTGTAGGGGATAGATTGGAGAGGGAAGGTACCTGAGACAGGGAGGCTGATTAGGAGGCTATTGTAACAGTTCGGATGAGATGTGCTGAGGCCATGAAATAAGGTTATGTCTGTGTGAGTGGAGAGAAGAGCATCACAGATTCAAGAGAAGTTGTAGAGGTAGAACGGATAAGATTTGTTGACTGAATGGCAAAGGGGAGTTGAGGAGTCTGGGTAACACTGAGGTTATGAACCTGGGTGACTGGAAAGAAGACTGTCCCCTCAACAGTAAGACAATAGATTGCTTATTCCTTATTTCAGGGGCACCAAAGAGGAGGAAAGAAGTTGAAGAATTTGTTTTGTTGATTGCTCTGCACATGTGGAATTTTTCTGCCTCGAAAAGATTTAATAGCTGCTGATCTCTACCCTAGCAATGGCTGTTTTCTTCATGCAGCAGGGATTGCTTGGCTGTGTTTGAAGATGGGTACTGATCACTCTCTGCACTATAGTTAATGAACCCAGAAAGATGGTACTAAACCCTCTGACTGGGTTTATTAGTCACCAGAGCCATGCTGCCTTGGAGAGCTCCTTCATGCCCTGGCAGGGCTCTGCTCCAGGTGTCTTTGAGCCAGACTCAGGGCCTTCTAGTGGAGCTTAATTGAAGCTCATCATTTCTTAGGACTATTTTGTCTTTTCAGATATCAAAGCTAATGGATTTATGGACCCTCTTGGTGTTCTGTACACACACACACACACACACACACACACACACACACACACAGCCTTCATGTCTTTCACAGTTTGCCATATAACAACCACCAGTGCCTAGCTAAAGCTGAGAAAGATTTAAGAGGCACCAAATTAATTGCTTTCTAAGCACAGTGGTTGAAAGCAGCCAGACACTTGGTATTTACTCAAGAAGTGGGTGGGGATCAGAGGAAGATAGCAGAGTAGAGGCTGGGGCAGAAGAGAAAGGAGCAATGTTAAAGCAGTTTAGGGCTTTTAGCGAATTCAGGTGGCTCAAGGATATTAAAAGGAATGCCCCAAACTGTGGGGGGCTGTGGATGTCCTTTGCCCTTTTCTGATCTAATCCAAGAAACATTTCTTTCAAAAAAATTAATATTTTTCATTTTTATAGCGTTCTTATTTCTAAATGTATCCCTTTTTTCTCCCCTTTGTGGAGAGCCATCGCTTGTAACAAATATTTTAAAAAAAGAGAAAGGAAAGCATTTCAGTAAAATGAAAACTAGTTTAGTCACCCACCAATGAAATAAGCATTTATTAAGCACCCACTTTGTGCCAGATGCTGTGCTAGGTGCTAGGGATACAACAGGAACAGTGAAACAATTCCTACTCCCAAGGAACATGGGTTCTGAGGGACACAGCTAGTATTTGTGTAAGTGCATAGAGAATAACCCTAAAAAGAACAAATAGAAAGTAATTTAAAGCAAGGTTGTTTGGGAAGGAGGGGACTAAGAAGTTTCAGAAGGGGCTTAATGTAGGAGGTGGTGTTTGGGCTAACTCTTAAGGAAGAGCAGTGTTCTAGGAGATGGAGTAATTGAGGAGCTATATTCTCAATGTGGGGAATAGCCCTGCAAAGGCAAACAGATGGGAGCTGGTGTTCAAGTGAGGTTAGTGTGGCTGAATTCTAGAATGAAAGAGAGATAAAAGTCCTACTAAACTGGAAAGATAGGTGGGGCCAAGCTGTTAAGGGCTTAAGAGATAAGAGAGGCAGTGATATTTGATTTTGTAGAGACTATTGGGAGTCAATGGAATTGATTGAGTAGGGGAGTGATGTGGTCTAATTTAGCTAAGGAAAGGCTGCAATGTGGCATGTATAGTGGGGGTGGGGGGGAGAGAAAGGGAGAGGGGGAGAGAGAGAGAGAGAGAGAGAGAGAGAGAGAGAGAGAGAGAAAGAGAGAGAGAGAGAGAGAGAGAAAACCTGGATTTGAATCCTGACTGTGCTTCCTTTACTTTGTGAACATGTGCAAGTCATTTATCCTCTCTGGGCCTCAGTTTCTTCATCTGTAAAATGAGGGGGTTGGACTAGGTGACCCCTAACACCTTTTAGCTCTATATTTATGAACCTATTAACCTCACAGGACTGGCCAGACTATACTGGCATAAACTTTGAGAGCCCAGAGTCATCTCCATGCTATGAATTAGGAGTAAAATTTTAGGATTTGAAAATTAACATCTATATAATAAAGGGGTACCGTAGATGGTTCTTATGATCCCTTCTGGATCTCAGAGAGCTTGGGTTCAAATCTTACCTCTTATACTTACTTCTTGCATTACCTTGGACAAGTTTCCTGGGCTTCATTTTATTCATTTATATGTAACAGAGCTAGGATGGTGAGCCCCATATGTAATAGGGTCACATGATTGTTGACCAAACCTCACTGGTAGGTCATTACTCAGATTGCAGCTTAACTTAAATTTTCTTTATTAAATGAAAATTTATCTTCTTTCCCTCCTCCCCTCCTCCAAGAAAGAAAAACAAAACCTCCATTACAAACACGTGTATAGTCAAGCAAAACAAATCCCCCTATTAGCCATGTCCAAAAAATGTCTCAATCTATACTCTGTTTCCATTACCTCTTTGTCAGGAGGTGGGCAGGATGTTTCATCAGTGAATTGACTGGAACTGTGGGTAGTCATTGCAAAGATCAGAGTTCCAAAGTCTTTCAAAGTTGTTTGTCTTTGTGATAATGTTGTTATGTAAACTATTCTCTGGTTCTATTCATTTTATTTCATATCAGTTGATAAAGTCTTCCAAGCTTTCTTTAAAATTGTCCCGTTCATAATTTCTTATAGCACAATAGTATCCCACTACATTCATATGTAATTAATTGTTCAGCTGAGGTAAGCTTGTTCTGAGAGGTTCTATGGGTATCAAATGAGACCTGGAGTTAGAAGGACCTGAGTTCAAATCCAATCTGAGACACTATGTGACCCTGGACAAGTCATATCACCTCTGTTTGCCTGAGTTTCCTCAACTGTAAAATAAAGATAATAGCATCTATCTCGCAGGGTTGTTGTGAGGGTCAAATGAAAAATTGTTTATGAAAGCACTTAGCACAGTTGTTGGAATGTACTGAGTGCTTATTCCCTTCCCTTCCCCTCCTCATTTTCTTCAGCCATTCTCCAATTGATGGCACCTGTTCAGGTTCAAAGTTCTTGCTAGGGCAAAAAAATGCTATAAATATTTATGCTCATATGGCTCATTTTCCAATTCTTTCATCTTTCTTTTTGACTTCTTGTGGTATTTTTCTTTGACCTGGAAGCTCTAGGATTTTGGTTATAATACTCTTTGGGGTTTCTTTCAAAAGATCATTGGTGGTGCCCTCTGTTTGTTGTTTGGGAAGGTTTGATATCTCTTTTTCCCAGGAGTGAATTCCCTTTCCAATTCTTTCTTCTATAGCTCTAATTTCTTTCCCAATTTTTTCTTTTAGCACTCACTTGAATTTTTAAAATTTTTTTTAACTCTTGCTTTTCCTTTTTTTAAACTCTTGCTTTGAGGATTTTCATGTGGATATTTTGGAATAATTCTCTTCTTCTGGGTTTGTATCTTGAGTATCTCTGTCACCATAATAACTTTTTATGATAGGATTTCTTGTTTACCCATTATTCAAGTCTACTCCCCTGACTTGGGACTTTATGTTAGGGCCAGATTTTGCATATTTCTCAAGGGGATGTTTAGGCTGAGCTTGTGTTCCTCTTTGGCCCTACTACTTTCTTGGCGCATTGAGTGTTGTATTATTCCAAGATCTCAAGGTCAGCTCAGGATGGGGACTTGCAAACTTTTAGTGCCCTTAAAATGGTCTGATCCAAGGCAAAGTTTGATTTATCCCCTCTTTGTCTTAGCTCTGCAAGTTCCTGACCAGGATTAGTGTCTGAGCAGCATACCTATGAGCTTTCTCCATTTGAAGTTCCAGTGGACATTGGTTGGATTCAGCCACTATCACCTAACTGAAAAGATCTGTTGGTTCAGAGTGACAGAAGTACATGCTCCTCTTTGGTCTAGGATTCCTGCCCTGATTATACCACTACAGACTTCTTACTAGTCTTGAAGCTGAAACTGAGAAGCTGCTCTGTGCCTAAGGTCAGAGCCACATAGTTTCTGCTTGCTTCTGAACTTATTCCTTGATCGCTACACAACTGAGTTCCCTCCTTAGTTAGCCCTGAAGTTAGGACCCAGAAATAGATAGTGAGCAACAGAGGTACCAGTTAGCACTAGTTTCTGCATCCTAAACAAGGAAGGGCCTCTGTGGTAGTCTGGCACTTCTTGCCCTGGTACACAGACTTCCTGCAGTGGAATGCCCTGTGTCACAATTCCTGGCTAGACCCTCCCTACCACCGTGTGCAGACTTCTTTCTGTCTCACTATGCCAACCTACGCTGGGAAAAAATGACTCACTGTGATGTTTTTTTTTTTTGGATTTCCTAATCAGAACTTAGTCTGGTATACTTTTGAGATCTTTGGGGAAGAATTATAGTGTGTGTGTGTGTGTGTGTGTGTGTGTGTGTGTGTGTGTGTGTGTGTGCGAGAGTGCATAATGACGAGGTAGACCTGAGCTATACTTCTTTTTGACATTTTGGCTCCACATCCTGCTACTTACCTACTGCTTCTTGACTTGTTGACATTTATTGTCATCATCCTGAATTCTAGGGTAATTTAAGGGTATGTTTGAATATTTTCTCATTAAATGATAAGATTGTAATTTCTTTATTATTAATTAAGTAGTTAGTTCAGAGCCCCTACTCTAGATTAGTTGCTATTATTTAACAAACTGGAGAAACTTCTTTCCCCATAAATTGTTGAACATTTCTCTCTATCAGAATTCTTAATCTTCTAGGAATAATTAGATATTAAAGCTGCTGGGTATACAACTTATTAATAATATAATCAATAGTACCACAGAGATGTAAATAATGATTTGCAATATTTTAATTGTGAGAAAAATGACAGCCAGAGTCACCTCTAGTCATCATTGTAGCTGCAGATGACTTCTTCCTTCTGGAAACACACTTCTGTCATTCCATTGACTCAAGATATCAAATAAAGTCTCTTTTCAAGAGTCCTCTTCATGCTGTTCACAAGATAGATGTTAAAATAGTTTCATCTGGAAAGAAAATCCCTCTCCTTTCTTTCTCTGTATCTTCTATAGCTTCTATCTAGCCATGACAGGAAAATAATCTCTTCAGTTTTTTCTCAAATCATAACTCTTAAGTCTCTTTCCAGATTGATTCATTATGGACTGGCAGTTAAATCTCCAAACTTTCAGACAAACGACTATTCCTGTAACATTCCATTTGGTTCTTAAAGATATAGTAAAAGTATCTATAATCTCTGTGGAGGAGCCTAGTGAAATAGATGTTATGTATAAAATGAAGGATTTGAACTAGATGACTTCTGAGGTAATGCATAATGCTAGCTATATGTTTTTAAAAAGGTCATAGCAACATAAGACCTGGCCCACAAATAATTGTATGGATCTTGCTTTCAGTTTTTATTGTAATAGGTATAGGTTTTAATTGATCCATTCATACTCTTTGGTATTCTCCCTTTCTCACTCTCCATTTGAGGGGGAAAACCTATCCTGGTTTTCCATGTGCAGAATGTCTGGCCAGGGTTTAGGATATTGTCTGTAGCCTTGGGACAGAGATGTGCTAATGCCAGCCCTCTTCATTAAGACACACAATGTGCTTTTCTACCAATATTTCCCAGTGACTTCCCCATCCCTCTGAAACATATCTGTTTCTTCTTGTTCTCTGTCTCAGCAGGGTAAGAGGTAAGAACATAGGGTTCTTTGTATAATCAGTAATAATAACTCACATTTAAATAGTGTACTGAGGTTTACAGAATACTTTCTCTATTACCCTGTAAGTGTAATAGTACAAATGTTACTTTTTCCATTTTGTAACTGAGGAAAATGACAAAGGTTATGTATCTTGCCTGTGGTCATCCAGTCATCATTAGGTCTGGGATTCAAACCTAGGTCCACTCTTGCCTTCCAGTCCATATTCTTTTATTTGTATGTGCTACTTCTCAGCCATTGACAAGTATTGAAATGCATTCAGCAAACATTTTTAAGTGCTTAGAATAATAGATAGCACTGTTCTAGGCACTGGCCATGACAAAAATAATAATACGACTTTTGACCTCAAGGAGCTTACATTTTCCTGATGGGATGAAATTGGAATATGAGGTAGTAAATAATGGGGACACATGAGAAATCTAGGCCAAATGCTCTATGATATTTTGAGGAGAAAGAAATGTTATTTATTTGGGGTGAATCATGGAAGAAACAATGAAGGAAATGGAATCTGAACTAAACCTTGAAGACGTTAAAAGACTGAGGTGAAAAGGGGAGTGGCGGATAGTCCGGGCAATTGCATAGAGGTGAGAAAGATGGCATACTAATTTTGGAAAACGGCTAGTGGTCAAATATGGCTGAAATGCAGAGGGCATACAATCAGTCATTCAGTAAACATTTATTAAACACCTTGGCCAGTGTCACTGAATTGAAGAGTACATAGTTGGAAGTAAGGTATAGGATGACTGGAAAGGTGGAAGATGAGGTGAGATTATGAAGGGCTTTGAACACCAAACAGAGGATTTTGCCTTTGATCCTAGAGGTGATAGGGAGCCACTTGAGTTTATTTAGTAGGAGGAAGACATAGTCAGAAGTCTGTTTTAGTAAAGTCACTTTGGTGGTTTAATAGAAGATGAATTGGGGTGGGGGAGAAGGAGGCTTCAGTCTGGTCGAGACACCAGCAAGCTATTGCAATAGTCCAAGTGTGAAGTGAAGGGTGCCTATACCAGGGTGGCAATGATATCAGAAGAGAAGAGGATGTGTTTGAGAGATATTACCAAGGTGAAATTGACAGGTCTTGGCAAAAGATTGGTTATGGAGCATAAGAAAGAGAGTAAGGAGTTGAGGATGACCCCTAGGTTGTAAGTCCCAGGGAATTAGTGGATGGTGTTACCCTAAATAGTAATTGGAAAGTTAGCAGTAAAGGGTGGGCTTTTAGGGGAAAAGATGAGTTCAGTTTTGGACACATTGAATTTAAGATATCTACTGGACATTCAGTTTGAGATGTCCAAAGACATTTGGAGAAGGAAGATTGGAGGTCAGCAAAAAGATTAGTGCAGGATAAGTAGATCTGAGAATCATCAGCATAGATATTATAATTAAATCCAGGGGAGCTGATGAGATCACTAACTGAAATACTTTAGAGGAAGAAGAGAAGAAGGCCCAGGGCAGAGGCCTGTGGGACAACTATGGTAGGAAGGCATGACCTGGATAAGGAGCCAGCAAAGGAGATTGAGAAGGAGCAGACTGACAGGTAGGAGGAGAACTAGGAGAGATTGGTGAACCAAGGGAAAGGAGTAATGTACAGAAAGGCTGCAAAGGCTTGTGGGAGCCATGTTATGGAGGGCCTTACATGATGGACTAAGGAGTTTATATTTTATTCTATAGGTAGTAGGGAACTAGTGAAGGTTTTTCAATAGGATAGTAAGACAGACCTTTGACTTGTGAGGATAATTTTGGTAACTTTGGGAAGGGGATAAAATGGAGGCAGGAGACCAATTATGAAACTAATGCATTAGTTCAGGTGAGGAGAGATGGGAGGAGAGATCTCAAGATGCAGCTTGAGAGTAGGGGACTGATGGGAAAAATACTGTGGAGGTAAAACTGACAGGACTTGGAAAGTCAGTAGAGGTGGAGGATAAAACTAGTATGAAAAATTCAAGATGACTTCCATGTTACAAACCTGGCTGACTCAAAAAATGTTAGTACCATTAATGTAAATGAGAAAATTTGGATGATGAAAAAAGATCATGAATTTAATTTTGGATTTATTTAATTTGACATCTTGATGAGGCATCTAGGTGGAGATATCCCACAAGCAGTTGTCAGTGCAGGACTATAGTAAAAAGGAGAGATTAGAATTGGACATGTGGATGTGCTACTGTCACTAGCATAAGAAGTGGTGGTTGAACCTTGAGATCATCAAGGCAGAAAGTAGAGAGTTAGAGAAGCAGGCTGAGTACAGAGTCTTTGGGAATCCCTAAATTTTGATAATGGGAGATGGATGATGACTAATGAAAGTAGGTTGAAGAGTGATCAGAGAGGTAGGAAGACCCAGGAGAGAGCAGTGACATGAAAGTTATTGGAAGAAAGAATACCTAGGAGAAGGGGGTGATCAGTCATATTATAAGCTACAGAAAAGTCAAGGAGGATAAACTTGAGAAAAAGACCTTTGGATCACACATTTAGGAGAGAAGTTTTGGTAGAAATCATTTTACAATGGGTTGAACAGTGAGTGGGTGGAAAGGCAGCAGGAACAGATGACTCTCATTAGGAGTTTGGCAGCAGAAAAGGGAAGAGGTATGGGATGATAGCTTAAGGGGATGGAAGAGTAAAGTGAAGATGTTTTACTGTTGGTGGAGGGGACTCAAGTATGTTTATAGGGAGTGGGAAAGAAGACAGTAGATAGAAATAGAAGACAGTGGTAGGGATTATTAGGTTGGGCAGGCTCCTGGAAGAGATATCAGGGGATGAGATCATGGATGAGATCACCTTCCCAAGAAGGTGGACTGTCTTAGTCTTATCTGTCTTTCAAGAAGCATTTATTAAGCATCTACTATATGCCAGGAACTACACTGGGCATCATCCTTAGATATTAAAGCAAAGGAGAAGAAAAGTAAAGATATAGAGAAGTTTTGAGGTGTGGAGTATAGGAGATGAGGGATACAGTATGTGAGACACTATTAGGACATGATGCATTAGGATATGATTCTTGCCCTCAAAGAACTTCTAATCTACTTGGGAAGGCAAAACATATCCATTTGAAACAACCATAGCACAATGTAAAACAGTGTATAACTGAAGTACTAAATAGTCGAGTACAGCCTTCAGGAATTGTAGAACAACAGCTCACACTTCTGTAGTACTTTAAGGGATACAGAGTACTTTACTCATCACTCTTGTGAGCTAGGTAGTACTAATATTATTACTCATTTTACCAACAAGAATACTGAAGCTCAGAAAGTCAGGATTCAAACCTAGATCTCCTGACTCCAAGTTTCTCCAGGAAAACAGGGAATTGTATAACAGGGCTGGAGTTCAAAAGCAGCTTCATGGAGTAGACGGAGTTGAGATGTGGTTTTAAGTGAGAACATACTCAGCATCATAGAGTCATATATTGAGAGCTGAAAGGGACCTCATAGGCTACCTAGAACAACCATCTTACTTTAAATATGAGGAAACTGAGACCCAGGGAAGTCACACAGGTTAGTGTCAGAGGTGCGAGTTGAACCCAGGTGCTTTTAACTCCAGAGACAATACTTTTCTTTTACTATGCCACACTGTCTGCCATATGTACCTCTACAGATAAATTCATCAGGACCTCAGAATAAAACTTGGTGTTTATTAATGTCTTTCAATTAATTAATGAATGAACCTCAGAGTTTATTGTTTTTTTCTAATGCTATCTTGTGATTTCATTTTTATTTTCCCTCACCAGATCCTGGGCAGTGGTCACGCAGTGATTTGCATGACTGGAATCATATTTCATTTTACAGCTGTTTTATTAGGGCTTGCCCTTTTATCTGACAGTTTTTTCACTCTCACCTTTGTGCCAAGAGTAACCTTAGGGCTTGAGACTGGTCTTATTGGTCGCAGACAACGGTCTCAGAATTCTGGCACTTGACTTGATATATCAATGGCATTTGGGTTTGCAGTCTCAGTCTGTGGTCTTATTGGCCTGGTTTTGCAAACTTGCATGAAAGGTTATGAACCTTTTTGGAAATCTTAAAGGTTTTCTTGCAGAAATATGAAATTACCACTTCTAGCCTTCTCTTATTTACTTTGGTGTGGAAGCCTCTGGGATTATACACAGTAAAATAAAATCTACCCAAGATACACTCAAAACTTAACCTGTATTATTAGTATTTTCTCCATAGCTTTATTAAGTCTAGACAATCAACAAAGTAATAAATCAAGGCCTGATTTGTAGGGTTTGCTGATTTTTGAGGTTTAAATGTTCACACTGAAAATTTAACAATTAGCTCTCTCTGATAGGAGCTGTCTCCAGGACACCCTTGGTTATCCAGGTCTGTTGCTTCATCTGGTGAAGAATTCTTCTGTCCTTGATCATCTCTTCATTTCTGGCTGCTTAGGCTTTTCTGGTGAACAAGGACCCTTTCTATGTTTGTTCTAAACTAATCAGAGCAAAGTCTATAATTTGTTCTCGACTCTTTTGGATATGACAAAACAAAGAATTTAGAAACTTTTTTCTTAGAAGAGTTCTGTATTTTTTCCCTTTTTTCTGTACCCTCCTACCAAAGAACATTTTAAAACAAAATTTAAATCAGGTATTTTGAACATAGATTGAAGCTGATCCTATGATAATTCCATTCCCTGGGGACCCTTACTCTCTGTTGCGACTGTGATGCTTTCTGGAGACAATGCCTTAACACTAGAGACTGTAAGGGCACCAATATTTAAATCAGAAACCATGGGGAGGGAAGGAGTTAAATTGCTATGATCCATTACCTCTCAGATCAGGTTTTCCCAGGAAGCAAGGCACTCTGATAAAATTCCAACCTGACCTTATTCTGGAGCTGCATCATCTCCAGAGAATTTTGAAAAGCCTTGTCATTTTCAGTCATTTACCTCTTCCTACTTCATTTTCTGACAAAGGTACCAGGGGCCAAAGTATGGCACAGACAGCCTTGCCAATTCCTCACGGATCAACTCAGGCCAGGGCTACTCAGGAAGCCCCAAAAAGGTGTCATTTGAGCCCAGAAAGCACATTTGCCCTGGAAGATTTTTAAGATTTGCCCAGTGCTAGTTACTACCATAAGGCGTTTTTCATGCCTCTATAATTACCCAAGCTAATTAAATAAATTGATCTGCTGATGTTCACTCCACAGTAATTTCTGTTGTGTAATTTGGCTTTAACAGAACCAGAGCATTAGTGAAAATGAAATGAAAACCCTGGGTAGAAGCTAGATCTTTTACTTTCAAGAAAAATAATTTTTCAGATGTTTTTTGTTCCCTATACGTATATAGTTTATGCATTTCCTGTCAAAATTAACAGAGAAACAGCAGCTGCCTGGTAGAAAGAACAATTTGGGGCCTCTTGCAATAAGAAACCCAGATTTACTCTTTGAGCGTTGAGGAAAATCTCATAACTTTGGAGGCAAATAGGGCAGGAAACATATTGTTGGGTCATCTGGTGTCCAGAGTATAGTGGCACCAGCTACTTTGTCTCCTTGCTAATGTTCTGCTGAAGGTCTGTGTATTTCATCTTGGCAGATGATCATGGAGCACTGAGGTTTGTGTGGGTGTGCAAGCCTTCACCTGTGGGATCCCTCTTCTGACCAAGAAAGATTGCTTATGAGAAGTGGAAAGAATACCACCCACAATTTGTATAGCCCTGATCCTTATGAAGTCCCCCAAGGGACTACTTAAGCCTCTGATTTATAATTTGAACACAGGACAGGGCCAGCCCATATCCTTTATCTCACACTACCCATTTAAATGCTAGTTAGGAGGTTTGGCTA
Organism: Trichosurus vulpecula; assembly: GCF_011100635.1. Classification (NCBI taxonomy): domain Eukaryota; kingdom Metazoa; phylum Chordata; class Mammalia; order Diprotodontia; family Phalangeridae; genus Trichosurus; species Trichosurus vulpecula. Next base: position 56,316,023 of record NC_050581.1, on the reverse strand, counting down.
TTATTTAACCATGCTTTTTCTGTTAATCTGAGGTCAAACCAGATCAATTCTCATTAGTCTGTACTGGGAATGAGGCCTGAATAGCCTTCCTTGACAATCTGGGTCATTTCTGAGGGTACTCCTTTGTGCCAGGTGTCAAAATAATTTTCTGTTGTTCTTTCTACATCTGCCTCTTTATTTCTCCCTCTTCATAATTAACAATAGGAATACATGTTATTAATAATGATATAGCAATATAATTAATGTCAATAATAACAATAATAGCCAGGATTTACATAGCACTTTAAGGTTTGCAAATCAACTCATTTAATCTTACAACAATGTGGTAAGATAAGATATTATCTCCATTTTACAGATGAGGAAACTGAGGAACAGAAAGGTTAAGTGACTTGCCCAAAATCACACATCCTTTAAATGCTGAAGGCAAGATTCAAACTCATGTCTTCCTGACTCCAAACTGAACATTCGATATGCAGCGCCTCTTAGCTTCCTCATTTAGTTCTTCTCTATATGTGTCTGTCATTGTGGGTGTTTCTAGGAAGAAGCGTGGTACATTGGAATGGATTGGTTTTAGAGTCAAGGGAGGTGGGTTCAAATCCCCTCTCATCCATTTATAACCTCTGGGACCTTGGGCATCCTGTTCCCAGGGGATTCGGATTAGATAGTCTTTGAGGATTCTTCCAACCCTAGATCCTATTAATGTGACCCTCTCCTTAGTTCTGTCAAAGAAAGACAGAATCTCAGAGTTGAAGGTAGGTATAATGGAAAGAGTGCTGGGCTTGGGTTCAAATCCCCTCTCTGCCACTTCCTATTTCTGTGACCTTAGGCAAGTCCTTTAATTTCTCTGGCTGGAGTTTTTTCATCTGTAAAATGAGGGGATTGGACTAGGTGCTCTTTCAGGCCCCTTCTAGCTCTAAACCTATGAATTTGTGAATTTCTCTAAGGATATCTAGTTCCTGTACCTGTACCTATACTTGGGCAGAAATTACCTCTACAACATCTAACCATTGCTCCTAGTTCTTAACTTTTCAATCAACAAAAATATATTAATGCCTACTCTATTTCAGGGGGACATAGGTGGCCCAATGGATAGAGTGCCAGGCCTGGAGGCAGGAAGACCTGTGTTCAAATCTGGCCTAAGACACTGACTAGCTGTGTGACCCTGGGCAAGTCACTTAACCTTGTTTGTCTCAGTTTCCTCATCCACAAAATGAGCTGGAGATGGAAATGAGAAACCACTCCATTTTCTTTGCCAAGAAAAACCCCAAAATGGGTTGCAAAGAGCCAGATATGACTGAAATAGTTGAAATAGTTGAAAAATAGTTGAAATAGTTGAAAAACAAACAACTATGTGACAGATTTTTGGGATACAAGCATTAAAAAGAATTAAAAAATATTACCTATAAAGAGCCTACATTTTAATTGGAGCAAAGAAGTATATATGCGAATATATATTTTGTAAATATAAAGTGAATGAAAACAAATATATACAAAGTACCTAGATCTAAGGTAGTTTGAGAGGGTGGGCATAAGAGATTAGGGAAAATAAGAAGGGCTTCATGTAGAAGAGAGTACTTGAACTGGGTTAAAAATTTTTTCTCCTTTTGAAAAATTTAATGTTTTTTAATCAATAAAAATTTGCCTCATCTCCCTCCTACTCCCCCTTCTTTCCAGTTGAAAAAGAAAGAAAAACAAAACACCTATTACAAAAATGTATGGAGAAGCAAACAAATTTCCTTATTGACCACGAAAAAACAGGCTCAAACTATACCTTGAGTTCATCACTTCTCTCTTAGAAGGTGTGTATCATGAGTTCTCTGGAATGTTGTTGGTCATTGCTTTCATAAGAGTTCCTAAGTTTTTCAAAGTTGTTTATCTTTACAACGTTGTTACTGTATAAATTGTTGTGGTTCTGCTTTCTTCATTCTGCCTCAATTCGTCTAAAGACTTCCTAGGTTTCCCTGAAACCATCCCCAAAACCATTTCTTGCAGCACAATAGTATTTCATCACATTTATATGCTATAATTTGTTCACGATTCTCCAGTTAATGACACCTCCTCAGTTTCCAATTCTTTTCTACTATCAAAAGAGCTGCTATAAATATTTTGTACATCTTTAGGGCTAGTTTGTTTCACTTAGAATTAATCCCTCCTTAGTCTATTCTCTCTCTTATTCCCTCTCTCCTCTCCCCTTTTCTTCTTGTTTCCTTGTTGAGAGAAATGTATTTCTGTATCCAGCGATGTGTGTATAAGAATGTACACTATCCATTGACCAGTTCAAGTGAGAGTTCAAATATTACTGATTCCCTCACTCCACCCCTTCCTCCTTGTTTGTAAAATTTTCTACTTGCATATGCTGATTATTTTAAATAATTCTTTGCAATCCTTCCTCCCCTTCCCTCTTTCCCCTTCACATTTCATTCCTTTCTTAAGACTGTCAAAACATAACAGAACTATTGGATCTGATTCCATGTCCAGCACTATATCTACTGCATCACCTAGCTGCTTATTATTATTGTTTCTGTTATTATTATTTTTATTACTACTGTATAGCCTCATTCTGTGCTGGAATTCTCTGTGCCTCCATTCCTGGATGGACCCTTGCCCTCATAGTCACAGATATCTTTGTTTCCCTAGGCCTATGAGTGCTTGAAAAAATGACTCAGTGTGATTTTTTTTCCTCTTGGATTTCCTGATCAGGACTCAATCTGGGGACATATTTTTATCTGTTTGGAGGAGTTGTGGGGTAGAGCTTGTCTGTAGCTCTTTCTGTTCTCCTGCCGTCTTGGTCCCACCCTCTCTTTTGAGCTGTGTTTTAAAAGAAGAGAGGGATACTATGAGGTGGTGGTAAGAAGGAGGAAGTGCATTCTAGGCATCTGGGATGGCTGATACAAAAGACGGGAGATAAGAGATGAAGTGCTGTGAGGAACAGAAAGCTATTCTTTCTTCTTTGTGTTTGTCACCATTTCTGATTTTTGGGCCCAGGTAAAGCAAATCTAATCACTCTTCCACATGACAGTACTTCAGATATTTGGTGACAAATTTGAAGACAAAGTATTTTCTTCTCCAGGCTTAATATCTCCAATTTGAGTCCTCTTACTTTCCAGAAAAAGGTAATCAGGATATTCTCTAGTTTGTTAGTGCCTTTCCCCAAATGGAATGTAGCATTCAAGATGGGGTCTGACTAAAGTACAATGGAGCTAGCACCTACCTGATAATGAACTTTTTGCCATTATTAATGCAGCCTCAGATTGTATTTTTTGGATTGTCGTGTCATGTTGTGCTTGTTGTCCACTAAAACACTCAGATCTTTTTTCTTAAGAACTATTGTCTAGTCATGCCTTCCTCAACCTGTGCTTATACAGATTACTTTTTGAATCTTGTAAGTGTGGACTTTACATTTATCTTTATTACGTTTAATCTCATTGGATTATACCTATTGAGCTAGGCTAATACCTTTTTTGATCCTGATTTTCTCACCCAACATATTTTCTATCCCTTCCAGTATTGCATCATTTGACCATGTGATAAGCATGCCCTATGCCTCCAATCAACTTCTCTTTCTGTTTCTAAATCTCTTTTCATTTTTCTTGCTGTCTCATTCTTTCTTCCTTCCATTTTCACTTTTTCTTGTTATCTTTCTTGTTCTCTCATTCTTCCCTCCCTCCATTTTCATCTTTCCTATCTTCTCACCTCAAGTTTCTTTCTCAGTCCTGTGCCAGTGGCAATATTGTCTTTTGTTTTGGCTTGACTCTTTTTATTTTGAGCTCCCCTTCTTAATTTAAGTCAGGTGTCTGTATCCTCTGTGGGAAAGCCTGTCTTGGTGTTCTTGCAGAGAGAACAAGCTTTAGGGCGGCCTCATTACTTTCCAAGGTACAGAGACAGGACTATTGGTGCCAGTGTATTCTGACCGCACCCCGGGAGAGCTCATCCAGGCTCTAGTTTATTAGCAGTCACTTGTCTGCCTGTGCCAATTACCTAAAGGGAAATAGAGGCAGGATCCTTCTCCCTCCGTTTAAAAGTGTGGGTGTCTGGGTGTACCAGCTATTCTAGGAAGCTGGATTTCCGCTGTTTTTGCTGTTTGTTGGCTGGCAAGGCTGGTAGTGGCTGAGAGACACATGGGTTTAGCAGTAGTGTTGGATTGTAAGCACATTGCATGGGAGAGATTTAGTGGGACCTAATTTCTTCTGAGATCCTCCACTATACTGCTCTTAGCTTTGAACTTAATTTGAACTTTGAATTCAGACTTTACTTGACCTTGGGGAAATGGGACTTCCTGATGCTAAGAGAAATGGCTTTAAAGACTTCATACAATGGATTCAGTTGAAGCTAAGAATGGGAAATAGCTCTCCAGGCAGTTAGTTTAATGATTCCTGTTGCAGGTGAATTAGGAGACTGTGGCGTGAATTTTCTTTGAAATGCTCCAAGATAGGCCTGTTGAGGAGTATTTAGCTGTTCTTCAAGGCTTATGTTGGAACAAATGACTTCTTATTCAGCTGAATTCAATAGAGAACTTATTCCAGGCAAGGCACCATGCAATCTGGGGATACAAAGATGAAAAATGAAACATTTGTATTCCTGCTCTCAAAGCACTTACATTCCATCATTGATAAATATTTATTGAAATTTTTATTGAGCTATGTCATTGTTTTAGACCCTGTGGATACAACGACTTCTCTGGCAGAGTACCACCTGGCAGGGAGCTTACCCTCTTGTTGGGGAAGTGAGATACACAAAATATAAGAAGATGAATAACAAATGCAACTCATAAAGCTTAATTGCTAAATGAATAATATAGGCAGTAAGGGTGAGTAGCGTGAGTTGTCTGATTCTCAGCCGTCTCTCACTTTAGTTGCCAGCTGCCCTTGATGTATCTTCTCTCTAGATATTTGGTTATAATTTTCTACACATGGCCTGTACATGCAGGATAACCTTTGGGCATAATTGTGAAATTCATTTCTGACCATATTGGCCTCCCGTATCTCCCTTTTCACCTATTTCTCCATATCATTATACCCCTTTCCTCTTTGGACATAGTTCATAAGGGAGTGGAAAGCGATCTAGAACATGAATTCACACTAAGGTGTTAGTGATGATGTTATTCCTCCCAGGAATGTTTGTATCTTAAAGGATATAGTAGGGTGGCGGAGCCAAGATGGCGGCTGGTAAGCAGGGAATAGTGTGAGCTCCCTACCGAGTCCCTCCAAAAACCTATAAAAAATGGCTCTGAATCAATTCTAGAACGGCAGAACCCACAAAACAGCAGAGGGAAGCAGGGCTCCAGCCCAGGACAGTCTGGATGGTCTCTGGGTGAGGTCTATCCCACACGGAGCTGGGAGCTGGGAACGGAGTGGAGCAGAGCCCAGCCTGAGCGGCTTGGACCATCCAGAACAGAAGCTGGGCGGAGGGGGCCCTAGCGCCCTGAATATGTGGTAAAGCACAGACTTCTCAACCCACAAACACCAAAGACTGCTGAGAAGGTTAGTGGGAAAAGCTGCGGGAGTGGAAGGAGTTTGCGGTTCAGCTTCCAGCCCTGGGGGCAGCGGAGGTGGGGCAGCTACAGCTGCTGCTGCTTGCGGCTCCAGGCCCACCTGTTGGGAGGAATTAAGTGGCGGATCAGAGCAGGGGTGCACAGCCAGCTGAAGATCGAAGCCCAGTTCGGGTTGGGGGTTCTTGGGGAAGGAGCAGTGCTGGTGCAGCAGAGCTGGCACCTCCCCCCCAAACGTGGAACATAGAACTCTGTAGTCTACAAGCAGTCATACCCCACTGAAAAACTCAAAGGTCAAGTTAGTTGGTTGGGAATATGGCCAGGCAGCGAAAACGCACCGAGATTCAGTCTCAGACTTTGCATTCTTTCTTTGCTGACAAAGAAGACCAAAATATACAGACAGAAGAAATTAATAAAGTCAAAGAGCCTACAACAGAAACCTCCAAGAAAAACAGGAACTGGTCCCAGGCCATGGAAGAGCTCAAAAAGGAGTTGGAAAAGCAAGTTAGAGAAGTAGAGGAAAAATTGGGAAGAGAAATGAGAAGGATGCAAGACATTAAGGAATAAATCAGTAATGGTAAAATTGAAAGCACCATTCATAGAGATATTTTGGGGAGGGGGTGAGGGAAAGGGCAAAAGAGGGACAAGGGATGTTACCCATGTCCCTCAAATCAACCACAATCATTATTCTGCCTATGTGCAAAGCTGGCCCTGAATGAGGCCTTTGCTAGATGTGGCATGTGCCTGTTGTTATCTGAGTTAGGTACCTTTGTTATTGTTTGTCATTCATTTTTGAAGAGAACCAATGACATCATGGGATGATGACTTGCACATGAATTGGATTTAAGTGAGGCAGAATTACACGAAGTCATCAGCCTTACTCTCTCTTCCAGAGTCATCAAAGTTCAAAGGCAAGACATAAGTCAGGATGACTGCCCTGGGGAGCAGTGTATAACCTTTATATCTTCAATTTCTGACCAAGATCTAAGCACTCCACAGCTCCTGTTTCAGCTTCCTTCATGGCCACTGGAACAGATTGTTCTCATCTGCCCATTCCGCTAGGGAAGTCTTCACATGCTTGGGGTAGACATCCTCCTAACTCGCTGATGGGTTTGAAGCCTGTTTGTTATCCTCAACCTAGTTAGCTCATTTAACCTGTGTTAGGGACCTTTGTAAAGTACTCAAGGATAGTGGTAATTAAAGAGCGATTTTCCCTCTTCCACAAAAGGTGAATGTCATCTGACTCCAGGGTTCCCATGGTCTCCAGATCCCTTCAGAGTCAGTCTCTGAATACAGTCTTCTGTGCTTTACCACTTGAAACTGAATGTGCAAGTACTTTCTAGTGGTAGTAGAATGAATTTATTGAGAGACTTTCCCCTAGGTTAGAAAAGAATGGTTTTTTTGGGGGGGGGTCATGGATTCCTTTGGCAGTCTGGCAAAGCCTATGGATCCCTTTCTCAGAATAATGATTTTAAATGCAAAAGATAAAACATATAGGATTACAAAGGAAGGCAATCACATTAAAATAAAGTTATCAGAATATTAAAAAGCAAAATGAAACCAAGTTCGTGAGTATCAAGTTAGGAACCCTTTTCCTAGGCTCAGACACATATGCCTATCTATTACATTCAGTGAGTTAACAGAAAGCTTTTTGGGGTATATCTTAATGGGTGTGGTCAGTGTTCTCTCTGGGCATAGAATAAGTGACCTGGAAGAGCTTGTCCCAGACTGTCCTACTGATGGGGTACAGGCCCCAAACAGAGACCTTTTTTTCCTAACCCTCAAAAAAGCCCATTTGTCTTTAGGCCCTGGAAGAAACCCCTACCTTGAATTCTCCTTGACTCTTTCTGGCTTGATTCGGTTTTGGTCTGAGGCTATAGCCTCGCATTATCATTAGGCCCAAATCTCTACCTAAACCTTCCCAACCTTGATACTATCTATATCCATGCCTTCAGCTACTTTCCACCCTTAATTCCATTCTCTTGATTCTTGGACTCTGACCTCATCTTGCCCTCCTTGGACTCCTCGTCAAGACCCTTCCTGAACCCCTCCTCTAGTCACCCCAGATGACCCCTCAATCGCTCCCATAATCTTTTCTGTATTTAAATCCCATCCAGCTTCCAAAAGGCGCTCAGATTCTTTAGGAGTCCAGCCTATGGCAGGGCTGCTGGAGGATCTGGCCAGTGTAGCTGGTCCCTAATAAACTTTGTCTTTTTCTTTGGCTAAGAAGGCTTGAGTCAAATTCTTTCAGCAGGACCCGGTGTGTCAATATTTTGGGGTGTTGAGCACCTCTCAACCTTTCACCTCTTCACTACCCAGTCAGAGCAGGTTGAGCTTTAGTGGTCTTATGTCATTGTGAATATATTATTAAGACATTAGCATTCTTGGTGAGGAAGACAGCATGCTTAAACCTAAGTCACTCGCTTGTAACGCCTTAGGATGGTTTACCTTGAGCTTCATTTAAAAAAAATCAAATCATTAACATTTATTGAGCACCTACTATAGGCAAGGCTTCAGGAGACACAAAGATGAATAAGTTATAGTCTTTGCTCTAAAGGAGTTTACTCAATATTTGGGGAAGGTGAGAAAGTTATAAAAATAACCATAATGCAAATAAAAATGTGATCAGTGCATAGGACATGTACAAAATGGTGTGGGAATTTTGAGGAAATAGAGATTACTATCACAGAAGACTTTAGTGCTATGGAAGGGATAGCATTAGAAGTGGAACTTGAAGGTTGCATGTAGTTTTAATAGGTGGAACATGGGGAGAAGAATAATGCTGGTAGAAATGGTGACATAAAGATGTGGAGGTAAGGAAGTATAGAGTGTGTTTGAGGATCTGTGGATAATTGAGTTTTGCTCAAGTACGGTGTTTGAGCAGAGAAATGGGAAGAAATAGCCTTGAAGATAGGTTTGGGCTATGTTGCAGAGGGATTTAGATATAAAGCTGTGGATTTTAAACTTCATTCTATTGGCATTAGGGGCCAGCCAGACATTCAAAATTTTTGAGCAAGGGTGTGAGATGATTAACTTTAGAGAAATTCAAAAAGGCCAAAGATTTGTGGGCTGCTCAGAAGTCTCACCTTTATAGATAATGAATGCTATCTTCCAGGAGAGTTGACAAGTGCTGGACTTTGCAAATACTGAAAATAGCTTCTGTCTTATCACATAGGAAAAGTGTGTGTGTGTGTGTGTGTGTGTGTGTGTGTGTGTGTTCAGTGAGACCATTGGCTTGTTAGAGCAAAGGTCAAATATAAACATCAGTGTAGATTGTAAAAGACAGGAGAAAGATGAAAAGAAAAGGTTGATAAGTTCAACAACTTAATCTTCAGAAGAAGCATTGATGATGGAGGGAAAAGAGAAATGGAAAATATGCAAATACACAATGTCAATTATCATCATTTCTGGCAGAAATTTGAATGATATGAAACAGTTGTCCCAAAAAACCTTCATAAACAGTCTTATCCAAACATTGGATCTCTTTGTCAAATGTTGATGGCAGTAAAGGGCAAGAGTTTAGAATATAAATTAATTTGTGAAACATTAAGAAGGGATAGAGTAGAAGCTCTTGAGGAGTATCACTTCGTGAAACAGTGAGCAACAGTCGAAATGAAGCCTATAGAAAGCTTGGCACAAGGCCCAACTGAGCCACATCATCCCAAGATCATTTATGGACTGAATTGGCAGGACAACACATAGAAAATAGAACATATTTATCATTGTTTCTCTAATTTTATCATCAGTGACAGAGGAAGCATCATATTTGGTGCTCACACTATACAAAGAGATTAAAAATGATATCTAAGAAAACAAAAACAGAAAGAACAACTGAACCAGACCATGCTCACATTGAGAAAATCATTGCTGGAGATGCCACAATTTTGAAATCATTGAGGGATATTTCACAGAGTGGAAGACTCTGAAAGAATAGAATGAAGGGCTATTCCAAAAAGCATAAAAGACAATTGAGAGCAGATCATTAATTACTGACTCAAGTGTCTATCTTCTCACTGTTAAATAATTTTTATGAGAATAATTTTCAAGGTAGTTGAAAGAGTACTGGATTTGAGCCATGGATCCTAGGATTGAATTCGGGATCTCCTACTTAGTAACTACATAGCATTGAACAAACAATTTCATGTCTCTGGGTCTTAGTTTCTTAATCTGCAAAAGAATGGGTTTGGATTAGATGATGTCTCAGGTTTCTTCCAGCTCTAAATAAGGATTATGGTATTTAGTTGTGTCCAACTCTTCATGACCCTATTTGAGGTTTTCTTGGCAAAGATAGTGGAGTGATTTGCCATTTTGCAGAAGAAACTGAGGCATACAGGGTTAAATGACTTGCCCATGGTCACACAGCTAGTAAGTGAGGCTGGATTTGAGCTCAGGTGTTCCTGAATCCAGGCCTAGTGCTCTATCCACTGCATCACCTAGTTGCCTAGATGATGGTGTTACCTAGTATTTATACAGAACTTTAAGGTTTGCAAAATGCTGTACATATATTATCTCATTTAATCCTGTGGTCACTTACAGATACTAGCACAGTGTTTATATTTGCTTGTTGAAGTTATCCTTGATAAAAATTTGAGAAAGCAACAGGATTGCTTTTCAAAAAATTTTCTGCTGTTGACCACATATTTATTGCCACACAGTTGATTGAGAGATGCAGAGAATACATGATTCTACTAGGATTATTGTTTGTTGATTAACTGGGAGATTTTATGTATACATGTACACACAGATATTCATATACGTAGGTATATATGCACTCATATATGTTTCTATATATGTATATATTTCTACATGTGTATATACATACACACATATATATATGTATATACATGTATGTGTGTGTATATATATATATATATATATATATATATATATATATATATATATATATATATATATATATATATATGAAGGTCATATAAGAATCTTGGGTAAATGCAGTCATAGGAAAAAACTATTCAATGATTTTCTGATTATTAATGTCCAATGAAGAATAAGACAGGGAAGTATATGCTCAAGAAAAGTGCTTACTATTATCTTGTCTTGAAAGAGGTCCACATGGGAGAGGGCTTCCCTCTAGATCTGGGGTTCTTAACATTTTTGGTATGTGTTATAGATCCTTTTGGTAGTCTAGTGCAGTGTATGGACCAATTCTTAAGATAATTTTAATTTTAAAAAAACAATTGAAGGAAAATACTAAATTTTATTAGAGATAAGTGAAAATAAAGATGTTATGTTTTTCTATCCAAGTTGGTGGATGCCCTGAAATCTGTCCACAGACCCCTTGGGTGCCATCTAGAGTACCTGCTCCAGATATGGAAGTCCTTCAGATATATTTGTTTGTGGATAGTATTGCAATAAGTTCATTGAGCCCTAGGACATTTCCAGGGATCCTAAGTGAAATTCACAAATTCTTCAAAGAAATTAGAAGAAAATGGATCTAAATGGATGAAAAGTGCTTGTTTTTGAGATACAAAATACAGTTGTTAGTAGTGTTAGTATGTATAGTGTTAGTAGATCGGGGACAGGAATTCTTATTGAAAATGGCTTCATGAATTTAAGAAGTGCTGAAGTTATCCCAAGTTGGGTCCCACATGTCCAAATGCCTAGTGAACATTTTCTACTGGATGTCCTGTGAATATCATAAACTCAATAAATCCTAAACCAAACTCATCATTTTCTCACACTAAATCACTTCCTCCGTATTCTTTTTCTATGAATGGCACTGATGTTCTCACAGTCACCTATACTTGAAATGGGCAGTACTAATTTTTGACTCCTCCTTCACCTAGCTCCTCTATTCCAGATCAAACTGGTTACCAAGTTCTATTGATTTCTCTTTGGCATGTTTTATATTTGTGGCCTTCTTTCCATTTCTACTGTAACTCCTTGAAATCAAATCCTTATTACTTAGGATCACACTTTTTTTTTAAATTTAAAGGCCATAGAAACTCCCTCTCATTTTATAGATTGATAAAACTTATGACCCAGAAAAGTCAAGTACATTGCCCAAAGTCACACAACCAGTAAGTATCTAAGGCAGAATTCAAACCCAGGTGTTCCTGATCCAACAACCTTTTTACCCATTAGAATGTGAACTTCTTGAAGGCAGGTACTGGCTTTGCCTTTTTTTTGGTGTACCCTCTGTTTAGTACCTAGTGGTTGGCACACAGTAAGTATTTAATACTTGTTTAATGCTTGTTTTGTCTGACTATCCATTATACCACACTTCCTCTTTCACCTTGACTACTATAATACCCTTCCCCATCTATTCATGAATTTCTTCAATACTTCCATAGATATGACATCTTACTGTATAAATGAGTATTCCCTCTTTTAGTTGAGATCACCACCCACCCATGTTTTCATCCTTTTTGATTCTTATCCCCAATCTTCCATTGGTTCCCTGCAGAACATTTATCTAACATACTGAAAGCCTTCTTCTAAGTTGTTTAACATCTTATAGGTGCCAATAGAGAACTCTGGCTGTCCATTTGTTATCCCTTGACCTAATCACATGACCAACACCTCCATTTTTTTTGATTAATACATTATGTCAACAATATCCCTTTTACCACTTCTCCAACATAGGACAACACTGGAAATATTCTAGACCTTGATGCCCAATGGGAATTTCTCCGTTGACTTCTCAATCACCTACAACTTTGATTCCTTGATGAGTATAATGCTCCAAGATTTGAAACTAAATAGCCTTGGCCAGGAGAACATTTGTGTTTTTTTTAAATCGCAGTTTGGTGTGGAATAGAGGAAGTAGGTGAAGGAGGAGTCAAAGATTAGTACTTTGCATTTTGAGTATAGGTGACTGTGCTGCGCATATGGTGCTGTTCACAGAACAGAATATAGAACTAACAAATAAAAATACGGAATTCAGAAGGAAAAAAAGTTATTTGGTGTGAGAAAATGATGAGTTTGGTATAGGAGTTACTGAGTTTATGATATTCATAGGACATCCAGTAGAAAATGTTCACTAGACGTTTGAACATTTGAGATCCAAGTTTGTCAGAGAGGGATCAAGGTTGGCGCTCTCTCTCTCTCTCTCTGTGCATATATATATATATATATATATATATATATATATATATATATACATATATATGTAATATATATATATAAATATACATACACACAAAAACACATATATATGTATTTGAAATTCATTTGCAAAGGTTTTTGAGTACATGAGATCATTAAGGGAGAGAATATAGATAGAACAGAAGCAGGGTGAACACCTACATTTAGGGAGTGGGAGGAACAAGAAGAGTCAGAGGAAGGAGTGGTCAAAAAGGGAGGAGGAAAACCAAGAGAAAGAAAAGTTTCAAGTTGGGGAGTTTAGTCATGGGTATCAAATGTTACAGAGAGATGCAGGAAGATGGAGGAGGAAGAAAGGCCAATGGATTTGGCAAAGAGGTCATTGGTGACTCTTGGGGAAGAAGGTTCATTTGAGTGGTTTTGATGAAAGCCATATTGCAAGGGTTTGAGTTAGCAAATGGAAAGGATATAGAAGCAGTGAATGTAGACATCTTTCAAATTCACTGATGAATGGAAGCAGAGATATGAGAGAATAGCTTGAGGGTGGAGAGAAGGAAGTACTTTCAAAGGATAGAACAGAGACTTAAGTTTGTTTTTAGTTAGAAGGGAAAGAGTCTACAGAGTGATGTAAAATGCTAACTAGAGAGGTAAAGACTGGGGCAAAGCAGGAGGGGATGGAATCTAAAGCAGAGGACTTTTCTGATGACAAAGGACTAGAAGGCAGATCCCTTTGCAAAATTTTTATTGGGAGATAAAATTCAAATATGCCAATGGTAACATCCTATGATAATTTTCTTGCAGTTCCGAGTGATGAAATAATATTTAACAGCTGCACTTGTGCCTCCAGAATACATAAATGATGAGAAAGGGAGGGGATGAAAGAGAGAGGCAGCATGGCACAGTGGAAGAAGCATTGACTCTGGAATCTTGGGCCTGAGTTAAAATCTTGCCTCTAATGCTTACTGTCTGTCTGACTTTGAGTCAGTCTTTTGCCTTCTGTGGACTTCAGTTTCTTCATCTATAAAAGGAGATGATTAGACTAGATGGCCTTTGAAATGGTTTGCAGCTTGAAATCTATGATCATAGGGAGAAAAACAAAAGCCAGTAAGTTGGCTTTTGTGAGATTACCCTGAGTCCACTTTAGGATGCTCTGTATCCCAGTGGTTGCTTGACTGGCTGCTGGTGGTAATCTCATCTTCCCAGTATTTTGGCCAAATCTATCACAGCAATAGCAAAGGCTGGCCTTATAGTCCAACTTGGGTTCTACTGGAATCCTTGTCATTGCCATCCCTGCAGGTGTTCTGATATTTAAAGTCCAGTGATTCCAAGAAATTTAGAAAAGAAAAAAAGCCAAAGGAGGGCCTGATACCTCCCGCCTTCCTTCTGGAGTTTCCTGATTGTATGAACCGGAGGCAGAAACCAGCATGACACATTTAATGGGAACACGTTGGAAAACATTAAGAAAATTGCTAATGCCTAAGTTGCTCATAACTTCATTAAGCTTTAACAGTTTCTTTTAACTATATTTAGGGACTGTTCCTCCTGGAGGACTAAAAAAACAGAGTTTTATGTTTAAATATTACCTTTTTGAGGTGTTTGTGTGCCAAAACTTCTCTTAGGGGAGAATTAGAAACGTGTGAAATCATTACATTTATTTTTTACATTTCCAAAACTACTCATAAACTGCTGTGTGTTTGTCACTCACTTTCTTCCCCCTTTGCACTAAGATTTTGGATGTGGAGCCGCAAGAGACTTTGGTACAGTGGTATCAGACTCATAGAAACGAGGGCAACTAAACTGTATGTAAAGATCCCTGTGGGCCATGTGTGACATAGTTTTAAAATGTAATATCATCTTTATTTTGTTGTATTTCTGATTTTGTTAAATATTTCTTACTTACATTTTGGTCTACAGCACTTGAGAATGCCATTGTGGGCTGCATGTAGCTGGTGAGCCAAGTGTTTGAAACCTTTATCATGAGTTCAACCACCTTATTTTACAAAGATGCGAGTCACCTGCCCAGATACTAAAGCAGAGAGCATTTTCTAGCCCCATTTAAAGACTGTTGACAATGGCAATAGCTTTGGCATAGGAGCAAGTTCTTTGAACCACAGTAAGTAGGGCCTAGCCAACCTTTTGCAAAACCAGAGTAAGTGGATGCCTTTGTAGCATCCCCCGACTGCTCCTCACTCCCCCATATCCACTAAAGGAAAAGACAATGTCCCTAGTAAAGTCTGAAAATCTATTCTTCTTTTGGATTAAATTAAGTTCTTCGGCCACATTATTTCAAATTGTGTATATTCTCATGGGGAGCAATGCCTTAGTTTATCAGCCTTCTTTTCTTCCTCAGGGGAGGTTGAGGTAGTCTGAGAGTACTGGGTCCTTGGAAGGTGGATGTGGACTGGGGAAGGTCTAAGTTGCTTACTCCAGTGGGCACTGAAAATTATATTGAAGAAAAACTTCCAAACTTTTCCCAGTTTGGACTAAGACTTCCCATTTTCTTTGTGGAAGATGAAGTAAACCTTTCAGACAGAAGTGTCTCACCAGACTAAGACAAAGTCTGGCGAAGTAAGTCCTTGGAAATTAAGGAAAGGTTCAAGTCAACAAACATTTATTACACACCAACTATAAGCCAGGCATTATACTAAGTTCCAAGGATGCTCTTGTTGCTGTTGAGTCATTTCAGTTGTGTCTGACTCTTCATGACCCTATTTGGGATTTTCTCGGCAAAGATACCGGAATGGTTTGCCATTCTCCAGCTCATTTTTACGGATGAGGAAACTGAGGTAAAGAGGATTAAGTGATTTGCCCAGTCACACTACTAGTAAGCATCTGAGGTCATATTTGAATGGAGGGAGACAAATTTTTCTGCCTCCAACTCTGGCACTCTATCCACTGTGCCACCTAGCTGCCCCACCAAGCATACTAAGAAAGGCAAAAAGTCCCTGCTGTTAAGGAGCTCACTGTCTAATGGGGGAAATAACATGCAAACAGGATATATGCAAGATCCATTGGAGATAATTTCAAGGTACTTGCATTAAAGGGGACTTGGAAAGGCTTCCTGCAGAGACAGAACTCTAAAGCCAGAAGGCAGAGTGGAGGAGGAGGAAGAAGTTCATTGGCTAAAAATATGTAGTCTCACAAAGTAATGTTTGCACTGCAAATTAAGAAGTTCAAGCTGACTTCCTTTAGAAAGTCATGGAGTTTAGACTTGGAAATGAGCTTTCGATTATTTGTTCTAACTCCTTCATTTTGTCCTATGAGGAAGCTGAGGCCCAGGGGGGTCAAGTGATTTGGCCTGTGTCAGAGAGGGGACTTGGATTTAGATAAGCTAGTCTCATGTCAAGTCTAGTGTTCTTTCTGCCATGCCACGTGGCTGAATGATATGACTAATGGACTGGAAAGGAAAGGTTGGACTCTGGGCTGCTCACTTTAAGTTTTCCTAGCTAGTTTTGTGATTTGAGGCAAGTAATATGACCTCTCTGAGCTTTAGATTCCATATCTATAAAATGAGACAGTTGGATTATCTGGAGTTCTTAATCTGAGATCTATGAACTTGTTTTTTTAAAGCACTAATATATATATATATATATACACATAATATACATACATACATACATGTTTATATACATATGATATATATATATATACAATTGCATAATGATGTATGTATATATAATTGTATTTCAATATAACTGGTTTTCTTTGTAATCTTATGTATTTTATGCATTTAGAAACATTATTCCAAGAAGGGGTCTATAGGTTTCTCGAACTGTCAAAGGGATCCATGAAACAAAAACAAACAAAAAAATTAAGTCATCTTGGATTAGATGATCTTCATGTTTTCCCTTATCTTGATATGGTTGTCTTCATATCCTGAACTCCTAGAGCCTTAGGTGGTACTCACAAGAGCTCTTTGAATTTTACAAGGAGGCCTGTTACATCCCCCCTTTCCATCTTCACATCATCTCTGGAGCATTTAGAACCCGCCCCACCCAGTCCTCTACAGAGTGTATGTAATGACTCTGGGATCCACTTATAAAAGGAATTGAAGGGAGACCAAGAAACTTGCAAATGAGACAAAGAAATATCAGTACAGGGCCACAAAATTTTGAGTTGGAAAGGAGGGACCATTTAATCTAATCCATAACCCCCAAAGAATTCTTACTACATCATCAATGATAAGTAGTCTTCCACTCTCTAAAGACCTCAGTTGAAAGTAAACCCTGAGGCAGCCCATTCTACATTTGAAATGTTGTAACTGTTAGAAAGTTTCCTTGACATGGAGCTGAAATCTGTCTCTCTACAATTCTTACCCACTGTTCTGAGTTCTTTTCTTTGGGGCCAAACAGATTCAGTTTAATTCTACTTTATGACACTTCTAATGCTTGAAGATAGCTCTCATGTCTCTTGAGTCTTCTCCAGGCTAAACATCCCTGGGGCTTTCAACCAATCCTCATCTAACTGAGGTCCCTTTGTCACTCTGAGTCTTTTCCTCTGTACATTCTCCAGATTGCCATTGCCCTTTCGAAACTGTGACATCCAAGTGTGGTTATTGTTCAGTCATTTTTAGTCATGTCTGACTCTTCATGACCCCATTTGGCGTTTTCTTGGCAGAGATACTGGAGTGATATGCGTTTTCTTCTCCAGCTCATTTTACAGATGAGGAAACTGAGGCAAACAGGGTTAAGTGACTTGCCCAGATCATACAACTAATAAGTGTTTGAAGACAGATTTGAGCTCAGGAAGATGAGTCTTCCTTCAGGCCCAGCGCTCCATCCACTGTGCCACCTGGCTGCTCCTGCCGTACCCAGAGTTGAACATAATATTCAAGAGGTCGTCTGGCCAGGGCAGAGTAAAGAAGGACTATTGAGTTCTTATTTCTGGAAGCTATGCCTCTGTTTCCCACTTAAAAACCTGACTCCAACCTATATCTTTCCAGCTTGGTTTCATTTTATTACCCTGTAGGTACTGTACATTCCAATCAAACTGGCCTGCTTGCTGTCTTAGGACATTGTATTCTCTTTCCTATCTCCAGGTCTTTGCATAGGCAAAGGGAAATGCTTTTCTTCCTTATTTCTATTTCTTAGGATCCTGAGCTCCCTTCAAGGCTCAACTAATGTGCTACCTTATCCTGCAAGCCCTGTTGATACCCTTTCAGTTCCCTCCATCTAGCTCTCAGTGAATTCAATTATTTTACATTTATAGTACTTTTCATATATCTTGTTTTTACTCTTCTGTGTTCATGGTCTAGAATGTAAGCATCTTGAGGGCAGGGACTTTGCAGTTATCTTTGTGTACCATGGGTCTAGTATAGTGCCTTGCAAACAGTAGGCACTTAACAAATGCCTGTTGAATTGAATCTTTTCTGCCACAGCTTTCAGGCAGAGAAAACAATCACATCCTGCCACTTGACCTCAGATTGTAAGAAATCGCCCATTCGTTCTCCCAGTTAGACATTAAAAGTTACACAGTGTCCCTCTCCTTAGCTTGGCGAGACTTGAAGAGACTGAGCCCAATGAAAACGGTGACCATCAGTGGGGTGGCTAACATGAGCTGTAATGGGTAAGAAATCAGTTCAGACCATTAGATTTGTCATAAATATATGATGAATGATAATTCCCTGAACTAATATCAAACCTTTGGGAGCAATATGTTTGAATGATGTCACTGCATAATGTTTGAAGTTGCTAATATGATTACTTGAATCATTGGCGAAACATGAGACTGGAACAGATTTCATAACTTCTCTGTGCTGGGCCCTGCATTCCATCTCTCGGTTCTGCTCTTATAAAATGGAAACCTCCAATTCTTTCTTTTTGGTTATTGCAATATTAATGCCAGTAAGATTTGTTTCTGCAATGCTTGGGCACCTGACAAATGTGGTTTTTTCCCACTTCTTGTTTCTCTTGTGCAAAGAATAATAAGGAAAATATCCTACCTTTAGAGCATGATGGAAGAACATCTATTTAAGGCAATTTGGCTGGCAAGTTTAGATGGAAATGCATTTTCTTCATGTAGGGTAATCTGATTTTCAAATCCTTGCTTGGCTTTTATTTCCAATGATTTAACAAGCTGCAGTACATTGTTCGTGACCACTACCCACATTTCCGAACTTCATTTAAGGAAGTGAAGTAAAATGTCATCATTTTTAAATTCTTAGAATCTAAGTTTGGGGTGGATGGAGGTGGTGTACAGTCAGAGCTAGTCATAACAATAGATATCAAATTTATAGTACTTTAAGATTTGCTAAGGACTTTGCATATATTATTGTACTTGGTCCCCCGTAACAATCCTGTGAGGTGGATGCTATTTTTCTATTTTACAAATGAGGAAATTGAGGCTGAGAGAGGTTAAGTCACTTGCCTGAGGTCACACAACTATTAAGTGTCTGAGGCAGGATTCAAACTCAGATTTTCTGAGTCCAGGTCCAATACAGTCCAATACTGCTATACCTAGCTGCCTCCAGTAGTTCTGTATTGGGATGCCTACAGGGGCAGTTTTGGAGGGTTCTGAGTGAGCCCTGAGGAGCGGATGGCAAAAAAGCATGAAATCAAGATTATACCTCCTTCTGCTAACTCATCAGTCCTAGTCCTGGCTGGCAGGACCCTCTAGACGTTTGTTTTTTCTAAGTCTACAGACAGGATTGTCCCAAATCCAGTTTATGTGGGAGAAGATGTATCCTTTCCCTAAAAATCCCCAAGGAAGGAAATATCTTAAGACAGATCATAAATTTAGAGCTGAAGTTGCCCTTAGAGGGCATCTAGTCCCATGCCTCATTTATAGATGGTGAAACTGAGACCCGGAGAAGTCAAATAACTAGCATAGTAGGTGTTACAGGGGATAGATCTCTGGACTTGGAGTCAAGAGGCCCTGAGTTCAAATCTGGCCTTAGATACTGACTACCAATTCTGCCATTTACGACCTGGGTTCATCACTTAACCTCTGCCTGCCTCAGTTTCCTCATGTGTAAAATGGAGAAAATAATAACCCCTACCTCAAGGCCATTGGGAGAGTCAAATGAGTTGATACTTGTCAAATACTTTCGAAATTTTAAATAGATAAATGCTGGTTATCATTAGCCTAAGGCCAAGCAGGGAGGAATAGATTCAAACCCAAATCCTCTGACTCCAAATAGAAGATTCATTGTATTTCTCTGCAAACTCTTCTTTGTCAAAGCATTTCAACTGTGAGTATTCTTTTGGAGTCTAACCTCAAGGCTACTGTACTTTTAATTATATAATCATGGAATTTAGAGCTAGAAGGACTTCCCTACTTCTTAAAACCGGGTATCTTATTTAAAGATGAAGAAAATGAAGCTAATTGCCTGAGGTCGTAAGGTGGCAGAACTGGGATTTGAACCCAGGTCCTCTGACTCCAATTTCAAGCCTTTTTTCATGATCTGAATCTATTTTAGCTGAATTTTTGTATGTTTTTTTTTGTGTTAGCATAATAAGCTTTGGGAAAGGATAGAATTAATGGGTTTTAAAGATGAGGTATAGATAACATTTGTTATCTAGCTCCATAGTTTATCCATTTCCCAACCAGGGGTATGTGTGTGATATTTTTCTGATGATTGATTATAGATATGCCCTATTTTTGGTTTCTCTGTGGCATCTTGGTATTGCCATTTGAGTAAATAGGCCCAGAGACATTAAGTGACTTTCTTAAGATCACATAGGTAGTAAGTAGCAAATCCAGGCTTTGAACCTGGGTCCTTTCACTGCAAATCCACTATTCTTTCCACACGGGGAAGGGGGTTTGAAGGCAAGTCTAGCAAAATGACCATTCTTAAATAGGGTCTTAACAAAGTTTATACACTAGTTATTCTCCTTTAGAGGTATGGGGTCAATTCTAAGAGTCACCTTTTCTAAGGAATGAAGAATTTTGCCATTCATTCCATAAGGGAAATTGTGGAAAATGCATAGTCCTATAGAGGAAAGGTTTTTGCAGCATCCTCTGACAACGTTGTCAGCTGGGGCTGTTTTCATTTTTCTAGGCTTAGGCTTTTTGTCCTTGAAGTCATGAGAGTGATTAGTCTGACTCACTCGCAGAGACCAGGAATTCTGTCTCCAAAGAGCCTCTGAGGTCATCTTGTGCAGGGGCTGCCGACATTCACAGCCTACTTGCTCTCTTGGGTCTGGTAAACCAAAGAAGTCACTGGAGTAAGCAAAAGATATATTGGGAACACAGAAAGTAAACTGGACTTCATACTGTCTAATGACTCTGAGTAAGGACTCTGGACAGAATCTCCATGGGTCTCTGTTCCTTTTCTTACTTACCAGTGAAATCATAGGACTGTAGGATCCTAAGTCTGGAGCTGGAAGGGACCACGGAGCTAATCTATTCTTTTATAATTGAGGAAACTGAGGCCCAGAGAAATGAAGTGACTGGCCCAGTACTCAGGCAGTAAGTAGCAGAGTTGTAAACTGAGTCCAGGTCTAATGATGCCAAGTTCAGAACCCTTTCCATCATCTTGCATTGCAAATCTATGGACCATAAGAGAAAACTGCCCTTCCACATTGAATGAATCCTCTAAGAGGATGGGTAAAATGGAAGAATCTTTTTCTATAAAGATGTTTCCCCCTCCACCCTTAAGCACAGTGTGCTGGCACTCCTCAAATCCTTTTGTTTCAGGATCAGAGCTACACTCTTAAGGAAAAGCATCTAATAAGACATAAATGTACACGTAGGAACAAAAGGAGAGCTTCAAAATGTTCCAGCCACAGATGCTTTCACTAAATTCATCTGGCATTTATTGAGTGCTTTCTATGAGCCAAGCTCTGTCTTAGGAGTTGCAGTAGATACAGATATCATAGGATCATAGATATAGAGACTGACGTAGGGGGAGAATTGAGAGGACCATTTAGTCCAAACTCCTCAGTAGACAAGTGAACAAACACAGGCCCAGAGAAGTTAGGGCCAAGGTAATGGCAGACCTGAGATTTGAACCCAGATCCTTTGACTCCAAATCCAGCATGCTGTGGCTGAGTTTCCTGTTAAGAAATAAGGACCATCTCTCTCTCTAGCCCTGGTGTCTCTCCTGAGCTCCAGTCCATTTCCAACTGCCTGCTGGACAGCTCCACTTATCTATCCCTTGGTAGATGGTAGTTCCACATGAACTCCCATTAAAATCCTTTAAGGCCCAGCTGAGGTGAAATATCCTTTATGAAACCTTCCCTGACCCTGCCCTTCTCTCCTGAAAGAGATTTTTCCATTTTCAACATTTCCAAAACTCAACTCATTATTTTCCCCTTCTCCTTCCAACATCTCTATTTCTTTTTAAAAAGTATTGATATCTTTTGTATTTGTGTCACCATCATTTCCAAATAGACCTACCCCCTTCCCTTCCTAGTAAGCCATATCCCTTAAAAAAGAATGAAAATGAAAGAAGAAAAAAGCAGTTCAGTCAGATTAACCAACACATCAACTGAGTCTGACAGTTTAAACAATGTCCTACCCCCATAGCCCCCTACCTTTAAACAAAGAAGGGAGAGATGTACATTTTATCTCTTATTCATGGCCAGGCTTGATAATTTTAACTACATAATATTCAACTAGCTTTCTTGTTTCTGTGGATGGCACCATCTGACTTACGCAGGCTGAAAACCTTGGTTACTTGGAGTAGTTTGGATGTATTCTTGTTTCTTTCCCTATATCAGTGAGGGGCAGCTAGGTGGCAGAGTGGATAGTGTTCTGGGCCTGGAGTCAAGAAGACCTGATTTAACATCCAGTCTCATACTCTTACAAGTTGAATGACCTTGGACAGGTCACTTAACTACTCTCTGCCTCAATTTCTTCATCTATATAATGGGGATGATAATAGCATCTACTTTCCAGGGTTGTTGTGAGGATCAGAGATAACATTTGTAAAATACTTTGTCAGCCTTAAAACACCATATAAATGAAAGCTATAATGATGATGGTGATGATGATTTTAATGCTTCTCTCTTCCTCATTCTGTCTATCCAATCAGATTTTGAGTCCTGAAGATTCTGTCTCCCCAAATTCTTTTAATCTGTTCCCTCCTACATTCTTTACTACAATCTCTTTATTATATTCATAGAACTATAAAACTAATTCAACTTTTATTTCCCTTTCCTCCAACAGAGTGGAGTCTTTTCAATGGTCTGCCAACTTCTAGCCTCTTCTCCTTTCCATTTTTTATCATTCTCACCATTACCTGATTCATTTTGTTAAGGCTCAGTTCTGATCACATAACCTTTCTGCTCAAAAATCTTCAGTGGCTCCCTTATGCTCAAGGAATAATAATTTTAAAAAAATTAGTGTGCTTTTTAAGACTATCCACAATCTGACTCCAACCTAATAGTTCAGAGCAAAGAGTGCTAGATTGGTCTTCAGAAGACCTAGATTTGAATTTCAGTAGTGCCACTTGTTATCTGTGTGACCGACCTTGGGCAAGACACTTGAGTTCAAAGCTCCTAGTGATCTCTCTCTCTCTCCCTCTTCTGTCTCTTTCTCTTTGTTCCTTCTCTCTCTCCTGTGCTTTGTCCCTATCTTCTTCCCTTCCTCTCCTCTCTTATTCTCTCCTCCTTCTTTGCCTCCCTTCCTCTCTTCCTATTCTGCCTCCCTCCTCTTTTTCTCCCTTTCTTTGCCTCTCTCTTCTTCCCTTCTTCCCTCTCTCCAATTCAATGACTTTATTTTTAATGTTTAAAAAGAAATTTTATTGATCTTTTCACATTGCTTAAATTATCCCTTCTACCTTTTTGCCTTACCTGAAGCCACCTCATATAACAAAGAATATTTTTTAAAGAAAACAGAGAAAAAAGAATAAGAGAAAAAAGAATCACTAAACCCAATCAATCAGTAAAGAAAATCTGAAAAAAACCATACATATATGTATGTATACATGTATATGTGTATATGTATGGATATACATATACACATATATGTGTGTGCATGCATAGTGTTTCATACACATGGACCTCCACAACCACTTCTGCAAAGGAATGGGGTAAGATGTATTCTCATAATCCTTCCTTGAGTTTATACTTATTCCTTGTAAATTTCACTTTCTATTTTTTTTGTCATAGCTGTTCTTTCAATTTACATTGTTGCCATTGAGTATATTGTTTTCTTGACTCTGCTTACTTAACTCTGGATCAGTTCATGTAAGTGTTATCTTGCTTCTCTGTATTACGCATAATTTTTGTTATTTCTTTAATTATTATAATATTCTATTATATTTATGCACCAGAGTTTGTCTAGCCATTCCCCAGTCTGTGGTCAGCTGCTGGTCATTGGTCATTTGCTATCTTTCTAGCTTTCTTAGACATTACTCCCTTCAACGTTCTCTCTACCCCAGCCATATCAGCCTACTTTTTCTGAACACTAGACTCCATCTTTTAACTCTGTGCCTTTGTGTTGGTCATCCCTATGCCTGAAATGTTCTCCCTCCTCACCTCTGCTTAATGAAATACATCTCTTAATTAAAAGACTAGTTTAGGTACTAATTTGATGAAACTTTAGCTGATTCCCACTCTTTCCTCACCTCAGCTGAATATGATCTCTTCTGCCTCAGATTTTCTTGTAGTACTTTATCTAGACTTCTCTTTTGCCTCCCTCACATTCTATCTTTTATCACATTTATTTCTGTACATATCATATTCCCTGTCAATTCTTTCCAACATCTCATATATGACTTATGATTTGATGATCTCTGAACTTTAGTTTCCTTGTATGTAAATGGGAAATAGTAATACTTATGGTACATAATTCAAAAGATTCTTGTGGGAATTAAAGGAGCTGACTGTGAAAGCATTTGAAAAAATTATAAAACCTATACTATAAACATGAGGCATTTGTGTGGTACAGTGGATAGAGTGTTGCACTGAGAGTCAGGAAGACCTAAATTTGAATCCTGATTCAGACATTTACTACCTATGTGACCCCTCAGCATATCACTTAATATCTCTCAGCCTCTATTTCCTCATTTGTAAAATAATAGTACCTCTCCCCACCCCTGGGTTATTGAGAGGATCAAATGAAATGACACAAGTAGAGCACTTTGCAAATCTTAAAGCACTATACAAATGCTAGATATTATTACTGTTATTGCTATTACAAACTTTTCCTGGCAATGTATTCTAGTCATTTCCCCTAACTGGATCAGGAAGTTTCCCCTTCCCCTTGATCTTTGCTTCTTTAATTTTAGCCCCTCTTCCCTGGCTCTTTCCTTTTGCAGGTGCTGTTTATAACAATTTTTAAGAGAAGAATTACCATGTATAGTAGGGATTGGTTTATTTAACTGAAGTTAGTAAAATTTGACTGGGATGTAGAAGGACAGGGAGAACAGAGACATGGGGTAGTGCTAGGAAAGCAGTATAAATCTAGTCTTGGTTGGGATGCCAGGGTGGAAGACCCTGAGTAGCTAGGTATAGCATGAAATACTGGGTTCCTGGTATGATGGTTGTGGAAAGGATGAGGGGAGGATCATCAAAATAAACTTTCCAACCTTTTGATTTTGTCCAATACTGGTCCTGCTGCCATGTCACCAGGAGGAGCTTTTAGTATTAGTTCCCATTCTTCGATCTTTGCCTCTTCCCTTCCCTGGAACACTGAAGTTTACCCTGAAAGACAATGTAATTTAAGGGAAGGCATCCTGGCCTTAGTGTCAGGAGATCTGGGTTTGATTATTGTCTTAGACATGAGCTACGTGACCATGGAAGAAGGACTCTTTGCTTCTCAAGGATTCAGTTCCCTAATGTATAAACTGGGGATTAAAAATATTGCCCATCCTACTATGTTGTTATAAGGATAGTGCTTTGCAAATAAATGAGAGGATTGTTTTCAAATTTAAGAGTTGGGTCCTATTGAATAAGAAACAATGAATACGAAGAACATAGGGAGACTTGGGTGAATTGAGGCAGAGCAAAAAGTAAGCAGAACCAGTAAAACAATGTGTATAATGATTACATTGAATGGAAAGACGAACAGCAACAACACAAATCCAACATTGTAATTATAATGGTTAAATCTAGCTCCACAGAAAAAATGAGAAAACGTACCTCCTTCTCTACTTTGCAGAGCTGGTGGGCTATGGGTATGGAACATCTCATATACTATCATACTTGATCCATGTGTTGGTTGTTTTTCTGAACTGCTTTGTTTTTTCTCTCCTTTAAGTTCTTTGTCACAAAGGCTAACTCACTGAATAGGAAAGGGGAGAGGGATTGTTGCAGCAATTTGGCTAGCAGCTGTTGTGGGGGTGAAAGACCAACACAAGACCAACAACAAGAATGCTGCCAGCACAGGCTCTTTGATCTGCTTTACTAAGGAAAGTAACATTAAGGGGTTAACAATCTCAATTTAATCAAACGTACAAATATCATTCACTTAGTTCAGGGGAAAAATCCAGCACCCTGAACTTCAGAGCAAATACAAACAAATTACAAACATCAACAGACCTTGTCTGATTCAAATCTTGATGCATAATTACCAGGATTTAATAAAGTCCCAACATCTGGGTTTATAAGATGGAAAGCTCTTAACTACAGCTGCCCAGAGTCTCCACATCAACACACCTCCAAGAGTGAGAACCCCAAGGGAGAATACTAACCTCTTGGTTTACATATCTTGTTCAGGGTCAAAGGGGAGTAACACATGCGACTCACCCATGTGACCTAAAAGCATCACAAAAATGCGACTTAAACCCACATGGTCTAAAAGCCTCTGATGTCACAAACCTGTCACTCAAACCCATGTAAACTAGGCTTTCACTTGAGGCAAGGAGGTCATCAAGGACTCCTAATTTAATCAAGGAAACAAAGGCCAAACTCTTCAAGGGCACTTGATTGAATAAGTGCTAAAAGCCCTTCTTAATTACCAATACAGGGATGTGTTTGAAAATGAAGGGGATGTGGGGAGAAGCGGTGCGGCTGCTGCCATCTGCGGACCAGCGGGAGCCTCACTCCCCCAACTTCTCCCTCCGCGCCCCCGGACCTGCCTTTCAATGGGAAGTTCGCATTTGCTCAACAAGGGCTTGCCTCTCGTAAAAATTTGAACACGATCCAGGCTTCAGTGGTTGCAGTGGATAAGAAGTTTAAAAGCTTTGGTTCAAGAAAATTTAAAGACATGGAAGTAAGGATCCAGTGACAGGACGCTATTCTCCCTGGGAATTCTGAAGACTATAAAGCGTTGAAAAATCGAATTCATGATCCTGGAACTCGAGCTCATATTAAGAAATGTCAGGCATTCGACCTCCAATCATGAATGGGCCCATGCACCCACGTCCATTGGTAGCATTACTGGATGGCCGAGATTGTACAGTAGAAATGCCCATTCTGAAAGATGTAGCTACAGTGGCATTTTGTGATGCACAGTCCACACAAGAAATTCATGAAAAGGTACTAAATGAAGCAGTGGGTGCCTTGATGTATCACACTATCACTTTAACACGAGAAGATCTGGAGAAATTCAAAGCTCTTCGAATAATTGTCCGAATTGGCCGTGGTTTTGATAACATCGACATCAAGTCTGCTGGGGATTTAGGAATTGCGGTATGCAATGTGCCAGCTGCATCAGTAGAAGAGACTGCGGATTCTACTATGTGCCACATCCTGAACCTATATAGACGAACTACCTGGCTCCATCAGGCGTTGGGAGAAGGCACAAGAGTCCAAAGTGTGGAACAGATCCGGGAAGTTGCTTCTGGAGCTGCCAGGATTCGAGGGGAGACCTTGGGCATTATTGGATTAGGTCGTGTTGGACAGGCGGTTGCACTGCGTGCCAAAGCCTTTGGCTTCAATGTCATTTTCTATGACCCATACCTGTCTGATGGCATTGAACGTGCTCTGGGGCTCCAGAGGGTGAGCGCTTTACAGGACCTCCTCTTTCACAGTGACTGTGTGACCCTCCACTGCAGCTTGAATGAACACAATCATCATCTGATTAATGACTTCACCATTAAGCAGATGAGACAAGGGGCTTTCCTGGTGAACACAGCACGAGGTGGGTTGGTAGACGAAAAAGCACTGGCACAGGCCCTGAAGGAAGGAAGGATACGAGGGGCAGCCTTAGATGTACATGAGTCAGAACCATTCAGCTTTAGCCAGGGTCCCCTAAAGGACGCACCAAATCTGATCTGCACTCCCCATGCAGCATGGTACAGTGAGCAGGCGTCCATTGAGGTGCGAGAAGAGGCAGCACGGGAGATCCGGAGAGCCATCACAGGTCGTGTTCCAGACAGCCTGAAAAATTGTGTTAATAAAGATCATTTGACTGCAGCTACACATTGGGCAAGTATGGACCCAGCAGTAGTTCATCCAGAGCTTAATGGTGCTGCATATAGCAGGTACCCTCCAGGCGTGGTGAGCGTGGCTCCAGCTGGCATCCCTGCAGCAGTAGAAGGAATAGTCCCCAGCGCCATGT
Organism: Trichosurus vulpecula; assembly: GCF_011100635.1. Classification (NCBI taxonomy): domain Eukaryota; kingdom Metazoa; phylum Chordata; class Mammalia; order Diprotodontia; family Phalangeridae; genus Trichosurus; species Trichosurus vulpecula. Next base: position 56,288,080 of record NC_050581.1, on the reverse strand, counting down.
CCTTATCCCATGGGCTCCCCACTGTGGCCCATCCTCCCCATGCTCCTTCCCCTGGCCAAACCGTCAAACCCAAGTGACCAATTGTAGCCTAAGAAAATAGCATTCCCAACATTGGAGCTTTCAACTTTGAAGATGATGTGGAAAAAAATCTGGATTTTTGAATAGAGCAAAACCATGAACTTACAGGAGACCATAATTGTTTTAGAAACTGGTCCAATATACAGATATAAAAGGCAAAAGGTGTGGGAGGTGAAAAGAAGATTTGGAAAACTTTTTTTCCTCCATATAAATTGTAGTTTGTCCCCCGTCCAGTGGACTGATTCACTGTTTCTGTGTCCTATGGGTTCTTTGTTAAGCAAGAGAAGTTAGTAGTTAATTATATCATGAATGTACTTGTCTGTGTACAGTTTTTAGAACATTAAAAAGGATTTGTTTGCTTAGCTGTCAACAAAAAAGAAAGCAAAAAGGAGGCATTCAAAAAACCAATTTTGAGATGATTTTTTTTTATATGTTAAAACATGCCCCAAGATGAGGCAGTTGGCAAACTTCTCAGGACAATGAATTTTTCCCATTTTTCTTTCTACGCCACACAGTGCATTGTTTTTTCTACCTGCTTGTCTTATTTTTTAGACTAATTTAGTAAACAAAAGAAAAACCATTTCTTCTGATTTGGGCATGAATTTCCCTTCTTTCCAAATGAAGATAACATTGCAAAAAGATTTTGAGGAAGACAGAGGTTTTGTATAAATGAGCATTGTGCTTTTGGTCACCAGTTAAAGTATATATTATTGGTGGTTTGCAAAAAGGCACTAGACTGCTGAAGGGTAGCAGCATTTCATCGCCTACGTTGATTCCTTCCTGGTAATGTGGTAGGCTAGCAATATTTTTGGTTAAAATCATGTTTGTGACTGTAACCATTTGTATGAATTATTTTAAAGAAATAAAAATCCCAGACAAATAAAAAAAAAAAGAAAATGAAGGGGATGTGAAAACAAAAGATATCACAATTTAAAAAAATTGGGTCCTTCTTTCCAGGGCTGACCTCATAGGTAGATAGAGTTGGCTGTTGACTACATGTTGATTTGAGAAACACTGGACAGCAGCATCTTCTGTCCCCAAATCTCTTTTATTATGGATCTGATATGGTACTTAAAATTCAAAGAACCCTAGAATATTAGAACTGAAAGGGATCTCAAGGGACCTGCAAAGGTCATATGATTCCTATCCTCATGAAACATACATCCAAATGAGGGGGAGCTATTAATGAGATCAACGTGTCACCCTGAATCCCCTGAAAGAGGGGAAAAACCAAGCGAACTACTTCAGCTTACTTTTTAATATCTCTAAACATTAATAAACAAAACCCCAAACTCTGACAATTAAACTAGGCTTTAAAAAGCAATTAAACAAGGTCAATCCAATTTATTAGAAATTATGCAAGTAAAATTATCTAGTAGTATGGCAGTTAAAAATAATAAAACGTGTTAGAAACTTGAATTGGACAATAACATATGAGACAACACAACCTATGGACAGCTAAGTGGTACAGTAGATAGGTTGCTGTACCTACAGTCAAAAAAGACTTGAGTTCAAATCTCACCTTAGATACTTATTAGCTGTGTGACTCAGAGCAAGTCACTCTGTCTCTGTCAGCCTCAGTTTCCTCATCTGTAAAATGGAGATAATAATGGCACCTTACCTTCTCAGGTTGTTGTATCAAATGAGATAATATTAGTAAAGTGCCATGCAAACCTTAAAGTGCTTATATGAATGCTTGCTATTATTATTACTATGATTATGTAAATCAGGTGAATCCTGCCTTATATTCATAATGCTACAAATACCATATTCTCCTCCTTTTCCCAAGACTGCAAAGCATAAATTAAGCTGTGTTACATGTCTATTCCAGAAGGTAAGTGCAGTTTCTTTAAAGACGGTTTTGGCAAAATCTCTAAAAAGCATAAGGATGTTATTTCATAGCACTAGAATTGAACCAATGTTACATGGGATTTGGGAGCCAAAATTTCTTGGGTGGAGAAGCCAAATCAACCATATCAACCATAATTTAAGAATGAAATGTGATTCTCTCCAAGACCTTATTAGATAGATTCTTCTCAAATGTTTCATTAAGATGAAGAGATGGTAAAGTTGGACTAATCCAAAGAGAAGGCATGTTTTGGGATTATGTACAGGAATCTATGGGTCACACACAGGTTCATCTGTAAGGGCTCACTGTCCCCAGCTGCTTCTCTGCTATTGCTTCAAATTCCTGAGATATTTTAAACATGAGATTTGGTATATTCTCATTCAGCATTTTAGCCTAGGTTTGGTCTACTTCAGGCAAAAAAGCATTGCAGAAAGTAGGACTTTAGGTGGGACTTGAAGAAATCCAGGAAAATAAGAAGCAGAGATGAGGAGGGAAAGAGAGGAGACACTGGGGACAGCTAGTAAAATTCAGAGAGCAGGATAGAGTTTCTTGTTCGAGGAACAGCTAGGAGGCCAATGTCTCTGGGTCATGGGGCACGTGGGAGCAAGTGAAGCATGGGAAGAAACAGCTCCCCAATGTAGTTGCGATCTCAATGTGGAAGTAAAGAGAGAGGGACCCTGTATCTTTTCTCTCCTGTTATGAATGGTTACATCTTTAAAGGAGCCTCCATTTTAGTAAAAGACTGTAAAAAAGTATGTATATGTGTGCATGTATATGTATGCATGTGTATATATGTATACTGATACATATGTATTTACATACATCACATATACATATATTTGTAGGAAATTAGCTGATAGAGGACAACCTTTAACCAACTGATAATCCTTACCATAGCTTCTGATAATGAAAGCTTCTGAACTGTACTTCAAATTTGTAAATGACTCTCAGGTCACACAGGTAGTAGTAAGCAGCAGGATCAAGATTCAAACCCAGTTCATCTGACTCCAGATCTAGCCCTCTTTTCACTCATCCTGCCTCTCTGATTCCAAATGCAGTGCAATATTTATCTTAAGTACTCTCCTACTACTCCTGCCTTCCCATCATTTTTATTGCCATCTTTGCCTAACCCATGTACCTGGCACTCTGCCCACTATAATGTTCCCTTCAGGCCTGTCATCCCTGGATGACCATTGATCCCTGTTCCAAAGTTATCCCTCTCCATCCCAATAAATATGCTCGTCCCTCAATTTCCATCTAGATGTCATATAATGAAAGGGATCTGTCCATCTACCCTCATCTTAACAATGAGGAAACTTAAATTCAGGGAGTTTAAGTGCTTTGTTTCAGGATGTGCTGCTAGTTGATGCTAGCATGGAGAGAATTCAGGTCTTCTGATTGCCAGTTCACTGTTTTCTTTGCTGTCTTAGGACATTTAAGGTCCTTTACAGACAGGTTCTGGCCGGCTTTTCCATACATTATTATTATTGGGCATTGCTCCCTTTCATGTACTTTATGCTCCTATCAAACTGACCTTCTTATGATCTCTACTGAATGATATTCTATCTCCCATCCCAGGGGTGGGGAACCTGTTGCCTTGAGGCCACATATGGCCCTCCAGGTGCTCAAGTGTGGCCCTTTGACTGAATCCCCTTAACAGGATTTGTTCTGTAAGAATTGGACTCAGTCAAAAGCCTATAACCAAGGACCTAGAAGGACACATGGGGCCATGAGGCTGCAGGTTCCCCACCTCTGTCTCATCCCTATGCCTTGGCACTGGCTTTCCTCTATACCTGGCATGTCCTCATCTTTCCTCTTAGAATCATAACCTCCTTCATAGCCTAGTTCCAGTGCCCACTTCCCACATGAAACCTTTCCTCGTGCCTCCAGTTCCTAATGCTGCCTGAATACCAACTTACCTTGGATTTACTTTGCATATACTTTTTATCTCCTTATTAGGTATACATGTTGTTTTCCCCTTAGAATAGAAGCTCCTTGAGGGCAGAAGTATTTTCATGTTTTATCCTTGCATCCTTAGCATCTTGAATAGCACCTAGCATAGACAAGGATCGTAGGATCATAAATTAAGAGCTAGAAAAGACTTTAGAGGCCAGATGGTCGAGCTCTCTCATTTTATAGATGAAGAAACTGAGGTTCAGAGAGGATAAGTAATGTGCCTAAAGTCACTCAGGTAAGTGGGTACTAATAAATACTTGATTGGTGAAAATAATTAGTGAAATAATTGGATCAATGGTTTTAATGACCTGGAGATACTTGCTAGATCAGCCCTAAATCAAATTAATCATAAAATTTTAGGTATTGTGGCAGGTGGGTGAGGGAGGTGGTAGATGTTTTTGGAGGGGAGAGGAGGAACTGTCCAAGTACTCCTAACCTCACCACTTACTTTATCAATTCATACAAACTTTATTCCCCACATGCCAGTAAATTTCTCATTAGAAAATGCTGCTAGACAATTGCATCTTCATCATTGCTCTCTCACCTCAATCACTGCGTTTTCTGGTTATAATTCTGTATTTTTTCTTTTTGAAGTTTTTATTCTATAAATGCTCAGCGTACCACAGCGCAGTATTGAGTTTCCTGTTGTCTTGATCTTACAGTGGAAGACTATAGAAAAAAATTTTAAAAGGTCATTATGCATCATAATGAGTCTTTAAAAAAGAAAATTGCCTAAATGCGTTACTATTAACTGAAAGGAAAAAAAGTTCCAAATGGAGAAACCATTCTCTAGAGATGGCATGCTGACCCTGTTATTGTGTTTAAAACTGTGTTTAAAATGTTCTTAATAGATTTCAAAATTCTCTTATGCATATTTATTATTTTTCTTTTCTCTCCTTAGAAAAGAATTGGAGGAGTTATTGATAACTGGATAGAAAGAGTCTGTTTTGTTTTCTCACTGATCTACTGATGAATAACTCTTCTGTATGCAGTCTATTTAACCCTGCCTTATTATTGAATTAGCCCTCAGCTGGTTTCCAGATCCCCTGAAGCAACAGAGACTCCTAGGTTCTAAGCCTTTTCTTTACTCTTAGGAAGAGAGACTAGAAGTTCATAGGTTTTAGATGGGGGAGGCATGTGACCACCAAAATGAACTTCTGTTTATCTGAAAAGAATCTCGGCTTTAAATTGACGACAAAATCAGCATGAGAGAGAAAGGGTAAGAAAGCAAATGCCATCTGTTGGTTGTCCTTTGTTCTCAAAGAGGACCATGACATCAGGAAGGTGATGTTCTGACTTGCAAATGAATTGGATTTGAGTGAAGGAGGGCTTATGCTGTATTGAAAGGCATAGCATTCAGGAAAAAGGAGGCATTTTGCCTCGCTCTTCTATGCCCTGGTCAGAATATATCTGGAATACTATGTACAATTCTATGTACCATATTTCGGGAAAGGCATCAGTAAATAGGAAGCGTTCAGAGAAGGGCAAACAGGATGGTGAAGGAAAGAACTGGGTATATTTAATCTGGAGATTAAGAGATTTAAGAGGGACACAAATAGATGTCTTCAGATATTTGAAAGGCTGACATGTGGAAGAAAGATTAAATTTATTCTTTTTGGCTCTGAAGGTCAAAACTAGGCGTAATGAGAGTAGAAGTCTTAGAGATGCAGACGTAGGCTTGATGTAAGAGAAAACTATAATAATTGGAGTTATTCCCTAGTGGCATGGGTTGCCTCTGGATGTAGCAGATTCCTCATCAAAGAAAGTCTTGAAGTCAAGCTGGATGCACCTTTTTCGTGTTTGTTGTAATGGAATTTCTTTTTCAGCAATGGGTTAGACTAGATGGCTGCCCCTGAGATCTCTTGCTACTTGGAAATTCTGTGGTCAGCATTCTCATCAATATGACTACTTCTTCCATCCAACAGTGCAGATTGCAACCCACCCATGTCCTCACTTCCTGGGTAACTCTGAACCACATCCTCCTATAAATCCTACACAGAGATTACACCCAATATATCTTTATCTAGTTTCTGAATTAGGATTATTTCATTCATCTTTTTCTTCTTTAAAGACAGTATTTTGTCTCTTCACTTATTTCTGCTTTATCTACTTTAAGGCAAATACTCCCACAGGCTCAGTTTCCCTCACCTTCAAGTTGTCTCCCCCATCCCATTTGACACCCATTTCCTTAGTTTGGAGGCTAATTATTAATTTCTTTTTTCTTCCTTCCTTTATCTAGTTATCTAATTCTTCCCCTCTTCCCTCCTCTCAGTTAATTTGTTAATTAAATTCTCTTTCCTTTCTTTCCCTTCAATTTCTTTTGTTTGCGAGTTTTTCCCCTTTTCTTTGTATTTTCTAAAACACATTTCTTTACTCTGTTCTTTTCATTAATGCTCTTCATTTTCTGACTGTTCTAAATTATTATTATTTGATTCATGGCGTTTCTACTTACTTCTGCTATAGTTTCTGTCTTTATCATGGAATTAAAGTTTCTATTTTGAGTTCCCTCTTCTAAACAATTTGTATATTAATGCTTTGTAGATCTTGCCCCCTTCTCTCTCTCTGTCTCTCTCAGTGCCTCACATTTAGAAATATCAATACCTGCAGGAGATAGGGCAGAGAGAAGAATTGCTCTCTGATGGAAAATCTTCTGTATCCCCAATCATGCGGTCTATTTCTACCCTCTGCCCTACCAATGCTCTCTATCTTTTTCATTTGCCATTAAATCTCCTTAGTGACTCCATGGCTTCCCATTCTTCTGGATGCTGGTTGTCCCCAGGAGCGCTGATTCCCCCTCTCCTGAGGTAGGATGCTGGTCATGGATTTACAACACTCTTTTTGAAGTAGGGTTCTCTTGGAGTACCAAATGCCTTCAGATTATGCCAATTTCCAGGTCCTCCATATCCCATTACAGAATATATGTCTCCCCACTCCTACCATGATAGTGGTCTTCGGTAGGATACTTAACGTCATTAATTTGAGATTACTCATTTTCTTTTCCCATGCTACAATTCTTTCCTTCATCACTTCCCCCATTTTCCTGTAGCCCCTCTTCTTCTGGAGAGTCTACATAAGTTATTTTCTCTTTATTGTTTACCATTGACTTAATTAGGGTATATCACCTATTCTTGTCTATTTCCTACCTCTCCTTTCCCCTTTTATACCTCCCCCCTTCTGCAGTTTAGTTTCAAAAAACCCCAATAAACCCCCAAAAAACCATTGATTCACCCACGGTGGGGTGTTGTTGTTGTGGGGTTTAGTTAACGATGTTTCAGGCCTGTTTCTCTCCCATCACTTCTCCTATTCAACTTTTCTTTCATCTTTATTTCCTTACGTATGTGTAGAAAGAAATCTCTTAATGCTCCTTCTGTTATTTTGTTGTTTTTGTAGGCATTTTTCCCTTTCTAGTTTCTTTCCTTTTTAATAGTCTCTATAAATGGGGCAATTTGCTTTGTTACTTGTTTTCTTAGTAGCTTTATTTACCTTTCTTGCGTTTCTGTTCTCTCATGCCTGCAAATTGAATAACTTGCTCATGGCTTTTTGTTTTTGTGGGAATGCTTCACATGCCTCTTTTTATTGAATTTTGATCTTTTTGTCATTGTTAGGCTCACGTTTGCAAGGAATATCACTTTGGGTTTCATTTTGAGCCCCTTTGCTTTTAAAAATAGATTATTTCATTCCCTTCTGCAGTTTCTAGGAGGTATAGAATACTTTTGTATTATTTAATTTTCTTATAATTTTGAGGGTCGTTTTCCTTGTTGCTTGCTGAATTTATTGTTTGTCATTAGAATTGTTAAATTTAATCAATATACGTCTTAGAGTGGATTCCGTAAGTTTTTTTCCCTGGAGTTGATTTGTGGATTTCAGTTAGTATTTTGCTATATTCAGAAGTGCTGGACAGTTTTCCTTTGTTTTATTTCTTGCATTATGTTGTTCAGGTTTTTTGATTTTTCATGTTCTTCTGGGAGACCTGTGATCCTTAAGTTGTCTCTATATATCCTGTCTTTGAGATTAATATATTTTGCTTGTATTCAGATTGTGTGTTCTTTGACCATTATTGTTTTTTTTGGTTCTCTTCTTCCTTTATTTCTGTATATTTATATTCCCAATCTCTTTTTTCTCTTTTGTTTCTTTGAAGATGCCACCTTGGATTCAAGTTTTTTTCTCTTCCACCAATTATTTCTACTTCATGGGTCATGAATTCTTCTTTCATGATTCTTATCTCTCTTTTGAACCATTTGGGGACATTCTACAGTCATTCCATGATGCCTTGGGAATCCATAAGGTTCTCTGCCTCATCTGGCATTGGTATTTCCTTTATCATGGAATATTTATTTATAGATGTGTGGACCAATTTAGATGTATTGTGGCCATCTTCACTTCTGTTTAAGTATCTTTCCTGTTGATTTATATGCTTGTTCTTAAAGCTTTTAACTGAGTTTTCTTTCTCCTGAGATATTTGGTAAATTGAGGGGTATTTTGTTTTGCTCTTATACCCCTATCATTCATTTTCTGACTCTTTCTGCTTTGATGGAAAATCCTATGAGAGCTGAATTTCAAAGGTATCTCAGCCTCCTCTTGTGCTGAGGAATTCAATTTCCATCAACCTCAGTCTTTGACCCAAGTGATATTTTGGGGGACAGGACTGGCTCCAACTGGATACCATTCTACTTTCCTTCCAGGATGGTGCAGCTCCCCTCGCACTTTGGTGCCTTTCCCAAGTTCCCTCTGTTCTTTATTTCTCTGGCTAACCACTGGTGCAGCATACTCTAGAGCCAGGCAGAGCATGCTTACACTTTCCTATACCTTTCCTTCTTTGCACAATGAGATGGCCAAGGTTGAGCTTTGTTGCTTGTTGCCAAAGAATGGTGGGATACAGGCAACTCTGGGGTATTCTGGCAGAGATTTCAGTAGCAACAAGAGAACTGCTAAGTGGATGCCAGAGCACATGCCAGCGAGTTGGGTTGTGCTATCCTGCCCAAGTTCGGGGACTTGTGAGGAAAGGGGTGCTGAGTGAGCATGTTAGAGATTATGGATGAGCTTTCTCTACTTTTTTTCATCAGGTTGTTACTTTGTTCAAATTCTTGGTGTCTTGGTCAGTGTAGTCAGCTACAATTACTTTACCTCTTACACATAATTCTTATTTGAGAGAATTTTGAGAGTTTGTGATGGCTGGAGAAAATGTCTATTTCTCCATCCTGTGGGTCATATTGACTATATCTAGTTTTCTTGATATTTTATGGATACCAGTGGAGCATGAGGCATATTTATTATTTATCCCTTGCTCTTTCCACATTAATCAATCAGTCAGCAAGCATTTATTAAGCACTTTCTGTGTGCCTGGCACTGGACTTACAAATACAAATGTGAGACAGTTTCTGATGTCAAGGAACTTCTGTTTGGAGAGTGGAGTTCAGTATAGTCACAGATAATTAAATATGCATTTATATGCATGCATGTACTAAATAAATACATATACACACAAACACAGTGCCTAGCACATAGGTCCTTAATAAATGCTTATTGACCTTACAGATATTATCTATTTGATCCTCACAGCAGCCTTGTGAGTTAGGTGCTATTATTAATCCCATTTTAAAGTTACGGAAACTGAAGCAGACAGAAGCCAAGTGAGTTTTCCAGGGTCACATAGCTAGTGTTTGAGGCAAAATATGAACTCGAGTCTTCCTTCTCCAGGCCTAGGGAGCTATCTACTGTGCAACCTAGCTGGCTTTTCCACATAAGAATCAGAGATGTTAGAGCCAGAAGGAATGGTAGATACTCTGTTCTCCCACTCTCAATTTAGAGATATCCAAACCCCTTACTTTACAGATGAGGAATGTAAGGCACATAGAGGTGAAATGATCTTCCCAAGGTTACATAATTAGTGAGTGGATCTAGGAACTGGAAACCAGGTCTTTTGCCTTACAGTTCGATGCTCTTTACATTATGCTGTGATGAATTGGTCTCCAGGTGTCTACCCTGGCAGAGTAAAGGGGATGCAGAATAATTCAGGCACCATTCTTTGCTGCCCTCTCTGAAATCCTAATACCAACCCCAAAGCATCTTCTTCTACTCCTCCATTATTATTTGGATTTCTGCTCAGTATTCATTGTAGAGAAAGGAAACATAGGCATTATAAGAGTTGCACAGTGGTTCACCTCTTTCATTTTACTTATATACCTTCTTTGGGACTCTAGGGAAGGCTCTTAAGCTGGCTGTGCTGTGGCATCTCTGCCTTTAAGACAGAAGAAAGAACAGTCATTTGTAATGGGCTATTTGTTACGACAATCCTTGACTTAGCACTCTATTAGTGACATTTTCTGTTTTCTGTGATGCCCATAATCAGCACTGCTATTGAAATGTACATGAGGCAAAAACCATATTGATAGAATGCTTGATTGATTGGCCTCATCTTCTGCTTGAAAAGAAAAGAACATATCTTAGTTAGAGCAAAAATGCTGAACTATATTTTTGCACATCTAAGCCACAGATGCAAAGAGTGAAGAAAATGAATGCCTCCTTTTAAGCTTCTGCCAACAGTTCACGTTGCCTAGGGAAGAGACTGTATTTGCCAAGATAGAATAATTTATAGATTCAATTTTGGAAGTAGTTGGAAACTCTGAAAGTCAAGTTAAGCCTCTACAACTTTCTCTTTCTAGTTCAGTGTATCTTACGTTATTAATGACCATCAATTAAAAGGTGAAGACCCAAAAAGACCAATGTTTCAGGAAAATTAACTAGGAACTAAAATTAGAGGCAAGGCAGTGCACCCGGGGAAGAGAAAGCTGAGTGGGGAGTTATTCCCCTTTCTCTGTAAGTGGACACTTCACCAGGGACAAACAGACTAAAAACTAAGCTAAAAATGTGATGTCTTCTCAGTTGAAAGCATAGATATTAGACCACATTAAATTAGAATTCTACAGTAGGTGTTGGACCAGGGGTTACCTGGTCCAACGCTTTCATTTTGCAGATGAGGGGAAGTAACTTGCCAAGGTCACACACAGAGCAAGTAGAAGACTTAGCATTAGAACTCAAGACTTCAAATCCAGCACTACTTCGATCGTACTTCCACACCTTGATTTTATTTTTGGAAACTCCTTAGAGATTCAGTGAAAACAGGGATACCTCTTTTAGCTCTTGGCTTTTCTCTGGCTTTGATTCCACCCATTGCCAAACTGCAGGCCTCATTCCCAGGGGGAAAAAAGCACCAAATTTGGAGTCAGAAGATATTGATTCAAATTCCAGATCTGTCATCTGATACTTCTATGACCTCGGGCAACTCATTGAATCTCTCTGTGCCTCAGTTTCCTTATTTTTCAAATGAGGGGAATTGGACTAGAGGGTCCAATGTCTCCTTTTGACCTGAAATCCTTGTTCCTAAAATCTTTTCTCCACTTGGTAGGAATAGCTCTTTGGAAGAATTAGGTTCTTAATTAAATTTGTTGCTGTTCAGTCGTTTCAGTTGTTTCCGAGTCCTCATGACCCCATTTGGGATTTTCTTGGCGGATGTACTGGAGTGGTTTACCATTTCCTTCTCCAGCTCATTTTAAAGATGAGGAAACTGAGGCAAACAGGGTTAAGTGACTTGCCCAGAGTCACACAGCTAGGAAATATCTGAGGTCACATTTGAACTCAGGTCTTCATCACTCCAGGCCGAGTGCTCTATCCAATTCACTACCTAACCTACCTGTCAGGGGAAGTAGGGAATGGGAGTAGAACCCTTCCTGCTTCCCAAAGGGATGGTCACAACCAACAATTGCAATCCATTTCAGCTATCTATCGTGTAGTCTGGCCCATTGAACCAAGCCTCAGTATTTGTATTCCCAGGGCTCAGCACAGTGCCTGGCACATAGTAGGTGCTTAATAAATACTTACTGATTGATTGATTGACCCTAGCCTCTGAACTTGTGTTGGAAAACAGTAATAGTATCATCTCTTTTCTTCTCTGTGATTCCTGTTGCATTGCTGCTCACTGTTAACTGCCAAATGCTCTGAAACTTGTACTCAGGTCCTACTCCACGCAGTTTCCTCCAGTTTATTTCCTCTCCCCCCATGTATCTTTGCATAAGCCTTCCATTAGACTCTCTCAGAGCAGGGAGAAAACTCAGCCTGTCCCTTTAAGACACAACCCCTCTTTTGTTCATAGCAGGCTTTATCTTCTTTCTGTCTTTTTGCTTGGCAGGGAAGTGGTAACAAAGGGAATACCCAGGCTACAGGGAACTCTCCCTTGCCCTTAGACACAGCAGGTTTCTTGAAGGAAAACCTCGATCTCTGCAACGGGTCATAGGACTAGACATTGCTCATATTTCTGGAATCCTTTAACCTTTTTGAAGGAGTTAAGATTTTGCCAGTCAGTTTATTCTGTCCTCAGGCTATGTGTAGGAGCCCTATAGGCAGGTAGCCAGAGACAGAATAGCTGGTAAGAGCTAGGAAGATACACTGTATTCCACCCTCCCCTCTCCTGAAAGAGCATGGGGGAAAAAAAGCACCCCTTTACATACTCTGTGTTCTAGTCAAACTGGTGTACTACCTGTTCTTGACCTTGTCATGGCATTTCTCTCCTTCACGTCTTTGCACAGACAAAGGTTCCTATGCCTGGAACAGGTTCTTTTCCCCTCTCTCTGATAGAATCCTTAGCTAACTTCAAGGCTCCACTTAGTATGGGAAGGAAGCCTTTTCTGCTGTCCCCAGCAGTAGTTAGCTTTTTCTTCTATCTTGTTAAAGTTAACTGCATATCTACTGTATCTCCTAGTAGAAGAACTAACAATAATAATAATAAACAGCATTTATAAACAGTACCTTAATGTTTGTAGAACACTTGATATATTACCTCATTGGAGTCTTGCAACAACCATGTGAAATAGGTGCTATCATTGTCCCCATTTTACAGAGAAGGAAACTAAAACTTGGCAAGGTTAAGTGACTTACTCAGAGTCATATAACTAGGAAGTGTCTGGGACAAGATTCAAACTCAGGTCTTCTTGGTTTATCTCTTAACTGCAGTACATGAATGTTCCTTGAGCGTAGGGATCTTTTTCTCCCCTTAGCTCTTCTCTCCTCCCTCCCCTTTCAGCCTTTCCTTTGCCTGTCCAGTCTGTTCTCATTTTTGTATCCTAATACATTGTATCCTTTTCTGTTTTGAGGCAATCAGGGGTAAGTGACTTGCCCAGGGTCATACAACTAGTAAGTGTCAGAGGTCAACTTTGAACTCAGGTCCTCTTGACTCCAGGGCCAGTGCTCTATCCACTGTGCCACCTAGTTGATCCATACTCTATCCTTTTCCCTTAGTCCATTGCTTTCGACATAAGTCATTAATAAATTTCTTTTTAGTAAATGGAATTCGCCTGTAGAACTCAGAGATAACATGTAGCTATTGTCTTCTTCCATAGAAGGCAAGTTCTCAGAAGGCAAGGACTGTTTTGTTTTTGTTTTTATACTTCTAAGCACCTAGCACAGTCCCCAGCACACAGTAGGAACTTAATAAATGTTTGATTCATTAATTAATGTTTGAGTCATTGATTGCCTCCAAGCTGCAGTCTCAGGAGCTAAAAAGTCTCCAGGTTCTTAGGTGGTTCCCGTAGGATTCCTCTCAACCTCTCTTGGGGAGTAGACCTGAGTCTTCCTCTTTCCTTCAGGGAACCATAGAACCCCTGGAGGAAAGGAGGGGAGAGGAAGAGACTGTTCTCAAGAAGATTGGTTCTTTTTGAGAAAGTAGGTTCCTTTAAGGCTGTAAGAGACAGCATGCCCATAGGTGAGGTTAGTCAGAAAGCCCTGAGCTGCCCATTGTTAGGTTTGTCACTCATTTCATCAAGAATTTCTGGTGCCTAGCAGAGTGCCTGCCATGGAGCAGGTACATAATAAATGTTTGTTCATTGTTGATTTATTAAACAGTAGCTACGTAGCTCCCCTCTGGGCTATTCTCCTAAATTTCAGTGGCACTCATTCCCAGAAGTTGGTTACCACTGGTGAGTCGGTGTGTGTGTGTGTTTGGGGGGGGGCAACAGGGGGAACCTAGTAGCCTGGGATAGGCAACCTTATTTATTATATTCCTTCCTCTCTCGGGCATGTTGGCTGTTCAGGCTGGAGTAGCCACTCCCTTCCCAGCTAATGTTCATTCCTGCCCCTGAAGTCATTAAGCAAATGAATCATGATTCTGAGTTTGACAAAGTTCTGAGATAGTGGGCAGGGAGCTGGTGGCCGGAGAAATCCATTAAGCTGTCGCTTTTGATAAATGACTGTTTATATGTAGTATTACCTCAGGTGTTCCATCCTGTTAATGTGGCTGCACCCAGGGAGGGGACGGTCCAAGGAGTGGTTAGTGCTTAGGATATGCTCAATATTAATACCACAGCTCATGCCTCCCCCTGCTCCTAATACCTTTTTCCAAGGAAACACTTTCTTTAAGATTCTTTTCAAATGCCCTTTAGGAAATTCCCCAAGTGTCCATGTTGTTTTTTTCTCTACCTGGCTCAGACTACCACCTCTTCATGCTCCACTTCCTCACTGTGCATCAGTCTCAAAGCCTCCTTCTTTGGGCCTTCAGAGCTATGCATTCTGGGTCTCAGTCTTTGTCATGACCCTGTGAGCTCACCCTTTCCCCTTCCCACTCTCTTCCCTCCCTACTCCCCCCTCCACCCAGGCACAGCTGTAAGATTCTCCCTTCTCTCAGGATCTGGGCACCTGTATCCAATAACAAACATGGTATATTGAAAGGCACCATGCTGCAGTGGATAGGGCATGGGACTTGTAGTAAGGAAGTCCTGGGTTCAAACGTTGCTTTAGATGCTTACTAGCTGTGTGACGCTAGGTAAGTCGCTTAACTCCTCTACCTGATTTTCCTTATTTGTGAAATGAGGCACTGGGGTTTGATGGTCTCTAAGGTCCCTTAAAACCTTAAATCTATGATCGTATGATTAAGTGCCTACTGTGTGCATGGTCTTATGTTAGGTGCCAGAGATACAAAGACAAAAAACAAAACAAAACAATGCCTGCTCTCAAGCAATTTATATCCTACTGAGGACACATTATGTAAATGTAGAATAATTTAGAGATAGAGTAAATGGACACTGACTCCTGGGAACATCCAGAAAGGCTCTAGAATAGGCTTTTGAACTAGTCCTTGACATAAGCTAAGGATTCTAAGAAGTAGGAAGGGAGGGTGGAGGAAATTGCACTTGTGGTACTATAAGTTTTACTCCCAACTCCAGGAGTTACTTCTAGGTCTAGGGTGCCCTGATTAAATATGTGCCTGGGAGTTTGTCAACTTTGGCCATCGGGTTCCACTTGTTTATTGTAACTCAGTGAGAGCAGATTTTTATGCAGTCATTTCTGTATTTTCCTATGAAGACCATAAGGTTGAATGAAGCTATAATACAATATGTTTGATACATGTTGGAGAATCCAGCGGTCAGGTTATTGATCTGAAATCATAGGTGTCCGGATACTCAGATAATACACTATTACTAATCCCTTTCCCTCACTCCTTTGGATGACATCAAAAGCCCTGACAATCCTAGAGAAGTCATACTCATTTTGGTTCTGGCAGAGTTTGCTGACTGTCTTGAGAACACAAACATTGCCCATTTGACTGATTCCAAAGATTTCTGAGATAGAGGAGGAGATACTGTTCTCAAGAAGACTCTTTTTGAGAAAGTGGTTCTGTTTAATGCCATAAGAGACAGCCTTTTCCTAGGTCAGGCTTCCCAGAAAGACTTCTTCCTCATTTCATCAAATATTTTTTTGTCTTTGTATCTTTAGTGCTTACAGCAGTGCCTGTCATACAGTAGGTATTTAATAAAGGTTTGTTAATTGTTGATTTATTAAATGGTAGCTAGGTGGCTCCCCTCTTGGCTATTCCCCTAAATTTCAGTGGATTCAGTCCTCTAAATGAGTTGAGTTCCTAGAAGTTGATTGCCCCACTCCCAGGTTCTAAAGTACACTGTATGTCTGTATTTGTAGTGACCTAGATCATGAACTCCAACCAGTGTGGATACCCAGTGACAGTCAGCCAGAAGACACAATTAGCTTACAGCAAAGGCATTTACTAAGATGTCATGGTAAGAGCGTCAGCTTTAAAACAGTCTTTCTACAAATTTGGAATGTACTATCCCTCTATCAGGTACGTTGCCTATAGTAAGAATAGGTACAAATGTGGAGTACAACTAATAATAAGTCATATACAGGGTGTCCCAAAAGTCTTAGTGCAGTTTTAAGCACACATACTTTTTGGCACACATATACTCATATGCATATATACACTCATGTATTTGTGTATATCTATATCTATCTATCTATCTACTGTTGACCTGAAAGTTTGGTTAAAGGAGGTAAACAAGCTAGGTGATATGTAAATTCATGATGTTTATTCCCTTAAAGCTAGCAGAGCTAGCTTACTTGTTCGTACAAGGAGCCAGAGCTTAAGATCTGACTGCCTGAACAAAAGAATGAGAAGGTTTAATTACATTTTTAGTACTGACTCAGCATGTCTGTGTTACTCAATTTTATGATCCCCATGTATGTTTAACCATGATACAAGAAAGGGACTTTTCTTAATTGAATGGGTTATAAATACAATAAGATAAGAGAGTTTACAAAGTGTCCATTAAATTACAACCAGGATCTCTGTGTTCATTAACACGCCATAACATAGTATATGGCCATAAAATATTAAGATAACAAAAAGTCACATTATTCAATATTCAGTTTCTCGGGTTAAGGGTCTCATCCTTAATGGCTATAGACAGAGGAAAAAATGCTCTTAAGTCAGCCTGATTTGGCCTTGTTGACATAGGAAGAGGTATTCTCTGAGTTTACTCAGACAACAAAGAGATTGTTAAGTTCAGACTCTTCTTCTGATTAATCAGTTCAGGCTCTTCCCCTGGTTAATCAGTTCAGGCTCTGGCCCTTATTGAAGTCACTAGATAGATATTAAATGATTATCACTATCTCTCTATCTATCTCTCTATCTATCTATCTATCTATCAATATAGACTATCAAAATAGTCAAGGTGATTCATATCTTAGGTACTCAGAGACTTGGTATCCTTTCTCTCCTAATGGAATCCTAGCACCTTTCTGTTCACAGCATCTCTGTCAGTCAGGTTGCTCAGAAGGGATCTGTTCCTTTCTATAGCTTGGCTCTCAGTTGCCAGGGCTCTGTTAAGTCCATAGCTCTCACACCTGTCAGTGGTGCCATTCCTTGCAGCTATTTGAATTCTACCTCTCTATATTTGCATTTTTCTGAAGATGGTATATCTTGACTCTGCTAGATGCAGTGTCTCACTACAAGTAGGAGACACTGTAAAACATTTCCACTGCAAAACACCATGGCCAGTGGGGGTGGTGATGGTGGTGGGGACAGGGAGAAAATCCTGCTGCCATCTGGTATGGGCTCACTCCACAAAGATGCTCAGAGTATAGTCTAGCTCCAGAACTTGGAGATTGAGCAATTTAAAACCTTTTAGGGGTAGAGTCAGTTTTCAGACAGTTAATCTCAATATGTCCCACTAGCTCCTTCCAAGAAAAACAGTTTATATTTTATAAAGGGATGACAGGGCATCAATACTTTGTTGGCAAATTAACACCTTTCCCCTTTTGTCCTTACTATTTGTAAAGTATGACAAGGTGCAGAGATACAGAGAGAGAATTGAGAATACTGCCTTCTTGGGGGAATTAGGGTGATCTAGGAAGAAAGATGAGTCAGGTGGACTTAGGCAGTTAGCCCTGTGGGGGTTTAGTCACTAGTGGGGCAAGGCGGGTTGAGGAAGGAAGCCTGGGATGGGACCCAGGGCAGAATATGAGGCTTCTTTGACTTGGAAACACATTTATACAACCACGAATCCCTGTGGACATTGTACTTGACCGATCTCAGAAAGCAATCTGTATGTAAAATGAGCTATGCTGTAAATGTCCTAAATCCCATGACATTACAGAGCTGGTTTCGTAACCTCGCCTTTCTCTTTCAGTTTCACATATCCCTAAAGGAGAGAGGTTATTAGTCTTGGAATCTGGCTCCAACTGATTTTTCCTGACTAATCTCATATTACTCCCCCTCATGCATGCTCTGAACAGCTAGCCTACTTCATGTTCACTGTGCACAAAATTTCATTTACCTCCTTCATGACATTGAACAGACAGTCCTCCATGCCTAGAATACTATCTCTTCTTACCTTCCCTTCTTAGAATCATCAGCTTCCTTAAAGGCTCAGATAAAGAATTACCACCTATAAGAGACCTTACTCATCTCCTTCAGTTGTTAATGCCCGCCCCCCAACTCCCTAAATCACCTTGTATTTACCTTGCATATCATGTATATGTATTCATAAAATCTATTTATGGGTTGTCTTCCCTCAGTAGAATGTAAACTCCTTGATGGCAGGCACCGTTTTTTTTTTTTTTTGTCTTTGAATCCTAGGTGCATAGTACAGTCTCTGGTACATCATAGATGCTTAATAATTTCATGGTGAACTGAATTACTACTGGAAGAGATAACCAGTTTAAACCAATCAACAAATGTTTGTTGGTTACCTTCCCTGTGTTAGGCTCTATGCTGGGCTATGGGAGAAGAAAGACATAAGGAAGTATAATACAAACTCTCTTCCCCAGTCTTCAAAGGTAAGCTATGCATACATAAAAAGGTAAATGTAAATAATTTATAGGGAGGAGATATAAACATGCTGAATGAGATGTAGAGATGGTAAATGCCTGGGGAGTTTAAGTGGTATAGTAGAAGGTGAGTTGGGCTTGTATTCTGTAGGGACTGAGTTAGAATCTGACGAGTAACATTGAGTTCTGAGACTGTGGACAAGCCACTCAATGTCTCTGAGTCTCAGTTTCTTCATCTGTAAAATGGACCTAATCTTAGTCCACCTGTCCAACTTCATTATACATTACTGCCTTCTGTGCATACTAAAGCCAAATCAGCTTTCTTACTGTTCCTTACACATTCCATTCCATATCCTATCTGTGTCTTTGCACCGGTTGTCTCACAGCTTGTTAGGCTCTCCCTTTTCATCTTGGTCTCTCAGAATTTTTAATTTCCTTTCGGACTCAGCTCAAGTGTCACATTTTATGTGAGTCTTTTCTTGATCCTTCCAACTTAGAGTAGCTTCCCTTCCGAATCACCTTATACGTCTCTTTTTCTATATATACTTATACACACATACACATATATGTACATATATGTGGTTAGAGTGATGGATTTGGAGTCAGGAAAACTTTAGTTTGACTCATGCCTCAGACTAGGTGTATAACTGTGAGCAAGTCACCTGACCACTGTTACTCTCAGTTTCCTCATCTGTAATATGAGAATGCTAATAGCGCCTACTTACAGGAAGGACTGTTACGAGGAATCAAATGAGATCATGTGTGTCAAGTGTTTTGAAAACCTTAAAGTGCTATCTAAATGCTAATTATCGTTATAAAATGTACATGATGTCCTCCCTGCTTTGTAAATGCTGAAATGTTATACAATGTCAGTTATTATTAAATGCTATAGGACTAGAGAAGTAAAGATCACAGAAGCAAGCAGCAAAGGCTTCCCAGAGAAGCTGTGATGGGTCTGGGTCTTGAAGGAAAACTAAGAATTAGTACAGAAAGGAAGAAGCATTATGGACAATGTCTATGTGAGCTGCTTAACCAGGGTCAAAGGCATAGGGTACCCTTTACCTTTTTGTTCCTTTGATTTGGAAAAATCCTATACAATATGCATGCACAATTCTATAACTCTGCTCTCTCTTTCATACTTAACACTTTCTCTACTGAGCCCAGCTCCCTGTCTTACAGAAGGACAGATTGCCTTCACAAATCCACATCCTCCTGATGCGTGGGTAGCAGGAGGAGGGAAGGAATCTAGAGACGTGGACTTAACTCCTTCCCACCCCGCTTCTCTTTTTCCCCAACCTTAACCCAAGGTAGAGAACAGGGAGGTCTAAGAGTGTGAAGTCTGGAGAGACAGAACGCAAATCTTCAGTCCTGTTCAGCAGCAGTTTTGGAGATTCTTAAGTTAATTTCGGCGTGTCTCCACAATAGGTATTTTTTCCCCCTCCCTGGAAATGATGGCCAGAGTCACAAGTATGTTTGTTTCTTAACTGCTTCGCTTCAAACAGCAGGTGTTTGGGTGAGTACAATGGGGATCAAAATGAACCGTATGAGCGCTGACATAGAGAACATAATTGCAGTTGAATAGGAGTAACAAGATTATGCAAAAATAATAACCATCCTAAAACCAAGGCTGGGCACACAAATCCCACAGTATGTCTCCACACTTGAGCTCTGTATGCTAATGTTTTCAACTTAGCTGCTTATTTAGATGCAGTGAATTATGCTTAATTTGGCACAAATTCCTGCTTTTCTTCTTTATTCACTTCCATGGATTCCATTTGAGGTAAGAAGTGGAATATTTTAGACTGCTGCTAATAGTGTTCTCAATGTTTTGAAGAGCATTCTGAAAGCAGAATTGACCTTGGGCAGAGTACGTGGAGGTCACAGATGTGGAAAGATTCCCAAAGTGGAAGGGTCATATTCATTCCCTTGGAGTCCAGTGTTACCTCTTATTATTTTAAGGCTGTGGTCCCTGCCCCTGTGTTGCCAGCCTCATTACAATGAAGCCTTGTCTAGAAGGGTACTTGGTGATGAACCATATGAAGTCATCTATTCTGTGCAGCTTGTAAGTTTCTGTGAGGCAGTGAGTTAGTCAATAAGCATTTATTAAGCACCTACTATGTGCCAGGTAGTGTGCTAAGCACTGGGGACGGAAAGAAAGGCAATGCAGTCTTTTGGTTAGAGACCTGACCTCTTCTGGCTCTGACACACTGTTGGCTATGTGACCCTGGTCAATTTACTTAATCTCTCAACACCCCACTTAAATTCTAAAATTGTAAATTGCAGAACAGGTGCTAATTTGCGTTGGCAGAGAAGGTTCTCCTCACTGAGAGTTCTCAAAGTAATGCAATCACAGGTCTCTTCCAAAACCAATTTCAATAGAGTAAATTAAAAACTCTTTCGCAGAGTGTTCAGTGCCCTCTATCTATCTAACTCTTCTTTACTTTTTTGGTCTTATCTTCAATTCCCTTGTACAAATGCCAACCCGCTCTACTTACTGTACTCTAAAATGGCCCTTCTCTTTTCTGTCTCCATGACTTTGCCTCGGCCATTCCAGTCACCTAATCATGATACCTCACTTTTACATATTGCTTTAAGGTTTACAGTATCCTTTCCCCATACCCCTGAGAAGTAGATAGTACAAATTACTATCATTCTCATTTTACAGATAAGAAAACAAATCAGTGCTCTGCACACTCAGGATCAGAGCCAGGATTTGAATTTAGGTCCCTTGACTCCAAGCATATTGCTTTTCATACCTCCACGATGCTGTATTCCTGCCTGTCTCAGTGCTGCTATCCATCCTTCACAGTCCAGCTACATTCTACCAACCTCTTCTGTGAAAGGTTGACTGACTATCCCAGCCCAGCCTGGGGTGATGTATCCTGCTCCTGAATTCCCAAAGCACATATCTGAACCACTCATTTGGCACTGAGAATATACTATCTTTTATATGTATAAATATTTTAATATATGTAAGTATATAGATATATGCATGTATATATGTATATGCATGTGGTATATATGTGTGCATGTATATGTGTGTATGTATATATACATACATATATACATATACACACACACACACACACACACACACACACACACACACATATATATATATATATATATATATATATATATATATATATATATATATATATATATATTATACACACGGATGTTATAAGGGTCAACATTGTATCATAGCTATGGAAAAGCCAAGAAGACCTGGGCTTATTCCTGGGTTCAAGCCCTTCCTCTGACACATACTGGCTTTGTGACCCTGGGTATGTCACTTGACCTCTTCATTTTCTAGGGAACTCTCTAAGATTCCAAGTTGCAAAGAAGATGCCCATCTGCATTGGTTGAAGGAATTACCTCACCCAGGAGTTCTCTCTACTAATGACATCACAAGTGTAGTCTCTATACCTGTAAACACATACAATATCACTATCTTACCTTATCTATTATAAAACCTACCTTTCATCAGATAGTTTATTATTTCCTGGAGGCCAGGGACTGTGCCTTACTGTATATCATCCCAAATGCTTACATTGTGTCTGGATACGTAGTAGTACTCAATAAGTTGTAATCATAGGATTTTATTCTCTGATTGCTGGAGGGTGCCTAGTGCTAGTGGATCTTACCCTGGGCAGAACTTTGAAGCAGGTAGAGTTTGACTTCAGTGCCCTTCTATCACCCTTTTTCTATGCCCTCTTCTCTTTCCATTAACTCATATAGCCACCCTCATGTAATCGATCAACTGCTTCTTAAGCTATGAAGAACTTCTGACTCATGTCTCATACCTACAGTTGGGGGGGGGGAACGACACACAAGGTTTTTACTTATCCTAGGCAAGGGTACACCCTATGTTTGAAAAATTTGCCCTCAGTTTGTTTCTGTCCACTGGAAGCTCTCAGCCTTCACTGTGATACATGATATTTGATCACAAAATATACATTATGGAGAGTAGAATTTTCTGGAATTAAAAATTCATGAATTTATTAAAATGTAGTAGTACAAAGTGCTCTACATGGTACCCTAACCCCTCTGACTTTGCTATCATGCCTGGATACCTTTGTTTCCCCTTCCCTCCCCCCCGGCCACCTCTCCCCACCCTTTTTAGCCTTCTTTTCTGCATTATTAGATTAGATTGTAAGCTCATTGAGGTGAAAGATTGTCTTCCTTTTTATTGTATTTGTATCCTCAATCTTAGCACAGTGCCTGGCACATAGTAGGCACTTAATAAATGTGTTTTGACCATGATGACAAACTATTCTTCCAAGGGAGCTGGCTTTCTTCCCTACTCTTAGTGTCAACTCTGTCTATACTATATAGACCTTTCTCTCCATCTTCTCTTCCATGGAAATAATTTATCTCATGTCCCATTCCTTCAGGCCCTTGATCTTTCTTAAGGTATTAATGACTAATAATGGCCTAATTTGCTCCCTGTATGAACCCCAACATCCAAATCTCCTCACTTGTAATAGGGGCCTTGAGTATCTGGACTCAAAGAAATAATTGGAAATTTTAAGATCACAAGGGAAGATACTTTTGAGGTTTTTTTCTAGGTTCCATTCAAAGTACATTTATGCATCTAGATGCCGATTTCATCTATGGAAAAGCCTAACTCTATGCCAGACTTCTCTTTGTTTGTTATCTAATCTGATCCTCACAGGAAGACTTCAATAGCAAACTTTGCCCTGTTTTCTTTCAGAGCAAATGCCTTGGAAGCAGTTGTGCCCTCAGGGAGAAAGAAACGAGTTTCCCCTGTTGTTCAAATTCCACAGCTTGCCATTGTGGTCTCAGACATATCCATTAATCACTAACCAAGCATTTATCAAGCCCTTACTTTGTGCTAGGTACTGTGTTGTTGGGTATTATGGGTACAAAGAAAAAACAAAAAATGTGGCACTCATGCCATAATCATGGCATAAGTGGTAATCACCCAGGAAACATGCCCATGTACCCAGTGCATACCCTCTGTAAGTCTTCTTGAGCTAAAGGGTATGCCATTCAGTCCTAGCAAATTTATTCAGAAAGAAGGAAACTGAGACCACCGAGGATCCCTTTCACCAGCCCATTTCCATCTATGATCCCTTCCGACTCTTTTATAATTGCCCTACTCTTAGTTTTGCCACCACGTTGGCTAGTCTAGATAACACCAGATACTTAACTCGTACCTTCCAAAGCATAATGCATCTAGGCCTTGGTACTCTCATTTAACCATCGATTGTTCCACCATTTCCATGGTTCTGGACCCTTCTTGCTGACAACTTTTCCTCCTTTCCTTTTCTTCTTTGAATTGAAAATTGTTAAAGTCAGTATCAGGAAAACCGTCTGCTTCAGAAATTGAACAGCCATATTAGGTTTGATTTCCAGGACTCAGTTGTTTGGTCATATACACAAAGGCAAAGCTCTTAAAAATATGGCCCTTGGAGTCAGTGTGTGATATGGTTATTTCCATTTGTGCATACTCCTTCATCTCTTTCACTGTTTTCTATTGTCTGTGATGGATCACCCAAAAATGAAGGAGAAACCAAAAGACTGAGCATCTGGTCTATTATAATCCAAGGAATACTCTTTCTTTGTCTTGACTAGCATGTGGAATTGCAGTGACATGGTCTCATCCTTGTCATTCCTTTCCTTATGTATTCATTGCACTCAACAAATTCCTTATCTCATTATTTTCTAATCAACATTTTTGAAGATAAACCCACAGGAACAAAAGCCATTTGCATAGCTTCCTTTTTGACAGTAAAGCAGATTCTCTTCCACTGTTTGCAGTCACTCTGGTCCCAGAACTAGAGCCAAAAGTCCTTATGTACTCCATTGAGTTATCCTTTGACGTGGTGACACGGGGACTTCTGATTCTCTTTTGGTTTCTAAGTCATCTTGGGGTCCTGTTAGCCATACAGCTGTAGGTTTGTGATTTTTATTAGATTATTTGGACTTTTGTGAACTGTTTGAACCTGACCATGGGACCATAGATTTAGAAGGGATATAAGGTAAAATAGTCCAGTCCTCTACTTTTACAGATGAAGAATCTGAGAGAGATTCAATCACTTCTCCAAGATCACACAGGTAGTAATTAGCAGAGCTGAGATTTGAACCCAGGTCTCCTGAATTAAAATCCAATACACTTTCCATTACATTGAATATCTCAGTCCTATGAAACTCAAGCATCATTATTTAAAGGTTAATTTCCCATGTAACATGTGTAACAAGGCTCCATCATGGAGGATTAACAAATGAGGAGGGAGGAATGGGACAAGATGATTTCTTTATGACTGATTCTCTGATAGGATTGCAAATTAGAGCCTGAAGTCAGTAAGAAACCTGGTTACCTATAGAAGGAATCTCTAGGAGGTATGTTAGCTTTGGAATTCTCCCATCTATATGTACTTGACTAAAATATTGGATAATTGGCTTCTTGGCCTTCACATTATGACTGGTGTGTGATGTGAACATAAAAAACATACCAACAAGGACATAATCTCCTCTGAGGAGTGTGACAGTGTGAGCTTAAATTTTGGAATTCACCAAGGATACGCATTTATCTTTACCCCTACTTGATGAGTCCGAATGAGCTTTTCTGTTTACACAACACTGCTCACTTCATGGAGAAGAAAGTGGTATGGCGCTGATAATGACTTTAGAGCAACAATTCTGGATGAAACTGCTCTGGCATGTTTTGAAGAGAAACTGCTCCAGGGGGTACAAGGAAGAAAAGCTGCTCAGCTGATGTTTCCCATCATGACTCTTACAATTCCTTCTTTTATGGTCTCTAAGCTTCAGGAGGTCCATGATGCAACAGCCAAATTACTTTATGCTCTAGAGAGTGGGGTGCTTTTAACAGAGTAGAAAAAATAGTTATGGAATTTTCTTGAATAGTGACCAAAACTGTCACAGTTTCTTTTAATATCAACAATCAAATAAGAACTCTGTTTATCTTATCAAAGAGGGTGCTTGGGTGTCATAGAAAGAACTCTAAATGGGAGTCAGGAGACTGGGATTTTAATCCCAGGACTCCCTTCACCTCTCTGGGCTTCCGATTCCTCATCTATAAATTGAGAGGGTTACATTGGGTAATCTCCGATGTCCCTTGCAGCTATAATATTCTGTGATTCTGACTCTTGTAGGAACTTTGGTTTTTCTGCCCTTTGGCAAGTGTCTGAATCTGTAAACATTTCAAGGGTGTTAATGCTTTCTGTTAAGATCTTCCTCTTCCTCTCCCTAAGCAGTTCATTGTCTTGTACTCGCTACCCGAGGGGATTTTCTGCTGTCTAGACTTCCTAGCTCTGAAGTGCTTGTTGCTGAAATTCAGAGAGCTAGACAGCTGCTTGGCTTGGAAAGATGGCTTATAAACCAAGACTGTCCAGCTGTTTCTTCTTTCTTTGTGGGGTGGTTTGTGGAAATCTGGAATGCCTAACTTCATGGTCAAAATGATTTTGGTGTCACAGTTTCCATACACTTTCCCATCCCCACACATGAGTACAACTACACCCAACTTCATCTATGATGCCTAGAGAAAAAAATACAATCTCAAGCATTAGTTGGTTTCCTCTAGGAAAGACAGTGAGGGAAGGGTTAAAGTGAGCTTATGTCTTAGAGAGAGCAGGTGTTCTAATATCTCTGAAAAGAGACAGCTTGTTCCTGATAGAGCATAGGGCAGGATTTCGACAGTCACAATGGGCCACGTCTGAGTGCCCCTTTTACATGGAAACTACAAGAATAGCTCCAAAAGGAAGCACCCAGTTGGAAATCTTGTTCTCACCTACCTGTTGTTAAACCTGAAAATTTGGTTGAAGGAAACAACAGAGCTAGGTGATAGAAAAATCCATGTTGTTTATTATTTTCCCTTAAAGCATAGCGGAGCTAGCTTACTTGTATGTACAAGGAGTCAGAGTATAACTCTGGCTGCCTGAACAAAGCAATGAGAAAACTTATATACGTTATTTTAGCAGAGCTAGCAAGCCTGTATGACCTCATTTTTATGACCCCCATGTATGTTTAACCATGATACAAGAAGAGGATTTTCCTTAATGGAATAGATTGTAAATACAACAAATTAGATAGTTGTCAAAGTGTCAATTGGATTTGTAGCCCCAGGATCTCTGTGTTTAATTGGCCATTAACATTCCACAACATAGTATATGCCCATAAAATATTAAGATAAGGAAAAGTCACATAATTCAAGATAGTGTCTGGGGTTAAGGTTTTCACCCTTAATGGCCATGGACAGAGCAAGAAATGCTCCATCTGGATTTGTTGATACAAGATAGAGATGTCTCTGAGCTTACTCAGAGAACAAAGAGACTGTTAGGATCAGGCTTTTCTTCTGGTTAGGTAGTTCAGGCCCTGAGTCTTATTGAAATTACAAAAATGATATAAAATAGTATAATATTTTCCACACTGTCATGCCTTGCACATGTTAAGCTCTCAACAACCGTTCATTGAATGAATGAATGATGGGAAATGCTGATCAGAAGATTGTGAAAAACCAAACAGAAATCTCACAGTCGCCCCTTTGCCCTGCAAATGGCAGTAGAACAGTCAGATAATTAAGATGCATATGCCACATGACATTAAGCAGCCTTTTGTGAACTGTTAATTAAGATTTAATCAGTCACATATTTTATTCTTGCTGAATTAGAAGATTAGTGTTAATTTCTGGCAGTGTTCCCCTATTCCCGTTGAAGGAAATCAATGTATCTTAACATAATTTAATGAGCATAGCCTGGTACTGTAATAAAAACAGGCTGGGGAGACATTATCTTGACATTTCAGGTAATTCAGTAAGTCCAGCAAAAGAGGAATGACTGACAAAGTCATTGTTTCCTCCACCCAGGAACACAAAGCACATTTCTGATAATGAATTAAGATTCTCATGTTTAAAGAGCACGGTGATCATTGAGAATCAGGATGACAAAATACCACCCTGCCATCATGCCTGTGGATCTGATGCTTAAACACATGGCATGGAATGTGGATTGGTTGGTTCCATTGCCGCTTGGGGAAGGAGAAAACAACACTTGGTCAAGAAAACGTGAACTGCTGAGCTTGGGTATCTTGATTATCTTTACCGGTTAGATGCCATGAGGGAGGACAAGCAATCTGATGACCCTTCAGGAGGTCTGTCTGAGGGTGCAGAGCTGGACTCTTCATGAGGGAACATTAGGTTTCTGATATTAAAATCTGAGTTTTTCAGCAGAGATATCCTTAAGAATACAAAGCAGAAACACTAAATCAAAGCATTTCCTCCACCAAAAAGAGTTGAAAGGGTTCATGATGAGTTGGTTCTACATTCCCAAACATAAAACAGTATAACTGTTTATGACACTGAAACTGGGAAATAAGATCAGCACCTACTCACTAGAATTGTGGGAGTCTCTCAGGCTTTTATTATGGATAGGTAGCACACATCATTGGAAGATGACAAAATTTTACAGCAACCTAGGGGTTGATTCCATACCTGTTTTTTGCCATGGATGCATGATAAAACAGACTCTACCCATTCTTTTTCTTACTTCTTTGAGTAGAACTTGGGGGCCATTCTCCTGTTTATCTGTAGTGTGGTACAGTCGAAAGACTGCTGATTCTGGAGTCAGAGGACTCATGTTCAATTCATTTTTTCTGATATTTATTACCTATGGGACCTTGGACAAGTTACTCAACTTTCCTGGGTCTTAGTTACCTCCTTTGTAAAATGAGGGGGTCCTACTGACTGGCCTCTGATGTCCCTTCTAGCTCTAGATATGATCTTTTTGTCTGAGGGCTTAATTTACAGCCAGAATGTTAAGATTGCCGTGATCCTGTTCTTCTAGTCATATATCAACTCTTTGTTCATTAGACAAGGATTTCATATTTAGAGCTTCAAAAGTGAAACTAAGGTTTTTGGACCATCTAAACATAGAGTGATTCTTAGTACTCTTTGCCCCCTTTTCCATATAGACAGAAGAGACCACACAGGACTAAGGGATGTTTTGCATTTTTCTATTTTGTTGATTAGTATGATAAAAGTTTCATCACTTAGTGGCCATCCTATTGAGGATGAGCCTCTTCGAACCTATTTTGGTTCCCCATTAAAAAAGACTAATACAATCTATGACAGGGCCATTCTCAAAGCACATGCAATATGGTAACCTGACAGAGCTTTACCATGGCTGGAATAGCTTTCAAGACCAGAATGAACCTGGTATAGTAGATAGATTGCTGTACTGAGAGCCAAGAACATTTGTGTTCAGATTCTACCTCAGATACTGTCCATGAGCAAGTCACTTAACCTCTCTTTGCCTCAGTTTCTATAAAAGGCAAGTGTTAAACTTAGTGGCTTTTAAGTTTTCTTCCACCTTTAAATCTGTGATGATCCTATGAACACAAGGTCAAATATTTATTTTATTTGATTAATAATCATTCATTTCCCTCACATTGAAAAAAGATAGGAAAATAAAACCTTATTGATAAATATGCATAGTTAAGCAAAAAAAAAATCCCATATTGGTGAGGTTAAAAAATGTCTGTCTCTTTCAGCATCTTGAGTTCATCACCCACCAATCTGTTAGGAAGTGGGCAGCATTCTTCATCATCTGCCCTCTGAAATCATGGTGGGTCATTACATTGATGAGAGTTCTTAAGTCTTTCTAAATTATCAAAGTAGTGTATCTGTACAATGTTGTTGTTATGGAATAAATTGTTCTCACACAAGGTCAAATGTAATGGAATGTTACTGTGCCACAAGTAATAGTGAATGTGAAGAATACAGAGAAATATGGGAAGATTTCAATAAATTGATGCAAAGTGAAATAAGTAGAACTAGGAAAACAGTATACAATGTATCTACAACAATGCTGATAGGAAAAAAAAACATGAAATTGAATGCTTTGTAAATTGTGGTGAGCAAGATTGGCCTCAAATAATAGATGAGGAAATGTACTTCTCTCCTTTTGCAGATGTAGGAGGCTATGAAATTCAATGATGTATATACCATCAGATGTAGTCGATGCAATGCATAGTGTTATTGAACTGTGTTTTTTTCCTTTCTGATTTATTCTTTGTTAGTAGGGATGGCTCTCTGGGTAGGGCTGGATTATATTTGGAAATTTTTGTTGTTGTTTAGTCATTTTTCAGTTGTGTCCAACTCTCTGTGAGCCCATTTGGGGCTTTCTTGGCAAAGATACTGTATTCGTTTGCGATTTCCTTCTCCAGCTCATTTTACAGATGGGGAAACTGAGGCAAACAGAGTTAAGTGACTTTGTCAGGGTCACACGGCCAGTAAGTATCCAAGGTCATATTTGAACTCAGGTCTTCCTAACTCTAGGCCCAGAGCTTTATCCACTGTACCACCTAGCTGCCTCTTTAATATAGCAACATTTTTTTTGGAACAACCTCTTTTTTTATATCAAGTGAGGCATAAAATAGGGATCTGTGTTTACCAGAGTTGTTCATTACTGGCATTTAGGATTTCTATTATAGAATCCAAGTGTAAGAGGGATTCCTTATAGGGAGTGAGAGAGCCTTCAGATGTTCCTGTGTACGGCTGACATTGTGTTGCTTGTATCAGGTACTTCCTAAATGAGATCTATGATCAGATAAGATCGTATTTAACTATTCAAAGAAAACACTAGTGGAGGAAGAATGTTTCTTGTCCATATTATGATATGCAGTTGGATCAATCAATCAGTGCGTTTTTTTTAAAAGGCCTATTATGTGCCAGGCATTGTGCTAGGCAGTAGAAATGAGGAGACAAGTACATAGAAAAACGTGAATAACATGAATATAAAGTTAATCTGTACACACATATACATAGAGAGACAAAGTGGATAAATACAAAACAGTTGGAGAAAGGAGGGCACAAGTAGTTGGGAAGGGGGTTCAGGAAAGGCTTCATGTAGAACAGGGCTGCCCGCAGGGTGGCCCACCTACAAGCATAGAAATTTACATAAATGCTTTAGTAAATGAGGCAGAGCTCTCACTAAAATGGCAAATCAAAATATATTGTCTATTGTTTCAATAAAAACCTAAGGTTGAACAGCCCTGGTGTAGAAGATGGTGCCTGAGCTGCCATCAAGCCAGTCCAGCAGTTTGTAAACCTTGGAAAAGCACTGCAAATAGAAATGAGCAAAGCAGCTAGGTGGTGCAATAGATAGAGTGCTGGGCCAGGAGTCAGTTATCTTCCTGAGTTGAAATCTAGCTGTGTGACCCTGGGCAAGTTACTTAACTCTGATTGCCTTAGTTTCCTCATCTTTAAAATGAACTGGAGAAGAAAATAGCAAACTACTCTGGTATCTTTGCCAAGAAAATCCCAAATGGGGTCGTACAGACTTGGACACAACAACAATTAGGCTCTGAGTTGAATGGGAGGAAGACAGCAGAATTGTATTTGGGAAGTTGCACAGTGGTTTTTTTTGCTTATTTATCTATCAGTCTTTCTATATATTTATCTATTTACCTATCCATACATCTATCTATGTATTTGTACTTTTGTATTTATTTATATTAGAGTGACGTAGCTAGGAAGTACGATGAATAGACCTCTGCAGTCAGGAAGACCTGAGTTCAAATCTGGTCTCAGACATTTGCTATCTGTGCGACTTGGGGTAAGTCACTTAACCTCTGTTTGCCTTAGTGGGCTCACATGTACAATGGGGATGATAATAGAGACAACCTCACAGGGTTGTTGTAAGGATCACATGAAATAACATTTGTAAAGTGCTTAGCACAGTGCCTGGCCAGCACCATATAACAATGCTCATTTCCTTCATCTTCCCTTCTCGACTTGTCTCACTCAGGCTAGAAGGGCAAAGGCAAATCCTACTACTGATAGAGAGCTTTAACCTGCTCCATTTTCAACTGGGTCTCCCTTTCTTGGGCAAACCTTCACTGCAAATGCCTGACTTGCATAGCCCACTGTTGCTCAGAATGCTTGAACTCAGGAAATTTGCCAGCCTTAGCCTTCCCTATAGCTGGGAGTGTAAGGGTGTGCTACCACACTTACCTGCATGGTACTTTTAGGCACATGTTTTTTTTTTTTTAACTTTCACAAATATTTATTATGTGCCCTATATGGGCAACACTAAAACAAATGACATGGAAAATGCAATACCAGTCTTCGTCTAGCGATACTCTATGGTCATAAATTTTGAAATACCACAACTTTTTAAGAAGTAAAGTTGTAGGTCACACAAGGAGCAATGGAGAGACTCATGGTAGGCAAAGATATGCCACAGTATATTAACAATGAAGACTTGTGTACCAGAAGTAGTGTAAGAGCTAGTATAGGGGAGATACACAATTGGAAGAGGAGGTGGGCTGGTCATGTAGCAGGAACAAGAAAAGATGAGCCATCTGTGTATTCATGCAATGTCAAGAGATTGAGGGGAAGGCTCCCAAATTGTCAGGTAGATCCCTGTGGAGGCTATACAAGAGAACATAGGTACACAAACATGAGTAATCCTGGTTCTACTTACTTCACTTTGCATCAATAGAAATTTCACTGCAGTGGACTTTTTTGATTCAGGCAAATCCAAATACATTTAATGTTGTTTTATTGGGTCCTACTGTATATTCAAAGCCAGCATTATAATTTAGACTAATAGTCACTTCTGGGTAGTTTATGGTACTGAAACAACTTTGAAATTGCTGCTGTAGGTAACCATAACGAGTGTTAAGAAAAACAGCAACTCCATGTGCACATTTTCATCCTATCTGAAGACATTTAAATATAGCAGTGGGGATTCGTAGGATTTTTTTTTATAATGCATACACAGTTCACGCTTGGCACCAATCAAAGGCATTTTTTTCCTATGAAGTCAAGAAATGGGATTAATTTTTTGTAGGGTTCTGATAAGGTCTGTAGATAATGAGAAAAATCAATTAAAATTGTAAGAAATGTGTATTAAAAATCCTCCTCAGTACCATGCATTTTAATTACCCTGTCCCTTTAATGTACTTTAAGTTGCTACAGAGCTGAGCAGTGGAATTGTTCTAATCCATCTGAAACACTCCAAAGTCTCTTTCATCCTATTAACATAGTTAAATTGTACTTGTTCATGAATGAGAACCGTTGAGAGTACACTCAAAATGATTTGGAGCACTTTTATCTATGTGAGTAGCTTTCAAATGCTTTTTCCTCCGTCTTACCAGGATAGCTCTGCACATGTCAGATCCATAAAAGCGGCTTCTGAATCTTGCAGACTTCTTTGGCCAGCCATTCTGTTGTACATCATATAATGCCTGTTTATCTGAGTTTCATTAATCTCTATATTGTGCCCCTATGTTATTGATGTAATTTCATACTTTACAAATCTGTTTGTCCGCCTGCTCTGTGCTTCTTTGCCTTAGCTATTGTGCTTTTGAGATGTCCATGAAATTGGCTCTTTTCATAACTCAGTTCTCACTGTTTCATGTTGCCTCTAGACTAATTTTGGCAGAAAGGTGGCTTGTTACTTCTAGTTGAGGATGCACAATAGCTGGGATTACTCACACTCTCCATGGGCTTATCTGAGCATCTTAAAGCCTTTTAGAAAATCAAATGTGGCTCTCTGAAACCCCAGGCATGTGTTTTCCTGATCCTACTACCCAAAACTCAGGTCTTCATAGTTGCCATTTTCAAGTTCATTTAAGTGAATCAAAAAGAAAAAACTTCTTTATAATAGAATTACTTAAAGCATTTTCGGTAAAGTGACTTATTTTAGCTAGAATATTTCACTCTCAGTTACCACAGATTTGATTATATAATTTTTACATTGTCTACATCTTGAATGTCTCCCCAGCATTGCCACAAAAGGCCAGACTCCTATAAGGAGAGGTGGTGGGGACATTCTTCATCACCGTCACCACGACCATCATCATCATCCATATACTATATGCTCTTTACATATTCTTTACATCTATATACTCTTTAAGGTAGAACACTTTACATATGTTATCTCATTTGATCTGCACAACAACCCTGTAGATGCTATTATTATCATCCCCATTTTACAGATGAAGAAACCAATACTGAAAGAGGTTAAATGACTTACTCAGGGTTGCAATCCAGTGAGCATCTGAGGCAGAATTTGAACGCAGATCTTGCAGACTCCAAGTCCTATCCTTTATGCTACCTACATGCCTATTTATGCCATATCAGTCTGCTAGTAATCCTATCATCAGAACTTATGGTCATAAACTTAAAGTTGGGAGGGACCTTAGAGACTCTTTGAGTCCAAGATCTTTATTTTATAGGTGAGGAAACTGAGAGATGGTAAGGGACTTGTCTAAGGTTACACAGATAGTAAGCATTAGAGACAGAATTTGAACTTATGTCTTCCTGACTCCAAGTCTAGTACTCTATGCACTGCACCACCTCGTTGTAGGTCAGTAGCTCCTATAAAAAAGTTTGGTGGAGGCAAAACTACCACCAACAAAACTAAAATTTTGGATTATTTATGGTTTTTGATTATCCAGTAGCTCCATGACCATTTTTAAAATTTTTTATTTTTAGTTTACAACACTCAGTTCCACAAGGTTTTTAGGTTCCAAATTTTCTCCCCCTCCCTTTCATCCCCTTTCCTCCTGCCAAGATGGCATGTGATCCAATATAGGTTCTACACATACCTTCACATTAAACTTATTAATATAATAGTCAAGTTGCTAAGAAGAATGATAACCACTGGAATGAACAATGAGAAAAAAGAAACAAAACCAAAAAAGAAGAAAAGAGAGCAAATAGTTTGCCTCACTCTGCATTCAGACTCCATAATTCTTCCTCTGGATATGCATAGCTTTTTCCATCATGAATCTTTTGGAGCTGGCTTTGAACCTTATATTGCCGTGAAGAGAGCCAAGACTATCAAAGCTAGTCATCACAGATACCATGTCTCTGTAATCGTGTATGATGATCTCCTGGTTCTGCTACCCTCACTCGGCATCAGATCATATAAGTCCTTCCAGGTTATTATGAAGTCCAGCTCCATGACCAAATTAGATTAGATGCTACTCCAGTCATAAGCCTTGATGGGTCAGGTCCTAGGGACCTAAATCCCCAAACAGTAAACTACTGGCTAAGGCAATTTGTCTTATGCCTATCAGAGTTTTCCCCTTCCTACCTCTGTCTGGTACTATACCTCCCTCCATTGCTCAGATGTCAGCAAGTACCCTACCATTTGATCATTTGAAAGAACTGGAACAGTCTTTTCAAGGCTCTGTGCTAGACTTATTTTCCTCCCCAACATTCAGAGTATTACTTTTTATAGGCTCAGTTGTAATAGCTCCTATGAAATTTCATCATCTTCATCAAATTTTGTTGAGTAGTACCTAGACCCTGAGGCTTGTGCTCAATGACTGGCAAACATTTACTGTCACATTCTTCCTTCCCAACATTTTGGAGAAATTCTTAGAGTGTTTGAACAAGGTACTAAAGAAGGAAAAAAACATATGCATTCACAAGACAGTCAAGCATCCTGCCTTACTTTTCCTCCTGACTTTTCTCTTCGTCTTTCAAATTCTTGTACCTTTTAAGGAAATATTCACTTCAGTTTTGAAGTGACTCTCAGGAATTCATGGTCACCACCACTTGTAAACAATGTAGCACTGATTGCAATAACCCACAGAATCTTACAAAGCCTCCTCAGTGAAATCCACAGTAATATGAAAGATTTTGGTCTAGCTATCCACACTGGAAAAACAAAATGAATGAAAAAACATAATCCTTTGAGGGCAGCTGAAAGGGTAGGACATTGACTCACTTCATCAGTATAGAAATTTTGAAAGGTGCAGCTGAAGGACAATGAACCATGTCCAGAATTGATTAAGAAGCGATCCCTCTGGATTACATTTGGGAAATTTTATGGCGTTTTCAATTATTTTAGTCTGTTGGATTTTGCCTTAAAATTCTATCTCTTTAGTGCTGATATACTCTCAGGGATGTGTATACATACACATATGGCTGTGAGTCATGGAACACTAGGTCTCTGAAGAATCAAAATTATAAGTAACTCAAAGGGCAATGGAAAAATGAATATTGCCAGAGATGACGTGAATAAGAAGTGGCATAAGAGATGCCATCGAGGTCATGTAATGAGAAGGAGAGATGACAGATGGACAGCCCACGTGCTATGTTGGCAGTTCAGTGATATTAAAAGAACTAGATGAAGCCCTCCAGCATGTTGGGTGGCTATTCTTTGAAGGGTTATTGGAAAGACAAGGGCAAGAATCACAAAACATGAGACTGCATAGATGGGTCAAGATGCTGAGGGGGCACTCATACTAGTGAAATTATGGATCAACCCAAGAATCAGAAGAAAGTAATACTATTAATGCCATATATTATCTGTATAAGACTTTAAGCTTTATAGTGTACCTTCATGCACATTTCATTCAGTCCTCAAAATAACTCTGAGGAGTAAGGAGAGCAGTCTTTATCCATGTCTTACAGTTGAGAAACTGAGATTTGGGAGATGATAACCAATGGATAGTTTATGTGTGCCATTGGTATTTATGCCACATCAAGAAGAGCTGGAGGAGGGCCTCTAAGATGTTAGGTAGATGCTGAATGAAGGATTTGTAGGAGAACATAGACAAGAGTCACACAAGATGGAAAGTTACATATGGGTGGTGATCTGCACCATTGGACAGAGTATATCCTTGAATCCTCACGGTTCCATCATATGGAAGTGAGTGAGCTCTTAACACAACCTCTACCCAAACGCTTTGTAAACTCTTGCATATAAGAGAAGCATGTATAAAAAGGAAAACATTGGTCATGCCATATGTAGATGGCCTAATGAGGTGAGCAAAGATGAAAAGGGACTTCTATTCACTTTAATAGCAAAGAGGCTCTTAATGGGAAAGAAAGTGCTAATGTAAGTAATGAAGTCCTTGTGTTAGTACCTTATGATGTCAACTAGGTGGCTTAATGGATAGAGTGGATTTGGAGTCAGGAAGACTGGAATCCTGCTTCTCTGACCCTTAATACCTGTGGGACCTGTGTAAGCTATGTAACTTCTCTCAGCCTCAGTTTCCTCATCTGTAAAAATGAGGGTGAGAATGGTGCCCATGAGGATAAAATGACATGAAAGGCAAAGTGCTTTGTAAAACTTCAAGTGTCATAATAAATGTCAGTATTATTATTATGATAAGGTGAGCAGAGGAAAAGCAAAGGTGGTAGCGGGAAGAGTTGTGCAAAATCCTAACTTGTGTAAGGCAGGATCCAGTGATCTAGGGGGTGAGTCAAACCTCCATGAAATGGAATTTTGCACAGTTGATATTTTTAGTATTTTCTCATTCCTGTCACAATCCTGATTTAGCATACAGTAATGCATACTTCTCATGCTACTGTCTAAAGCAACAGAACAGGGACTCCTCTGCATATGGGGTAGTCAACCACTGATCAGTCAGGTGGTTGGTACCATTTAGTGGGCCCCTGTGGCCTAAAGTATGGCATGGGCATTGCACCCATGGAAGAGAAGAGAAGCCCTATCTAAGGACATTTGTTTTCTTTCCACAATGAGGTTACGACCAAGGGAACTGAGACAGGCTGTTTAAGTAGAGTTAGCTAATTATGGGCTAGAACACTGCTTTTGGGCTCAAGTTGTCTAGCTTCTTAATATTGTTAGTGGTGTGACCTAGGGCATGTCACTTACCTGTTCTGGAACTCATTTATCTTATCTGTAAAATAAGGATAATTGATCTTAGGCAATTTAGTTCAGAGAGTTGTTTTACTCACAATCCTTTATAAAATTTCAAACATTGTAGAAAAATTGATTCTATATTCTTGAAATCTCGGCCTTCTCATCTGCAAATGAGGATAATAAGACCATAGCTTTAGAGTTAGGAAGTTGCCATAGAGGGCAGCTAGCATAGCTCCCTCATAAAGGAACTGAGACCCAGAGAAGTTAAATGACATGCCCAAGGTCACAAAGGTAGTAAATGCAGAGCCAAGATTCAAATCTAGGTCCTCTTCATTATATCATACTGCCATAATAATGCTTATGCAAAATACCACCAAGGGTTATTATGAGGAAAACATTTTGCTATCTCATAATTCCTCCTCTGGGTGTCTCCCAACATTCTATGTTTTGGTCCCCTGACATTGTGTGTATTTTCAAAGTAACACTGTAATGGCAAGCAAGGTAGGATGTTTTGCTGGATTGAGTTCTAGCCAATCAAGGACTTGCATCTGGGCACTAGCCAATTAAACATGTGGATTGAGTTTTAGCCAATCAGATGCTAAATAAAACTGTATATAAAGAGCCAATGCTGAGAGAAAGCAGACATTGAGAGAGCCAGAATCGAGAGGGTGAACCAGCGTTGAGAAGAAGAGAATGAAGAGAAGAGACAAAGAAGAAGAATGAGCATTGAGCTGGGGGGAGACCTCTGAGAGTGGAGAGGAGACCTCTAAGAGCAAAGAAAAGACATTTGATGTCAGAGATTTGTTGAAGGAGCTTCTGGGCTGTAAGAGTATATAGAGCTGTAGGGCAGAAACCTATCCATGGGAAGGCAGCTTAGCTTAAGCCCCTTCTGAGAGCTGTTAAAGTGAACTGATCTCTTATCACAGAGCCTCTGGACCTTGGAAGAGAATTGAGATGGTGGTGCTGGTAATGTGTGTTGTTGGTCTCTTAAGCTTTGTTTTCCCAGAGGTAGGAGCTGTGGGCAAGAACCCCTGGAACCTGCTGTTGGGCAGAAGCAG
Organism: Trichosurus vulpecula; assembly: GCF_011100635.1. Classification (NCBI taxonomy): domain Eukaryota; kingdom Metazoa; phylum Chordata; class Mammalia; order Diprotodontia; family Phalangeridae; genus Trichosurus; species Trichosurus vulpecula. Next base: position 56,249,918 of record NC_050581.1, on the reverse strand, counting down.
GAAGAGCTTGGTGTGGAGCAATTCCCATAAGCTGAAACAGGGAGCAGGAGTCAGGAGCTGCCTATGTGTGAATGCAGGTGAGAGTTGAGAGTGGTCAGCCCACAGAGGAAGAGCCATGGGACTTGGAAGTCAACCTTGAGTCAAGATTAAAGAGGACTTTACTTGGATGCTTGATTTTGATTAAGAAGATTGTTCTTATTGTGACCTAGGGGTGGATGGTGTGGTATTTTTTGCTACCCCTAAAGGATGTGTTGTGCTAGGGAAGACCCGAGCCTGGGACCCCTTGATTTTGGGGATGCAATGATATATGCTGTGTAGTGTGATATTCTTACTGTGACCTAGGGGTGGATGGGGTGGTATTTTCTGCTACCCCTTAAGGATGCATCCTGCTAGGGAAGACTCTTGCCTGGGACCCCCCGATAGTGTAAACAAATATTTTTGGGGAGTGCTACTGAATGCAATGATATATTCTGTGCATCATATGACATACTGTGTGTTATGATATATGTATACATATATGTATTAGATGATATATGCTGTTATGAATGTTATGCTTTACATTATTGAGCAATGCTTTGGTTTATTGCTGAATAGAGAGTTCATTATACTATGTGATTAGACCCTTGAAATTATTCACAGTAGCAGTCCTCAGGTGCGCTGCCATGATTGGCATTACAAACACATAGAAGATCCATTGATTATTCATCATTTTCACTCCATGACTGTCCTTCTTTTCCAAATCCAATGCTCTTTCCATTACACTATACTGCTCGATAACATAAAAATATACACCAATGGATCATCTCTATGCAAATACTATTAAAAGAAATTTATAACTAGTCAAGAACCTGGACTAACTATTGACAGGGGAAAAATCCAGTACATAAAAAATGTCTACTATAGTTTACATTTTCCCTTAAAGTTGCTTCTTGTCTTCTCTATTGCTGCTTTGAGGTTGCAAGTCTGGAGCACATGTGTGAGCCCAGTCATCACTCTGGATAATCTTGCAGCTTCTTCTTTTCATGCTTATCTCACTTACATATTTGTCAACTGCCAGTTTGGAGACTTTCTTAAGAATACATGAGGTTCAGGATGCGGTAGTCCTGAAATACAAACTACTGAACATTGTAACCTTTTATGTTTTTGTTGCCAAACTGGGGGAGTCATTCTTTTCTAGGGAGTGGTGGGTCCCTTTAGGCAATGTGCTATCTGAAGAGATCAGGAAGAAGAAAGCAGCAATGACACATAGAAGCAGACACTAGGGACACAGTAGAAGTGTTAAGGATTATAGGCTAGAAAGGTAAGAAAAGAGAGATGACATGTCTAGGGTGATGGACTTGAAGTCAGGATCAGAGATGGAGAGCCAGAAGGAACTTTAGTCATAGGCCATAAATCTGAGAGGAATATCAGAGGCCATATGGTCCAGCTTCTTCATTTTACAGAGGAGGCCCACTGAGGTTAAATAATTTATCCAAGATCGCACAAGAAGTGGCAGAACCAGGAATTTATAAACTCATTCCTCTCACTCCATATGAGAACTTTTTCCAAAAAGTCATCTGTATTTAAATCTTGCCTCTGACACTGTGACACTATGGACAACTCATACCTTTTCTGAGCCTTAGTTTCTTTATCTGTGAAATAAGGGACAATAAGTATCTGTGGTATTTAATTTCATAGGATTGTTGATGAGGTTCAAATGAAATATATAAATACATATATACGCACATACACATATATCTTGACAAACTTTAAAGCACTTTAAAGCACTGTATAAGAATCAGTTATTATTATTAAAACCATCTCAAGAAATATATATGAATCATGGTTTATTCAGTAAAGATAGTTCTAACCTTGTTGAGGATAGACAAAACTCTAGGAATGAAACACAGCTGGACTTCATGTGTACCTACTAACAATAATAATAATAATAATAATAATAATAATAATAATAATAATAATGATAGCTAACATTTATATAGCACTTACTCTGTGCCAGGCACTGTGCCAAGTGCCTTACAATTATCATCTCATTTGGTCTTTACCATATCTCTGGGAATTAGGTGCTCTGTTATTATCTTCATTTTGTAGATGAGGAAACAGAGGCAGACAGGGATTATGTGATTTACCCAGCGCCAGACAGCTGGATTTGAACTCAGGTCTCCTTGACTCTAGGTCTGGAACCCTGTCCTCTGTGCCACTTAGCTGCTGCCTGGTTCCAGGTGTGGGGTGAAGGTTTCAAGATTGGTTTAAATGGATAAAACATTATTTCAAGACTTACCTTTCAACACAGTTGACAAAATGTCCCGAGTCAGGAAATGAAAGGATTTGGTCCTAGAAATGAAGTGTCCAGAAAATTACATAGAAGTAGGAAATGGCCTGTGAGTGAGTGAAATAGAATTTTTTCTGTATGAATCTGTTGGTGAATGAATGAATGAATAAAAAAGCACTTATTAAGCACTCATCATGTGCAAAGGACTGTGCTAAATGCTGGGAATACAAATAGAAAAACAAGGCAGACTGTTCTTGAGGAGCTTATATTCTTTTTTCTTTTAACTTATTTTATTATTAATTGTTGGAATGAAACAAGCATTTCTATAACATAGTAAAATAAAAAAAGATGATTGCACATGAAACCATAAATCTACAATGCACAACTTGCAATCCCTTTCAAATAAACAACAAAATTATCATGTAAATTTCTTTTTTTCCTTTTTTCCTTCCCTCCTTCCTCCTGTCCCAGAAGAGGCTACCATTAGACACAAATAAGTGTGTATATATATATATATATATATATATATATATATATATATATATATATATATAAAAATATAAATATATATATGTGTGTGTGTATGTGGATACACACATATACATATATGTATATATGTGTGTATGCATGTAAAATTATTCTTTACTTGCCTCTATCAGTTCTTTCTCTGGATGCATTTAGCATATTTTGTCATATATCTTTTATAGTTAATATAAATATAATTTATATATAAATATAATATATATAATAGACAAAATAATTTATTCTGTCAAAGTCATTCTTAGAACAATATCGCTGTTACTGTATATAATGTTCTCTTGGTTTTGTTCATTTCACTCTTTGTTATTTTGTGCAAGTCCTTCCATGTTTTTCTAAAAGCATTGAGGTCATCATTTCTTATAGTGCAATAATATTCTGTCAGAGGAGTTTATATTCTAAAAGGGGGAGATGATGCATATAGGATGTTTGCTTTGTAACCCAGAGGGAAAGACCCTGTGCTGTAGGGTACAACAAGATAAATTCTTCTTAAGTGTTATCCCTGTGAATAAAATCATATCTGTTTCCGATATTGAACCATTTGACAGTGCCAAGGACATTAGAGTTGAGGCTTCAGCAGAAGGAAATTTCCAGGTTGAATCTCCATAAATATTGGTTCTCTGGACTGTGGCTGTGCAAACTAGGCTGTAATCAGGGCCAATGATCTGGGGTGGTGCTGCTCTACCTAGGGATCTTGGTTTTACCTATTCAAAGATGAGGGTTGGTCCTTGGTTGAGGTTGGTAGTGGATAGGAGGAGATACCTTACTCCATGAGAGTTATTCTTTTTAATGGTGGCTTCAGGAGTAAATTAAAATCAGAGATGATGATCTGTGATGGGGCACTGATATTGCTGAGGCTCTTGGGCTCTTTGAGGAGAAGTGATGGTTTTGGTGGTTTGATCTGCCTGTCAAATATCACAGATATGGATGAGGACTAAAATGGGAAGAGCAATCACAATTTAACTATTGACCACCACCAGGGGGCACTGTGGATCTTAATCAGGCTGCCTGAGAGCTCCATTTATAGAACCTAAGAGCAAATCATCCATCAGCTCTTTCTCTGACATAGGCTAACCTGGGTTCAGTGTAGGTCTAGGGATATTCATGTCTGCCCCCACCCTCTAAATTTCTTGACTCAACCTCAGTCTGTTTAACCACCCTCTCCACTTCATAACTCTCAGTCAAAAGCCTCTGCATATAACTTAGTAAATAGTTTAACTGGATTAAATGAATAATAAAACTTAAGTAGTAGGAACATGCATTTTAGAAATGTCAAGCGTCTCAGGGGTGAGTTTAAATTACTCATGCAGTTTGCAATATTTATTGCTCTAAAACAGACAAGAACCTTTATTCTACTTTTGGACTATCTCTCTGTGCTTCCCAGTCACTTGGCTGTTCAACATTGCTAAGTCTACTAATGCTCATACTAGCTGACTTTTCACCTAATGGAATGGAATATTTCTTCCCTGAGACCAGAGGCAGACCAAGGTATCGGGAAGATCCTTTCTTATGGTTGCTATTCCTATGTATACTTGCCTTTAACTTTTACCTTTTAGAAGTCCTGTATCCATAGATAATCTGGGGAAAACCTCAATCCCCAAAGCCTTCTATGTGTATTGCTGTAGAAACCCACAAGTTCCAGACAACATAGGTCTGGTACATGGCTTTTAGGAGAAGTTGGCTATCCATATGCTTGATGACACTGGGGCTATTTACTGAAGGAAAACTTCATGAAAGCAGAGGATGAGAAATACCTTATGAGTGACTGCTGCTGCTGTTGAGAATCCTAAGGTAGAACTTTCCAACTTTTAACTTGGATTAGATATAGCAAGCCAGCTGGAGAAGATAGGAATTATATGGACCAACTTTGTAATCATAAGCTAGAATCACTGTAGTTTCTTTTGGGAAAGATATATATGGAGTATTGGATACTTCAAGGAAAAGAGAATCAAAAGAGGGCTACTTGCTTGCTTTCTAATGGTGAGGTGACACCTTAAAGCCAGTTAGCTGCTCTTTTCAATCCCAGTGACAGGGAAGGGAGGATGTGAAGGTTCAATCAGGCTGAGCAATCTTCTCCTGAGTCTCAGTGAGGGGATAATTCGACATTTAAAATAAAAATCTAAAATGCAACCTTGTGAGCATGATTGCTTATTTAAGGCCAATTGAGCATTTGAGTGAAATTCAAACTCAAGAAATAGTTTTCCCTAAAGTTAATCTGCTTTTAATGGATGAAGAAATAATGAATCCAAATTCAACCATTGAGTCCCAAGGCACATGTGTAGTTTATGATTCTGTCTAAATCAAGTCCCAGTGCATTTGTGGGAGCTCCTAACAAGCCAAGCCTTGTTGGGAATTTATATCATCCCAAATTTCTTGATTTGATTAAGCACATTACTGGGTAGAATAGCTGCTGAGTTGTTTGAAGGAGCAAATAATTTTAAATGATCAGAAAGAAACACAATTTGCCTTGGAGCTACAGAAATTAATCATAACTTACCATGTGAAAATTATAACATAAGGTAAGCAGGAGGGGGAGCCCATTATATCTCTCACTCACCAGAAGGCATTCTTAAGTCCACAAAGGGGACTGTCCTCAAGTTCTGGCAAAGTCTCAAAGTCCGTCTTCAGAAGAGTTACAGATAGCGCCATAACTAGGATGGGATGACTGGGCCTTTGTCCAGGGGTACAAGATTTATAGAACTTAGCATCTAGTTAGCAAAAATAATTAAAATGGGAAGTTTTCACATGTCAGACTGAGGTGAGCTCTCCTTCCCCCTCTCTCCCTATTCTCCTTTCAATTCTCTCCTCCCCCATTCAAATGAGGGCACACTTTCTGTTGCTTGGTTTGTGGTGCTTGCCCCACTACCAAAACAAAAATCAAAACCCAAATCAAAATTAGTTTTGGTTTTGACAACTTACTTTTAATTTCCTTTTACCAAACTGGTTGCTGAAGAAATTAGGCTCCTACTTGGATCACTGTTCAATCCCTTCCAACCTGAGGATGACTCTCTACTGACCTGTTTGCTACCCAAAATGGAACTTCACTGGAGGGTGAATAGCTCTGTTGCCTTTTTCTGCTCCAGCCTCAGGGAAACGACAGGCAGAGTTATCCAGTCTGCCAACCATTTGGAGCCCCTACAGGAATTTTCCTTATTGCAGGAACAAGCTGTAGGTAGAAATATAGAAACATCTAGATTTGTGGAAAAGACAAAATAGGAATTTTAGACTGGAGTGCATCTTAACAGTCATCTAATCCATCCCCTTTATTTTGTAGAAGATGAAACTGAGGGTCAGAGAAACAAAACAACCTACCTAAAGTCATATGGCTAGGAAGTGATAGATCCAAGACTAGAATTTTGGTCATCCTGGTGCAGAGTCCAGTGTCATTTGTATTGTACCATGTGATCTCTAGAGAGTTCTTTTAAATATCAAGTTAGCTAAGTATATTAAAATATGATTCGATCATCCAATAAGAAAAAAAAGAATTATATAATACTTTCCAGGCACATGGGAATTCTGTAATATGAGGTACAAATTTCATGATTTAGGAGAATATAACCATCTCTTTTCCTTAGAGATTTGATATGAGTAGAGTATATTCTGTAACAGCTCAGCATGATCGGGTAGTGTGACAGGGCTCTAGATATTTTCCCATCTTCTTTGATTAATGATTCTCAAATCCTACTTCTCACCAACGAGCTCAAATATATATGTTAAGATAAGACGACTCTTAGTAAGGGGACTATCTCTCAAGGCCGTGGGTGATCTCAGCCTCTTGTGATTCATGTCATTGTGTCATGGATCTAGAGCCAGAGGGAGGGACCTCACAGCCCATCTGGTCTAGCTCAGTCATTTCAGACACAAGATAATGAGGGTCTAGAAGATTTAAGTAAGTGGCTCAAGGTCATTTGTTATTATTCAGTTGTTTCAGTCACGTATGACTCTTCATGACCCCCTTTTTGGGGGTTTCAATGGTAAAGGTATTGGTATGATTTGCCATTTCCTTCTGCATTTCATTTTATAGATGTGAAAACTGAGGCAAAAAGGGTTCAGTGACTTGTTCAGGGTCACACAGCTAATAAGTCTCTGTGGCCAGATTTGAATTCATGAAGAGGAGTCTTCCTGACTTCAGGTCTGGCACTCTATCCACTGCATCACCTAGCTGCCCTTGTTGTCCTTACTAAACCTTAAATGGAGCTTTAGTCATTTGAAAAGAACCTTCCTTTGGATTGTTGATCTAGTTCTGGAGGGACTTCAGAGCCATTTGATCCAGACCACTCATTTTATTGATGAAGAAATGGAGACTTAGAGAGGTGACTTGTCTAAGGTCATTCAAGTAGTAAATGTCAGAGGTGGGATCTGAGCAGAGTGCCTATGATTCCAAAGCTCAAGCTCTTTCCATTCTATTACCATTCTATTGTCAACTAAGTTAAAACAAACTTATGAGAAGAAAATTCATGAGTTAAGGAGAACAAGAGCTTTATTTTAAGCTATCTCAAATCTAGCCATGAATGCCTGGCACAACTTCTTGAGTTAACTAGTCCCGTTTCCATTTTCCTAGCATCTGGGCCTCATCCTGCCATGTGGCCAGCCACCATACTGCCTTGGGAGAAAATTTCTTCCGTCTTCTCCCAGACCTCATTTAAACCCAGCTCCTAGTTTTTTTCCTGCTTCTATGTTGTGGCCCCTTCTGGTACTTCCTATCAATTCCTGCAGGTCAATGTATTTAGGCACTATTAGTCTCCCACACTAACAAAGATACGCCACCCAACAATAGTCAGGAAAGAATCTGTTCTTCTCATATGTCTTGTGACTTCTGCTGAAGCCCAGCTTTAATATCTTGTCATGATATGGAAGTGAATCCAGGTTGTCAAAGGCTATATCCCTAGAGCACAAGTTCAGGTGGACAGTTCCCAGAAAATTCCCTAATATAATCCAGGGTTCACAATGTACAGTCCACCAATGGACTATAAGCTCCTTGAGGGCAGGGATTATTGTGCTTTTGTCTTCGTGTCCTGAATGCCCAGTTCAGTGCCTAGAACACATCAGGAGCAGATTGTTAGTATTGTTTTTAGTTGTTCAGTCTTTTTCTTTTCAAGGACCCTGTGAGGTAGGTTCCATGATTCATGTCCATTTCACAAATAAACTGACTTGGAGGGTGACTTACCCAGGGTCACACAGAGTGAATAAATGTCTAAAACCCCAAATCATCCCAATTTCAAGTCTACCCTGAAAGTCACCACATCAGACTGACTCCTAACGCTTGTCATCTGAGTGTCACTCTAGCTATCCATAAAGAGAGACATCATCAGGTTCATCACAGGGTGAGGGAATTCTGCACCACCATAGTCAAAAAGGCCACTGACAAAGATGAAGAAGGGTTGCTATCTGTGTTGGTGGAGGGAACTTCTGCACTGGCAGATTGCTAGGAGAAAATCCTAGCCCTGTGGCTGAAGGTGTCACGTTATCTGAGTTACCCTTTTGACATCTGACATTTTTCCTGGAGGAGATATTCTGTGGGTTGCTCTCTTTCAGGTGTTCTTGAATCCCACTCCTTTGGGGGCACTTTCTTTTTGTCCCTTTGTGTGCTCTGCTCCCACACTATTTGCTTTTCATTTTCTTTTCCTGGCTGTATAGCAGAATGATTTTCATAATGATTTACCCATAATAATCTCTATTTGCTTGAGTCAATGACTCGTGTGTGGGGGCTTTGGTATTGAGCTGTTTTCCCTGTTCTTAGTCCCTTATGGATCTAAGTCTTTGCTGTTTGTTGGGATTTTTATGCACTCAGTTAAATCCCCCCCTCTGAGTATTGGTGCAGCGCAGGTTTTAAGGCCTCAGGCTGGGCTCAGTGGAGACCAATTATCTGATTGATTTGGCATTTGTATGGAGGACTGATGGTGGAACCACAAGATTTTTTGTTCTAAACTCACTGGTTTAACAAGGAGGGTCCTAAGTGTTTTTCTGGGTGGAGAGAGAGAGAGAGAGAGAGAGAGAGAGAGAGAGAGAGAGAGAGAGAGAGAGAGAGAGAGAGAGAGAGAGAATATGAGAATGAGTATTACCTTTTCTAACAGCACATTGTTCTTGTTTGAATACACCTGGACTGCCGAGTCAGGGGCCAGGGACCTAAGTCAGCTTCATGACTCAAGAATTATCCATCTTTCACAACCATCTTGAAGGTTAAAGGAACTGGGAATATTTAGTTTAGGGAAGAGAAGACTCAGGGACAGGATGGCTGTCTTTAGGTCTCTGAAGGCCAGTCTTATGGAAGAGGAATTAGACTGGTTCTTTTTGACTTCAGACAGGAGAACTAGGATTAATGGCTAGAAGTTTCAAAGAGGCCAATTTTGGCTCAGAAAATTTTCTATCAGAAATATCCAGAAGTATGGTACAGTGGAAAGAACATAAGCTCTGGATTTAGGGGACTTCTGGCAGTTAATCCCTGAATAACCTTGAACAAGTCACTTAATCTCCCTGGTCCTCAGTTTCCTCATCTGTAAAATCTATAGGTTGGACTAGATGGCCTCTAAGGTGCCCTATGGCTCTACAGCTATGATCCTGTGGTCCTTAGTAGAATAGATTGTTAGTGGTTTCATTTTCTCTCTTTCCTAAAAATAATACTTTATTTTTCCCCCAGTTATATGTTAAAACAATTTTTTTAACATTTTAAAAAAGTTTTGAGTTCCAAATTATATTCCTCCTTTCCTCCTCCCTTCTTTCCTCTCTGAGATGGTAAGTAAGCCAATATAAGTTGTACATGTGCATTCATGTAAAACATTTCCATATTGGTCATTTTGTACAAGAAGACTCAAAAAAAGGAAAGAAAGAAAGAGAAAAATAGTATGCTTCAGTCTGTATTCAGACAAATGCAAAGGTCACTCACCAGAGGCTTTCTTCAAGTCTTAGCTAAAGTCCTAGCTTCTCCTAGAAGCTGTTCCTAATCCTCCTTAGTCTTAATGTTTTCCACCTGAGACTAGCTCCTTCCCTACCCCACCCCCAATTTATCCTGTCTATATCTTGTCGGTATATAACTATTTGCATATTTTCTCCTCCATTAGATTTTGAGCGTCTTGAGAATAGGGGGCTGTCTTTTGCCTTTCTTTGTATCGCCAGTGCTTAACACAGTGCCTGACACATAGTAGACACTTCAGGAATGCTTGTGGGCTTGAGTAGAGGTTGGATTCGATAAACTACCAGGTGCTTTTATCCCATATTTTGGTTGTAGCACTACCAATACGTGACTAGTATAATCTCTAATCCAGTGTGCTGCTCAGAGGATTTTCATTCTAAAGACTTGGGTGATTTTTTTTCTTCGTCATTTACAAAAGACTAAGGAGGAGGGTGTAGCTTCTCCAAGTGGGATGGCGTGACTGGTTTTTGTGTTTGTAGAGGAAGAGTGGTGTAGTGGAAAGAAACTTTGGGCTTAGAGCTTGAAAAATTGGCTTTCTTGAATCTTGACTGCCATTTACCAGCTGTTTCACTGTGAACAAGCCCTCTAAGTCTCAAATTTCTCATCTGGAAAATGAAAATCATAGTATTTATTTAGCTTAGAGGGTAGTAGTGAGGAAAGTGCCTTGTAAATCTTCACGTGCTCTGTTGTTGTTATGACAGGACCCTAGAGTTGGAAGTGATCTTGAGACCTTTTCTCATTCAGGGTCTGAAGCAGCAGACAGTTGTCAGGATCAAGGAAGGTAAAGAGTATAGAATCCACATTATCAGATAAGATGAATTAAAGAAACCAGAAATCAGAGCAGAGATTTTCTGTTGTGATTGCTTTATAACTGCATCCTCCAAGGGAAGAAAGTCATCTCTGAGCCCACAGATACACAGGGTTATAGCTCTACCTGGTTGGAGAAAAAGGAGAGAGACAAGGTGATAAAAATAAGAGGGTGGATGGGGAAGAGCATGGCACTTGGCTTTCTGAATGCAGGCCGAGGGAACGCCCGAGAATCCTGGCATCTTTGGGTGAGGATATGGAGGCATCTGCCTCAGAAACCCAAGCTATAGTATTATGAAAGCTCTGAGTTTGTAAAACAAAGAAAAAACTCTAACCCCTAACAAATTGTTCCTCAGTTCTGAAAGCATGTGGCAGGATCAAAACGGATCTTCAAAAATAAAAACGTGGTTACAGTAAAAATGAGATGGAATATAAAAAGGCAGGTACTCTCAACAAGGAGCCCTTCATGGCCCATAACCAAATTAGTCACTGTAACAGCTCTGGCAATGTGATGCTCAGCTCAGTGTAATGTGTACATTTGGTCACTGTAATTTAGCCAGAAGAAGCACCTGTTTTTATTGGTACTGTATCATTCTCATTCTCTCTCTCTCTCTCTCTCTCTCTCTCTCTCTCTCTCTCTCTCTCTCTCTCTCTTTTAAATTAAGAACTCAGGTTTTATGAAATTTTACAATTTATAGTCTTATCTTACAACTGGGGAGTATTTGTACCCTCTCCCCCATAACAAAATAAACTAAGAAAAAGACCATTTGATTCTTCTGTCACCAGAGACTATTGCGGTTCAAAGGATGATTATTATTAATACCACAGGACTCCCTGTTTATAGGAGTGTCTCCCTTTTGGCTGTCAGTTACCATTCTTTTGTCATTCTCCTGGATTAATGAGATCAATATTTTTCATTACCTCCTTGATCCTCTTGGATAGTTATCATAGGAGGGAGTCATGGAGGGAGGAGGGTAAGCACCATCATATGTTTTCTGATTTCTTGCTCCCATCTTCATCTACCCCCAAATACATTTTGCTCATGGAGACTTGATTGGGGGGAGCAATGTTGAGGATGTGCACTGGGGCTCATTTAGCCCTGAGTCTCCTACCTGCCCTTCATTTTCCTTGGGATCAGCATACATGCTAAACACAATGTCTCCAAAAATTTGCCTCAAGAGAAGAAAGAGTGTTTTAGTACAGGGTGACTTGAGGGATGGTTTTTTAGTCCTTGTTTGAGGACAGAATGAAAGTCTCCTGATATCTGCTCAAAGCAGGGATAGAGCTCCAGCAGTCAGGCTTGGGGACAAAGGCAGAACAGGTGGTAGCTAAAAGCACTGGGAAGGACTGAAAAAACCTCAGCCCCAAGAAGAGTAACACATTGCAAACAATGAACTCAAACCTCTTCTCCTTAGGTGAGCAGGGAGCAATCTTTCATAGGGAAAAGATGAGCCTGGCTCCGAGAAGCTTCATGCTTTGCTTCATGAGTGATAGCAAATGGGGTAGGGGCATTTATTGCCTCATCACTGCTATTTAGCGCTGTGATTTCTGCAGAGTGGTGGAAAGGGTCAGACTCAAATCCAGCGTTTTGAGAATTATGTCACTGTCCATTTCTCCCCTCTTAGTGATGTCAAGGGCAAATGATCCACTGTCTATACTTGGGCAGGACGGACAAGCATTGTGTGTGCTGACCTTTGCTGGGGGCTGCAGTCAGTTTACCAGTTCCAGAGCCTAGTGCCTCTACATAACATCTCATGTAGTTTTTTTACCCACCCCACCCTAATTTATAAGATTTATGACGTGTAAAATCAAGACTTTGATTCCTCAAGCTGTTTGTGCCTGTATCACAGTGCATCATCACCAACGAAAAGCTCTTTAGAAGACAAATTGGGGGCATTGAAATCATTCATTCTATCCATAAATATTTATTGAGTCCTTATTATGTGCTTGATACTAGGGATGAAAGGAAAAAAATGAAATAGTTCCTCCCCTCAAGGAGCTTACATTCTACTGGTCTGTGTGTATGTGTATGTGAAATACAACATTTTCACAATAAAATCAATGTAAGATGCATATAAATAAATACAAAATAATTTCAGGTTTGGGAAGATACAGAAACCTCTTGAAAAAGGTGGCACTTACGGGCAGCTTGGTGGCACATTGGATAGAGTTCAAATGTGGCCTCAGATATTTGACACTTATTACCTGTGTGACCCTGGGCAAGTCACTTAACCCTGATTACCTCGCCAAAAAACAAAAAGGTGGCACTTGATCTAAGCTTTAAAGAGATTTAGGGGTTTCAGAGTGCAGAGATGGAGAGAAAGAGCTTTCCAGGCATGGGGTCCAGCCAAGCAAAGATATGGGAGTTGGGGAAGGAATGTTTTATGTAAGGGGTGGAAGGTGGGGAGAGAGAGCAGTTGTACCAGTTGCATAGGAAGACAGACTATGTGAGATGGAGTAATGAATTATCTGTACAAAAAGACAGGCTGGATCCTTATTGTGAAGGGCTTTAAATGATAGAGGAGTTTATATTTTATCTTAAAGGCGATGATGAGCCACTAAAGCTTCTTGAGTAAGGGAGGAACATGGCCAGACTTGCGTTTTGGGAACAGGTCTATTTTTTATGGTATTCTTGTCCTCGTCATTGAAAAGTGAGAAGGAATAAATCATTGGTAAATTTGGTGCACTATTCCCTGACAATGGCACCAATAGACATTTTCATCAAAGCATAATTGCCCTTCATGACGCTAACCTCAAATGCGTAGATTATGCACCAATCATGCCTAGCTTATCCTGAATTAGTGTTCTAAGAGGCTTCTCCCCCACAGAAAATTGACAGATGAGAATAGTCAGTGTGGGAGGGAAGATAGGCACATTAGTATATTATTAGTAGAGCTGTGACTTGATACAAATGTTTAAAAGCAGTGTGGAATCATCCAAATACAGTGACTAAGAGGTCCCTACCCTTTGTCCCACAGATTTTACTATTAGGCATATATCCCAAGGAAGTGGTCATTAATAAGATGAAAACTCCCATATGCATCAAAATATTTATAGCAGTATTCTATAGTAGCAAAGAACTGGAAACAAATTGATGCCCATTGATTGGGTAATGGCTAAACACATTGTGGTATACAAATATTATGGAATATAACTGCATAAGCCAGAGGTGTCAAACTCGCAGCCCATGGGCTGCAAGCCCAAACAAACTCCCGAGTAGGTCTTGAACCAGATAAAAATGTAATTGTGAGATGTTTAACAAAATTAATAAAAATACAATACAACACAATGTTAATTAGTGGTTTTCTAAGCCAATCTCCAGCCTGCAAGGATGCAATTATGTTTGAATTTGATACCACTGCTATAAGAAATGAAAATATGATGAATACAGAGAAGCATGGAAAGACATATGAAGGGATGCAGAGTGAAGCAAGCAGAACCAAGAAAACAAGGAAGGAGGAATATTTGTAGGAATGTTAGTGATATAAAAACAAAAGATATCAACAAAAATTATTAAAAATAAATGCCTCACCCATAAACTTATCTAAGTTATTCTTGACACTTTGACCCTATTCTTGGATCTATCAATAGATATGCTTATTAGGGTAGTTCTCTTCCCTTGAAATGTCCTTTCTCTCTCTCTGTGTTGAATTTCTATCCAAAGTAATCAAATTGGAAGCTGCATGGAGGATGGATTTGAAAATAGAAAGACTAGATGAAGACATACAAGTTAGGAGGTGATTTGTCTTTGAACCAGGGTGGTCATGGTATGAGTGGCAATAAGGCAGCTTAGGTGAGGGATGTGGAAATAGAATGAGAAGAATTAGCAAATAATTAAATATGGGAGGGATAATTGAGGGTAAAAAGTTAGGGATAGGTCTTCAGTGACTTTGTCGAGTGGTACCTTTGGCAAAAAGAGAGAATTTAGGAGGAGTGATAAGTTTAGAGGGAAAGATGATGAGTTCTTATTTGGACATGTTTAGGTGAAGGTATCTATGAGACACAAATGAAGCATTTGGAAATGTGACACTGGAGCTCAGGACACTCTTTTGTTATCGCTGAGTTGCTTCAATTGGGTTTGACTCTCTGTGACCCCATTCGGGGTTTTCTTGACAAAGATACTGGAGTAGTTTGCCATTTCCTTCTCCACCTTGTTTTACAGATGAGGAACTGAGGCAAACAGGGTCAAGTGACTTGTCTAAGGTCACACGCTAGTAAATGTCTGATGCCAGATTTGAACTTAGGCCCCCTTGACTCCAGGGTCAGTGCTCTATCCACTGAGCCACCTAGCTCTATGGGATACTACTTAAGATATCACAAAAACCAATTATTTTTTCAGAGAATTAAAATTTTTTTGGAATCCCTTCCTCCTCCTCCTCCTTCTTCTTCTTCTTCTTCTTCTTCTTCTTCTTCTTCTTCTTCTTCTTCTTCTTCTTCTTCCTAACCCAATCTAATTAGGATTGACTTTCCATTTCTTTTTGTTCTTGCTCCTTACTTTCCTCTACCATTGGGGGTGAACAGAATAACATTTCCTGAAAAAACATATAGATGTGGCAAAGAAAAAAAGTATGATTAAGCTTAGCATTATCCAAAGTTACAGTGAATTATCAGATGCCTTGTAGGATATTACTTTGAACTTTTGCAACTATATAATAGGCCAATGCATCAACTTAAATTTTCTTAATGGCCATGTGTTGTGATCCAAATTGCACTTTCAGGGGTTGGATTTTCTAAGAAAGCAATGGAAGGGCTATGGCGTTGGAACTCTGTCACGAATAATGCCTGAAAATCTTTAGACCCACCATTTCTCATTGTAGCCAGAGACATTGGCTATGTCGAGAAACAAGCAATTTTAATATGTACTTGGTGCCCTGACAAAGACATCTCAGTGATAATTGGCTATTAAAAATTGCATTAGGAAATGTCTTTTCTCTCATAATGCAAGTGGTGGAGTAATGGTCCCTATGATCCTTCCAGTGCTGGCTTGATGCTGCCCCTTGGTAACAAAGGAGTTACCCTTGAGTCTGAGATGAACTGTTAAGATGAAAAATCTGGTAGGGTCTGGGTAGGAGAAGACTCATTGCTCATCCATAATATTTGTACATTTGTACTTTTTTATAACATTACATCGATTTTTTTTCTTTGAGAACATTACAGTTCCATTCCACAGGGGCTACTAAAGAAATAAGGCAAAAGAGAACATTGGAGCCTATTAGATTATGAAACTAAAGGAGGAATAGTTCTGGGGAAAGCAAAGAACACACTCACTCACTCACTCACTCACTGAAGTGACCTTTAGACCTGAGGAAGCTGGCTGCTGCTGCTGCTGTCAACCAGACAGTCAAATGACAGGTATGCATTAGCAAGTAACTCTTGTTGAATGTGAGGACAATATCATATTTGGGGATTGTATCTCTTAAGAATGATAATATCTCATCAATAACGCCTTAAGGCTTACAAAGCACTTTACATACATTATGACATTTGATGTGGACAACAACTCACTGAAATAGGTGTTATTAGCATCTGTTAAGTATCTGAAAAAGGATTTTGCATCTTTAGCTTCCTGATGCCCAGTTTGGTATTATATCATACATCAGGGGTTCTCAGCCTTTCTGCATCATGGGCCTCTTTACCAGTCAGGTGAAGTCTATGGACTCCTCAGAACAGTGTTTTTTTAAAAAAACAAAACACAAAATGAAATACATAGGATTACAAAGGAAACAAATTATTTTGAAATATATTTATCCAAATATTTTCAAAATAACCAAGTTCATGGACTCTAGGTTAGAAAACCCTGCTCTAAATGAATGAATGAAATCATATGGGAATAAATTTGGCTATAAACCTGAACATAGTTACTGAATGTGGTCCTTCCATGATGATACCATGTTCGGATCTCTGAATTCTTTAGCTTCACCTTAGAAATGGGTTAAAATAATTCCCCAGTTGTTCAATGTCTCCATCACCTTCCCCCAGTGAATATCACAAAGTTGTATACTTACCTAGTTTTCATAGGTACTAAGAAACCTGAGGGAGACCTGAAAGCATGGCATAGTAGAAAGAACACAATTCAGAGTCAGAGGACTGTCTCTGCTACTTAATAATGGATAACATTGATATAGTGTTTACTATGTGCCAGGTATTTTAGCATTATTGTTTTACACAACAACCCTGAGAAGTAGGCACTATTATTTTGCTCACTTAACAAATGAGGAAACTGAAAAAATACAAACCAAGTGACTTGCCCAGGGTCACACAACTGGCAAGTGTTGGAGGTATGATTTGAACTCAGGTCTTCCTGACTTACCTATGGCTTACCTTGAGTAAGTTATTTCAACTCTCTAGATTTCAGTTTTCCCATTTGTAAAATGAGAAGGTAAGAACATATTATCTTTGAGTTCACTTCCAGCTTTAAATGCTTAGGTCTTTTGTGATCCATATAGATTTAGATATCCTGGTCTAGTCATACCACGAGATTGATTGGTACCCTAGAGACCTGGAAATGCTGCTGTACTGCCCTTGGTGCCGATGCATTCCAGTCTGGGATTTTGGGTGACTGTTGTCCCTGATGTGACTTCCCATGACCAGGGTAAATCAAGAAAACAAGATATACAAGGTGCTCCAAAAGTTCCACTAAGACTTTCAGAACACCCTGCACAATCAGAGGGAGAGGGAGAGCGGGAAAGAGGGAGAGGGAGGAAGGGAGAGGAGAGCGAGAGAGGAGGAGAGAAGAGAGAGAGAGGGAGAGGGAGAGAGGGAGGGAGGGAGGGGGAGAGGGAAGAGAGAGAGATTGAGATTTCTTAGAGTATTTTTTATATGATATTCCATCTCTTGTCTCCACACCTTCAGAAATGCTGTCCTCACACTTAGCATGCACTTCTTCCTCATTTCTACCTCTCAGAACCTCAAACTCTCTTCCAAAATCATTTCAAGCTGTTTCACAAGATCATGGGATTATAGATTGAGAGGCCATCTATTTCAGTCCCTGTATTTTACAGATGAGGAAACTGAGGCTCAGAGCTGTCAAATAACTTGTCCATGGTCAGTTTTGTCTTTGTATCCCCAGCACACAGCACAGTACTTAGCATATAGTAAGTAGTTAATAAATACTAGTTATTAGTGTCTGACCACTCATAAAATTACTTTGTATTTTTTGATATTTTTTGCATTTTTTTCATATTGATACATATTATTTCCCCCTAATAGAATGTAAGTTCCCTGAGGACAGGGATGGTTTTGTTTCTGTCCCTTCCATCCCTGTTTTTAATTCTGGTCTTACATTATAATTATTGATAATTATAGTATCTTTATGTGCCATCTCTTTTTCTTCCCTCCGATTGTAAGCTCCATAAGGGCAGAGATCACATATTTTTGTAGCCTGCTAGTGCCAACATAGTGGTCTGTACAATGTAGATGCTTAATAAAAGGTTGTTGAATGTACTGATTCATTGAATAGGTTGATAAAAATTGTCTATAAGATCCTTTTATTATTATTAATTTTCTAGAGTCTGGATCTCCCTATTTTCCCCAGGCTTTAAGTGCCATGACCATTCAAGAGTCCAATCCCACTACTGATTGACATGGAAGCTTTAACTTGCTCCATTTTTCTTACCTGGGCCATTTAAACCCTCCTTCTCTCACACCAATGCCTCATAGTAGTGCCAGCCGTAGTGCACATGCCCGATTAGCTTTAGCCTCATTGTAGCTCAGAACTTTTGAATTCAATTGATCCACCAGGCTGAACCTCTTCATTAGCAGGGATTAGAAGAATTCCATGCCCCACCCTCCCAGATTCTAGCTTCCTTTTACATACTAAGCACCTCAGTACATTTAAAATAGTATTTAATTTTCATACAGTTTTACCGGAGTACGCCTCATGTGTAAAATAAGGTTCACTGTGCTTTCCAAGTATTTTGCTTAGAGAAAGGGTTAGTTTTTTCTTCTCATTTTCAGGTCTTCTGGGCCTAGAATAACATTATTTGGGAGTAATTTAGCCATAAAAATGCCCAGGTGCTCTGGACTACAACATAATCTGATTAATGGGTCCTAACAAAAAGTAATGAATATCTTCATATTTAATGTTCATGTTTATCAGTACTTATTATGGAGGCTGGTGTCTGAGGGAAATATTTCTGAAGGAAAGCAATACTCTTTTACTTAAGTGATAATAATGATTATTTTTTTTAATAATAGTTACCATTTATTTTTTGGCCTGGCTAAATCTTTTAGAGAGTGCTGCAGAGGAAGGAACATTGACTTTGGAGTCACCGGACCTGAGTAGGAATCCCAGTTCTGCCATTTAGTAATGGGATAACTTTTGGCAAACCATTAGTAGTTCTATGAGCCTCTGTGTATTCATCTTTAAGGTTTACAAAGCACTTTAAAAATATTGTCTTATTTAATTCTCACAACCACTCTGTGGGGTAGGTGCTGTTATTAACCTCATTTTACAGATGTGGAAATTGAGTCTGAGTGATTAAGTGACTTGCCCCAAGGCCAAATAGTAAGTGTGCAAGGAATGATTGAAGCTCTAAGTATTCCTGGTCCCAAGTCCAGCATTCTATCCGCTGTGCTATCTAGCTGCCTCTCAAGTGATTTGTGGAGGCAGTAGATTATGGTGGGTATATTTGGGAAGAAGGCTGTGTATTGGGAAATATGGATAAGGTTATATATTTTGAGGGTTAGACAAAACTTTTGTGGGTCTACAGTTATTTTAAACTTCATATGCAGAACACGGCTCTGACCTCATCTCACAGAGTCAGAATTCTCCATTTATAATGAGAGAAACAGTGTGAGAAGAAGTGTCAAGCATGTAACCAGTAATTTATGTAATATTTTATCTTGTAATAAATTAATAGAAAAACCCAAAATGATTTCCTGCATTCCAATAAATTGGTTTCAGCATTAATGAAATGTTCTGTTTGAGCAGAGCAAAACAAAACAGTGACTCCAAAGCTCTATTAGAAATAAAAACCTCAAAAGGGTAAAAAGTTTGTCACATTAATTAATGTGGGATATGGTATCAATGGCCTTAATTGATAGCCATTTTCTGTATTATGCGCAGTCATGGCACATGTGTAGTATTGATAACTATCTGTACTTTTTGATGACCTCATGTTGACATTTGTATCCTAGTTGGAAATATTAGCTCTCCAGCAAGGTGGCTGGTTTTATGGATTTTCTTGAATCTCTTTACCTGGATTTTGTCTATTTGAGTTGCTTGAGCCATGTGTTAGCCATGTCAGGAACTGGACAGATAGGCCTAGGCAAACAGAATGTGAAGGTAATCATTTTTACTGGAGAACCATGATAGAAGCAAATCTTGGGGCTAAATAGAAGTCAGGTCTTGGCAGATGGGATGATTCTGCCGAACTGGCCAGAAATAAAATCCACTTTCTGAGTAGAATGTCATCAGTTGAGAAACATGGGGTCTGGCTCCTTAGAAGCCTGGGTGCTAGATCCATAAAGCCATTGGCCAGGTGACATTGGAAAGTGTTGGTTGTGAAGAGTGGTGTGCAAAGAGTTTAGGAAGTAACTCCATGCCTGGCTAAGAATTTGGAGCATCAGAGTAGTGGGAAAGTGGCATTGTGGAAGTCCTGGAGCAATTCAGATGCTTCATGCTCTTATGAATCCAGATTGGAAGCCTGGAATTTTGGAACATCATTTCCTTCTTTTTTTATCCTGGGTCTATCACAACCCAGGGAAGCTAGTAAAGTTTTTTTTCTTTCTTTCCCAAAGTAGGTTGACTTTAGCATTATAGTGAATCAGGAATTTGTAAGCATAAAATCATAGATGGAGAACTGGAAGGGATCTTCAAGGCCAGCAAGATTAAATAATTTTCCCAAGGACACATAGGTAGTGTGGTATCAGAGGCAAGATTCAAACTCAGGACACCCTGACTCCAAGCCTAGGACTATAGCCACAATAGTTTCTGCTTTCCTCTCATGGGATAATGAAGGAAGTCCTCAGGAAATAGCCTTAGACATGAACGAAAACTGGTTGGCCTTATGAAAATCTACAATTGTTACGGGGACTCTACCCCTTCAGATCACAGTCCCTCCATGCCTTCTCAACCTGTCTGGTTCTTGGTCATGTCTATCCAGGACCCAGCCAAAATGTTGAATGCCTTTTTCTTTTGAGATGAGTGAAGATGTGTCTGATAGAACTCCTAATCAAGGACAGAGAAGACCCCAGACTACATTCAGATGACAGAGAAACCCCAGGCACAATAGAGATTTAGGACTGGAAAGAACCTTAGAAGTCTCCTAGTCCAACCTCCTCATGTTATTGATGAGGAAACTGAAGTCAAGTGAGGGAAGATGGCTTGCCCAAGAAGCAGAAGAACCCTTGTTTTCTGACTCCAAAATCCAGTGGCTTTTTCATTGTAACATGCAGTTAAATAGTCTTTTTTTCCTTTGTTATTCTTCTTTTGCTCTAGAAACAAAAGCTCTAAAGCACTTTGTTGTTCAGTCATTTTTAGCTGTGTCTGACTCTTTGTGATGCCATTTGAGGTTTTCCTGGTAAAGGTACTGGAGTGATTTTCCATTCCTTCTCCAGATCATTTACAAATGAGGAAACTGAGGCAAACAGGGTTGAGTAACTTGCCCAGGGTCACACAGAGAGTAAATGTCTGAGGCTGGATTTGAACTCATGAAGATGAGTCTTTTCTACTTCAGGCTCAGTTCTCTATCCATTTCTTGCAACATTTTTTTTTCCTGAGAGTCAAGAGAAAAGCAAAGGGAATCATTTATTCTCCTAAATGAAGATTATTAGAAATATGCTTTTTTTGTTTTTTTGGAGAGGAGAAGGGAAAGCAATTGGAGTTAAGTGACTAGCTCAAGGTCACACAGCTAGTAAGTGTGTCAAGTGTCTGAGGTCATATTTGAACTCAGGTCCTCCTGACTCCAGGGCAGGGGCTCTACTCACTGTGCCACCTAGCTGCCCCTGAAATATGCTTTTTTCCCCTTCTAAGACTAAACCTGTTAAAAGGGACACAGACTTATGCAGCATTATGAGACAGAGAAAGGCCGGTAATTGCATGAAGCTCTGCTTCTGTGTCAAGTGTCTCCCTTTGAGTTTTTGATAATAACAGAAAAGAAAAAGGAAGAACTGTTGGCAGACCTAGTAATGTAACTATGTTCCCAGCCACTGTGGAACAATCAAAGAGTGTTTATTAGGTACTATGTGTCAGGCCCTATGCTAAGTAGTGGGGATACAAATGCAAAGAATGAAACCATCCTTACTTTCAAGGAGCTTATGTTATGATAAGGATACAAGAATATGTGTGTGTGTATGGGAATAAGTTTATACAGAATTATATATTATATAATATACTGTATATTACATATATGCCACATATTATTTATGATATAAAATTAATTTATATTTTTATATACATACATATAAATATAATTAATGTAAAGAGAGATAAAGATAAGGATTTCATTGATATCAGAAACTCCCAGATGAGGACATTCTTTCTATGAATATAGAAGACATACCTTCTATGCAATTTAGGAGATAATTAAGGAGGAAAGGATCTGGATAAACTTCTGGTAGAAGGTAATGATAAAGCTTAATCTTAAAGGAAGAGAGATCCTTTATGGGTCAGAGGTAAGGAGGGAGGGCATTCCAGGCATGTGGGATGAGCTGTGTAAAAGCATGGGAGTTGAAGTACCATGAACAAGGAACAGAGAAAGGGCCGGAATGTAGGCAGGTAAATAGCATCCAATGAGGCTGGAAAAATAAGTTGGGGCCAGGTTGTATAGGACTTTAAAAGCTAAAGACAGGGTTTATATTTGATTCTAGGGACAATAGGCAATAGGGAGTCACTGGAGTTTATATCCAACACAAAATTAAAACATCAATAAGCATTTTTGAGCACCTACCATGGGTGAGACAGTACTAAGTGCTAGACATACAATAACATAAATGAAGCAGTTGCTGTCCTCAAGGAGCTTACTTTCTATAGGGGGAAAATAGATATGAGAGGTGGAAGAAAGGGGAGAAATTATATTTATATAAACACTCTTCAGGAAAAGAAATTCCATAGCCATGACACCAGTATACTTGGTATCATTCGGTAATAAATATTTGTCGAGTGTATCCTATATGCATAGAAATGTGCTAGGCTTGATGTCAGGAAGTTCATTACATTTCACTGGCCTGTACTCCTGTAGTTCTGCTATCATGAAGATGGCGGAATCATAGATTACCACATCAAAATATTTGATAGAGCAGCACTGTGGCAACAAACAACTGGAAACAAAGTAAGTACCCATTGATTGAGGACTGATCAACCCCTCCATCCCCCATCCCCAACTATGATATATGAACATAAGGGAATATTGTGAAGTGAAGAATGGGAGATAGGAGGAATTCAGAGAAACATGGATGATCTATATGGACTAATGCAGAGAAAAACAAGCAAATCCTAGTGAACAATATACCCAGTGGCTGTGATGGAAATGAATAGGTGGCTAAAAGTATACCAGACTGAAGAAATTGAGAAATAGTGAAGATCCAAGAGAACAAATAATCAAACACAGTTTTCCCATCTGAGCAAAGAGATGTTTGACTACCATGACAGAATATTGTAAATATCATCAAATGTGACCACTCTATCAAGGTTTTTACCTTGCTTTTCTTCGTCAGAAGGGAAGTTTCATTCTGGAAAAGGATGCTGAAATTACTGTGATGTAAAGACATCTATAAAGTATATTTTTAAAAAACAGATCCGTTTTGTACCCCTTCTTCCTTTTTGCAACATGATGTTAATACTCACTGGTTAGATTTCCTTGGATAGCATATTACTTAGTGTCCAAATTCACAGGGCAGAATGCTTATATTCATTTAACTTAGCTAATATGAAATATTTCCACTAAATTTCTCTAGAACATTTAATGAGGAACATTTTGACCAGTACTCTATGCTAAATTGCCTTTAAGCCTGGAAAATCTTGCCATTTGCAGAATAAAACATCTTTTACCAGAGTCAGGATTTTTCAGGGTTTTTTTTTTCAAGTAGGGGTGGGGATGTAAAAAGAGCATTTAATACATGTAGTTCAAAGGATCTTTATGACTTTAACAAGTAAAAGACTTAAAGAAAACAATCACATTGATTTTTGTTGATGAATAGAAAGACCTTTGAAAATTAAATCTTACCTGAGGCAGTGTGAAGTGCCATTTGAGAAGGACAAGAGTGTCCTGTGTCCTTATAGGAAATTAATGGGGAATAAAGGAAGGGAAATTTTTGCCATGGAAGTAACAGTTCCAACTGATGAATTGCAGCAAGGGGACAGTAGAAATAGAGTTGCTGACACCTTAGTGGAGACATGTAGGAGGGAAAAGGGATGATGAGTGGATTCTTTGGTTCTGTTAACAAGGCATCTGAGGATTTGACAGAGATCTCAGTCACACCCAAAGATCCTGAAGAAGGAATAGGCAGTGCTTCCCTTTGTGGTCATGTTTTTTTTTTTTAAATATCCAAGGACTTGGCATTGGAAGTGTCCAGGATGGCAGCTTTCAAACACAAGACTTTTCATTCCTTTTTTCCCTCTCTCTTGCCTCCCTTCATCTGTCTCAGGCCCAAATTAAGAACTAATTAAGGCTCCATGTTCCCCTTAATTATGTTTACATAACTTGGAGACTTTCCTTGCCATTTTTTTTACATATGCTGTTTTTTCTTTCTACAAAATGTCTTTTGGATTGGCCCCTTCCTCTTCATTCCCAAATCTTAATCCAGGCTTCTTCCTACTTATGTCTAATTATTGCAACAGTTACCCAATGGATTTCCTTGCCTCTAGTCTCTCCTTCCTGCAATTCTTATGGCAAGATTCATTTTTCTAAAACACTTGAATGTCAGAGCTGGCATGTAAAGCCTTTCACAACTTTGCCCCAACCTATCTTTCCTGCCTTGCACACACTCCAATTCAGCCAAACTGGACTTCCTGCTGTTCTTCATATATGACCCTCCATCTCCTGCCACTACGTCTTTGCTTTGGCTGTTCCTCACACATGATATGCACTGCCTCCTCCCTTCCACCTCTCAGAATCTTGAGGACCATCTTCTACAGGAATCCTTTCCTGATCTCCTAAGTGGAACAGAGCTCTGGCCATAGAGTCCAGTAGACCTGGGTTTGAATCTTGCTTCAGTCACTAACTGGCTGTGTGACCTTGGGCAGGTCACTAAATGTGTCAGCCTCAGTTTCCCTATTTGTAAAATGGAGGTAATGGCACCTACATTTTGGAGTTGTGAGGATCAAATGAGATAATATATAAAGTGCATTGCAAGTATATAGGACTTTATAAATGCTAGCAATTATTATTTATTTACCCTTCAGATGCTAGTGCCCTAAATAGCTTTGTTTCTAATTTGCATATATCTTGGTGGTGGGATTCAAAGGAATTAACAACGGGTTCTCCATGGAACCAAGCCGAGGTACCGGGAACTGGCTCTGCCTCCACTAACAACCCTATTGTGGAACTAAACCTAAAATTAGGTACAGGTTCTACCAGGCCAGTGCAAACCGGCTGAATCCCACCACTGATATATGTATATAGGTGTGTGTGAGATTAAACTAGAGCATTTCCGTGGGAAGTTCACCCCCCACCCCACACACACATATGAAAATGTTATTTACTCCAGCTAGACTCTAAGCTCCTTGAGGGCAGGAATTATTTTTACTTTTGTCTTTGTATCCCTAGCACCTGGCACATTGCCTGGCAGGCACTTAATAAATGTTTATGGATTGATTAATTGATCGAAGGGACCTCACAAGTCATCTGGCCCAATGCTCATTTTACAGATGCCAAAACCAAGGAACATACCCATTTTATTATGTATTGCTTAGTAATAATGATAGTGATGATGGTGAAAATAGCTAACGTTTATAGGGCTTAAAGGTTTGCAAGGTGCTTTACATATTTTATCTCATTTGATTCCTATAATAGTCCCATGATGTAGGTACTGTTATTATCTGTTTTTTACAAATAAGGAAACTGAGGCTGAAAGAGAGTTAATGAATTGCCCAGGATCTTACTGCTAGTAGGTAAATGTGGCAGGATTTGAAATCTATTCTTCCTGACTCCAAGTCCTATATTCTTTCCACTTTGACAAGTTGCATCAAGCCCAAACTTTTTTAAAAACTTAAATTTTATTTTATTTTCAGACCCACATTCTCTCTCTCTACCAACTGAGAAAGCACCAAAAACAAAACCCTATTACAAACATGTATAGGGAAGCAAAACAAACTCCCATAGTGGCCCCCCACATTCCTTCTACTCCCCAAATATGCCTCATTCTGTACTTTGTCCTTTATTTCTCTATCAAGAAGGAGATTACGTGTTTCATCAAGAGTCTTCTAGATTTGTAGATGGTCATTGAATTGATCAGAGATTCTAAATCTTTCAAAGTTGTTTGTCCCTACAATATTGTTCATTATTGAAAAATTGTTCTCCTACTTCTGCTCACTTTAGTCTGCCTCTATTCATGCAAGTCTTCTCAGGTTTCTCTGAAATCACCACCTTTATAATTTCTTGCAGGTAAATAATATTCTATCACATATACACACTTATGTATATGTACTTGTGTGTATATAGACACATAACTTGTTAATATATAAAGGTGTATGTGTGTATGTGTGTGTGTGTATATACACAGATATACCTATGCACACACACATATATATGTACATACACTTATAAATATATTTATACATCACAACTTGATTATCCATTCTCCAATTAATGGACACCCTCTCAGTTTCCATTTCTTTGCCACCACACAAAGAGGTGCTGTAAATATCTTTTCACATATGAAGCATTTTCCTCTTTCTGTGCTCTAATAGTGATATTGCTTTATTAAAGGGAAGCCCAAACTCTTTTGATAGGCTTTCAAAGCTCTCCATAGATTGGACTCATGCCACCATATTTTCTACTACTCTACAACAGTATCTCTCTGGTTTAGCCATATAAGTCTTCTTTCTTTTGTTCATACTACTCTGCTTATTCTTGCCTTCCTGATTTTACTCATTCTCTTTCCCCTATCTGGAATGGACTTCTCCTTCCTTTCTTCCTTTCTTCTTTCCTTCCTTCTCTCTCTCTCTCTCTCTCTCTCTCTCTCTCTCTCTCTTTCTCTCTCTCTCTCTCTCTCTCTCCCTTTCTCTCTCCCTCCCTCTCTCTCTTTCTGTCCCTGGCCAAATCTCCAGGTATGGGGAACAGCCAGTGAAAATGCAGGGAATGGGAGCAGCTAGGTGGCACTGTGGATAGAGCACTGGCCCTGGAGTAAGGAGGACCTGAGATAAAATCTGGCCTCACATGCTTACTGGTTGTGTGACCCTTGGAAAGTCATTTGACACTGATTGCCTAAAAAACTAGACAAGAAAAGAAAATGCAAGGTGTCTAGAGATGAAATTTCTTGTGTAAGGAATAGCAAAGAGGCCAGAGTCATGGGATTACATTGTATGTGAGGGGGGGAATATGACCTTGGGAAGTCATTTAAGTTTTGTGGCCTCAGCTTTTTCATCTTCAAAATGAGGAGGTTGTACTTCCGATGACCCTCTGACGTCCCTTCCAGCTCTAGACATATAATTGGACATGTAATTTTTTCTCTTTTCCCAACATCCTCAGTGTCTGATGTGTTCCATGAAGCTTTCTCTAACTCCTTCAGTCCACACTGTGCTCCTCTTCCCTTCCATAAGAACATTTCTAGTTAGTATCACAAAGTTTAGCCCTCAACTTTCCTCTAATTGTTTCAAAGAGAGGTGTTCAGGGCTTCAGGACCTGCCTACCTTCTGGGACTGTGAAGTTTAAATTTCTCCTTCCCCTGCTGTGGGGGTTAGCACTGCTTGACTTTGGATATTAGACATGGAAACAGCACGATTTAGCCTTCACTGGAAATTGCCCTGTGCCTACAGAGCTTGGAATATCACTGTTTTCAGCAAAGTCAGCTCTGAGCCCTGCTTCCCTAATTGATCCAGTTATGGAAGAAATCTCAGGGTGAATTCTAGAGGCAAAGAACCTGGATACATGTGTTTACAGCATCTCATCTCATAAAATGTTGCAGCACATATTTAAAATATAATGAACAGATGGAAAATAAATATTTCCCCCAAGTGGGCTGTTAAATATCAGCCTTCCCCTGAAAAATACCCTGGAAAGAAAGCTCTTTTAGCATTTTGAGTCTGCCACAGTACTCCTACATTTTCAGTCTGTCTTTCTTGACAGGAGCAATATCTGAGCAAAATGGGAAGCTTTGTGTCAAGACAATGCAAAAATGAACCCCAGACAGAACCATCAATGCTTTGTAACTCCTACCTGTGATATTTGTCTTTGAAAACTTCAGGGCTTCTCTATAATACTACTTACTATCAAGCAGAATTTGGCATTGGGTCGTCTGTCTTCATTGATTTCATAAAGTGCTGGGGATGAAAAACACTGAAGAGATGATCTGGACTAAACCTCTGATTTTGCTAAATGAGGAAACTGAGTCCCTTTCAGGGAGATGATGTCACTTACCCTATAGCATACAATGGGAGACAGAACTAGGACTAAAGCCCAGGTCTCTTAAAATCTAGCTTTCTGCCCTTTAATGGTTATAACTCTCTTTTCTCATGAAATGTTCATGGGCTCTGAAGACAGCTTTAGAATAAAGCTCCAGGTAAGTGTCAAGGTGTCACCTTCTGTGAAGTAAGACTTTTAGAACTGGACTGACAGTTTGGCCCCAAGAAAAGTGACAAGTTTTTTAAAATTTAAGATGAAGGAATAGACTGAAAGCATGAATCTCAGTTTGGTCCAGGGATGTTTTAGAGTGGGAAGATTCTATTCAGAGTCTTTGATCATTCTAGAAAGCTGTGCATTTAGGGGTATTACATCTTTATATCTCTGGGACAAAATGTTAGGTGCTAGTTACCATGGTTAGGCATAGAATTAGTCACTTGATTTTTATTCTTCTTGACCTAGGGATCCATTTTAAAAAATGAATTTTGATAAATACCTATATAAATAAAGAAAGCCTCAAACAACTCCTCTCTAGCAGGATGTATGGAGGAATGTCCATCATGGGACTTCAAAAAACACCCAGCTTTATCATTATGTAATCAAACACTTCGTAACTGCAATCTCAAGAGTATTGGGAGGTGATGTGACAGTATCGTGTATTATATATGGCACTGTACGTGGAGTCATGCTGGGAATTCTTCATAACATCCCACTATTTAGAATTGAGGGGCAGGTAGGTGGTTCAGTGGATAGAGCATTGGATCTAAAGTCAGGAAGACTCTTCTTCAAAATGTTCAAATCTGGCCTCAGACACTTACTAGCTGTGTAACCCTGGGCAAGTTACTTAAGCCTGTTTGCCTCAGTTTCCTCATCTATAAAATGAACTGGAGAAGGAAATGGCAAATCACTCTCGTATCTTTGCTAAGAAAAGCCCAAATGGGGTCATGAAAAGTTGGAGACAACTGAATAACAACAACAGTTTAGAAATGAGAGGGATTTTAGAGACCATTTCATTTAACCTCTTAATTTTTACAGTTGAGGAAATTGTCTGAGAAATATGAAGTGGAAATAGTTTAATACTTAAAGTCAGGAATACCTGGTTTTGTATCTGACTTCTTATACTCTGTGAAGATAGATAAGTTGCTTAACCTCTGATATCCTCAGTTTTCTCATTTGTAAAATGGGAAGAATCCCTATAGTACTTACCTCACAACATTACTGTGAAGCAGAAGTGAAATAACATACAAGAAGTACTTTGCCAGCTCTAAAGTACTTTATGAATGTCAGCTGCTATTGTGTCATAAACAATGGTGATGTGACTTGCCCAGGGTCATACAGCCAGGAAACAACAGAATTGGTGCCAGAGATATGCTGGTAAGTGTTTAACAACTGGCTCTCTGAAGAAATATACTTCAGGATAAACTCTTAAGTTTAATCTACATTTTAGAAATTTTATCCATCATTCTATTGAGCATAGAAACAAAACAATAAATCAAGGCTTGATTTGTTGATTTTTGTGATTTCTAAGGTTTAAATCCTTGCACTGAAAATCTAACAGTTTATTCTTACGAGCTGGTTTGAGTTGGCTCTAGCACATCTCTGGTTGGAGCTCAAACCCGGGTCCCAGGCTCACATACACAATGCTTTTCCCACTAAACCATATGGAATCTTACATCCTCAGGAAACAGTGACATGGGTATACATACAACAATAGAATGGAAACACAAAACTGAAAAAAAGGAACAGTATTCTGACATTTTGGTGAATTTCTATTTCAGGGTCCTACATAGTTCCTCCTAAACTTTGATTCAATTTAGGGATGCGGGGACCCCAAAACTATCGAGGTACAAAGTGGAGTTGTCTGGAAAGAATTTGCAGACTCAAGCAGTCTTCCAGTCAAGTGACAAAAGTTTGTTGTAATGCTAATGAGATGGGTGGAGCTCCTTAGGGAGCTTCCAACTTAGTGGGGGTTATTCTAAAGCTTATATAGAAAAAGTACAGTGAATGATATGCTAATAAGGGGGTATGGGGCAGAATCAAGGAGTGGTCAGCTCTTAAAGGAATATGCAGTTTCTGTACCTGAGGCATAGGTGTCATTCACTACTGGAGAGCCTAGGAGTACAGGAGAGACCTTCTAAAGGTTATATTTTTGGTCTCTTATGTCTGTAACAATATAGCCTCAGGAGTTGACGTAGCTTCACCTCTGGATCGTATATAGTAACTGTGGGAATCGGTACATGATTGCTGATACCAGTTCTGCTAGTACAAGATAGTCCTGTTCATACAAGGGAAATTCTATAGAGGTCAGCTTATTCTTGCAATGGGGAGAGATAGTTTGCCTCATTGGGGCCCACTCATGAGTTATTGCCAGAGATAGGATCTTTGAGCTGGGGAGAGATATGGTCCTAGGAGTGGGGTCTGAACTTCCTCCAGAAAGCATACATTTTGGGGGGTTACTGGACAAGCCACCCCCTTCCCACAAAATCTGCACTGGTTGAATAACTCACAGAAATGGCGTGGGGGCAGAGTGAAGGTTTTATGATCCTCTATGATATAGCTTTAGTTCTTTACTAGTCCTTCAGATGCAGCCGCCAATTCAGGAATCTTCCTTTGCTTCAAGAAGAATCCTATTGAGAGAAATGATTTGTAATAACCAATGATTTGGGGGGATCCAAAGTTCTCCCTTTTTCTAAAGTCCTCATTTCAAAGTTCAGTCTCTTGAAAGACGTTATTGACAATGAGATTGAATTAACTCTCCTCAATTTTGGTCAGACCCCACCCAACTTTACAAGGAATTTAATCTAAGGTGGGGAAGCCCATTGTGTTCTACTCAAATTTGGGTGGGGATAAATTATTTGATTAGATTGCTTAAAGCTGCTGGGGGTGGTCTAGGTGTAGAGATAGTTTCTTTATCTAATAGTGACATGAAGTCACTCTCTCAGCTCCTCATTGGAATGACCTCTCATTGTAATATTCATTCTGTCATTCATTGTTAACCAGTCAGAGTTGATTGCTACCCCCAGAACACCCACTTTTCCAAGGACGTATAAGTCATAGGCCCATCACCACAAGAGTCTTTGGCATTCAAGAGTGCCACTGACCTTTTTTATTAAAATGTTAGAATTATTCATAAAATGACTAATTACCCCAAAATTATGTCTCTCAAATTTTAAAATATAACATTATTCAAGAAATGTTCTTCTTTCTCTAAAATTTCAGATCTCCAAATTCTTGAATTTGGGGCTACTCTTGACACAACCCCCAAATTTGACACTCCCCAAGAAATCTCCCTTTTCTACAAGAAGACTAGATTTCAGGATCATGCTGCCTAAGAATTTAATGTTTTACCTCTCCTTTAACAGGGAGACAGATGATCAGAAATAATGCTATGCCTGGACTCCTCTCTGGTCTTATGTGGGAAAAGAACATGTCTGCTTCTTCTATGTATTTCAGTAGGAACTCTTGGTTCTCTGCTACCTCCCTATTGCTGCTGCCACCTCCTAAACTAGGAAAATGTTCTCCAGACCCTAACCTGTGATCATAAAGGAAAATAAAAAAGCACAAGATTTTGTTACTAGAAGTCTAGAAGATCTCCTCTCAGGCTACCATGAGCTTCTTCTGAAAGATAACCATTCGTGACTCCTGGGATGGAAGGAAGGATAAACTCCCTTCATTCTGCTCTGCTGCTTCCCTTTTTCTGCCATAAAAGGAAAATGCAAAAGAATAGGCCAAATAGGTTAAGAGCAGCATATCAGTTTATTTTATAGGCCAGAACAGATAGGTGGCTCCTTGAACAAGAATCTGCCCTTTCAAGAGTTTGAGCCTAACCGGTCATCTGGGAATTAGCTCCAGTCCCTGAAAGTCATTCGCTAGGAGGCACCAAAGGGAGCATCCAAACCACCCAATCCATCCCAGGTCAGCTTCATCATTGTTAACAAATCAGAAGTTGTTTTTGTCCTCTTAAGGTACCATTGGACAAGACCATTTTCTATAGAGAGGGATGTTTATCAGATATTTTAAACATAGCCTCCCTCTTCTGTGAGCTTATCAATGGGACTTTGTTAAATCAACTTATATTTTTAATGAAAAAAAAAAGAAAAGATAGCATGGCATAGTGAGTAGAGTACTCAGCTTGGAGTCAGGAAGCCCTGAATTCAAATTCCATCTTAATT
This sequence comes from Trichosurus vulpecula, assembly GCF_011100635.1. Lineage (NCBI taxonomy): Eukaryota > Metazoa > Chordata > Mammalia > Diprotodontia > Phalangeridae > Trichosurus > Trichosurus vulpecula. Next base: position 56,217,722 of record NC_050581.1, on the reverse strand, counting down.
ATATGACATTGGGTAAGTCATTTTCCCTTTCCGGGCCTCAGTTTTCTCATCTGTAAAGTGAAGGAGTGGGGCCAGATGCCCCTAAAGTCTTTTCTAGCTCTGAATCTACGATCCTGAGAATGTCCCTGGAACTCAAATGCTTAGAGTCATAAACAATTTATAAAAGGCTACAGTGAGGGTTGGAGACCTGATCCTGGGGTTTTTTTTTTTTAACTTGGCTCTGGCCAAGCAAAATTATTGGCAAATGAAGGAATCATGCTTTCCTCTTGTTCCATTTTTAAGGCTAAGGTGAAGAGCTCGTAATCACACGGGCCGAGAATTTGCATGTGGAGGGAGGCATGAGAACAGTGAGTGCCTTGGCATCGAGAACATTTTGAAGTTGCTTGGGGCTGGATAATTCAGATCTTTCTGTTTTCGCTTACTATTCTCTTGAGTGTCATATTTTGTTCTATGTTAAACAAAGGGCCCCAGAGTGGAAGCTTGGTGCCAAGAAAAATACAAGTGATGGCTCTCTAAGGCCAGGGTAAGGAAAGGAAACTCAGTTCAAAAGATATGATAATGAAATATAATTTTCAGGACATTTTGTATTAAATTAGGGGGACAGCTTCCAGGGTCCGTGATTGGGAACCTCAGATGGGGCAATTTTAATTGACAGTGGAGTGTGTGTGTGTGTGTGTGTGTGTGTGTGTGTCTGAGTTGGATTTAACCACTAAATCTCTATACAAATGAATGATAAAGGCAAAATTCTAGGCTGAAATATGGAATAGACAAAGATGATTTTTTATAACATTATACCTCCCCTTTCATTGGTATTTTTTGAGGGTCTTCTTTTCCCAGTTTGATTTTTTTGGGGTTTTTGATTAAAGGGGCCATCCCTTGATTAACTTCTTAAAGAGGCCTATTCACTGAATGGACATTACCTCACTCAAAGTGAGAACCTGGAGAGACCTTAGCCTGAAAGGGCCAGGGTCTCCTAATGCATCCTGGGCCATCTTCCATTGTCCTGGTGAATATCTGGACCCAGATGGCTCTGGAGGAGAAAGTGAGGCTGGTGACCTTGCATAGAGCTCCATCACTCAAATCAAAGTCAACTGCAAGTCATGTCATCATTTCTGTGATATCATGGTCCTCTTCAAGAATGAAGGACAAACACAACAACACACAACACAACATCCATATTTCATGGTACCTCCAGGTTCCTAGTACCTTTAAGCTATACCCTGAATGTCCAAAGCTCTTTTTTTCTGGCACCCCTTTGCCCCCCTTCCCAGATCTGTGCCCAAAATTTGTTCTTTTCCTTCCCTTCTCCTCTACTTCCCATGACAGAACACCACCAGAATATACCTGTTCAGAGTTTCATTCCTGAAGCATTAAACTAAGTTCTGAATTCTTTCAGGTTTGTTTTCCTTAACAGTAGTCACTATATATGTTTTTCTCTTGGTCGTATGTGTTCCAGTCTGCAGGAATTCATACATGGGGCAATTAGGTGGGGCAGTATATAGAGCACTGGGTCTGTAGTCAGGAACATCTGAGTTCAAATCCAGCTTTAGACAATTCCTAGCTGTGTGACCCTTGGCAAGTCACTTAACTTTGTTCTCGGTTTCCTTATTTGTAAAATGGGGGATAATAATAGCATCTACCTCCCAAGATTGTTGTGAGGAGCAAGTGAGATACAAATTGTAAAGTGCCTAACATAGTGCCTGGCACATAGTAGGTATCATATACATATACTATTATAATTATTCTTAGATTTTTCTGAATTTCTCCTATTCATCATTTCTTACATCACAGTAATTTGTCATTATTCATATAGAGAAGCACTGTGATGTGGTGATTACAGAGCAGAACTTTAGAACTGGAAAAACCTGGGTTCAAGTTAACCCTGGACAAGTCATTTAGGTCTATAAATGCAGAGAAGATACTGATCTGGATTGGTAGAAGTTCTTCACCTGAAGTACCCTATAATAATGAAAAAAATATGATTAGAAAAAATTCAGAACAATATCAGAGATCCAGAGACATTTGATATAAAGATTCTCTTCTACCCTATTTTATGATTGTTCATAGTTATTTTTATCCTATTTATGTAAAAGTGTCATTGGCAGGCCATGTTGTACAATGGAAAGAGAAATGGCTCTGGAGTTGGAGGTGCTAGGTTCAAATCTCACTTTTACCGAATACTTCTTGTGATATCTTGGACAAGTCATTTAACCTTTTTAGGCCTCATTTTCCTCATCTTTAAAATGACAGGGGTTGGACTAGATGGTCTCTAAGATCCCTTCTAGTTCTTTCTTTTTATTGTATCTGTCAAATATACTCAATTTTATATAATTAAAATTATCTTTTTTCTACACCTATATCAATTATTTGCTTATGAAAATCCCCATAAATTATAGAAGTTAATGGAACCTCCTTTCAGTCTCTATTTTTCCCCCATGAGATGTTTTACATTTTCTTCTATTTTTTTCATTCTTTTGAATTTGTTTGATTGATTCTTGATGTCTCATAATCATTAGCTTACACTTGCCGAATTCTAACTTTTAAGGAGTTGTTTTCCTCAATTAGCTTTTGTACTTTCTTTTCTATTTGGCCAATTGTACTTTTTAATGGGATGTTTTAGTGAATTTTTTTTTATCTCCTTTTCCGTTTGGCCAATTCTACTTTTTAAGCAGATTTTTCCTCCAAGCTGTTGATTCTTTTTTCGTAATTCTTTTGCATTCCTATCATTTCTTTTCCCAATTTTTCTTCTCCCTCTCTTATATGATTTTGAGCTCCTTTTTGAGTTCTTCCATGAGTTCTTTCTGGGCTTGAGACCACTTCCTGCTTTTCTTTGAAGTTTTGTCCACAGGTGTTATGACATTGTTGTGCTCTTCTGAGTTTGTCTTGATATTCCCTGTCACCATAATACCTTTCTATAGTCAAGTTCTTTTTTGTTTTCTTTTTCTCATATTTTTTTGGCCTTTTCCCTTTCTTTTAAATTTGAGCTCTTCTTCCTGGGTGGAAGGGGCATTGTCTCAGGTTTCTTGTGCCAGGGAAGGCCCTGGCTGTTTGCTGCTGCACTGATGTGGTCTTGAGGCTCACAGGGGACCTTCATGTTTAGTGGTGTGCTGAGGGGGTGGAGTGGGGGGTGGCTCGTGCTGCTGGAGGTTGTAGAGGTCTGGCAGTTTACTTGGTGCTAAGCTGGGGTCCTAGTACTGGTATCTGGTATGTGCTGAGGTCAGTGGGATATTTCTGTGTTTTCCCAGGGCTACATTGAAGCATGTGGTAGTCTAGCTGTTGGAGGTTGCCTGTTTGTCTGGGGCTAAGCTGAAGCAGGTTGCTGTTCTCAGAGCTGGTGCCTGCCCATTCCCCTTGCTATGCTGAGATGTGGGGGGAGGGGTGTTCTAGTTTTGGTATTTGCTTGCTCCACCACGTGGGGCCTCAGGATGTACCACCGGTTTGCTGAGGTGAGGCTTGTTGGGATGCTTCCTGTCCTGGACTTTGATCCCTTTTACCTGAGTAAGACAGACCTTTCCTGCCAATCTTCCAAGTTTCTTGGGCTCAAAGATTGCTTCACCCTGTCTTTTTGCTGGTTCTGCTGTTCTAGGATTTACTTTGGGACCCATTTTATGGTTATTTGAAGGTGAATATGGGAGAGTTTTGGTGATTTACTGCTTGCTCTGCCATCTTGGCTCCTGGAAGTCCAACCAGTCTATATTTTTTAAATGACATAGTCTCTTATGTTGCATTTGCTTCTTGTTTTGGAACTTTTTTTGGTATATGGTATAAGTTCTTGGTCTAACCCTAATTTCTGCCAAACCACTTTCTAGTTTTTAACTATCTGTTTTTGTTGAATAGGGATTACTTCCCCAGTAATTTATGTTTTTAAGGTTTGTCTGACACTGGGTTACTCTGTTTTCAATATTTTTGGACCTTGTTTACTTAGTTCATTTCACTGATTTACTTTTCTCAATTTTAACCAGCACAAAATTGTTTTGATGAGCAGTGCTATATGATATAGTTGGAATTCAATATTTCCATCGAGATTCTTGACTTCTTCTTGCAAAAGAATTTTGAAGTTGTGAATATTCACAATGTATGGGAAGGAATAGGGTTCAAATTTACTCTCTTTTCTGGGAATTCAATTCAATTAAAGCAATTATTAAGTGCCTGCTATGTGCAAGGCACAATTTTAGGCAAGCAAAGACAAAAAAAAATTGGCCCCTGCTCTAAACGTTCTCAGAATCTACTGAAGGAGCTATGCTACATACACAGATAGATGTAATATAAGGTAGGGAGTGACAGAGTCAAAGGAGAGAGAGAGAGAGAGGGACAGAGACAGAGAGGGACAGAGAGACCCAAGACAAAATTGAGCAAGGAGAGATGACATTCAGATGGGGTTGAATGGTGTGGGGATTAGGCAAGGCTTTTTAAGGCTTCATGGATGACACAGCATCTAAACTGAACTTCAGGCAAGAAAAGAACATGAAAGGTGGAGTCAGGAATTGGGGTCAATCAATCAGAAAGTAACTATTTAAGTAGCTGGGCAGGGGAAAGTTCTATATTTGGTTTAAAAAATCAGCTCATAAGTACAAGATAGGACATGACGAGTCAGACGACTATTCTTGTGAAAGAGCTCTAAGGGTTTAGGAGACTGCAAGCTTGAATAAGACAAGTGCATAAAATGGCATCCAAGCAACGCTATTGAATATTTCCATTAAAAAGGGAGATAATATTCCTATTCCTAATATTCCTATTTAAACATAAAAGAAGAACAGATAACACCATCTTAACATGGACTCCTTTGCCAAATGGGTTTTTTCCTAGGACAAGAGGAATCAGGGAGTATAGAGCATAGAACCTGGTGGGATATGATGGTGGCATTGCACAGAAAAGAGAATGAAGTGATGCAGGAGGGAAGATGTAGGGTCTTAAGGCCAAAATTGAACTTTCAGATTTTTGCATTAAGATGACCCCATTTTTCCTATTTTTCTCAGAATCTTGGCTACTGAAATCTCTTCTAACTCTCAATTGAGTACAAACCAAGTTGAAGGAACAACAAATCCCCCCACAAAAAACCCAATAAAACAAAAAATATCCCCAACAAATGGGGCCTCCTCCAACCTCTGCTTAAAGGCATCTAGTAAGGGGGATCACCTAAGGCAATTCCAGTTATTAGAAAAATTTTCTTGATGTTATCCCTGTTTATCTACTTTCATCCACCTTCTTCAGGTATTTTTACCTGTTGTTCTTAGTTCTGTCCCAAGCAGAAAAATTTAATCTATTTTCCATATGATAGTTCTTCAGAATCCTTGAAAATAGTTATCATATATCCTCCTAAATTTCCTGTTGTCCAGACTAAATATTTCTAATACCTCCAACCTGTGTGGCTTGTACTCCAAGCCTTTTATCATCCTGGTTGCCCTGCTCTATATATCTCTAGCTTATCTTATATACTTATATAAGATACATTTATCTTATATTTCATAAAAGATAGCACCTATAATTGAGCATAATACTCCAAATATGGTCTAGCCAGAGCAGAATACAACAGGAATGTTATCTCCCTTTTTAATAGACAATATTCATTAGCTTTACTTGGCTGCCGTTTTATGCTGTCTTATTTGAGCTTACAGTCTCCTAAACCCTTAGAGCTCTTTCACAAGAATAGTTGCTTGACTAGTCATGTCCTATCTTGTACTTATGAGCTAATTTTTTAGCCCAAATATAGAACTTTTACCTGCTCCATTACATGAGTATACATGCTGTATATATCTATCTACATTTTCCCAACTTCCACCTTCTCCTTACAGTGACCTTGGTGAGGACTGATTGGGAAAGAGCTTCTGCATCTTTTAGATTAGAGTTATTAAACATATAACCCTTAGCTCTCAATATTCAAGTACCCCCATAACCAGATAAAATGTAATTGAGAAATATTTGGGAATGGGAAAAATGGAACTGGGAATTGGGTAATGGGAAAAATAAATGAAAATGAAATAAAACATAAATCATGTTAATATGTAGTTTTCTATGTCAATATTCAGCTCTTGGGGATCTTTATTGTGGTTTAGTAGTTCCCATTTCTATTTGAGTTTGACATTATTGTTATCATCTCCCTGGTATCATGGTCCTTTTCAAGAACAAAGGACAAACCACAACCTGTGAGTAGTGTGAACTGCCTGAATGTGGACTCACCTGGCCAGTTCCAGTTGGGTAAATCCCCTCCCCTCTCTTGAGGGTGCTCTGCCCAAAAGAAGGTAAATTTTGATGGCCAAAAGTTACCTAGTTAACTTGGGGTTTATTAGCTAGATTTCTTTCTCAAAGACCAAGCCTGAAATCCAATTAACCCTGAATCTCATGGATTGGACAACAATAGGCTCCTGCCCAAGGCACCACTTAATGGTTATTTTTTTGGGCCCTCCTGGCTGTAAAGGCAAGCACCCTAGCATACCAGGATGGCCTGCTAGCACAGGTTCTTTGATCTTCTTTTAAAGGGGTCAACAATCTTACTTTAATATATATCTATATATCTATATATATATATATAATTCACTTAATTCAGGGGAAAGATCAGCACACTGAATGTAGAGACAAGCAGAGAAAACATAAACAGAGAAAATAGCACAGATCAACAGATAGGGCTTCTAACTCTCTGAGAAATTAGCACAGATCAACAGACAGATCCAACTCTCTCACCAAAGCAATACATACATAGTTGCCAGAGAGAGAGAGAGAGAGAGAGAGCGAGCAACATCTGGGTTTTCAATGTGGTGGGGGGATGACTGTGAAGATCTCATCTGGCCAGATCACATGAACATCCTTCCAATGAGTGAGCCCCCAAAGCAAAACCTCACCGCAGAGTATATATACCCTTCTCAGAGCAAGAGGGCATCACAACCCTCTTCAACCAGGGCCTAATTAGAAATTAGCAAAAGGTATGAGCCTCCCTACAAGCAAGCCTCCTCTAAGCAATCTTCCCTTAATAGGCTCCACATGAGGCCTATTAATGGGCAGGGAAAATCTTCAAAACCCATTAACATTACACTGGCTCAGAGAATGTAAATAGTAACTGTTTCTCTTTTGGACAGCAACCCTGAAAGTCTTCTCCCCAAATTTGATTTTTTTTTATTGAAGGGGCCATCCCTTGATTAACTTCTTAAAGAGGACTATTCACTGAATGGGCATTATCTCACTTAAAGTGACAACCTGAAAAGACCTTAGCTTAAAAGGGCCAAGGTCTCCCAATGCATCCTGGGCCATCTCCAGTCATCCTGATGGATATCTGGCCACTGGACCCAGATGACTCTGGAGGAAAAAGTGAGGGTAGTGACTTTGCACAGTCCTCCCTCACTCAAATCAAAGTCAATTTCCATCATCTCCCTGATGTCACGGTCCACTTCAAGAATGAAGGACAAACCACAACAAGATAATCTCCACTAAATCTTTTAGAACAGCTCCCAGTATCTTTAGAGCAGCTCCCAATATCTTTAAAATAGCTGCCAGTATCTTTAGAATGGGACAGCTAGGTGGCAGAGTGGATAGAGTGCCAGAGCCTGCGTTGGAAAGACTCATTTTCCTGAGTTCAAACCTGGTCTCAGATATTTACTAGCTGTGTGACCTTGAGCAAGTCACTTAACCCTGTTTGCTTCAGTTTCTTCACCTATAAAATGAGCTAGAGAAGGAATGGCAAACCACTCCAGTATCTTTTACAAGAAAACCTCAAATGGGGTCATGAAGAGTCAGACACAAGTGAAACAACTAAACAACAACAAATCTTTTGAACAGTTCTCACTATCTTTAGAATGGCTCCCAAAAGCCACTAGAGGCTCATTGTGGACAAAATGCTAAAGTTCACATTACTGAGTTGTTGACTACCTCCTTCAAGTGGTGCCCAGAACTTTGGATGTTATTTTTGTAAGTCTAAACATGCACATGAATTTATATATGTGTGCCCATTACTCTAACAGATTTCTTATATCATTCATGCCTGCGCTTTCTCCAGCAATGACGTTGTAACTCAACCACACCTGTCCATCCTGCCTGTCTCATAAATCTACCAAAGGGAGTCCAATCAACATTCATTTCATTTTTTTGACATTACTTGTATAGTGAGGAGGCATCTGGGCTCTACCTCAGTTATTGTTCTCTCTGTATGTCTCATTTTTCTTTTTCGTTGCCTTCATTTATATGGAGGCAGCTATGGCATAGTAATTAAGGGATTGGCTTCAGAGTCAGAAAGATCTGAGTTTTCAAGTCCTAAATCTGACAATACTGGTTATATACTGCTAGTTACCTAACCTCAAAATAGGAAGAGATAAAAATTAAAGGACAACATATAAGAAAGAGATGGATATGAATTTGGCAGAGGAAAAATTGACTTTTAAAAAGCATTAAAAACTAATATAGTGTGAAAGGTTAGGAAAGAACAGGTAATTCCATAAAACTCTAAGTTGTAGAGCAGATGCCAATCTTTGTCAATGGAGAGACTTTTCTTAGTGAGAGTTCCCCATAGGTTTGTTCCAATTCCCATCTCCCAACCAAATAAAATAAGTAAACAAGCAAAAATCCAACAACATTTATCTGATGACATCTTTTATGCCACTTCTATTTAATTCTTTATTTGTAATGTGTCACAGTCTGGATATACCCACTAAGTACCCCTCCATCCTCCCATGGGTGATCCTCAACCTAAACTCCTAGGTCTATTCAACCTAAGTTATCTAAACTCAATGTATGAAGGATTCCATGGCTTCCAGTACCATAGGAACTAAAATACGTATATAAAAAGGTGGCCTTTTGCTTCAGGGAGAAGCCTGGAATCGTTATATATGATAAAATTTCCTAGAAGCAAACCGGTCTGCTCTCGTCCCTCTGTCTAGCTCTGGGCTTAACTCACTGTTCACCTGCAAAGTCCATCCAAAACACATATGCTGATGGATCAGCCCCTTGAGTCAACTGCTCATAATAGTCTTAATGATAGTTAGGCCCTATATTCTTGATGCTATTTGCATGGATAGCTAGGTTAAACTCTTCTGAGTGACCATTATGAGGCACCGTAACACTCCAGGACTTGTCACAGTTAACATGTTATTCATAACAAGAATATATGTCAAGTACACCTAATTTTTTATATATACATGCATTAATACTTGCATATCATAGTTAACAGATAGTAGCTCATTTTTTGTTTCCTAGTGGAAAAAAGGAGACATCTGAAAATAATACCAAATTCATGTTCATGCATTTGCTGTATATTGTCCCTTACGTCGACCCTTTTGGAAATCCCCTTCCATGCTAACTGAGGCACCAATTGCAGCTCACATTTCTTTCTGCTGAATGACACAGATGCCTTCTGATGTCAGCCATGTGGGGGAGTGGGGGCTTCTTCGTCTTAATCAGTTTGGATTAGTCCCAAGATACAGCTTATTTTTCTAATACCAGTAAGCAAAGGAACCCCACTGTAAGATCAGGAAATGAGAGATCTCTTGGAGATTGATGACTTGTAATAATTCATCAACACGTATATCTCCACAGTGGAAAAAAATCGATTTTTAAAAGGTATTAAAAGTCACTATTGTGTGAAAGGTTAATATGAGACATTTAGCTAAAATTAAGACTAATGAAAAGTTCCCAGTAGTTCTCTTTCCTTTGAAAGCTGAGAAAAAGAAAGCTTAAGGAAAGAAAGATAATTCATTCTGGACCTTTCCTCCTAGAGGAGAAATCTGGAGTGAAATTCTTCCAGTGCATTGACCTAGCTCTGAGCTGGAGACACATGGACTTGCAGAAAGTGATTTTTAAAATTTGGCCACCAGAGTGAGTTATTCATGGTGGAGGGACCACAGCTTTAAAAGCCTCTAAAATTTCTCCTAGAGAAGTGCTTACTCAAAGGTAGAGTCTACACCTGCACAGTACCTACTGTGCCAGTGTGTATTCATAAGATATACTTGTTTCAATCTTCTGAGTAATGAGGAGTATGACTCTTTAAAGAAGGATAGTGTCATGGCCATAAGACCTGTAAGGAAAGATGACCAAGGAATGATGGTTATTTGGTGGAAAGGATTGTCTTGCAAAAAAAAAAAATCACTCAAAAGGATATTTATGTAAGAAAAGTCACTGAATTGCTCTGACCTAGAAATGCCACTACTGGGCATGTTTCCAAAAGAGAGCAAAGACAGAAACTTCATCTATGTATATATGTATTTATGCATCTATCTCTCTACATAAACATATATGTCTATGTATACGTACATGTGTATATGTATGTATATATACACACACCAAAATGAGATGGTGTATATAAATAAAGCACCTTGCAAATTTTAGGTAATGTATAAATTTCAGTTGTTATTATAATGCCCATTGAGTGTCTAGATATTTTCAAGACTTTATTTTGTTTAGACTTTAAAGGCTAGCATTTGTTTGTAACACCATCCTACCTCCCTACCCGCCTTGCATATGCATGTTTCCCTGGAAGGACTCCCTATGAGTAGGTAAGCCTTGTGGTATATTAGAATTTGCTTCTCAACCTTAAGCAATGTTACTAAGGTAGTTTATCAATATTTCTCCTCTCCCTCCAGTTGCTATAATGTTTTATTCTGCTAGATCCATTTTTAGTACAGAGAAGTTTCTATTATCTTCCTCCTTATTCTCCACACATCTGATTTTTCAGCAGCACAAAGGACCCTTCCCTTGGTGTGAGAGGGAAAGGATAGCATCATGACCATAAGAAAGACTTGCAAGAAAAGATGATTAAGGGATGATGACCCAACCAAATGGCTGGGAAAAGATTAGTCTTCCAAAAAGCAAAAACTCACTCTAAAGGATGTTTGTGTGATAAAAGGCATTGAACTGCTTTGACCAAGAGATGCCACTCCTGGGTATGTTTAACAAGGAGAACAAAAAACAAAATATTCTCATTCTCTGTCTCTGTCTCTCTCTCTCTCTCTGTCTCCCTCCCTTTCTCTCCCTCTCCCTCCCTTCCTCCTCCCTCCCTCCTCCTTCCACACACACATAGACACACATATCTATATATGCATATGTACTTACACACACCAAAATAACCATGACAAGTAGATTTTGTGCTAGTCAACAACTGGAAAAAGAGCTGGGCATATTGAAAAAGCGGAATAATCATGGCATATTATTATTAAGGCAAAGCTATTGTGACATAATAATGAAAACCTGAGGTTCAGAGAAATGTGGTAAGACATGTGAACTGGCATAGAGTAAATTCAGCAGAAGCAGGAGAAAAAAATCACCCACAATGGCCACAATAATGTAATGAAAATGACACTAAAAGAAAATTGAACATAGATTAAATGATCAAATCTTGGTCCTAGAGAATAGATGATGAAATATACCTTTCTCCTCTCAGTGGAGAAGTGGGAGATTACAGGAACAGAATAAGGTAGAACATCTTTCAGATGTGTCCACACTCTTGGTTTTGCTTAACTGCTTTTCTTTTTTTTTTTTTTAAATGCAATTTATTTATTTAACATATTTGGTTTTCAGCATTGATTTTCACAACATTTTGAATTACAAATTTTCTCCCCATTTCTACCCTCCCCCCCACTCCAAGATGGCTTATATTCTGGTTGCCCTGTTCCCCAGTCAGCCCTCCCCTCTATCACCCCCCTCCCCTCTCATCCCCTTTTCCCTTTCTTTCTTGTAGGGCAAGATAAATTTCTACACCCCATTGCCTGTGTATCTTATTTTTTAGTTGCATATAAAAACTTTTTTTGTTTTTGAACATCTGATTTTAAAACTTTGAGTTCCAAATTCTCTTCCCTCTTCCCTTCCCACCCACCCTCCCTAAGAAGTTGAGCAATTCAACCTAGGCCACACATGTATTATTATGTATAACCCTTCCACAATACTCATGTTGTGAAAGGCTAACTACATTTTGCTCCTTCCCAACCCATCCCGCTTTATTGAATTTTCTCCCTTGACCCTGTCCCCTTTCCAAAGTGTTTGTTTTGATTACCTCCACCCCCATCTGCCCTCCCCTCCATCATCCCCCTGCCTTTTATTTTTTTTTTATCTTCCTCCCTCTTCTTTCCTGTGGGGTAAGATACCCAACTGAGTATGTATGGTATTCCCCCTCAGGCCACATCTGATGAGAGCAAGGTTCACTCATTCCCCCCTCACCTGCCCTCTCCCCTCCTCCCATAGAACTGCTTCCTCTTGCCACCTTTATGCGAGATAATCCACCCCATTCTATCTCTCCCTATCTCCCTCTCTCAGTATGTTACTCTCTCATCCCTTAATTTCATTTTATTTCTTTTAGATATCTTCCCTTCATCTTCAACTCACCCTGTGTCTGCTCTCTCTCTTTTACATCTATATATATATAAACACATATATATACATATACACATACATACACATACATACATATACACATAGATATATACATACATACACATTCACTTATATATATATATATAAACACACACACACACACACACACACACACACACACATATATATATATATATATATATATATATATATACATATATACATGCATATTCCCTTCAACTACCCTAATACTGAGGTCTCAGGAATCATACTCATCATCTTTCCATGTAGGAATGTAAACAAAACAGTTCAACTTTAGTAAGTCCCTTGCAATTTCCGTTTCTTGATTACCTTTTCATGGTTCTCTTGATTCTTGTGTTTGAAAGTCAAATTTTCTATTCAGTTCTGGTCTTTTCACTGAGAAAGCTTGAAAGTCCTCTATTTTATTGAAACTCCATATTTTGCCTTGGAACATAATACTCAGTTTTGCTGGGTAGGTGATTCTAGGTTTTAATCCTAGCTCCATTGACCTCCGGAATATCGCATTCCAAGCCCTTCGATCTCTTAATGTAGAAGGTGCCAGATCTTGGGTTATTCTGATTGGGTTTCCACAATACTCAAATTGTTTCTTTCTGGCTGCTTGCAGTATTTTCTCCTTGATCTGGGAGCTCTGGAATTTGGCAACAATATTCCTAGGAGATTTCTTTTTTGGATCTATTTGAGGAGGCGATCGATGGATTCTTTCAATTTCTATTTTGCCCTGTTGCTCTAGAATATCAGGGCAGTTCTCCTTGATAATTTCCTGAAAGATGGTATCTAGGCTCTTTTTCTGATCATGGCTTTCAGGGAGTCCAATAATTTTTAAATTATCTCTCCTGGATCTATTTTCCAGGTCAGTGGTTTTTCCAATGAGATATTTCACATTGTCTTCCATTTTTTCATTCCTCTGGTTCTGTTTTATAATATCCTGATTTCTCATAAAGTCACTAGCTTCCACTTGCTCCAATCTAATTTTTAAAGTAGTATTTTCTTCAGTGGTCTTTTGGACCTCCTTTTCCATTTGGCTAATTCTGCCTTTCAAGGCATTCTTCTCCTCATTGGCTTTTTGGAGCTCTTTTGCCATTTGAGTTAGTCTGTTTTTTAAGGTGTTGTTTTCTTCAGTGTATTTTTCAGTATTTTTTTGGGTCTCCTTTAGCAAGTCATTGACTTGTTTTTCATGGTTTTCTCGCATCCTTCTCATTTCTCTTCCCAATTTTTCCTCTACTTCTCTAACTTGCTTTTCCAAATCCTTTTTGAGTTCTTCTATGGCCTGGGGCCAGTTCATGTTTTTCTTGGAGGCTTTGGTTGTAGGCTCTATGACTCTGTTGTCTTCTTTAGGCTGTATGTTTTGGTCTTCTTTGTCACCAAAGAAAGAATCCAAAGTCTGAGACTGAATCTGGGCGCGTTTTCGCTGCCTGGCCATATTCCCAACCAACTAACTTGACCCTTGAGTTTTTCAGTGGGGTATGACTGCTTGTAGACTAATGAGTTCTATGTTCTACGTTTGGGGGGGAGGTGCCAGCTCTGTCAGAGCCGCACTCCTCCTTCCCCAAGGACCCCCAGTCCAGACTGGGCTTAGATCTTCAGCAGGCTGTGCACCCCTGCTCTGATCCGCCACTTAATTCCTCCCACCAGGTGGGCCTGGAGCCAGAAGTAACAACAGCTGTAGCTGCCCCACCTCCGCTGCCCCCGGGGCTGGAAGCCGAACCACGAACTCCTTCCACTCCCGCAGCTTTTCCCACTAACCTTCTCAGCAGTCTTTGGTGTTTGTGGGTCGAGGGGTCTGGTAACTGCCGCAGCTCACATATTCAGGGCGCTAGGGCCCCCTCCGCCCGGCTTCTGGTCTGGATCGTCCACACCGCTCAGGCTGGGCTCTGCTCCACTCCGTTCCCAGCTCCCAGCTCCGTGTGGAATAGACCTCACCCAGAGACCATCCAGGGTGTCCTGGGCTGGAGCCCTGCTTCCCTCTGCTGTTCTGTGGGTTCTGCCGTTCTAGAATTGGTTCAGAGCCATTTTTATAGGTTTTTGGAGGGACTCGGGTACGGAGCTCACTCTAGTCCGTGCTTACCAGCTGCCATCTTGGCTCCGCCCCTTAACTGCTTTTCTTTGCTACAAGGGAGGGTTTAATGGGGGTTACAACAGATTAGGAAATAACTGGCATAAAACTAAAAGATGTTAATAAAACCTAATGCGATATTATTTAAGATAACATTTGTGAAATTCTTAGCACAATCTTTGGCACATAGTTGGCACTTAATAAATGCTCACCTCCTACTTCTCAATAAAACTTGAACAAACCAAAAGCGAAAATATATGTTAAAATGCTATCGGCAATAGAGACGCTAAGCTTTGGCTGCATTCCTTAGAGCTGGGGGATACTTCTGATTAAAAAATACTTAGACTTTTAAGCTTATTCTCAAATAAATGGAATAACAAGGGTCCTGTTTTGATTTTAGGATGAAATCTAATGAAACCCATAAAGTCAGTTACACTTTCCTTCTTTGTTTAGTTGTTAGTTCTGCATTTTAACATTGACAAAGTGGAATGTAACTAGAGGAGGAATATTGGTTTGACAAAGAATATAGAAGCCAAAGCATTTTAAGACTAGGAGCTTTGTATCTATTAGGTACTTAATAGATGTTTACTGAATTGAACTAATGCAAAGTTGAAGGAGCCATTGATGCTGGCCCTAGCAAAGTGAAAACTAAAGGGTATGTGAGAAACGCTTTCAAACATGTGAAGAACCTCTGTGATGTGGAAGAAGAAGCAGAACTGTTAGGCAACTCCAAAGGGCAGAACTAGAAAAATAGGTAGGTGATAAATAAGAGACTCAGTGCAGATCACAGCTATTCAAGAAATAGATGCAGTGAGCTTTTTGTCACTGGAAGCTCTTGAGCAGAACCTGGTTGACCATTGGCCAGAGATATTGTAGAATAGATTCTATCATTAGGTGAGAGGCTGGATCTATTTATAATTAATGTGTCTAACTCCAATGATGTCTTAATAAGGTGGGAAGAAGTGACTGAAGGATTGAGATGCATTTGCAAAGTCAGAATGACCTAGGTTTGAATCCTGTTTCAGACACTGTTATGTGACCATGCTCTAAGCATCAGTTTTGCCATCTGTAGAATGGAGATAAAAGCAACTCCCTTAGAACATCATGTTGGAACACCATTTAGAGAGCAGTTTGAAACCTTGAAGTGCTTAAAAAAGTCAGCCATTATGTGATGATGATGATGATTGTGATGTATTTTCTTTGATGTGAGTACCTGAAAAGTTGTGTTATTAGACTTATTTTTATAGTATCTTCAGAAACAATACTTGTAAGGAATCAGAGATCTATGACAATTAAAATTTCCAGTGAATGACACATTGAAAAACATTCCTAGCTTCTTAAGAGAAAACAATTTGATTGTCTGCAAGTCCCACAAGCTGTACACAAAATGAAGCTGGGAGATGCCTCCTTTAGGTCCATTAATGAAGCAGTGCCCACTCCTGGCTCGGTCAGGGCCTCACTGATTTAATGACCTGGTTCACCATAAACACTAAATCCTCTGAGAAAATAGACATGCTGAAGGTTAGATTTATGTGGAGGTGACATAGTGCAACATAGGTATCCTGTATATGCCATAGAACATGCCCAAAGTGCCTGGAAAATTATTCCAGTGTTAAGTTTCTCATGAGCAGTGTCACTGATTAATGATGAGTCCTCAAAGGATGTAACAACTGTTGGAATTGGGTATGCTATTTGGCCCTGTCTAATGATGTGGCTGTCTCTTGTTGGTGATAATGATTTGTCAAATGACCGCCCTGACCCACTTGCAGGATCCAATCTGAAAATGCTCTATTTGCGTTCTGGGGAGTGGAAAATTATTCCCTAGGCAGAAAATGCTAAAAAGAAATGGGGAAAAAGCATTTCTGTAAATCATTAATAAATCTGTTTACTATTTTTATTTGCATTAGATAGCAAATTAAATATTGCATTAGGTGTGTTAAATATTAATATTCCATTAAATATATATTGCATTTTAAAAATTAAGTACTGGATGCTGGGATTCTGAAGACTTTGGCACAATCAGATTCGTTGAGGAGAACTGTGCTCATTTGTTCCTTATGCTGCTGTTGTTTTTTGGTACCCATAGGGACTAAGAAGTAGGTGAGCAGCAATGGTGACATAGGTAGCCGTGGGGTTTCGGCATGGAGGGTGTGACTGGCAATGGAAGCTTGGTGGGAAGCGATGTTAGGGAAACTCAGGTTCTGGGACAGTCATAAGGACTTTGCAGAAGCTGAAAATGAGATGGGTTCTCTAGGAAAACAGCTCTGTTACTCTTTTATATTTTATGAAAGGGTGCAATTCTCCATTGTGTCCAGCAAGGGGCACTCCTTGAAGGTCCATGCTGTTTTGGGCTGGGCAATACACTGTCATTTTACCCACTGATTGTGCTGGACAGCTCTCTGCTCTGTGTTATCCTCTTCTGGCCCCACAGAAACAGGAGGCCAAGTTGAATTCTTGCCCTTGCTACCTGTGTCCCATCAGGAACCCTAATGCATGTGTCCCAAGCTGTCAAAATCATTTTAAAAGCCTCTCAGTTCCTCTCTATTGATTTCCTGTCCCTGGGGAGGCTCAGGTCCCTCGGTGGCGCCAGCCACACTGGAGGGCAATGTATTGACAAGTTCTTATTTCTGACAACTTGAGAGGCAGTAGCAAAGCTTGCACTATGCCTTAAAGAGGTCACCACCTTCTTTCCCTCCCCTCCATCTCAGATGCATAAGAAGCAGATGTAGACTGCTCCAGGAGAGCCTTAGAAAAATGGCCGATGCATGAAAAAGGTGAATAAAATACTTATCATCTTTTCCTCTCTACCTCATGTCCCTGTCTGAAACAAATCATGGCAGGCTCACTGTACTGTGAACATCCTCGCCAGGGGCTCATAAAGAGCCTTAACTTTGATTGCACATTGATGAGTGATGTATCTTAGTCCATGGGATCATAGACTGAGAGCTAAAAGAGATTTTAGAGGTCATTTAGTTCAGCTACCTCATTTTCTTGAGGAAACTGAGGCAAAGAAATTCATTTGAGGAAACTGAGGCACACAGAAGTTATGAGACTTTCCCAAGGTCACACAAATTCCAGAGTTGGAATTTTAACTATGGCTGAGATTTGAACAAAGACCCTCTGACTCCAAATTCAGTGTTTTTTCCACTTTGCCACAATGCTTCCCCCTTATGTATTTATCCTATGCAGCTTTATTTTCCATTCTTTGGATTTTGGGGTCTTCTATTCTATCTCCCTTCTGTAGACTATTTCCTAGAGTAGTGAAAATATGGGAACATGTTAAGTTCCATTTAGGCATTCATTCTAGAATATGCTCCAGCTTAAGTGGAGAAGGATACTGGTCACATGCCGTGAACTTCCCATTTGAATTGTATTGTGAGCCTTGAATTTCAGATGACAGCACTACGTCTGACCATTTCCAAAAAGGACCAGTGGAAGAAAGTGAATCTATTCTTTTGCAGAGCATGACAGGGTCAGGATTAGAATACTGAGAGGCAAAGAGACTGACTTTGATAATGAATGAGGGTGATTAGAGATTGCAAATACCACTTTTGCTCCTTGCTATTAGCAATGTGTGTGGGTTTGCATGTGTGCTTGTGTATAAGCCCTTTGTGTCCCCAGACATCAAGAGCATGGACAGAGGCAATGGAAGGATGGCAGTGCCCAATTAACTTGCTCAGCACCACTCAGAATTAGGATTTGTCTGGCCTCTTTACTCCTGCAGCAATAAGACCTCTGATGAAAGTTTCATGTTGTGTCTTCTTCCCTTTAAGCTCTTTGGGAAATTTTCAGAGGGGGAAAGAAAAGGGTAGAGTTCATTGTGGTCCTTCTTGTTCTGCATTACTGCCTTGTAAATGGATCTGAGCCAGAGCCTTGTAATTATCCCCAAAATAGAGGTAGTGTTTCCAGTGAAATCCCATAGGTTTTGTTCAGACAGCTTCCTTCATGTTGAAGGAAGCATCACGCAGAAAAGTAGGATGTATGGTAGCATAGCGGATGGATTGCTCAAATCCTGGACAGCCTTAATCTCAAGTTTTGGCTTCATTTAAGTGGTGCAGGAGCTCATTAATAATCCTCTTTGAAGAGGGTTGACTTTATCTTTGAGAGCCACCTAGCTTTAGTGAGCGCATCTGGCCCAGAGAGAAGAGAATGAAATGGGCCAGAGCTATTCTCTCAGCTTTACTGAACACAAAACATAGAGAAAGTAAAAGTACTTATTCTCATTCCTGAAGTGCAGTGGTGGAAAGGAGCTAAGTGTTAAGGGGATTTTAGTGTTAGGGAGTGGTGCCCCAAAGAGTATGCAGAGTAACCACTCCCTGTTAAAGAGAGTCTTTTGTCTTTTGGGGGAAGGTTAGTAATAGAATTTTGGAGCTGAAAGGGATGTCACAGGAACATAGATTTAGATATATAAGGGGAATCAGTGGTTCTCTAGTCCAGTCTCATTTTCCAGGTTAGGAACCTAAGACCAAAAGAGGTTAAACAAATTGTCCAAGGCCACACAGGGAACAAGTGGTAAAACTGGAATTAAGCCCAGGTCCTGTGTCAGAGGCAGCTAGGTGATGCAGTGCATAGAATATTGGGCATGGAGTCAGGAAGATCTGAGTTTAAATATGGCCTCAAACACTAGCTGAGTGAATTTGGACAAGTCACTTAAATCTCTATCTGCCTCAGTATCCTCAATTGTAAAATGAGGATAATAATAGCACCTACTTCCCAAGGTTGTTGTGAGGGTAAAATGAGCTAATATTTGTAAAGTCTTTAGCATATAGTAGGTGCTTAAAAATGCTTGTTTCCTTTCTTTCTCTCAGTACCCCTTCCATTCATTCTCCTGTCTTTTTTCCTGCTATATTACTGACAAGAAATCATACAGCTTCAAGTAATAGGAAACTTGTTTCCTCAAGAAGGAACCCATGCCATTCTAAAATGATTTTAATTGTTAAGATTTTTTTTCTTATAGTGAGCTGAAATATAGTTGGATGCATTTCTGACTTAGTCGAATGTTACATAGGCTCAGAAACTCGTAGATTTACATTTGGAAGAGACCTTAAAAGCCACTCTGTCCAACCTTCTCATTTTACCAAGGAGGAAATTGAAGCCCCAAGAGAAGAAGTAACATGTCTGAGGTCACACAGGTAATAATTATTAGAGGCAGGATTTGAACCCAGGAATTCTGCCCCTTTGTCACTGTATAATAGTGCTTACACAGACACTACAGGTGGACAGAGCACTGGGCCTGGAATTGAATAGAGAGAAGGGGGGATGGATCATACTACGAAAATTTCGTAGTGCTTTCAGTGCTCCCAAACTATTCTCTCACATGGAAACTCTTTTATACTTTTATTTTGCAATACCAGCATCCTTTTGTTAATGCAGCATGGCTGAAAATCTTGGAACACAATCTTCTCAGAAGATCCAAAACAGTGGGAGATCCAAAGGGCAATAGAGAGATGCATGGAGGATTTTAGTAGGCTCAGCATATTGCTCATGATAACTTGATGATGAGAAATTACATAAAAGAAATTCAAGGACATGTATATCTAGAAAAGGAGGTGGGTTGGGCATGAATCCAGAATGAAAGATAAAGAGATGGACAGCACTGATCTCCATGAAATGTTTAAAATTCAAAGGAAGTTCTGTAATATGAAGAGAAGATTCATATAGAAAAAGAAGGATTTGATCTGCATGAGTGGAGGACATGGATGATATCACTTATCAATTGCTATATTGAGACTGAATTCGCCTCCATATAATTTACACCCATTTGTTTCTAGTTCTTTCCTCTAAGGCTAAACAAAATAAATCCACTATCTCTTTCACAGTATATAACTTTACATCTCTGGTTCTAGTCTCAGTTCTAATACTGTCTATAAGTGCAACCTTGGGCAAGTTATTCGAACTCTACGGGCCTCAGTTTCCCTTCCATTCCTAAAATTTTTATGATTTGAAGATTTCTGCCTCATTCCTCCTCAGTTTTTTCTTCTTAGCCATAGCTCCTGAAGACTCAGAAAAGAAATTTCTTGATGCTAAAGCCCTCGGCACTGTCATGTGGTTCTAAATAAGAAAAAGAAATGACTTTATTAGTAGAAACAACATTAAAGAAAACATCTTTGCATCTGTTTTGTCACTGTACCCTTAGGACCATTGAATCTTTCCATGTGGTTTGCAGCTGAAACCTCCTTTATGTATTGTCTCCCCCATTAAAATAGGAGTTTCTTGAGAGTAGAAAGTTTCTCTGCTTTTCTATTTTTATATCTAGCACTTTTAGTATAATGCTCTGCACATGATATAAGCTTATTAAATTTCAATTAATTTATTAAGCTAGATTGGTATAACAAAATTGTCATTTCTTTTAATTGATCCTCTTATTGTGATGTTCAGTCTTCTCATCAACTATGCCATTCTTCTCTGGACTCACTGCTCTTTGCCTATGTCCCTTTTAAAATGTTGCGCTTTGACTGGACATAACATTCTGAGTATGAGGTTGTGCGGTGTAATAAAAAGAAGAGTGTCTCTGTAGTCTAAGGGTCTTGATTCAGATCTTGCCTCCAACATGTATTACCTGTGAGTCCTTGGGAATGTCCCTTGACCTCTCTGGACCTACATTTCCTCATCTTACAAAAGGAGGACATTGAGGTAAATGGCCTTTGAGGTCCTTTTCCACCCTAAATTCTTGATCCCACGTGGTCTGAACAGGTTGGGGGAATAGCAGGTCTATTACTTCCCTAGCTATGGATGCTATATTTCTGCTAATGTAGCCTAAAATCACATTAATTTTTTTCACTT
Source organism: Trichosurus vulpecula (assembly GCF_011100635.1). Classification (NCBI taxonomy): domain Eukaryota; kingdom Metazoa; phylum Chordata; class Mammalia; order Diprotodontia; family Phalangeridae; genus Trichosurus; species Trichosurus vulpecula. The sequence goes on along the minus strand of NC_050581.1, from coordinate 56,196,562 downwards.
CTACCTGTCATTGAACCATTTTGTAGACGTGTCTCCCCTGTTCAGTACTAGCACAGTTGATTTTTTGAACCTCAATTAGGACTTTACATTTATCCCCATTTAGTTTCATCTTAATAGCTTCAACTCTTCATTCTAGATTCTAGTCTGTTAAGATCTTTTAGAATCCTTATTTCCTCATCTAGTGGACTCCCACCTTCATCTTATCTGCAGGTTTGATAAATATGTCATCTATGCCTTAATCCAAGTCATTGGTTAAATTATTGAGCAGAAGTGGATCAAGGACAGACTTCAGTAATCTTCCACTGGAGCCCTCCCATCAGCTTGACATTCATTTGTTAATCAGTTTGATCAATCAGTTTGAAACTCATTAACTATATTTTTATCCAGCATACATCTCATAGTCTAGTTTCATGAGAAATTTTGCCAAATGTCTTGTTGAAATCCATATATATTACCTTTATGGTATTTTCTGATTTACCAGTCTAGTAAACCTGTCCAAAAAAGGAAGCGAGATCAGTCTTGTGTAATGAATTTATGCAGGTCTCAGGAAATTGACAAAACATTTTTATACCAGGCCCATTTGCTAAGTACTAGGATTGTAATTATAAACAAAAGATAATCCCTATCCTTAAATAGCTTATATTCAAATGAGGGAAGACAAAACATGAGAAAAAAGCTAAAAAATAGTAGGGAGAGGGAATGAGGAAGAAAAGTTAACTTTGCAGAGTCAGGAAGGAAAAATCTTGAGAGTCAGAAGGATAGCTGGGAGAGAGCAGTGAAAGAGTGAGCATGGGTGGCTTGGGCATTTTCTCAAACAGACATCCTGAAGATGAACTCACCAATCACGATAGGGTGAAGGGCTTTTCCAAGCTGAGAAGGGTGTAGGGGAATGGTATATAGGTCCAGATAGTAAGGAGCAGAGCCAGGAGAGGGTACATTTGTTCTCCTTAGTACTAACACTCTAATTATCAATTTGAGAATTTCACCAAGACTCAATGCCAACTCATTGGTCTGTAGTTTAAAGTGTCCCTCTTCTTCCATTTTTGAAAAGAAGGACCCTCTCTCTGAATGTAGCATTATCTATATTCCCCAATGATAATCAAGTTATTTCATTATCTTCGAATGTTTAAGTTTTTTAGGTCAGATTATTTAGACTCATTGAAGCTGATGAGATTCTTAACATCTCCTCATTTATTTTTTTTTCCTCATTTATTTTTGAGTTCTAGTTTTCTATCACTTTTGTTCTTTTCCATGTAAAAGGGTATTCTCATTCATGGAGAAAATGGAAGGAAAATGAAAAATTCTCCCTTCTCTCTATTGTCTCATCATATTCTATCTATCCTAAGCAGGGGTTCTGTACCTTCTCTATTGTCCCTCTTCTCTTTCCTGTAATAGTGGCTAAAAACCAGCATCTTTAGCATATATTACAGATATCACTTCAGACAGCTTTAGTTTTCTTTAACCTACTCTTTCGACATCATGCTACCATTTTGTATTCATCCTTAATTACTCATTTTCACTTTCATCTTTTAAAAGTCCAAGCTTTTTGGATGAATTCCTTCTGTACGTACTACCTTAGTCTCTTCAGGTACCTCTCCCCTTTCTTCCTCATGGGAATAATTTAAGGCACTATCATCAGACTTCCATTCTTGAGAGCTTCTCACCTTTCTTGAGCTAATTTCTCCATCACAATCTCAGATCATAGGATTCTATCCAAATTCTAAATTGTTTCTAACCTGATGTCCATTTGATACAGAATGTTGTAATGTGTTCAGTATACCCCAAGTCCCCATATCTGTGTTGATTCTTTAAATGCTTACAGTTGCCTAAGGTTTTTGACATTTCTACTTCACCAATAAAGTCCTCTCTATTGGCCAGAGTCATAAAGGATAACAGATTGCTTATTGTTTCTTCTACATTCTGGGAGATGAAATTACTAGTAAGGCAAATCATTGTCATGTCCTAATAAGGTCTAATATATGCTGTTAGATTAGATGATCCATTCTTGAGACTGGGGATGCCAGTATCCAAATTGGAGGGGGAGAGCATGAGTAAACTGACAAGCCAGGTCCATAGCAAAGTGTGGGAACTGAGATGCAAAGTCTGAGGCAGGCAGGAAAACCAAATGACAAGTCGTGATTCAAATCTAGGGGAAATCTAAACAAAATTAAGCAGCTAGAGTGTAGGAAGTGCTAGAGAGTTGACCATTGTCTGACTCAATATGGTTTTGCAAAGTTTTGTTTTTGTTGCAGCAGCTTGAGTTCCCCACCCTATCTGCTTATAATAACAGATACCTTGGCAGTGTGGAGTTATAGTTTCATGTAATGTTAATCTGAGTTTTATTAGGATGTTATATAGATACCTTAATTTGCTCTCAAGCAATTCAGTTAAATAAACCTTTGTGCTTGAAAAATACAAAATTGAGGTAAGACATAGTGTTTGCCCTCGTGGGTAAGTAGTTCAGGTTGGCTATAACATACAATATATGGAAGGGGTAGGAGAAAAAGATGAAAAGGATGGTGGTATCAGGTTGTGGAAGGCCTTGAATGCCAGGTTTGGAAGTCTCAACTTTACTTCTTGGGCAATAAGGAACCATTGCATGATTTTGAGCAGAAGAGCGATGTGACCAGATTTATTTGTAAGGAAGATTAGTAGGGCAACAGAAGATTTCAAACTCAACATGTACAGATCAGGATTCTTTCTCTTTCCTCCAAAATGCTTCCCTTTTCTCTCTTTCTAACAATAGCACCATGATCCTTGCAGTACATGTCTGCAACCCAAGAGGCAAGCTCAACTTCTCTTTGTACCTTACTCCCATTTCTAATCAACTGCAACATCTTGTTGATTCTATCTCTACAACATCCTTTGCAGGTGTCTTTCTTTCTGCCAATGCCCCAGCCACTCTAGTTCAGGTCCACATCACTTCTTGCCCATTGAAATAATCTTCTAATCAGTACCTCAAGACTCTCTGCTCTCCAATCCATTCTTTACACATCTGCCCAAATGATATTCACACTTTAGTATATGTATTGACAAAGTGAACACTAAAGTGATATTCCTAAATCAAGGTTTGACCATGCCACCCCCCTGCTCAAAAATATCTAGTGGCTCCCTATTGCCTCTAAGATCAAATACTAAATTCACTGTTTGGCATCTAAAGATCTACACAATATGGGTCTAGTCTCTCTTTCCAGAGTATCGAAACATTACACTCCTTCACATACACTAGAGTCTAGCCAAAATGGCCTCCTCTTTTGCCCCTTACTCATGAAATTCCATTACCCACTTTTGTGTCTTTGCATGGGCTACTCCTCATGCTTGGAATATAATTAGTCCTTACTTCCAGCTCTTAGACTTTTGGCCTTCTCAAGGCTCAGCTCAAGTGCCATCTCCTATGGGAGGTCTTTCCTGATCATCCATGATGCTAGCACCCCTTTCCTAACTGGCCTTGTGTTTACTTTGCAATTTTTAAAAATCTGGTTATGTGTGTACATGTTGACTTCCCCCTGCCACCTCATAGAAAGCAAACTCTTGAGAGTAGAGACAATTTTGCTTTTGCCTTTGTATCCCCAGGGCTTAGAATGGTGCCTGGCACATAGTAGGTATTTGGAAAGTGCTTGGTGATGGATTAGTATTTCTTTCCAATCAAATGAAAGATCTAGTGACTCCTTGTTGGGGACAAGGACTGTTGATTTTTTACTTTATAACATCATCATCTACGGTATAAGAGGGACTTCATGAGTGTTTGTTGATATATGTTGATCAGTCTTCTAAAAATAACTATTTGATGAGGGAATATGACACTCTAGATATATTTAGAAATCTATATCATAGGATCATAGATTGAGAGCTGGAAGGAACCATGGAGAGAGTGAGTTCAACTCTTTCCCTTATTTAAGGATGAGAGAGGTTAAGTGACTTTCTAAGGGTCATGCAGATAATAAATGTCTGAGGCAGAGTTTGAACTCAGGCCTTTTAGACCCCAGATCCAGTGCACTATTCAGTGCCTCACCTAGTTGCCTTCTAATTGTGTGAGACCAAGAGATATAGTGGAGGGCACTGAAGGAAAGTAAATGTTAGGTATGATGCAGCTTGGGAATCTGGGACTGAGAGGGGTAGAAGAATCTCACATTAGATTCCTGTAAAGGAAGGGTCATCCTCCTTTGAGAGGAATGATCTCTGTAGTTAGTTCAAGCGAGAGCCAATAGAGAAGGGCTAGTATTGCTGGTCGTGGCATTTATTTACATGGTCTTGCCTAGACATTGACAGTGGTCATACAGACAGTTATATTTGATGCCTATTTTTCATAGGTATAAAGGGAGAAACTGAAAAACAAACCCCGATATAGAATAGAGGCTGGGCTAGGTAGCTGTGTAAGGAGCAGAAAGAGCTCTGTATCCTGCCAATTTAAAAAAAATGTTTATCCTCCAAGCTTCAAACACTTCTACTTAAGTCATCTCATTCCCTCCTAACAAATGGGAAATTTGATGCCTTGTGATTAGTAAATCACTAGATTTACTTGAGTTTAACAGGCTTTTTGGCAGAAATTGAAAGTGAAATCATTCATTCAGCAAGTATTTATTGAGCTCTTGCTATGTGCATAGCACTGTGTGAACTCTGCTGTTAGGCTCAAGCTATTACTGCAACTAAAACCATCATCTCCATGGGCACCTGGAGAAGCATGTGCCACCTCCTTTCCCAGCTGTGTGTCTTCAGGGCTCTAGCTCAGCAGTACCTATGCCCACTTCAAATCTGAGCTGTAGCAAAGGGAATTTCTGGCACCTGTTAAATGCTGTTCTTCTCTACCAGCCACCTTTGCTATGGATCCTTGAAGAAGACATCAAATTGCAGACTCTATCTTTTTTAAAATTTTTTTTTCATCTTTTTATTGGGATACCTTGGAAACAATTGCCAAGTGGCATGTGATTTATTTTGTGACATGTGTTTCTCTACTGTATTAAAGCAACAGAATGTTTAGTAAGAATAGTGCCTGGGATAGAAAAGGAAACTCCCTCCTTCATATGACCAGAGAAGATACTTCTGTCCCCAGGCTTTCCCTCACTAATACTTGGAATTCTGTTATTAGCAATTCACTCATTTGTGTTGACTTCTGCTCTTTTTTTTTTAAATGCAATTTATTTATTTAACATATTTGGTTTTCAGCATTGATTTTCACAACATTTTGAATTACAAATTTTCTCCCCATTTCTACCCTCCCCCCCACTCCAAGATGGCTTATATTCTGGTTGCCCTGTTCCCCAGTCAGCCCTCCCCTCTCATCCCCTTTTCCCTTCCTTTCTTGTAGGGCAAGATAAATTTCTACGCCCCATTGCCTGTGTATCTTATTTTTTAGTTGCATACAAAAACTTTTTTTGTTTTTGAACATCTGATTTTAAAACTTTGAGTTCCAAATTCTCTTCCCTCTTCCCTTCCCACCCACCCTCCCTAAGAAGTTGAGCAATTCAACCTAGGCCACACATGTATTATTATGTATAACCCTTCCACAATACTCATGTTGTGAAAGGCTAACTACATTTTGCTCCTTCCCAACCCATCCTGCTTTATTGAATTTTCTCCCTTGACCCTGTCCCCTTTCCAAAGTGTTTGTTTTGATTACCTCCACCCCCATCTGCCCTCCCCTCCATCATCCCCCCCCTTTTATTTTTTTTTATCTTCCTCCCTCTTCTTTCCTGTGGGGTAAGATACCCAACTGAGTATGTATGGTATTCCCCCTCAGGCCAAATCTGATGAGAGCAAGGTTCACTCATTCCCCCCTCACCTGCCCTCTCCCATCCTCAAATAGAAATGCTTCCTCTTGCCACCTTTATGCGAGATAATCCACCCCATTCTATCTCTCCCTATCTCCCTCTCTCAGTATGTTACTCTCTCATCCCTTAATTTCATTTTATTTCTTTTAGATATCTTCCCTTCATCTTCAACTCACCCTGTGTCTGCTCTCTCTCTTTTACATATATATATATATATATATGAATACACATATATATATAAATACATATATATATACACATACATACATATACACATAGATATATACATACATACACATTCACTTATATATATACATAAACATATATATATATATATATATATATATATATATATATATACACACATATATATATATGCATATTCCCTTCAACTACCCTAATACTGAGGTCTCATGAATCATACTCGTCATCTTTCCATGTAGGAATGTAAACAAAACAGTTCAACTTTAGTAAGTCCCTTGCAATTTCCGTTTCTTGATTACCTTTTCATGCTTCTCTTGATTCTTGTGTTTGAAAGTCAAATTTTCTATTCAGTTCTGGTCTTTTCACTGAGAAAGCTTGAAAGTCCTCTATTTTATTGAAACTCCATATTTTGCTTTGGAACATGATACTCAGTTTTGCTGGGTAGGTGATTCTAGGTTTTAATCCTAGCTCCATTGACCTCCGGAATATCGCATTCCAAGCCCTTCGATCTCTTAATGTAGAAGGTGCCAGATCTTGGGTTATTCTGATTGGGTTTCCACAATACTCAAATTGTTTCTTTCTGGCTGCTTGCAGTATTTTCTCCTTGATCTGGGAGCTCTGGAATTTGGCAACAATATTCCTAGGAGATTTCTTTTTTGGATCTATTTGAGGAGGCGATCGATGGATTCTTTCAATTTCTATTTTGCCCTGTGGCTCTAGAATATCAGGGCAGTTCTCCTTGATAATTTCCTGAAAGATGATATCTAGGCTCTTTTTTTGATCATGGCTTTCAGGTAGTCCAATCATTTTAAATTATCTCTCCTGGATCTATTTTCCAGGTCAGTGGTTTTACCAAGGAGATATTTCACATTGTCTTCCATTTTTTCATTCCTCTGGTTCTGTTTTATAATATCCTGATTTCTCATAAAGTCACTAGCTTCCACTTGCTCCAATCTAATTTTTAAAGTAGTATTTTCTTCAGTGGTCTTTTGGACCTCCTTTTCCATTTGGCTAATTCTGCCTTTCAAGGCATTCTTCTCCTCATTGGCTTTTTGGAGCTCTTTTGCCATTTGAGTTAGTCTGTTTTTTAAGGTGTTGTTTTCTTCAGTGTATTTTTCAGTATTTTTTTGGGTCTCCTTTAGCAAGTCATTGACTTGTTTTTCATGGTTTTCTCGCATCCTTCTCATTTCTCTTCCCAATTTTTCCTCTACTTCTCTAACTTGCTTTTCCAAATCCTTTTTGAGTTCTTCTATGGCCTGGGGCCAGTTCATGTTTTTCTTGGAGGCTTTGGTTGTAGGCTCTATGACTTTGTTGTCTTCTTTAGGCTGTATGTTTTGGTCTTCTTTGTCACCAAAGAAAGAATCCAAAGTCTGAGACTGAATCTGGGCGCGTTTTCGCTGCCTGGCCATATTCCCAACCAACTAACTTGACCCTTGAGTTTTTCAGTGGGGTATGACTGCTTGTAGACTAATGAGTTCTATGTTCTACGTTTGGGGGGGAGGTGCCAGCTCTGTCAGAGCCGCACTCCTCCTTCCCCAAGGACCCCCAGTCCAGACTGGGCTTAGATCTTCAGCAGGCTGTGCACCCCTGCTCTGATCCGCCACTTAATTCCTCCCACCAGGTGGGCCTGGAGCCGGAAGTAACAACAGCTGTAGCTGCCCCACCTCCGCTGCCCCCGGGGCTGGAAGCCGAACCACGAACTCCTTCCACTCCCGCAGCTTTTCCCACTAACCTTCTCAGCAGTCTTTGGTGTTTGTGGGTCGAGGGGTCTGGTAACTGCCGCAGCTCACATATTCAGGGCGCTAGGGCCCCCTCCGCCCGTCTTCTGGTCTGGATCATCCATGCCGCTCAGGCTGGGCTCTGCTCTACTCAGTTCCCAGCTCCCAGCTCCGTGTGGAATAGACCTCACCCAGAGACCATCCAGGGTGTCCTGGGCTGGAGCCCTGCTTCCCTCTGCTGTTCTGTGGGTTCTGCCATTCTAGAATTGGTTCAGAGCCATTTTTATAGGTTTTTGGAGGGACTCGGGTACGGAGCTCACTCTAGTCCGTGCTTACCAGCCGCCATCTTGGCTCCGCCCCCTCGACTTCTGCTCTTTTTAATAAAAATAACTTTTATTGATGACTTGCATTTTTACATCACATAGTATCCCTTTCTTGCTCCCAGAGAACTATCTCATATAACACATAATGGTTTTAAAGACAAAAAGAAAAGAAAAACTAAGAGGGAAATTGAGTATAACCAATTAATACATGGTAAAATTCTGAAAATATGTGTAATGCACAAATATATGCAACCCATACTTGTGGACCTTCCAACACTGCAAAGAGATACAGAGGGTCTTCAGATATCTCTTCTTGAGAGCCATGCTTGTCCTTTGAAATTTTTATACATTCATTTTTCATTGTGTTTGTAAGTCTTTCTATTTGCTTTCTTGTAGTATTGGGTATATTCTCTCGGCATCAGTTTTTGTAGATTTCTTCGTTTCTCTCTCTCCATCACATTCATCATTTCTTACAGCATAGTAATATTCCATTACATTTATGTACCACAGTTTGCTTAGCTATTCCTCATTTGATGAGCAACTACTTTGTTTCCAGTTATTTTCTATCATAAAAATGCTGCTATAAATATTTTGGTGTATATGGGGAATTGTTTTTTATCAATAGCCTCCTTAGGTTATAAGCCTAGTAATGCAATCTCTGGGTCAAACGGTATGGACATTTTTTATCACTTTATTTGCATGACTCCAAATTGTTTTTCCAGAATGGTTGTATTGATTCACAGCTCCACCAGCAATGCACTAGTGAGCTTACATTTCTACAACACCGTCAACATTTGGCATTCCTATCTTTTATCATCTTTGATAAAATTTACAGGGTATGAGGTTATTTTGATTTGCATTTCTCTTTTTATTAGTGATTTGGAGCATTCTTTCATATGGTTGTTTATAGTTTGAAATTCTTTTGACCACTTATCTATTGGGGAGTGGATTTTATATACATACAATGTGTATGTATATCTATATCTATCTATGTATTATTAATTTATTTTGGATACCAAACTCTCATCAGAGAAATTCAATACAAATATTTTTTCCTCTCATTTACCTACTTGTCCTAGCTACATTAATTTTGTTTGTGTACAAGCTTTTCAGGTTCCTATAATCAAAGTTATCTATCTTTTATAATTACCTCTAGACTCCATTTCTTTTAAAGGAACCGACCTAGCCTCTAAAAAACACCAAACTGGCTTAGCTGGCAGCTGAGCTGCGTCTGGGATAAAACTCTAATAACTAGGTTCTGCCCTCTACACTTGAAACTCATGCATTTTCTTTTTGGACATGCTCCATCCCAAAGCTTTATTTATAGCATTCTAGAGTGATGCCACAAATAACTTTTACTTATTTATGGCTAGTGACTAATTAAAATCATTATTAGGTACATACACCAACCAGGTTAATAACAATATTTAGCCACTTATTCCTTCCTCTAACCAAGTCCCAGTGTAGGGGCTCCTACTCTGACTTGATTCCCCTCATTTGAAAATCCTTGACGTTTTATTATTTAAAAAAAGAAAGAGTAGGAGAAGGCTTGAGAAAAGGTTCTGTCTTCCTTCAGATAATTTGGAATGCATTAAAAATTTTTTTTCTCTCCAAGATGAACTAATGTTACAGGGTCGTAGGTTGAGATCTAGGTGAGACCTTGGAGGTTCTCTATTACAGCTTCATTTCCCCAACCCTCAGTCATCTGAGATACTGCTACAAGACATTTGTCAATTGTATCATTGCCCATGAACATTTTAGCTACTCTATGAGTGTATGGGGATCTTGACTCATAGGATCATAGATTCAGAGCAAGAAAAGGCATTAGAGGTCATTGCGATTGCGTCATTGATCACCATTGAGGTTCCAATGGAGGACACCAAGAGTTCACCAAAGGTTAGAGGCAACAGAATGTATTGGGCAGGTTGCTGGACTTAAGAGTCAGCATGACAACATCATATACTTATTAGCTGTGTAATCTTGGGTAAGTCATATAACCTCTCTTTGGTTCATGCTCTCATCTATAAAATGAAGGGGGTTGGACTCAATGGCTTATAAGGTCTTCAAATCAATGATCTTTTGAGTCCAAATGTTCATTTTACAAATGAGGAAAACTGACAGAAAAATCTCTTCCCACTGCCACTAATTCAGTGAATAATAAGTTAACTAGACCCTCCTTCGGATTTCATGGAAACTCCTCAGGCAGACTGTTAGATGAGTAATGTAGTTATTATTTCTAAGAAAGGCAACAAAGCTTGAAGACATCATTTTAATTGGAAAACTAACCATTATATTTGTTTCTTTTTTATTTTTGTCCAGGCTCAACTAGCCCTGCCCTACAGCCTAGCAGAGACCCAGGTAAATTATTCATTTTCTCTTGCCTCCTGCCATTTTTTTCATACATTACTTGAACAAAATGGAAACTAACAAAGTAGGAATGGTATGCATGACAGCACTACACAGCCATGGGGTTTGGGCATGGGAACCTAAGTAGAGTGGGTATCACAATCAGCAATCCAATAGTCACCACCATCCCTATTATATAGACTATAAACCCTTGGAGACTGTGCAGAGTCCCTTAAAAGGAGACTCTGGGAATATGTTGGGAAGGATCTTTCACTACATAAGAATCAAGCTTTATATTTAGGTCTTTACCTTTATCCATCTCTGGTAACCAAGGGTATATTTCTATGCCCATATCTGTAACTATTCTCCCCACTGACTTCTACCCCCAAACCTGAACTAAGTACTACTTAGAGTAAGCCAGATCCCAAGCCTGGTAGTTGTACTATAGGTAATACCCAAAGATTTTTATGTAACACCCCAGCTAAGGGCAGAGCCCTGTTCAGAAGACTTCATGGAGTTAATGCACAGGTTTTCCTCTAACTTGGAAGTCTTTTTTTCTGCCATATGGTATTGTAGGGCCCTTTGGGAATGACATTCTCTAGTCCATATATCAGGGTAAGGGTAAGAAGATGGAACAGGGATCAAAGCTGGGTTTCTAAGATGTTTACCTGATTAGCTGAATGTCAGCTACAATCCTAGCTTGACTCCATAGGGGCTTTTGGGCTCTCTGAGATAGTGAGACAGTGGAAATGATGTGGGTTCCAGAGTCAAAGGACCTGTGTTCAGATCCTAGCTCTGCCACTTACTAACCTGTGACCTCGGGTAAAGCACTTAACCTTCCTGGGTCTCAGTTTCTTCATCTGTAAAATGAGAGCATTGGACTAGATGGTTTCTGAGGTCCCTTTTAGTTCTTGATCTATGAACCTATGGTGTTATGATGCTTCCCTGACATCTTTCACATCTTCCTGCCTCCCAGAAACGTGAGCCAGCTTTTCTCATCACAAATGACCCTGATAGAGACAGGTGTGGCTTCCAGGATGGGATTTGCTTTTATGCCATTGTAATCAGGGGCTATGTTTCTGTGAGTGAGAATGAAGAAGCATTAGGTTCTCATGCATCCCACTGCCTTTTTATTAGCACTGAAGCTGCTAGTGCTTGGCCATATAAGAGTATAATTGAACCAAGCTAATCTACACCTTAGGGCAATGTATTTTTTATTGATTCCAACTCTACATTATTATTGTTACTTAATGAGGAGCTAATGTAATTTCTAATGAAGCCACATGGCCCTTGGATAGATGAACTCAGATTTTATTTCCCCTGTGATGGAATATACTCTCTTCAATTAAAAACCTGGGAAGTAAAATTAATACAAATGTAAAATTTTTCAAAGATTAGTGTCAAGACAGCAGCTTTTTATTATGCATGTAAATTCTTCAGTAATGGGATTGAAGAGGAGGTCTTCAAGTGTGTGTCTGAGATGGTTTAAATAGCAAAGGAGGTTCTGAAGGAGAATGGGAATCTGTAGCTCTTCTCAAAGAGCTGCCGATCTGCATTGTCCTTTGGGTGGTCTTTGGATTTCGTGTTGTACCCTATCCTTTCCTCTGCTTATTCTGTGTTGTGCCAGGGCTACCTACTCCTTAGATCTTCTGATGTGTCTTAGAGAAGTAAAAACTGATTACTTGGAGAAGGTGCATTATATTGACCCCTGAGTATGCCGTGACCAGAATTGTCCCAAAGGGATGGTGTGGTCTGTTTGATCTGAGAGAGCAGATGCTTTTGTCTGAGCCAAAAGACATGAAGGGAAGGAGGGAACTAGGGACTTTTAAGTCTTCTCTCTGTGCTAGGGACTTGGAGTAAAGAAAGTGAAAGCCACTTCTGCAAATGTTTCCGGTGGAGCCTGGGGGAATGTAGGAGAAGAAAATCATATGGGCTGTTAAATATTTGGTCCTCTCTTTCTTCCACCCGACAGGCTGTTAGGGTAACTCTGGGACAGGCGGAGAGTCAGCTGATGGAGCAGATCCATTTCCGAGGCAAGCTCAGTACAGCCAGCTGTTAATGCAAACTGAACCTCAGGGGGTGTTTTGAGGGTCATCTTGGAGGAGACCCAAAATATCCTTCTCCCGATAGATGATTTCTGGGTTGTCTGGGTCATATTTAAATCGGTTCTCTTTCCCTAGCCAGGCCCTGAAGCTTTGGGAGGGTGGAGCTGGGGGTTCTGAGCAGATGGGGGGAGGTGTGAGGGTTGTTGGCAGGCTCCAAGGACTAAAGGCCTTCTTCCTAAGGATTCAGACTAAGGTGGGCAAGGGCAGGGTACACGATTAATTAGAGCAGATCTGGTGGGTGAGAAGGAATGTAGAATTTTTCTGCCAATTTTCCTCCTTTTTGCCAGGAGGCACAGCCTTTGACCTGCGGTTCCTTCTCTAGCTTCCATCCTCCTTTAATTCATGCAGAGACTACTGTGGTCAAATGCCACTGGCAAAGCTTACGATGCTCTTGATACCTCTTCGTTCCTGTGTAGGGACTAAATTCCATGACAGTCACCCTGTTTATTGCAAAGCTTAAAAACCACAGAGCTCCCCTTAGTCTGTTAACAAGTCCATTTACACCATTGGCTAAACTCCAGGTGACCCTATGTGGCATTGGAGGGGTGGTGGGGTGAGGTGGAGATGGGAGCAATATAAAGGAGGTAGAATTCATAGTTCCTGTGATATTTACCAGTGGAAAAGATGAATGTAATTTTTTTTGAAAAGCAACACACAAAGCAATTAAAATGTGAAAATATTACAATGCAACAAACATTTTGAAAGTACCTACTGTGTGATGGAGACTATGCCAAGTGCTGGAAAGACAAAAAGTTTAGATGAGATACAGCCCTGGGCCTCGAGGATTTTACCATCCCAAACTGGACTTATTATTTCATCATACTTGCTCCAGGTAAGACACTTCACTACCAAAGCAGGACAGTACCTTCTCTCTAACTGTGAGCCTTACAGAGTTGCCTAGAGCCCCGAGAAGTTAACAGTCTTGCTCAGAGTAACACAGAATGTACAAACCATAACTCAGGTCTCCCTGACACAGGGGCAGCAGGATGGCTCAGTGGATGGAATGCTGGGTCTGGCATCGGGAAGATCTGAGTTCAAATTCAGTCTCAGATATTTACTAGCTGTGTGACCCTGGGCAAGTCATTTAAGCTCTGTTTGCCTTAATCCACTGGAGAAGGAAATGGCAAACCTCTCTAATACCTTTGCCAAGGAAACCCCATGTGGGGTCACAAAGAGTCAGATATGACTGAACAGTACCAACACCAATCCTTGACACTGAGACCTGCTCTGTATTCTTGCTAAGTGGATCAGAAAGTTATAAAACAAAGTGATAGGTGAGGTCTAACCTAGGAAGGAGGATCTTGGAGCACTTCCTGGGGGTGGTGACATTTCAGTTGGGGCAAAAGGGGTCATTGCAGCATTTCAGACAGTGTAAGTGAAGGTATTGGGGCATGAGGAAACGTAACACATGTTCTGGGGGATGGAACAGAGAGTTATTCTACCTAGAGTATGTTATAGAAAGGCACCTAGACGGCACAGTGGATACAATGCCAGGCCTGAAGTCAGAAAGACTCACGTTTGTGAGTTCAAATCTGACCTCAGATACTTACTAGCTGTGTGACCTTGGGCAAGCCACTTAACCCTGTTTGCCTCAGTTCCCTCATCTGTAAAATAAACTGGAGAAAGAAATGGCAAACCACTCCACTATCTTTGCCAAGAAAACCCCAAATCTGGTCAGGAAAAGTCAGACCCAATTGAAATGACTGAACAACAACAAACAATGGTATTGAATTTAAATTTCATTTGTTAGGTAGTAATTACAGCAGCTAAGGTTTATTTAGAACTTTGAGGTTGGCAAAGCGATTTATACATCTTATCTCATTTGCTCCTCACAACACTGTGAAGTGGATGCTGTTATCATATCCATTTTACAGATAAGGAAAACTGAAACAGAGAGGTTAAGCAATGTGCATGTGCTCAGAGTGCCATGCCTAGCAAGTATCTGAGGCAGGATTAGGTTCCATGTCTTTCTAGCGCCGTGTCCAGCTTGCACTCTATCCACTATGCCAAGTAACTGCTTCAATAGAGAGCCTCTTGCAGATTTTCTGAGCAGAAGAGTAACATGACCAAGATTTCTATGAGTAAGAAAGGCTACTCTCTCAGCTGACTGAAGGATGGATTGATTAGAAGGGGAGAAAGAGTGAAAGAGGAAACCTCCCTTAGTAGGCCACTAGTCCAGGGAGGAGGTATTGAGGGGTCTCTGCGTATACTGCCTGAAATATTACAGTGACAGCAGAAAGAGGGCTGAAAGGACACGTCCAAGATGTAAAGGATAGGGCAGTGCTGTCAAAAGTGGATTGGCACTGTGTCCACAGACTGAGGTTCAATATGACACACTACCAGTGTCAGTGTGAGTTAGTCAGGGAAAGCTCCCCAGAGATGTTTAAAAAGCAGAGTTTTGAAGGAATAATGGGATGTTGATTGGCAGAGAGAGGGAAATTTCAGATTCAGGGGGCTCACATTCACCTGGGCCTGCCCTCTTTTCCATGTGTCTAGTCCACCTTCCTAGGTGAGGTGTCAGTTTGGGCTTCCCCGTTCCCTGGAGGGCCCTGAAAAAGTACTGTGCTGAATCAGACCAAAGGATTTTCTAAAGCCTTTTGAGTGGGTCAGAAGAATTCCAGCCCGTTACTGCCTCTGCTGCTGGTTTTGTGAGCTTGGCAGCAGATGGCAGAGGCAGGTTGCTCCAGTGGCAGCTGGTCCCAGCCCTCCTGAGGAGTCATGGACTCATTCAGGATCCCAATGTCTTATGGGGACAGTCGGCCAAGTGGCCTGGCACTGTCACCAGCTGTGCTGTACTCTCTAAGCGATTTGTGCAAGAAGAGATGTTGCCCGTTCGGCCAAGGCGTTGGCAGAACGATGGCACATGGTTAAGAGCCAGGGACAGGGCAATAAAAACCCTCTTTTCCCTAGCATATGGGGAGTAGGGTGGTGGGAATGCCAACTTTACTCAGAAATGTTCGTCCTGTAAGTGGGGTTGAGGAAAGGAAAAGAGGGAATGGAATTCGGAGGAGCCACTTGTACCTTCACCACTCAAAGGGGGTAGCTCTTCCCCTTTTGTTTAAGCCCCCTTTGGCCTGGGGTGCCCCTCCCCCCGCTTGGCTTCCCAAAGGGGGCCCAAGTTAATTTCTGATCCATTCTCTTGCTTTCTTCTGATGCCTCCCCTCCCACCTCCCAAGTGCCAGAATGTTTGTAGAGATGCCAGCAGAGCAGTCGGCTGTCTGAGTTATCCTATCACCTCCCCACTTTCTCTTTGGTGCTGACAGATTCAGCCATAAACTGAGAATCAGGCTTTTTCTTGATGGTGCTCATCAGATTCATTAATTTTTTTAAACACATGGATGCATTTCATCTTAAATTTCTAGATTAACATGGGGGCTTAGGTTGGGTGAAATGCATTTTGGGACTGTAGAAATGCCTTCTTGGTGCCATTTCCTCAAATAAAGAAGCCTCATTTCTGCTACCGCATGGTACAACAGCGAGAGTGTTATATTTAGAGTCAGAGGATCCAGATTCAAATCTCAGGTCTGACTCTTAATAATCATGTGACCTTGGGCAAGTTGTAGAAATCTCTGGCTTAGATTACTACTGATCATAGCTTATATTTGTATGATACTTTAATGTTTATAAAGCACTTGACATTTATTATTTCATTTGATCCTCAAGATGAGCCTGTGGGATAGGTACTATTACTAGCCCATTTTTCAGGTAAAGAAATGGAGGCCCAGAGTGGTTAAGGGATTTACTTTACCTATGGTCATGAATCTAGTGTCTGATGAGGGATTTGAGCTAAGGTTTTCAAGTCTGCTGCCCTAGATCATGGGCTCCCGACCCAAGGATACATCTCAGGTCTCTGAGCTTGAAGGGGAAAAATATAACTTAATTTTCACTATCTTCTAACTGAAATTTATCATTTTCTTGGATTATTTAAATTAATTATTCTGAGATAGGGTCCATGGGCTTCCTCAGACTCTGCTGAAGGGTCCCTGTTACAAAAAAATAAAATAAAGTAACTTAAAAGCCTTTTGTCTAAAAGTTCTTTAAAATCCTTGTCAGGAGTAGCTAGGCGGGACAGTAGATATAGCACCAGCCCTGGAGTCAGGAGGACCTGAGTCCAAATCTGGCCTCAATACTTACTAGCTGTGTGACCTGGGCAAGTCACTTAACTCTGATTGCCTCAAAAAAAGATCCCTAGCTCTATGATCTCATATCAGGGCATCTAACAAAAGAAGAATTTTTTTCGTGGAATCTCTATTGTGGTCACATCAAATGTCTTACCTTGCAGAATTTTCCTTCATTTTTCATATCATATAGCAGATTTAGAGATGGAAAGGACTTCTGAGGCTCGCTTGTGCAATGTACTCATTCTTACTGTCAGGAATACTGAGGCCTGGAGAGTGACTTGCCCAAGGTCACAAGGGTTTTGAAAACTTTAATTTTTCCAGTTGTTTCTGTGGAGGTGTGCCCCATTCCTATTTTCCTTTCCCTATCTTCCCTTTCTTTCTTCCAATCCTTCTCCCATTGAGGTATGTGCAGCAAAAGCTTGGACAGATAGAAGGAAGTGAGGGTTTGTTCCCAGAAGCCCAGGGAACTAGAGACCAGCTTCTGCTTTGGCCTGAGGGATAGAAGGGTGATAAAGGCACGACTTCAAACTGAGCAATTCTGACCCTGCAGCTTTTGTATACCCTGATATCACCAGGTAGCTAGACAATTTAAATGCTTGGCCTAGGAACAAAGTCTTTGGAAAGGATATACTTCCCTGGACACCCCTCTCCTGAGTGTGGAAAAGCACATGCAGGATTCAGGGACTATTTACACCTGCTGGATGTCTAATTTCGACTGCAATAATTATCTGACCTTTTAAAAAGAATAAATCTGTCTGGCAGCAGCACACTTCTGAGCTCTAGCCAAAGTGAGGACCGAGCCATTGGCATGATGGGGCCAGACAGAAGCTGGATTTACTATTCACCAGGGGCCTGTCCTAAACCTGCTGTGCATGCTCACACTTCTCTCACTGAAATTTGGGTGCAAAAAGTGGGTTTTGACCAAAGTGGGAGGCCTTGCCTTCCTTCTCTAGCTGATTTTAAAAACGATGTCTGTTTCTATTAAGAATAACTAGTATTACACCAATAATGAGATACAGGTATTATACAGAGACACTTCCCCTAGAAGATGCCATCTTCAGTAAATAGACCAAATGCTAATGCACTCATTTGTTACATAGGATTTTTTTTTATTAAACAGGATTTGTTATATACAGGGTCTGCAGAACAGAATCAGTTTGGGCTAAGTTTAGGGGGGGAAGCTCATTCCAGAGAATGAACTGCTGTAATTGCATTGATCAAAACTAGATTCTGTCCATAATATAAAAAGTCACTTTTCATTTTGCCTATTTAAGTCAGGTGTGTTTATATGCGCCACCAATCCCTCAGCCAGTAGAACATTCTCTCCTATTACATCTTAATATTATAGATTTAAAGCTAGAAGGAATCCTGGAGACCATTTACTTCTTCCTCCTCATTTTTAAGATGAGAAACTTGAAGTACACAAAAGTGGAATGACCTATCCAAGATCCAAGATCACACAGGTAGCCAACAGCAGTGGCCAAAGCACTGGATATGGAACCGGAGGACTTGGGTTCAAATCCCACCTCTGACTCTTTTTTCCCTTAATAGTATTTTATTTTTTCTAATTCCATGTAAAGATAGTTTTCAACATTCACTTTCGTAAGATTTTGAGTTCCAAATTTTTTTTCTCCCTCCCCCTTCTCCCCCCTCCACAAGACAGCATGCAATCTGATATAGGCTACATGCCACCTCTGCCGCTTCATACTTTTGTGACTATGAGTAACTCAATTAACCTCCCTGAGCCTCCATTTCCTCATCTACAAAATGGGGTGGTAGAGTAGATGGCTTCTGAGGTCCACTCGAGCTCTAGACCCGTGAGCCTATATGCTACATTTTGAACCCTGGTCTTTGGATTCTTGTTAGCATATCCTTTCAAAGATTCAGGTCTCTCAACCTTATTTTCATAAAATAAAATATTTTATTGATGCTCCCTCCCCTCCCTCCCCAACTCCATTGTCTTCTCTTCTCTCTCTCTCTCCCTCCCTCCCTCCCTCCCTCCCTCTCTCATTTTCTAGGCTCTCAACACAGTCGGTGGCAGTCCTCGGGGCTGATACTGTGGTTCTTCCTCCTCCTTTCTCCCTCTACATACAGAACCTTTCCTGGCTACTGCCCTGGAAATGGCCTCTGCTGGCTTGCTGATCGGGTTCCATTTCATTTTCTTATTTCGATCACCTGCTGACACCTGTCACTTCTCCCCATCCTTCTGCATTACTCCCACCTCTTTGTTGTTGCCAATTTCACCCAACAGCAGAATGGCCTTGTTATCACAAGTTCCATGCTCTCCTCCGGGGTCAGAATTGAGTATGTTGGGTGTAAAGTGAATCATGATGCCACCTTCTGTGACTAGTCACAGCTGACTGTGTGACTGACCTTGATTGTGTATCTTAGCCCTCTCCTTCCTCCTATCCCCAAAGTTTCGGTCAAGAAGAAAGTGGATGTAAAGTCACCTATGTGTGTGTTACCCTAGAATAATTGGGATATTTATTGTCTAGGCTCTGCTTATGGCAAGTAGCATGAACCTTATTGGGGTTCATAAATCTGGGTTTTGAACCAGGTTTATTTTATTTTATTTTTTACTCTAAATACAACACTCTCTCCACTATACCATATTCCTTTCCATTGAGGGTGGCAAATCATACCACCGGACAGGCAGACTGAGATACTCTGGTTTGGGTTTGGATTCCCAAGGATACTTTAAAATATTTACATATTTTATTTATTTCATTAAATATTTCCTAATTAAGTTAAACAATTTAACATTCATTTTTAAAAATTTTGAGTGCAAATTCTCTTCTTTCCTCTTGTGTCTCCACAACCCCTTGAGAAGTCAAGTAGTATGATATCAATTATTCATGTGAAGTGATGCAAAACATATTTCCCTATTAGCCATTTTGCAAAAAAAAACCACACAAAAAACCCAGGAAATATGAAGTGAAAAAAGTATTCTTCAATCTGCTCTCATAGCTCTCCAGTTCTTTCTCCCTACAGGTGGATAGCATTTTTCACCAGGATCCTTTGGAATTATTTTGGCTTATTGAATTGATCAGAGTAGCTAAATCTTTCACAGTCGATCATCATTACAGTATTGCTGGGCAGCTAGGTAGCATAGTGGATAGAGCGCTGGGCCTGGCGTCAGGAAGACTCCTCTTCCTGAGTAAATTCATCCTCAAACACTTACTAGCTGCTGACCCTGGGCAAGTCACTTAACCATTTACCTCAGTTTTGTCATCTGCAGAATGAGCTGGAAAAGGCAAAAGCAAACCACTCCAGTATCTTTGCCAAGAAAACCCTAAATGAAGTCATGAAGAGTTGGACATGACTAAAAATGACTGCACGATAACAATATTGCTGTTACTGTGTACTATGCTCTCTTGGTTCTGCTTACTTCACTTTGTGTCAGTTCATATAAGACTTCTCAGGTATTTTGAAACCAGCATAAGTATACTTTTCTAACAGTGTGAATGCAATATCTTTTTCAGCAATATTATAAATTTATGATTAGAGTGACACTCTCTGATTCTCAGATGAGTCTGAGTACAGATGAGTCTGAGTAGTTAGTTATCTTTGGCTTTGAAAAGTGGTTTATTTTATTTTATTTTGGAGTGGGGAAGGCAGGGCAATTGGGTTAAGTGACTTGTCCAAGGTCACACAACTAGTAAGTGTGTCAAGTGTCTGAGGCTGGATTTGAACTCAGGTCCTCCTGACTCCAGGGCCAGTGCTCTACTCACTGTGCCACCCAGCTGCCCCCAAAGTGGTTTATTTTTGACTTCAAAAGACACCCAGAAGGTAGTAGGAAACAATTCCTCAAGCATTTATTAAACAGATGCAAAGACAAATGAAAAATCCTCTCTTTTAGGGTGTTTATATTCTGCTGAAGGATTACAACATGCACACAGCTAAAGAGTCAATAAACTTTTTAAAGTTTAAAGTACCTACCATGTAATAGACACAGTGTTAATCACTGCCAGGAAGTGGAGATGAGGAAGGAGAACATTCCATGCATGGAGATGGAGTATCTTGTTTAAGGAACAGCAATGAGGCCAATGTCATTGTATGAGTGAGTATGAATACAATGGGATGGGTGTCTGTGTATAAGGTGTAAGAATATTGGAAAAGTAGGAAGGGGCCAGGTTTTAAAGGACTTAAATGCTAAACATTAGATTTTATATTTGGTGATAATAGGGAGCCATTGGACCTTATTGGGTAGGGATGTGACATAGTCAGACCTGAATTTTAGGAATATCAGTTTGATAGCTGTGTAGAGGGTAGACTGGAGTGGGAAGAAATTTGTGACTGGCAGACCAACTATAGGGCTATTCCAACAGTCCAGGCATGAGATGATGAAAGCCTTCTCCAGGATGGTGGTAGTGTCTGAGGAGAGAAAGGGCAATATTGTAAATAAAACATTTATACAAAATTAATACAAAGTACATTTTTTGAAGGAGAGTACTAACAGCTAGGAAGATAAGGAAGGTCTTGTGTAAGAGGTAAGGCCTCAGATGAGTCTTGAAGATGGTCTAAGGATTCTCAGAGGTGAAAGTGAAGAAGTAAAAGTAGAACATTTCATTATTGTTTTATAAGAAATGACAAGCAGGATGATTTCAGAGAAACTGGGAAAGACTTACATGAACTGATGCAAAGTGAAGTGAGCAGAACCAGGAGAACATAGTACACAGTAATAGCAATGTTGTACGATGAGGAATTGTGAATGACTTAGTTATTGTCTGCAATACAATGATCCAAGACAATCCCAAAGGACTTATGATGAAAAATACAATCTGCTTTCAAAGAAAGAAATGATGTTGTCTGAATATAGACTGAAACATACTGTATTTTCCTTCCTTCCTTCCTTCCTTCTTTCCTTCCTTCCTTCCTTCCTCCTTTCTTTCCTTCCTTCCTTCCTCCCTCCCTCCCTCCTTCCTTCCTCCTTCCTTCTCTTTCTTTCTTTTTCTTTTTATTGCTTTCCTTATTCTCTTTCTTTCCTTCTTCCTTCCTTCCTTCTTTCCTTATTCTTTCCTCTTTCTTTTCTCTGTTTCTTTGTTTCTTCTTTCTTTCTATCTTCCTTCTTTACTTCCTTCTTCTTTCCTTTTCTTTCTTTCTTTCCTTATTCCTTCCTGTTTCTTTCTTTCTTTCCTCCCTTCCTTCCTCCCTTCCTTCTTTCCTCTCTCCCTCCCTCTCTCCCCTTTCTTTCTCTTTCTTTTTTGAATCTTCTTGCACAAAATGGATAATATGGAATTAATTTCCATGATTGCACATGTATCACCTGTATCAGATTGCTTATCATCTCAGAGAGAGGGGAGAGAGGGAAGTGTAGAATTTGGAGCTCAAAACTTAAAAAATGAATGTTAAAAATTGTTTTTACCTGTAATTGAGGGAAAATAAAATATCATTTAAAAAACTAAGTAGAGCATTCCAATCATGGCCCATAGCCTGTGTAAAGGCATAGGAATGGGAGATGGACTGCCTATGACAAAGAATCAGGCCTTCCAACAAAACATTCTACAGGCAGCTCTTGTCTTTTTCTATTGATAAATTGGAGGAGAGAGGAAGCGTTGGTAATTTTGAATAACAGTTCATATGTGCTTTGGAATAGATTCATACATGCAATACAGCACACAGACTCACTTGTATTTTCGTCTGTGTCTAACCTTGAATTTCTCACTTGGCTATGCTGTCAGGAGCCTGGAACCACAAAACATGATAGAGAGGAAACCACAGATAATTCTTGAGACCGGCAATCAACTGTGGTTGCACTTGAAATCTCCTCCTTGTTCTGCTCTCTCTTCCAACTGCCTATACTCATGTTGTTACATTCCTAATTGTGGGCTTCTTCCTCACCTGGCCTTCGCATTTGCTCAGCTCTGATCTTCATGGAGCACTGGGCCTGAAGGAAGATCTGAGTTAAAATCTGACCCCAGATACTTACTACTTGTGTGACCAGGGCAAGTTTGCCTCTGTTACCTCAACTGTAAACCTCAAAGGATTGTTATGAAGATCAAATGAAATAATATTTGTAAATCATATTTAGCACAGTGCCTGGGACATAGTAGATGCTATCTAGCTGCTTATTCCCTTCTGTATCCTTCAGCTCATTCATGTCTTTCAACTCAGCCGAGAGCATTTGCAAACCACCCCCAATAAGGGATTGACCTTTCCCTGCTATGAGGTATAGTAGCAAAAGTCCTATCTCTGAAGGCACCTCTGATAACCTGCCATCTGTGGGACTTTGGACAAGTCATTTAATCTCCCTGGGCCTCCATTGACATCCAATCTAACCCTCACCAAGGCAGGCATCCTGTCTGTGACATCCTTAACAGTTGGCCACCCACCCAAATGCTGGAAGACCTCCAGTAAAAGGTTACATGATGAGTTTCTAATACAAAGATGTAATGTACAGCCAAGGAAAAGTTATTTATAATCTTGGAGAAACCCGACACACTTGGCTACAGTTTTGGTATGAGGCAGAGCAGGTGGTGTTCTACACGGAACACAGAATCTCACCCTGCCTCTCTGTGTGTCTGTGATTAGGACTTGTATGGTATGCCCAAATCATACTTGTGGCAAAGCCATAACTTTGCCAATGACTAATTAATTTGATCAAACACATTAAGGTAATGGCAAGGTTGGAGAGACAGTGTGGTGCAGTGCAGAGAAAACTATAGTTCTAGTCAGAGAACCTGGTTCAAATACCAGTGGTGCTTCTAGTTACTACCTGTATGAATTTGGAAAAGTAATTTCCTCCTCTGAGCCCCACTTTCCTCATTTATAAAGTGAAGAGGCTGGACTAGATGAGGGGTTATTAACTGTTTTTGTTGTCATGGATCCCTTTGGCAATCTGGTGAAATCTATGGACCCCTCCTCAGAATAATATTTTTCAGTTAATAAAATTAAACACATAGAATTGTGAAGGAAACATTATAATGAAATAAGAACATACTTGCTTCCCATTAAAGTCCATGGACTCCTTTGGGGCAGAGTAGGGAAAGTCATTCATTCAACAAACAGGTACTATGCTAGGCCTTGAGAATACAAAGACAAAACTAAAACACCTTGCATTTTACTGGAAATATTCTTATTCCTACAGTAATTCTCTGATGGGTAAACCGAGGCTCACAGCGACAAAATGACTTGCCCAACGTCGTGCAACTCGTAAGAGGCTGAGCTGGGTATTAAACAGGGACTCCTTCCACTACACCACAGCTTCTATAGACATCTTGGAAGTCGGCTGTCTCATATAGACAAACTGGGGCAAAGGTAGTTACTTCCAAGCTACAAAATGATTTTTATTAATTTTATGTGATTAAAATAATTGCACTGATGCCTTTTAAAATGTAAAGCCATCCACAACATGCTAAGTAGGAACAGTATAGTTAACTGGGTGATTTCTGTTTTATTACAGATTGTCTTTGATCACTAGGCTTTGTTTTATTACTTAGGCTAATTTAGAGTTCTATGATGAGGAATCAGAGGGAATAAAACTGATTTCAAGCTGTTGGTTTTAGATTCTGTAAATGTGAACCATTGTTATTATTATTAAATGCTTTGTAAGAAAATGCTTTCAATATGTTATCTCATATATTCTCTGTAACCACACTTTTTCTATAGGTCCTACAAATTATTATTAGATGAAGAAAATTCAGTTAGTTAAGCAGTTTGCCAAGAGTCATGCAACTAGTGAGATTTAAAGCTGGCACTCAAACCAAGATGCTCCTTCCTTCCTTCCTTTCTTTCTTTCTTCCTTCCTTCCTTCCTTCCTTCCTTCCTCGCTCCCTCCCTCCCTTTCTTCCTTCCTCCCTCCCTTCCTTCCTCCCCCCCTTTCTTCCTTCCTTCCTCTTTTCCTTCCTTCTTCTCTTCCTTCCTCCATCCTCCCTTCCCTCCTTGATGCTGAGCAAGTCACTTAAAATCTCTCAGTATTCCAGGCAAGTCTCTAAGACAGTAAGTTGCAGCGAAGGTGGTGCCCTGAATTAGTAAGGGGAGTTTCCTGAAAACATGAATTCACAGATCTAGTCCCTATCTCTATCCCAATACCTTTATCTACCATGTCAGACACATTATTGTGTAGTGGAGAAAGAGCTGGCCTTGGAGACAGGAGGACCTGGGTTCAAGTTCTCCCTTTGATGTATACTGACTTTGTGACCCTGGCCAAGTTACTTAACCTGAATGCTCTCTGTAACTCTCTATGATTGTAAGGTACAGAGAAAGTAGCAAACTCAAATGACAGAGAAAGCTTCCTCAAATGGAAATTTCCTATGCTAGTGAGGTCCAGCTGATATTATCTCATTTGAGTCTCATAACAATTTTGTAAGGTATTATTGTTTCTGAGGAAAATGAGATTCACAGAGATAAAATTATTTGCCCAAGGTCACACCGAGAGTATATGTCACAGGTGAGATTTGAATCCAGTTCTTGCTGACCCTAAGGCTATCCTCATTTTGTCCACAATGCTACAGTGCCTCCTCTTTGAAGTTCCCAGTAACTCAGAAGTACTGATAAATCCAAGGATCCTTTGGAAACATGGGAGCAAATTGCCACTCTGCCTGACCTTCCTACCAGGGCTGACTCTCAGTACTTCCCCACCCATTACTGAAGAGCAGGTGAGAGAAAAGAGGCAACCAAATATGCTTCACACAGTTCCTCAGTCAAATATATTATTGCCTCCCAGGAGGTCTGGCCCCTTGGTATAAGTTACACAGGCTCAATGTTCTCCTCTCTCATTTGTGTTAGAATAAAAAGGAAATTTGATTTCCAAAAGCGGAATGATATTCATCCTGTTCTGTTCTATAAAGCCAAAGAACTAGCAAGGGCCAGTGGAAGAAAAGGCTTCTCTTCCTGACCTCAAGCTTTTAAGAGATGTGTGTTCCTTTGTGGGTAAGTTCCTTGTATGCCTTCCAGTAATGGGCAATAAATGGGCAGTTATTTAATTTGGAATAAGCACTGAAAGGGTATTGATTATCTGGCATGTATAAAACAGACTTAAGCTTTGAACAATGAACACCTCCAGCACTAAAGAGTTTTCACAGGACTTCATCAGATGCTTAAAATAAAGCATACCCACTTAAGAGTATACAGGGTAATTTACAATGCTCTGATCACTATGGGATCAGAGAGTATTCTGAGAATATGCTGGTGAGTATTCAAGGTATTGGGCACAGAAGTAGGGTGTAGGACATCAGGGAGTTAGACCTCAAAGCAGGCTTGCATATCCCCAGAGAGCTAGTCTGTTAGATAGAGAGTCCAGTCTTACTGAATAATTATTAATGGAGGCCACACTTATGTGTAACACACTGCTGATACAAAGATAAAATGAAAAACAGTACGTAGATATGTATGCACTCATGTAATACATTCCACAATTTGAGGAGGGAGTGGGCACAATTCAGTTAAGCTACAAGCATTTATGAATCACCTACAGTATGTGCTTATTTAGTATTCACCTATAGTATGTGTTTATTTATTAATCACCTACAGTATACACAGTGGCAGGTACTATGGTAGTTTGTTGGAATGCAATTAGGTCCAGCTTAGTGGGTATAAGGAATTCTATGAAGTGGTCATGCATATTCAGGTTTGCACTATTCGAAGTTCTGATTATATGTAAGATAAGGCAATTGGTTCCAGTCCAGTGGAAATATGTGCAGTAAATTCAAATAATAGGACTACTTCATGGGATTCATATTTGTGCTGATCAAGAACTACCTGCATAAGACCCAAAATAAAAAAGTCCCTGCTCTCAAGGACCTTACATCCTGCCGGGGTGACAACATGTGGATAAATAGGTATATACAAGATGAACATAAGGTGATATTTGGGTGGGAGGCATTGACACCTAGGGGATTAGGGAAGGGCTCAGGTAGAAGGTGGATCTTGAATTGAAAGAAACTGGGGAATTCTAAGGGGAGGAGGTAAGGAGAGTATATTTCTTAGTCACTGAGAATAGTCTGTGCAAATGTGTGGAGACGGGAGTTGGAGTGTTGCACAAGGAACAGCATGGCCAATTTGCCTGTAATGGAGGATCAGGAAGGGGAGTAATGGCTGAAGCCATCGGCAAAAGATTTCTGAAGGAGGTGACAACAGAGGCTGCATTTCCTCTTATTTTCTTCACTACCCCATCCTTTCAGGAACAAACAGTTCAGGTTATGTACCAGCCTTTGCTTGGGGTGTGTGAGGGTAATTACCTGTCTTACCTTATCTGTCGGCATTTATTAAGTGCCTACTTTATGCAAGATTATAGTCCTTAAGAGCAGAGATTACTTAATGAGCCATCCTGTTATTAATATCAGATACTAATGAAAATAAGTAGATATCAAAGGTTCTGTAGGATGAGTTGTCAGCTTCTGTGCAATGGCCTCTTTCTTGACATTTCTAGCAGCTTACCTCAGTGATCTGCTCTGGCATTCCACCACCCTCTACCCTTACCCCAATCCCAGCAAAGCATATCACTGTTTTGGGATCTTAAGGAACAAGCCTTCTCACCAGCTCTCTTTCTCAGACTCCAATTGGTTCAGATTTACTAGACACCTTGAGTACTTTTATATGCAGAAAAGAAAAAAAAAAAACCTTATATACTGAAATGCCAACTCCATGATTTCCAGGTAAGTCTCACCCTCTTATCTTGTTTTTCCCTCTGGCTCTCTGCCTGAGTGTATATCCTTCCCCTGAGTTTCCTATGAGGTGCTTTCCTTTGAACACCCAATGACGTTGGACCTTATACAGTTGACTCATGAGAAAGCTGATTTCCCAGTGGGAGAAAAGAACTACCCTTCAAAGGTGGTGAATTCTTATTGCTGGATGTGTCTATCAAAGCTCTGGTTTGTGGACATTTAAGAATGCCACAGTGATAGGGACAGGTTTTTGCATAAATATACAGGACATTCCAAAAGTCTTAGTGAAGTTCTAAGCTATTACAGGTATTTAAGCTTAAATACACCAGGACACATTGATTTCAAAAAGTATATATTTACATAGGCAACTGGAAGAGGAGTGTGACAGTAGTAATAGAGACTGAAGATATTTAAGCTTAAATGGCTTTAATAGATTAAAGCTGCACCAAGGATTTTGGAATATCCTGTATAGCTATCCCCAGCTAATGCTGAGGGGTTTTTAGTGGGCCCTGATTTCCCTGGGAATGATCAGCACTTGGCAGTTACAATCTGGCTCTGCCATCCTTTTCCAGTCTGATTCTCTTCCCAGCACCTAGTTAGCACTTTGTGTCTGACGCTTAGTAGGTGCTAAACAAATGCTCAATGATTAAGTGATTGAGTGTGTGTTATTCTTCCTAATATACTTTATGTTTTAGCAAAACTGGCTTACTTATTGTTCCATTCTGTGGTGGTCCATCTCCTGCCTCCATGCTTTTGTATAGACTATCCTGGTCCCCCATGCCTGGAAAGCTTTGCTTCCTCACCAGTGGCTCTTGGAATCCCGAGCTCTCTTCAGAGCTGGGTGGATGGGCCTTCCTCTATCCTAGTTCCTCTGCTTCTAATCCTCTTTCTCTACTCCTGAGTTTCTTAGCATTTCCTTTATGTATATTCACGTATATATGCGATATTCTTCTTCACCAAAACCTCCAACTTCTGTCCCAGGACGAGAACTTTTTAATGAGAAAAATTCTTTCCTTTTTGTCTTTTCATTGGGCAGCATTGTTGGTAGAAAGAGCATTGGATTTGGAGTCAAAGGGACTCAGTTTGAATCCAGCCCTCAGTTACTTAATACCTTTGTTATCATAAAAACCCACTTTATCTCTCTGAATTTCAATTTCCCCCACATGTAAAATAAGGTGATTGGGCTAGATAGATACCCTCTAAGATCCCTCCTACCTCTATGATCCTTTGATCCCTGGAGTTTAGCACAGTGTCTTGCACCTAGTAAGTGCTAAATAAATACTTGTAGAACTGAATTGATTATCTGGGCAATGAGAGTTAGGGAGAACACATACAAGTTGAATTTAAAAAAGAGCATTGATTAAACTCTTATGATGTACCTGATGCTGGGCCAAGCAACGAGACTCTAAATACAAGCAGAAAGAAAGACGGTCCAGTCTATGCCTTCAAGGAGCCTATGTTCTAATGAGGAAGACAACATATAAAAGCGAGTTTGAAAGGATATATATGTGAAGGTACAGGCCTCATTAGAGCCAATGGTTGCAAATTCTCCCTGACCAAGCATTTTTTCTTGCATAGCAAAGAGGGCACCTACCTTCTTTGATCATTTACCACCAAGATTCTTCTAACATCAACCTGTAAAAAAATACCCCTAGTTTCCATGGCCAGTGCTTTTAGGCATGCAGGCAGCTCTGATTGTTGGGTTACAGTGTTCCTCCCCAGAGATGAGAGGCTCTCAGATACAGAGTGACTCATGAATTTTTGTTTCCTTTCAACAGGAGACACACAAAAGAAATCCCTGCTGTGCCCTGTAGAATCACTAATGATGTGTGTTGAAGCATTTGACCACAAGTACAAGCCAGTGGGGGATTTTTTTCCCCTAATATCTCTCAAGGGGTCCAAGAAAAATGAGATGAAAGTACATCTCACACCTATTCCATACCCATCAATGCTGCATAAAGAGATATCCTACACATAATCACACACTGTATATACAGCAGGATATATTGATTTGGAAAGTATATATTTACACAGTCTTCTGGAAGGAGAGTGTGATAATAGGGATAAAGACTAAAACTGTTCTGTTTAAACAGGGTAATTGCAAATGAGTAACTAATTGAGGGACACTGGATTTAGAATCAGAGGGCCTGGGTTCAATTGCTGTCTCTGTCACTTACTGCCTGTGTAACTTTAAACAAGTCAATTAACTTCTCTGGGGCTCAGTTTCCTCAAATGGAAAATGAGGGAGAGGGGCTGGACTAGATGGTTTCTTCAGTCCCTTCTAGTTCTAAATCTTTGACTCAAGGAAAACAGTTCTTCCTATAAGCCTACATATATACATTTTCAGTACTTTTTCACTTGTGTCCAACTCTGCATGACCCCATTTGGAATTTTGTTGGCAAAGATGTTGGAGTGATTTGCCCTTTCCTTCTCCAGCTCATTTTACAGATGAGGAAACTGAGGCAAACAGAGTGAAGTGACTTTTCAAGGGTCACACAGTTTGTGTCTGAGACGAGATTTGAGCTCAGGAGGAGCGTTCCTAACTCCAGACCCAGCGCTCTATCTACCCTGATACCTTGCTGCCCACCAAAATAACGCATATATACATACATATGCACACATACATAATATATATTTAAAGAACCTGTGATTTCACTGGCATGATGAACTTCTGAGGGACTTCATTTACTGATGCAGATTGACAGGTGCTTTGAATCTTGTGGTCATGGAGAATTGCCACTGAGAGGTCAGGATTTACCCAGGATCACCTAGTTAATATGTGTCAGAGGTGGTATTGGAACAAAGAGACTCCTGGCTTTGGGGCCAGCTTTCTATCCACTGTGCCTTGCTTCCTCTCTGAAATATTACATATGCAAATACACATAGTAAAAAGTGTAATTATTCCTTTGAAGCACTTAATGATCACAGCAAAACCCAATAAGCTCATTTGTTAATCTTTTTTTCACAGAATTATAGAATCTCAGATATCATTTAGTTCAATTCCTATCTGAACAAGTATCCGAGCTATAACATACCTAGTATGTGGTCAGCTAGCCTTTGCAGCTAGAGAGAGCAATGAATAGAATGCCAGGTTCAAGTCAGGAAGACTCAGACACCAGCTGCGTGACCCTGGACAAGTCGCTTAACCCTGTTGGCCTCAGTTTCCTCATCTGTAAAAATGAACTGGAGAAGGAAATGGCAAATCCCTCCAGTATCTTTGCCAAGAAAACGCCAAATGGGGTCACAAAGAGTCAGACACGACTGAAACGACTCCACAACAAAAGCTTTTGTGTAGCGACCTCTAGGGTGGGAGAACTCACTACCTTACACTTTTACACTTTTTTTATGGAATCACTTTTACATACTTTAAACTAATAAGACGATTTTCTTCCTTATATCTAAGTAAAGTCTAACTCTCTTGTTTCCCTTCATTTTTCCTAGTTCTACTCTTGTCTGTCTCACTATTCCATGCCCCTCTTCTTTCTGCCACTTTTCTTGGACTGGGAGAGAACAGACAGCCTTCTTCATTTGTGTCCTGGCCTGTTGGTTTGCAAAGCTATCCAGTGATGGTGACAGAGAATAATCCCTCTCTTCATCAGGGAGAAGGCACACCAGTAATTTGATTGTGTGGTTAGTAGCACTTAGTCACTTGACAAACACATTGGGGAAATGATTTTCACCATAACAATGCCTCTTTAAATATCATTTCAAAGCCACGAGATTTATAACTCCCTCTGGCCAACCAGCAAATCAACAAACAGCTGCAGCAGAAAGGCAAACCTTGGGCGCTGTTTTCCAAGTCAACAGTGTTCATGAATCTCCCTGACTTTTCCACACTCCTGGATGCTGAGGGGATATGGTGTTTGTCATCCTGCCATCTGATGCAGGGACTTCACCTCTAGCCCTCCGGAAAGATGAGTGTGTGACACACCAGAGCAGAGAGCCGCAGGGGAAGCAAACAGCTGCTATCAGGTAGAAAATCTGCATCCACAAGCAGAGAGAGGCAAGGACCTTTGTGAAGCCACCCAATGCAAATTCAAGAAGGAAGTGATTCCTTTGCATACAGACGTGCCCCTTCAAAGAAGGTGCCATCATTACCCCCATTTTACAGTTGAGGAAATTGAGGCATGCAGGGATGAAATGACATGCCCAAGGTCACACAGCTAGCAAGTGACTGGATTTTAACTCAGGTCTTTCTGACTCCAGCTCCAGTGCTTTATCCACCGGACCACCAAGTTGCCATACAAAGTTATCGTTATTATTAATTTTTTGTGTGTGAGAGTATTAACAAATGGCATGATCAGGAAAGGCCTCACATATGACGTAGTACCTGAGACCTGAAGGAAGGGGGGAGGGTTCCAAGAGGCAGAGGTGAGGATGGAGATTATTCTTGCTATGGGGAACAGGGAATTCTGTGGGAGATAGAGTATCACATGGAGAACAGCAATTAGGCCAGTTTTGGCTTGAACACAGAATGCATGGCTGGGAGTCATGTGAAATAAGTCTGGAAAGGTACATTGGAGTCAAACTGTGAAGAGCTTTAAATGCCAAACAAGAGAGTGGGTATTTTTCTCCTAGCAGCAGTAGGGAACCACCGTAACTGCTTGTGCAGAGGAGAGCTAGGGTCATAATGATGCATTAGGAAGATTATTTTTGTAGCTGTATTAAGGATAAATTACAGAAGGAAAAGATAAGGAGCAAGAAGGCCGACTTTTAGAGGCTAGTGCAACAGACCAGGGCAGAAATAACATAGTCCTCAACTGGTGCAACTAAGAGCCAGCCATCTTCTCTATTTAATTTTGAGTGATGTATTATTTATGGGAGATCATTTTGGTCCTTGTTAATCTTTTATATCACTGAGGATCACTGCATGTATTCATTTTATACAAACACTGGGCATTCCATGTCTCCATCCTTCACTGTGGAAATTATCCTTTTTAGTACTGCGGTTTCTGGAGAATTGGACTGGGTCTAATATCAATGACCCAGCCATACTTGGGAGGTAATATTTCCTTAGCTCACTTTTGGTTCAAAAAAAAAATAAAATAAGCTGAAGTATCTCCGGTACATTTGCTCTGATTGGATCTGTTTACCTTAAGGAAGAGACAAGACAGTTTTGTTTTGTTTTGTTGGTGGGGCAGGGATATATGGGTCAGGAAAGGTCACTGACAGTGTTACTCAATGTTCCTATTCCACTTTCAAGTATCTATTTCTTTCTCAGGTATTCAGTCATAAAGAAGAGGGGCTAGATAGTTTAATGAGTTGCAGGGTTTAGGGATTTTGTTGTTGTCGCTGAATCATTTTTCAGTCCTGTCTGACTCTT
This sequence comes from Trichosurus vulpecula, assembly GCF_011100635.1. Classification (NCBI taxonomy): domain Eukaryota; kingdom Metazoa; phylum Chordata; class Mammalia; order Diprotodontia; family Phalangeridae; genus Trichosurus; species Trichosurus vulpecula. Next base: position 56,164,050 of record NC_050581.1, on the reverse strand, counting down.
CCTGACCCCATTTGGGGTTTTCTTGGCAAAGATACTGATGTATCTTTCCTTCACCAGTTCATTTTACAGATGAGGAAACTGAGGCAAACAGGGTTAAGTGACTTGCCCAGAGTCATAGAGCTAGTAAGTATTTGAGGTAGGATTTCAACTAAGGGAGAAGAATCTTCCTGAGTGCAGGACTGACACTCTATCCCCCCCTGAACCACCTAGCTGCCCTGGGGTTTAGGGAATAGAAGAGTTAATATTTACATGTCTAGTGATGGTGTTTTTCCTCCAGGCCAAAGCAGAGAGAGGCTCTATATTGCTGCAATGTATGCTGGTTATTTAACAAGATTCTGGGGGTAGAACCTTGAAGGGGTAAAGTATTTGTAAGACATGTTCATGTTCATAGAGATGAGAGCTGGAAGGGAATTTAAAGACTGTCTAGTCCAACCACCTTACTTTATAAGTGGAGAATTGAGACCTAGAAGGGTTAAGTTCATTGTCTTTACTACTTGTATCACTAGCAAGTAATAGAGCACAGATTTGAACCCAGGTCCTCCTACTCCAAATAGAGTTTTTATGCCCCTATAATGCATTGACTTCTTGAAGTTTAAAAAAATTCTTTTTCCTCTTCTGGGTTCCTTTCCCAATTTGGCATTCACAGGTTTGAAGTCTGAAGCCCAGGTGGCAGTGGTAAGGAATGAGCCACTCCCAGGTGGAAAGGGTATTCTGTGTGTATTCTTAAAACTATAACTCATGAGCCCCAACTAGTGAGCTTAATTTTAATACTCAGCTGATACATACATATAACTCAAAGCAAAGGCATTTACTAGGGTGACACAAATAGCTACAAAATCACCCCCCAACCCCCAACTCAACTTCCATAAACCAGTGGTAGGTACTCTGTCCTAGAAATATACACTGTATATATGGCAAGAATGGGCACAGACTTAAAATACTAGATGTTCCGAAAATTTTAATTCAATTTTAAACTATTAGAGCTTAAGACTGCAAGTGAAACTTGGGAGACACCCTTTAGTCTGTTAGTGAGACACATATATAAGATACACATGTGCGCAGGGTAATTCCTATCTCAGGTACTATAGAGCCCTGATATTCTCGCTCTTCTTGTGTCTGCTTGTGGTATGCACTGAGTGAAGTGTCTCTGTTGGATGGTATGCTCAGCAGAGTTCCTTGGGTCTTCCTCTGTGTAGCTTGAATCTCAATTACCATTGCTACTTCTCTTTAAAAAAATCCACAGCCAATTCTCTTCTTTGCTGGGACTGTTTACACTCCCTGCCTCGACTCTATTTCTGTGTCTTTTTCTTCTCCCTTCTGAGGTATCATGAGAAGAGATGAAGATTCAAAGATCCACCCTCCACCCCTGGCAAAAAAGCCCCTGCCCCCAAGGAACTTAGATTCTATTTTATAGAGAAAAACATACAATTTATACAAAATAGATAATAATAATAACAAATGGCTAACCATTACATAGCATTTACTATATGTAAGACACCGTGCTAAGCAGTTTACCATTATTATATCTGATCTTCAGAACAACTCTGGGAGGTTGTCTTACTGTCTTACAGTTGAGAAAGCTGAGACAGAGGTTGAGTGAGTTGCCTAAGGTCTCACAGCTGAAAACATTATGTCTCCTACTGGTCAAGTTATATGCCTTGGCTGATGGAGATGGGGAAGAGAA